>NW_024609879.1:6695022-7295022 GCF_016920785.2 Ixodes scapularis
CAAGTTTTAAGATTTGTATGCAGAACTAGTTCGGTATAGTGCATAAACGAATGTACGATATGCCCACTTCATGATCAGCCATTATATTTGGGCTAGGTCGTCCTCATGGCTGAAGGTGACTACGGCAGTGCCGTCCGATTTTCGTGCCAGTATTTTGCAGTTTCGCACTCAAACGTGACACCAATTGAACTCTTGATTCCCAGCCTGCGTCATCTCAAGAAGTCGTTTCAGAGTAGGTAATAAGTATTCATTCGCATATACACGTTTGGGTGTAGTGAAACCAAGATCTTTAGCAGAGATCCTTTTTTTAGCCCTCTCTAAAACCAAGTCACGCTAGTGTTTGAGCTAAAATCGCACGATCAATTTACTTTTTTTTTTGGTGGCCCTGGTTGCGAGGGTGGCATGTCTTTATGTCCTAGTCAGCAATTTGCTCGCCCACAGGTTCGCCGATTTCGCTGATTATAGTTTGTGGTCACCCTGGCGCCTCCCCAGCCCAGTTGCCCGACTACGGGGCACAGGTGACAAACTTTCCAGCGTGGCGGCGGAGTCAAGCCGGCCACGCGCACTTTGCGCGCGCCGCTTTCATAATGGGGATTAGAGCAGCACCACCTGGAATAATGAAAGCCCCTCATGGCTCCCTCTCCCTCCATGAAACGTCATCAGAGTAGGATCGCGCTAACTATTGGGCCCGAGCCCGACCTTAGACGCGCTAATTGGACCCCAGACGAACACCGACACAGCACTCGTGCCCAATCTCAGGCCTCGATCGGTCTAATTGTGATGACGATGTGGAGGCCTTCCGTCTAGGTGGAGTCGATCACAGTGCACAGGTGCACAGGCAATCGCTGCCCGGACTCAAGCGCCGCGGGTATACGATGTTGGTGTATTGATCGTCTTGTTTATGTCCAATGGAATGTAGTTCTTTATTCTTAAAACCGCTGACTCTGTGTTTTTCCTCCGGGTCGGGTATGCAACAAGGCGAACCGACCACAAGTTAAGAAATCTGCAACATCATTTGGTGGGATTCCCTTCATTTCGACGTTGCGATTTAGGTAGTACTGCTCCAGCCAAAGCAATCTGAATTCGGTGCTTTTTGCGCACGATATTACGTTTTTCTCGCAGACTATTACTTGTCGTTTTCAAATCCATGCTTCCTTCCACAATTGATCTCAACACCTCTTGTATGTCCTTTGACTCTTTGTTGATGAATTCTATTAACCCTTTATGTCCTTAAGTTCCAACTGAATTACGCGAAATTCTGTCCTGAATTATCGTTTAAGCTTTTCCCTGAGCAACTTGTGTTCTTTTTTTAGTTCGTTTTTCAGTTCATTGCACATTTTCGGTATACTCGCTTTGACGTGGTAAGAAAAAGAGGAAACACACAAATTTATTCATACACAGGCATAGGTGTAGTACGAAAACAATATTGCTTGGCAGCAGTGACGTTGAGAAAAAAATAAAACGAATTCAAATGACGACTAACCTGCAATGTAGTGTATATTTTAGAAATTATGGCCGCCAATATGGAGTTGACGGCGCAAGGAAAAGGAACGCGATACTCTGTCTCTGCAAGCAGAGCCTATACCGTTACTCTAGTCGTACCCCGGGGCCTGAGGGGTGACCCTCCCACAGGACGACAGGAAAGGAAGCGGAAGGCAAGTCCATCAAAGTCCATCGTTGCAAAGCGTTCGGGGCTTGCTCGGGAAACTGACTCATTGTCATTACTGGTGAACAGCGAAGCTCCTGCTGTGAGTCCACAAGGCATCAATCGCGACGCACTAGGCTCCATGAATATGGCAACTGGGCTGTTCACAAGTTCAGCAACTTCGACGGTGTTGCTTATTTGGAGACTGCCCTTCAGCCGAAGTCTAACAAGGTCATCATCGTAAGGACGGTGTTCATTTGTTTCGACAACTTAACTGATGTAATATGCCAAGTATACCTTCAGGGCCATGTACGCGATGCACATTGTAACCATGTATTTCAATGCCGTGCTGTAGACTATTACACTTCTACCTTGCCTGATTTATGTGTGCTGTTGTTTCTTGCTCTGAATGATGTGAAGTAGTTGCTGGTTTTCTTATTCGAATGTTATAAAGCACTACTTTTTTGGCCCACATTTTCTCAGTTTTTGGACATAAGTTCAATGCTCAAACGCGTGATAAAAATTGTCCGGCTTATAAGTCATTTCTTACAAGTAAACGTCGGGTGGTCCTCGGATGGTTGTGGCGGCCATTAAGCAATATAAGATTCCCATCTCTTTGTGACCGTCACTTCGGTGGTTTGTCGCATAAATGGACACAAAAATGAGTTACAAATGAAGCGAACTGATTAAGGTCAAGAAGAAGAAGAGCTGAAAGGAAGACAGAGAAGTTAACCTGCGGTGCATAAAAAAATACTAAAACCATCTCGGGCTTTAGTATGTGCCATTTTGTTCCGCCGTAAAATAAAATACCGTATTTACTAAAGTAATAGCCGCAATATTTATGAACAGGCCGTCGCGTCTACTTTCCCGCCAAGCCCATATACAGCCAATCATCGCGTTGCATATAAATAACATAGCGAATAACTTCATCGAGAACATGAATCTCAATACAAATGCAATCTTCACAGATAGCATCTTCGCGCGAATACGTTATCTCTGTACTGTAAGCCGCTGGAATCATGTTGTCGATCGCTGTGATTGGCAATCCGCGTGCTCCGCGGAAAAGCGAACCCTCAGGTTTTTTTCATGAACAGTGTGGTTATTACTCAAGTAAATACGGTAACAAAAAAAAAACACAAAAAAAACTGCTTTTGAGTTTTAGATATTCCCGCCAAATATCTAATGTTTGGCCTTTTGCAACCAAGGAAATGGGCATTTCAGTTAAAATGCTCACCATCCGACGAACCGAACGTCGCAGCTAATTCTACGCTGAAACAACTTGCAATCCCCTTCTTTAAAGTCGCAATTGTTTTTATGTGAAGGCCGAGGAATGCAGCTTGTATACCGTCCAACACTTTGAAGCATCATGTTGCGGATGGTCGTGCCGCAGCGTAATTGATGCCGCGGTACGACCGCTGGCAAGTCGTAGCTGTGTCAAAAATCCCGTATGCACTCTACCAAAGCGGCACCAAAAATTCATTATTTAGCGCCTGCACCCGCGCATGCGCACACCTTCTGGGTAACACTCCAGTATCGACACCTGTCGCAATCAATACCACGTGCCTTAGGCGAGCCGCTCCGGTCCCAACACTACTTAAGTATTCTAGTTCACTGTACTAGTACGGCGCAATGTACAACTCTTTGCGAAAAAAAAAAAAACAATTGTATGTCATCAATGCTGTCGTTTTGTGCATCTGAGGTTTACATGCCGCAGTCCCTCAACGTGTTCCCGTTTCGCCAGGCCCCATCAACGATATGATTGTGCCACTGGAGCAACAACTCTCCGTTACTGGAATTGCGACAAGGCACATAAAGCGATACCCCAAAAATGCACAAATAAAAAATAGCTGGAAGTACGTTACTTGCAAAGGTAGCTGGGAACACGTCACCTAAAAAAGCAGCTAAAGACAAAGTCAATAGTGCTATTGAGCAAAGCACACTTGTCCGACCTGATCCTCAATGCAGCATGCAAATTCATAAACATGCAAGATCAAACACTGGTTAAACTGGACGCAATTAGCTACATACAACGGATACTTCCATTAAAGACAAAGCCTCGCCTCAACAGGGAAGCCCGACCGACGTTTCCGACTACCAACGTCATGCTCACGACGAGGGGCAAATAAAGCTGTCATGTTGGCCGAAGAAGTGGGAACGGGGGCTGACGAGAAAAGGAGAAGGAAGAAGAGGAGGATAGAATAAATATGTACCTCACGCACAGTGACTAGCTACTGTACATGCCTGTCAGTTTTCTCTACAATACAACAAATTGGCGCAGTCGACAATGAAGCTGGAAACGCCACCGCCTTTTCTACCGGCTCCAGGCAAACCGACAATTCCATGGGTAGAATGGTACCCACTGTTCGAGACCTTTATGGTGGCAAACAGAGCGACTACGTATTCAGACGACAGGAAAGAGGCAATACTACTCAACTGCCTTGGAGTGGAGGGTCAGCGAGTATACCGTTCTCTACCTGCTACCACACAAGACCCTCAACCATCGACTTCTGCGGACAGTGCTTCCACTACTCAGGTATTCGACGACACAGTACGTACGCTGAGGAAATTCTTCACGCCAGCCGTCAACAAGACCGTCGAACGGTATCGTTTCCGTCAAAGGGAACAACTACCGGGAGAAACGGTGGAAGAGTACGTCGCGACATTACGGAGCCTGGCCAAGACATGCAAGTTTGGAGGGCTCGCGGAAGATTTAATATGTGACCAGCTAGTAGAGAAAACCAGCAGCAAGGAAGTGCGAGAGAGGCTTTTGCTCGAGCCAGAGTTAACACTGGACACAGCACCCGTCATTGCAAGACAAGTGGAACAAGCTCTGCGCGAGTCTAAGCTACTCAACGAAGACAAGAAAGTCGCAAGCACTTCCGATGTTGCAGCTCTTACAAGAACTACTGCAAATTCTCCTAAACAAGGCCAGAAGTGCTACAGATGCGGATCTTCGGTTCACCTAGCTGACAATACTTCATGTCCAGCGAGAACGAAGATATGCAAGAAATGTGGTACACGCGGTCATTTCGCGTCAGTATGCAGGAAATCAACGACAGCGAAGACCACGTCTTCCATCAAGGCCAAAGGGCTAATGAACATCAAGGGACTTCCGGACACCTTTTACTGCGAGGTGGTCATCGCTGGAGTACCGGTAAAATTGCAAGTGGACACAGGATCGCCAGTTTCCATCATACCTTCGGCGATATACAGGACACATTTTCGACATATCAAGCTCGAACATTCTAACCTGGAACTTAGGAATTACTCCAATGGGTTGATCAAGGTAGAGGGGATGTTCGAGGCTGAAGTATCGTTTGGTGCAAGACGTACTACCTGCGCATTTCATGTCACGTCAGGCAAACCATTGGCTGGATTATACATCCTTTGAGGCTTGCAGATGACAGTAAACATCGAAACACATTCGTGTCACCAATTATCCACGGGAAACCAACAAAATCCTCAGTGGTTTAAAGAGAAGTTTCCACAACTCTTTTCAGACAATGGACCTTTTCCACATACCGACGGCACCAGGCGGTGGCTGCATGAACTAAAAGTCGAGCAAGTGACCTACCTGCGCTACCAATCGATAATGGGAGCTACGCTACCAGTTTCTTCGCTCTCTGAGCAGCGGCGTTTACCCAAACGTCGTGTTTTCCTTTGCGTCGACGTTCTTTTTTTGTGTAACACAATTATATATATGCTGCAGTTACGTGTTCTACTCGCTGATATACAGCCTCCTTCCGAATTTCCTCGATTTTTCGTTCCGACTTCCGCCGCTTGGCATCGGGCGCTCGCGCGTGCGCAGAACGCTTCTCGGAAAAGGTCCATTTGGGGCTCGTGAAGGACTTTGTCCACAGAATCAAAACACGAACCACCGTTACGCCGGTGCAACAAAAACTTCGTCGTCTTCCACTGACAGCACGAGACAAGGAATCTCATGAATTACAGAAGTTAGAGGTTACAGGCGTGATCGAGAAGATCGACGCATCAGAATGGGTTTCTTCAATCGTCGTGGCGTGGAAGAAAACGGGGGAAATTTGACTCTGCGTGGACTTACGGAAACCAAATCAGGCAGTAGTCATTGACAGTCATCCACTTCTACATCCAGAGGAAATCTTTCATCAACTGACCGGGATGACAGTGTTCTCCAAGCTTGATCTCTCATCGGCCCATCATCAAATGGAGTTGGCCGAGGAAAGCAGAGATCTAACTGCGTTTATAACGCACGATGGACTCTTTCGATTCAAGATAGTTTGCTTCGGCCTAGCTTCGGCAGCAGCAGCTTTTCAGAAGATGCTGTCGACTGTGCTAAAGGGATGCCCTGGCACCGTCCACTACCTAGATGATATTCTCGTTGCAGGGATATCTCAAAAAGTACACGACGAGAATCTGCAGAGTCCTGACACGCTTACAAAAGAGCGGCAGGAAACTCAACAGTGAGAAGTGCACCTTTTCGGTCACAGAATTACAATATCTGGGACATCATCTATCCAGAGAGGGCCTCAAGCCAGCTGAAGGAACGCTGGATGCCATCAGTAAGGCACCGTCCCCTACAGACGTTAAGTCCTTACAATCATTTCTTGGACTTGCGTCGTACTACTTGAAGTTTGTACCACACTACGCAACGATTGTTGATCCTCTTCGTGCTCTACTACGGAAAGGAGTCGAGTTTACGTGGGTTGCTGAACAAGCACAGGCATTTGAGAAGGTTAGAAACCTAATCAAGAACTGTGCCACACTGGCCACCTTCGAGCCTAGCCTACAAACAATCGTGACAACGGATGCCTCCAGTTACGGACTAGGAGCGGTTTTACAGCAACTGCACCGAGAGGGCATCAGGACGGTTGCGTTTGCCTCACGGACGTTATCTGAGGCGGAGCGAAGATACTCAGTTGGTGAGCGAGAAGCCTTGGCTTGCCTGTGGGCTTGCGAGAGATGGAGCACATTTCTATTAGGAGGGCATTTTATATTGCGTACGGACCATCAGGCCCTTGTTACATTACTTTCCACGCATGGATCAGGAAGACAACCCATGCGCATCGCCCGCTGGTCTGCAAGGTTACTTCAATTCAACTACGAAGTGCAATACCGGCGGGGCGACCAGAATGTGGTTGCAGACGCTCTCTCAAGGCTTCCAGTCACAAGCACACCTGCGGAGTCCAGTGACCATGAAGACGCTGAAATTATATGTGCAGTTCGAGCACACCTCAGAAGCATTACCCTGGATGAACTCCAGAGAGAGACTAGGGAAGATCCAACACTGACCAAGGTAGTAGAGAGCATAAATTCAGCAAAGACCCACGTTTTGCACGCGGGAGCTACCTTGATCCCTTACCACAAGATTCAAGAAGAACTTTCTGTCTTTGAATTAAAACGAAAGAAACACACAAGAGGACGAAACAGACGACACAGCTTTCGCCCTCTTGTGTGTTTCTTTCGTTTTAATTCAATGTAGATTACCAACACGCTCAAGTCTATAACTTTCTGTCGTACATGGACTACTCCTTCGTAACCAGAATATCGTACCACCGACAACACTGTATCGCCGGATCATGGACATAGCACATGAATCCCATCCTGGGATTATCAGAACAAAACAGAGACTGCGAGAGCACTACTGGTGGCCTCGAATGGATGTAGAGGTCAATGATTACATCACCAACTGCAGTGTCTGTCAACAACATGACAAGACAGCAAAAACAGCACCGGCTACCATGCAACCAGTTCGCTATCCCGAGGGTGCGTGGAAGCAGATCGGAATCGGCTTCGTCGGACCGTTCACGAGTTTTTCTGGAAACTGCAGATACGCCATCACCGCAATAGATTACTACAGCAAGTGGCCAGAGGTTGAGTTCTGCTGACACCCAACAACGGAGGCAGTAATAAGCTTCCTGCAAGGAATCTTCAGCAGGGAAGGTTATCCGGAGGTTCTGGTATCGGACCACGGTTCACAATTCATGTCTTTAGAATTTAAGACATTCCTTCAAGACAGAGGCATCACTCACACAACATCGTCCATCTATTATCCACAGGCAAATGGACAGGTGGAACGTTTTAACAGAGTGCTCATGGAGTACATCCAAACCATTTTGTTGGAGAAGGGCGACATACAGCTTGACCTGGTGGATTTCCTGGGGATTTACCGCTGTACACCTCAAGCAGCAACTAATCTGTCTCCGTCAGTGCTGTTACACGGACGACCAATGCGCACAAGACTCGACATCATGGGACTACCCCATCCAGACATTACACAAAATACTAGGGAGGCGACAAAGGACCTTCGTAGGAGGGTAGAAAGATACCAAAGCAACTTAAAAAAATATGCTGACAAACGCAGGGCGGTCAAGACTCCGAATTTCAGGGGAGGGGACTACGTGCGCGTCCGACTGCCAGGACATACAGCAAAGGGCACTCTATCGTTTAGTGCCCCAGTCAGAATAGAAAAAGCACTCGGACCCGGGACGTTTCGAACAGAAGACGGACACTGTTGGAACGCCTCAAAGTTAACTAGAACGGTTGCTCCAACAGATTTCGGCACAGCAGTAGAAGTGCCAACTACCGAATCCTCCATCAGGTCCAGACCCAAGAGAACGCACGGCCTCCTGATCGTTACTCTCCATAACAGTCTTTTTACTAGTGGGGGAGTGTGTCATGTTGGCCGAAGAAGAAGTGGGAACGGGGGCTGACGAGAAAAGGAGAAGGAAGAAGAGGAGGATAGAATAAAGATGGACGTCACGCACAGTGACTAGCTACAGTATATGCCTGTCAGTTTTCTCTACAATACAACAAAAGCCCTAAAGAGAAAAAGAATATATACAGTGTACAATGGCGGGGGCAACCTTACAGAGACTCAGTAACCGGAACGTCAAGAGAAAATGAAAGTTATTGAATAGGCACCCTACTCATTCGCAGGAAGCAACATCTCATGGACAACCATTGTCATCATTGTAGGAGATGGATACAAAACTTTCTCGTCGAGTGCACATCCCCAGCAACTCACATTACCCTGCAAGAGGACTTCTCTTCCTTCTAGTTAAAGTTAGTAATTAAATATCAACAAATAAAGCATACGAAGATGTACACCGCCTCAATTGAAAAGCTAATAAAGGATTCACCATTATTCCGATAGAATTCAAGAGGACTTCAGTCATGCATCTAAGATTTTCGGCAATTCATACATCAGCATCACCTCTCTGTCATTGTCCTTTGTGAATAAAACATTCCAAAACGCCATAGGTCCTCGGGATGCTAGATTTTTGCATCTCTGCGATGCCAGGAGACAGCAGCCCGAACATCTAGATTCTGTATTTGTGCCACTCCTATTGTATTCCTCTGAAGGAATGATAGTATTGTTCAATAAAATAAATAATTGAACACGACGAGTTCTGCTCGCTATTCGTAAGAACCTTGCATGTGTAAATCACATGATTCCACCTCATGCAAACAATAATACGTTTCTGCCAAAGTAAAAAAAAATGGCAGCCGCTTTTTTTCAGTTATAGCGGCGTACATATCACCACGTGCAAAATATGATGGCGTAGATTTTGAAGAAACATTTTAACTTATGAAGCGATTTTACCACTTACAGCTTATGAGGCGATTTCGACGCTCACCATCCCGTCCAGAGGAGGGGGGAACTGATATAAACAATTAAGCCAGAAACTTCTGGACTCTTTGTACCTGCATAACTTATACGTTTTGAACAACGGTAGCCCTACATAACGACGGGGCAACACTCAGGGTAGTATTCACTTAACATTCGTATCTCATAAACTGATGCCTTATAGCTTGTGGGTTACTGATATCAAAACAGGTCTCAGTAATCATACTCCAACTTAAACCATCATGAACAGATTTTAATCCCGAAAGATGCGCCATACTATTCGTCGTAGCAACTGACAAGCTATAGTAATGATCAACGGAGTCTTTCTGCGAGTCTCCTAGTATCCCTCCGTGAACGCGTTAAAAAGCGATGAATTATTAACGTGACAAATATTGGGGGCCGCTACTGCTTCATAAGGAGGACGTATTCGTGGTAACGGGAAAGTTACGCGTTACATTCAGGCCAAGGTAACGCGTTTCTTTTGAATGTCAGTAGCCTGTAACGTGCTTAGTTCCATTTTTGAGTCACTAACGAGTAACGGTATTTAGTTACTTTATTATTTTTTTTTTGTGATGAATAGGTAGACGTCTCCTCCTAGCACCCTTCAAGACTTCTGTGCTGCTGCTATGTCTGCTACGGAACATAAAACCAGAATATACAACGCTCCTGCAACCCGGACTCTGATCGACGGGGAATATAAACACCTACGTGCTAGGCGTCGTCGCTCGGAAAGACGGTATGGAAGAATGAAGTTTATAAACGATATACTTTGTTTAAAATTGAGAAAGCTTATTTTGGACGTTAATGTCCTTGAATTACTCTACTCTTTTCTTTATAACTGGTCTCAATTTGTAACAGCTAACGATACTGATTCTCATTATTCACAGGTTGGTTGAGGCACGTACATCAAGAATTTGTCTTTGGGACCTTACTTCTTATCTATATAAACGTCCTACCAGCTAACACATGTTAATCTGTTTTTGTTTTTTTTTTCTTTTTGCAGGTGATTGTGTAATCTGTCGCGAAATTAACCGGGATTCCGAACTGTCTCTTCTCCAATTCAGTATTAACCGTGTTTTGAGAGGCGCGATTTATAGAACGTGAAACTGAATACCACTGGGTCCGAGTATATACGTGTTTCTCATCTTGAAATAATACATAATTATCCCCAACTAAATCCCATCTCACTTCAAGCTGTCTTATTATATCTGGGCGTGCATGCGTCATATAAACTTCCGTTAAAGATTCACGTCCTTTATATTGCGAGTAGCTCTGATTGGATGCTTGAGTGCCTTTGGATAACTTTTTACCTTGCTCAGCTCAAAAAAAAATTACTTCTTTCTAACGCCATATCTTATACAAAATTGGAGTATGCAGCTTCCGTTTGATATATTAGTTAAGAATCAATGAACTCAGAATTAAGAACCATACAAAACCGGGCACCTTGCTTTACACTTTCCAATTATCGTCGCACTTCAAATGTAACTGCAATAAAATCAACCTTATCATTTCCAATTTTTAAAAAAAATTTCAAAATATTTCTACGTTATGTTTCTCGTGTAGGAAAAAAATTCTACGCGGGTTATTATTGAGGCTCCGAACATTCTGAAGCTGGACGAAACATGTGTTACCAACCCCTCTTTAACGTCATCCAAGGAGGAGGTATTTTTACCTTGCAAACAATAGAAAATAACAAAATGTGGTTTATGTGCAAAGGTGCAGAAGAATAATACGAAATACAACTGAGTTGATAGTGAGCGCTGAGTGTGTTTTATTTTTTACTGGTACGCGTGTTTGAGTATGAATGGTTCTTGTGCTCTGTAAAATGCAGGTATGAATAGCCAACTTGCCCTATCCTTCATCTTAAAAGCTGTTTCGTCTGCTTGTTTCATACGATTATCCTCACGATTATATTCTTAACTAAAGGCTACTAACAACGCCATCTTAGTTTTCAGCACCCACCGATCACCGTCATGAAGGGAGGATTTCCTCCTGTAACACAAGCAATTTTTATGAAGGGTTGAAGCTGCGCTTTTTGGGTCATTACCATAAAAAGAACCAGCTGAACGAATATAGATATACGTCTAGACAGAAAATTTATTTCTATATATTTGTATAGAACGAGTGTTTCCTTGCATTTCTCTTTAGATATCTTTGTACGTTGTGCTGGTTCTATTCATAATTCTTACCCCCAAGTTCCTTGCCTTGCTTTTAATAATCCATACACGTTCAGCTGGTTCATCATCTTAGTTGATCATAGTTTAAATCCCCTTCCCCGAGCCGTCGCTGAAATTTCAGATAAAGCACATTTTCAAAATGCCTTTACCACGTTTTTTTTTTTTTTTGCTTTTTTAATGAAAATCCCTAAAAAACTGTAGATATCTTAAATATTCTCAGTGCTTCACTTACTGTGTTTTACTAATGTAGCCCACTCTGCTCTGTGATTCCTCTCACCATAAGGGTAAATAAATAAATAAAGGAGCTACGTGACACTCGCCTCACGTTGAAAAATAAACTAATTATTTCCAGAAACCAGGAAGAAAGAAACGGAGGACGGATTGCTCAATACTTCATTCAAGGAAACCTTTCACATGGGTCAGGCGCATAGCGCGTGGACAATGAGCTCTTCAACAGCAACAATGCCTATATCAAGCTTTATCTCTACAACCAAAATATATCTGAGAGGGATGTTGCCGATATCTCCTGCAGGCATCTCATCCAACAGAAGATGGGCTCCGACTTATCGTATGGTTTTAAGCAAAGCAAGAACACCACCGTCGTCCGTCGTCAGAATAAATCTGCCCTTAGGCCGGACTCCGGAAGAACTGGAAGTAGCTCTAGCTACAGAGAAGCGAACTTCTATTCAGGAACCTGAGGACGTTACGTACTGCGTCCTTTCCCATCTAGGCGCCTGGTGTTTAAAAACAACTCCTTGGCTTTCTCAACAATTCGTGGGAGAAGAGCCAAGTATCATCAAGATAAAATATTGAGCGCATCATACAATTCTCCAAACAGGGCAATCACTTTACATCGTTGCCCTTTATAGGTGAATAGCCTTATCAAGCTGAACATAAAAGCTAACAGTGAAAATAGTAAATTTTCGCCTTGAATGGTACTCGGAAAACATCCACCAATATCTAGAAATTATGTTTAGTTTCTGACGTGAACAAAGTTCCCTGAACCACGTCACAGATCAAGTCACGTTCATAGAACAGAACAAGGAACAGCGGCAGATAACTACAACTGTCCTTATTGATGTGAAGAGTGCGTATAACAACGTAATTCATGAGTTCATTCTGAATCCTCTAGAGCACCATGGTTGAACTCATGGCTGAAAATTGCGTAATGGGAAGGGCTGCACTCATATCTTGTGATGAAAATGGAAGTTCTGAAATCTTCACAAAAGGCGTTCAAGAAGGCATGGTGCGAAGACCAGTTCTATTTAATATTATCTTTATCACTTTAGTCCGAGATTTTTTTCTCTTTTATGACAACTCTAGTCCAGGTGTGCACGCATCTATTTATGGTGACGCTATATTTGTCTCTTAGCGACCGGAGTCACACGTCCTCAGATACAGGCAAGACCACAAATCGCTATAAAAATTATCCATAAATTTCTAATACAACTTGGACTTCATGATGAACTTTGAAATCCAGTAAAAGGCGAGCTGGTTGAATATATAAATTTTCAAGTGCATGAACCAATACTGCATTACTATTTGTGGATAATAACTCCACTATGTTCAGATTCTTACATTTATTGGAATAAATTTAGATTGTGACTTATGTCAACTCAGGTCGATCGTTCGAGGCTTACTTTCTGGGAATTTGGCGGCACATCTTGGCAATTCTTAGCACCACCTGCATCCAAAGCATCCTGGCACGAGTCTGCGAACATGTTTACGGCTTCCACACCGCAAGAGCCCCGGCTTCCACACCCGGAGCTATTGCAGAGGCTCGCATGTTCCCAATTCATACATAAAAGTTTCAAGAGGCACAGCGGTTTCACTCAAGGCTTCTCACAAGACTTTCTCAAGATTACTTATCAAGATTAAATACAAAGAGATCAAAGCTCATTTTCGTGAGGGTGATAGTAACAAAGCACGATACAAATAATAATTTTGTTTGCCCGCCGATTAATAATAAGGAATATACTGCCATAAAGTTGCTTGACATCAGAGAGGGTGCTGCACATCAAAGGAATACATATAAAGTAATAAAATGTTTTCCCTGCCGTGGAACAACTCGCCTTAAAGTTCATAAGGGAAACATGCTGCTCGGAGACATATGTATACACCGAGGAGTCCTGCTCTGACGAAAAAGATGAAGCTGGGATCGCAATATCCGCCCTCAGTCATTCCTTCAGTTTCAAGAGTGGACATAAAATTACCTCGACGGTACCTGAGTTAGCGGCCGTACGAGAGGCAATTAGATCGTACACACTGAACCATCATCAATGACTTCAGACCAACACTGCAAATGATCCAATCAACTAATAAACATAATGCATACGACCCACTGGGGTACCAGATCTGCTGCCCCAGCAACCAGGCCCTCCCGCAAGGTCATTACATACTTCTTAAACGAGTACCAGGTCATTCAGGTATCGCCGGAAGTGAGACAGGAAAATAAACCAGTAACCGCAATAAAATGTATGTGCCTTATTGCAGATGCGATAATAACGCTTTGGTTCACGTGGTGGTAAATTTAATTTTACAAACCTTGGACGAACCTACTCTACGGCCATCTTAGTCTACACTCTTTGGACCCTCAACTTTCATTCCACGTTTCATCTGTAATTTCGAAAGAGCTGGAGGTTGTATTGCGCCGACTACGACTCGGTGTGGCATATAAACCGCAGTTCGTTTGTCTGATTCAATGCAGAGATTCCCTGAACTGTGCAAGCTGCGAAGTCGAAGGAGCAGTTAAACACACCCTGTGCAAATGTGAAGGATTAGACGAGGAACAAAAAATGCTGCAACATACATCAATGGCGATAGATTCGCGGCCTTTCAGCTCTTCAAAAGTGCTCTGTGCTTTGTAGGGTCTAAAATACTTCATTGAGATTTTGAATATTGTTCCCATTCTCATATCTCCCCTCATTGGCAATTTTAATCCATCTATTTTCCTCGTCGCTATATCTTTCATCCCCCCACGTCTTTTTCCAAGTACAAAGTAGCCAGAAATGACTTTCATGCTAACCTCTTTGCCAACTCTTAATAACCCGTTCTTTTGGCCTGCATAAACACACACACACACCGAATCATCATTAGTGGGAAGAGGTAGAATTAAAGAACCAATTGTTACAAGCAGGTGCATGTTGTAACCTAACGATGTTTGCACTGCACGAGCTCGTGCACTTCGACAGCTTGACACGGGCAGTGACTGTAGGTATACGTGTTCAGAAAGCCCGGTGCTCGTCCTTGCAGTTTCTGCCGCGCTTGAAATTTAAGTTTAACGAAATTTATACTGTACTGCGACCGCGGAAAAGCCTTAATTTTTTACTTGAGTCCTCCACGAGCCACTCAAACAAATTTTCTGCTCGCTTTTCAACTCGGGAGGGTATTTTATTTTGTCGCTAAAGAAGTTGAAGGAGATTAGCGCTGGAATGCAGTTGGCAGTGATGGAGTGAATGAGTATGCCTTGTAGAATTTGTGCGCAGAGCTTCCATAAAAAACCTAATTTTTATATGTTTCAAAACGTTGAAATTAAAAAAAGAAGAAGAAAAGGGGGAGGTTGGGGATGGATTCCAGTGACGAAGAAAACACCGAGGAGGCTGGGAACTCTAGGGCCCCGCTCGCCCAGCACGGCTACTCCGTCGGTAAGACACTCGGAACAGCCTCCTATCCCATCAGCTAGTACTCCCGACCGGCTTCCGCTACACTCTGGAGTCGAATGCCTTGGGGTGGCAGCCGTCTACCAAGAATGGGCCACCTCTTGGGCCAGGGCTTTCCCAGCCCGAACGCACGGTGAAGTCACAGGACACCACCCTGGAGGGCTTGCCCGAACACTTCCCCGGGTTCAGTCAGTCGTGAGACCAGCTGGGCAGCGGGCCCGCTCGTCAAGCAGCCCACCAAACAACACTGGGCCCTCGTTGACAGTAACATTATCCCATCACCCTCGCCCAAAAGCTCTGATTTCTCACAGCCAGCTCTGCACAATACTATTGCATCATCAATAGGCGCGGTGGCGCAGACCTTCATGGTATGGGCGACTTGCCTTTCTGTGACACCGCGGCTCTTCTGAGTTAAAATATATATAAATATCATTAATATCAACTATGTTGAATCAAATAACTTTCCATAGACCGGAGGGGGGGGGGGGGCGGTAAGTGGTGGTTAATATGGTGACGTTGAACTGCATGATGACAACGCACTATGGACGCGTTAAGAGTACGAGCTTGTACGAAGAGGTTGCGGGAACCAGAAGTAAAGTTTCACACATAAATATATTTACAAGTATTTACAAGCGGAATGAGACTGCAGTTCGCATCGCCCGATGCCGCCGCCGAGCCGTTCCGTTGGTGTCTCGAGAAACATCTGCCGCGCGTGTCCCAAGCTCAGCGCTTGCGCGTGCCGACCTCTTCGTCGTCTCTGTGGCACAACCACCACAAGGTGTATACGAGTGCCTGCATTCATTTCGTTGGTAAGAATTTGTTCAATCTACGCTCGCAGAGGCAAGAACTTGTACTACACGACATGTAGCCGAGAATTCGGACAAAAAGACTGTCTTCTATTTTCCAGACTGAAGATGTCTGCTGTTGTGCGAATACTTTTTGTGGTTAGTGTACAAGGTGGAAGCAGACGTGGAGCATGAAATGTATATTGGATATAGAACGTGTGTACACTTGTTTACTAGATGCATTTGCGGCCGATGTGCTCTGCTGAGCGATTTCAAGCCTGCTGGGTTCAGCTGCTAGAAAGAGAGAAGCAGGATATTTTGAAGTCTTAAACCGATAGGTCGGAGTCTTTCGTCGTCTGATTTTGAGTGGCCGTACGACACCCCCTAAAGAAACACTGCGAGTCTTAGTAGACGCCTCCTAAACTCGTAGTCATTATCCACATAGCGCAAAAAGTATATCAGCTTGAGTTTTACTCAAGTAAGTGTTGCGCGAAAATTTAAGGTCTTCGCACAACATCTACGAGGCTTAACTGTTGGAGTGTGTCACGGTACTTCAGCAGAAATCGTTAACTTTTACAGATGTAAAACAACCAACCTTACAACGCGACGGTGGCTTGAGAATGAGTTGATAAAACAAAGAAGACTTACACGGTCCAAGAAAGCACGAGGAATGGAGCGACCCACGTGACTTAAGGCGCTTCCTTCATTCCGACTGCCGAAACTCTGATCTTTTTTGTATAGGAACAAAACTACATGACGTTTTAAGCATACTCACGTCTGCAAGTACCGATAACCATTGTTATGCGATGTCACAACCAAATGCTCCACTTCCATTTGCTTCCAAGGGCGGCATGGAGGTATGCTCCTCGCGCGTTAACATGTCTGTCGCTAATTATAAGACGAACACGGCAAGGCAGTGTTGCCAGATAAAAAAGTTTGTACCAGATTTTGTAAATCTGGTGAAATTCATGAAACCTTCGTATCCTCGTTAGTGAAGCGTGACACCAAACGGAATATGTTTAAATAGAGGAGATAACGCCTTGGTGGCCCCAGACAACTGGTAGCACTGCCGGTGCTGCATTACAGTAGCCACCATTTGGTCGCACAAGCCGCCGGTCGGTTGAAGAAGAGCCGTAGAGCCACTGTTTGAAAAAAAAATAGTTCAGATTAAATCAAATAGCCAGGGAGTGCACATAATAAATTTTTATTATTTTATGCAAAAGTTATTTTTTAGTATGTGACAACCAGTTTCGAAAAATACTGATCGTCTATTTTCCAGATTTTGTTAAAAAATAAAAAAAAAACTGGTAATATCTCCCTTGGCTTGTTTTGTTTCCCACATTATCGCCAACGCTAACTCCATGCTTGGTTACCTGAAGAGAAACTTTAGGTTAGCCCCAGTGTCCCTAAAACTACTAATGTATAAAAGCCTTGTCCGTTCCAAACTAGACTATGCAGCAGCAATTTGGGATCCTGGTCTCTCAACTCTCGTGACTGATCTTGAAGCCCTACAGAATCGCGGTGCCAGTTTTATATTTACTAACTATCATCGCACATCTAGTGTCTCAACTATGAAAACTAATTTATCACTTCCTGCTCTTTCATTACGCCGAAAAATATCTCGTTTGTGTCTTTTTTATAAAATTTATTATTCCAATACTCCGCTAAAAAACAAACTAATGTTAAATCCTGTTTTCATCTCGCCGCGCTTAGATCATCAATTTAAAGTCGGAATTCCTCATTGCATTACCTCAGCCTATTATAACTCTTTTATTCCAAGGACATCTTCAGAGTGGAATCGCCTTCCCGCGCAATTAGTAAACATACCATCCTTTGACTTGTTTAAAAGTGCGTTGACTACTTACCTATGCTAATATCTCTCTTTGTTTGTTTGCCTTGTTTTACACATTTCTTAATTTGTTTACATATTTTTTTTTACATTTTTTGTGCTTGGCTTTTAGTGTTTGTATATTGTTTGTGTTCCAAATTTGTCTTGTACCACTCCCCTCTGTAATGCCCCAGAGCCTTGAGGGTACTTAAATAAATAAATAAATAAATAAATATAGCTTCGTTTCGTCCTACACGTTGAGAAATGAGCGGATGTGCTTGAAATGTATAGGGTTAATTTATGGTATACTAAAATAGGTGTTCCGAATAACAATGCTTTATTTTGATGATTTTTATGTCAATTTAATTGTCTTGTGAAGTCTGAATAAACTTTTGGTGTCGTGACCACTTTCCAATTTGGCAACGGTGCATCAAGGGCCTTTACCTTTAACATCAACGAACAATGCAATGCTCTTGAACGCCCGAAGCGGCATGCTTCTGACCCGTGTGCTCCGTGCGAAGTACACGAACGTGAACGTGAGATGTTCCATTGTGCATGCCGGGACCCGGCGAGACAGCGCAGCACGTCATCATGCAGTGCGCGAACCTGCAGCCGGAACTGCCGTGTAGAGGAGACAGCGGTGGTGCTGGGCTTCCGGGACGGCGATGAACAATACGACTCCGATAGTTTCCCGCCGGTAGAAATAACTAAGAGGACAACGATAAATGTCGTTGCTCGTTGAAAGAACTTTGAGTGTCTGTCCCTCGTCTATTTTCAGTGATTTTGTTCTTTCTGTGTGAACTGAAATAAATTGCATTCCACGTTCTTTATATTATAGTAATCAATACGCTTCGATGAAAAACACCTACCTGCTGGCAACACTGATGAAACTACTTTAAGTTTTTCCAGTCTTTTCGTGTTCTCATCGGCCGAATCATGGGCCTCAAGTTCGACGCTTTCTTGGCCAAGTTGCTGGACATCCCTTGGTTTTCTGCTGTCCTAATTTATACCTACAACGCAAGAAGAAAGGCACGTTTGGGCGTCAGGCCCGAGATCGTGATGAAAGGTACTCTTCTTCGTCAGCGGTCCCAAACCGCGTCGTACCGCGAAGATGTTCAACGAACATCGGAGCTACCAGACGTTGGGAAATCAACAAAAAGTTGATCCGCTAACGGTGAGAAATGCCCTCCGATGAAAAACGAGTCAAAATCGGGTGCCGAGGTGTCGTTCAGAGGGAAAGCCATGCGGTGCCGGTGGAGCGCCGAGATGACACGTACTCCAGTGCGAACGGAGGGACGCAGTATGCTTTTGTTGCTGTTATGCGTTTGCGGAGAGAACGCCCTGCGTTGTTCGAAACCGGAGATAAGGCGGCAGTCTACCCAGGGAGCTTGGTCAACCCGCTTATTCCGTGGGCTCCGGACGGCGCCGCGGCAGGGAAGACCCGTCTGGGCACCGAACGTTACCAACTTCTGTGTTCCACCCACGGTTTTCCTCTACCGGCAGTGCGACGGCCCTGTAAGAAGCACAGCAGCCACCGCACTGAACCGGAGTTTTGTTCCAGGACTTGAAATGGAATTTTAAATTATGTAACAGAGGATGCTGTCGATACTCCCGTAGCAGACGAAATGTCTGTCTTCGACTCCACTGCGCAGATTTTGCCCGGAGTGATACACGAAGTGTGGGCGAAGTCGCGTCCTATCGCCGGCGTTTGATTGGCCACAGCCACCCGTAGCTTTGGTCACGCTCGGAGCTAAGCAGAAACGGAGTCTAGCCACTTGCCAGGCTAAATTAAGCCTCGCTGAGATCGTCCGGAACAAAGGGGTTAGCCCTAAATCCAATCTAATGCAATCCAAAAATATTGGTATAGTATGACAGTGGCACCTGGTGTCGGGTGGAAGTCAAACTTGTATCCGCGCCGGCGTTCAACGTTAGTGCTTGCAATACGAAAGGACGAAGAGGGAACCAGATATGTAAATGTTACTAAAAAGCCTCCAAGTACCGGTAGTCGTCACACGCTCCAAATGTAACTAAGTATATTACTCGTTATTGAGATTAAAAAGAACGTGTTACTTCAGCTCTAAAGTAACGCATTACTTTCTTGTTACTCTGGACGTGTCGATTTCCTGCGGCAGTAGCCGCCTTCCAGTTTTAAGACAGACATATGGAGTTACCATATCATGCAAAATGTTGATTGGAAGAGTCAACTAGGGAATGGTTTTGCCGCACGACAAAAATGTATGTACTCACTTTGCTGTACTAGCTGGTTGCTCACGAAACTATTTATTTGTTTTAGCACAGTTATGACTCATTCACAAAATTATAAAGGTACATATTAGGAAAAAAATCTCTATGGTCGACGGCCAGTCATTCCGAGATCCTCCGCGCTCCAGATGACCTCGCGACCAGAGTGCAGACTGAATTGACGATTCCTAAGGGACCTCTGTTAAAGGGAGCTTTATGCTGGCCGTGTAAATGGGGTTTAAAATCTTGTGATGGTAACTTCTTTCTTAGGTGAAAACCGAATTGAGCAACTAGTGTTTTACACGTTCCCCTCCGGTAGCAACCAAATAACTTTGCTCGTTGCACCCTCAACAAAGTAACAAAAGTACACTACTCCTTCTCTCAAAAAGCAACCAAATCGCTACTTCGTTACCGGAAAAAGTAACTAGATACTAGTAACTTGTAACGCGTTACGCACAAGTCTGAATAGAACCAGAATCGCAACCACAAAGCAAGGCGGCACATGTAGCACGAACGACAAATCGCCGGTTTTTCCTGTTTCTCTGCCCAAAACTCAAAAGGCTTGCAAAGAACCTACGGAAGGGATGGAGGGGACATGTCTACGGCACCAACATAGGTAGCATTGCTTGGTGTCTAGCACTGACCTGTAAGAGTAAAATACGAAGAAGTCTAATAGAGCACTGATTGAATCAGATTTCAGAGATGAATGACGAGTTAATTTCATCCAGTCAGTGCTCTGGGTCTGAGAAATGTACACTGACGTTTTGACTGAGCCTTTCGGAAAGCGTTATCTAGACCGTGTTGGTTCGTGTAAGACCGGCCGCGCCACGATGGTGAGGAAGGGTAGGCTGAGCAATATTGTGCCAAAGAAAATGTGATTTTCAAGGTGCATTTCCGAACAGTAGATTGTGTCACTTACAAGATTGTTCCGTGCTCAGGCTTTTAGTTTTTGGTGTAGAAGGGTTTGTTTCTGCAGCCTACCTAATCTTAAAAGATTTTGTTTTCTAGTGTACATTTGCTCATGCTGTTTTCTTTTACCAGAGAATGTCAGGGAGTAAGAACACTCGCAAGTCGCCATAATTGCAGCTTTTTTCTTGACTTTCATCTTCTTGCTAGGCCATAAAATTAAAATAAAGCCGATAATATAAACGAAAAGACAGTGAGTTTGCAGGCGAGCTTGTGATAGTTAATCATGATGTTTAAAACCCGAGACTGTAGTGAGGAAACAAAAAAGGAAACTGAAGTCGAAGAAAAAGACATAGGAGAAGACAACTCAAACGCAGCTAAATCGATTATTTTCCCTCACTCCTTTTATGCTTCCAATACACACCAACACATGTACCGGACATGCGCTTTCTTCACAATGCACCGAATGCACTTTGTCTCCTAGGTACATATAAATCAGTCACCGAATGACCACTTAGAGATATCCAGTCGTTCTCGATTCAGTCATCACCAACCTTTTTCCCAGATATGTTCTTGGAAACATAATAAGCATTCAGACACTTCTTTCACATTAAAAAGAAAAAAAAAAACAAAAAAACATTGACTTCTATAAAAAAAAAAATTTCAACCGAAGGACAACTGGTTATATTCCAAGGAAATTTTTTGACTAACTGTCAAGCTGGATCGAAGCCTGGGAGATAAAATTTTCTAGTTCTTTCATTCTTATTGGTTCCCTCACTGAAATCTTGATATCATTAGGCTCCTTGTTTAAAACTTCCGTTTCTTACCAACCTGCCCTACAATTGTCGCATTCTCCAATATCTTTCGCTATTTTTGAGTTTGATGCGATTAGTTCTGCATTTCTTTTTTCTTCTAGTAATCTATATTTTACACATCTTGGCGTCTGCCCCACGTTTTTAAAACCACGAGCCAGCGGTATCTCATAGGCAACTCTTTCTTTGGCACGGAACTGAGCATTTCCTATGTGCCTTCTGACAGACCTTTTGACCAGACTAAAACGGAGTTAGACGATTCAGTTTATAATCTGGCATAAAGACTATATCGATTCCCGAACGTTTTGGTGCAGACTTTTAAACTGTGAAAGATTTGATGGAAAAACGATGAAAAATATTTGAGGAAAATATTATTAGTATATTATTATAATTATTGTCTTAACCCGTACATATTCAGTGCGTGCTGCAAAGTATGCCGACTCTTCGCCGAGTATACTTTATACCCGTGCCACAAGGGCAACTCGAATGCCATTTACAACGAATGACATTCGCGTAATCGACGAATTGGCTCGCGATCTGTCACGCGTGGAACGCCGCACGCTCGGAGTGTCGCGCGCTGATTTGCCGATCGTTCAAATGTCATTTGTTGTAAATGGCATTCGTGTTGCCCGTGTGGCACGTGTATTAAATATAATAAAATTAATAAAAGTACAAGTAGGTTTAATAAAAGTACGACATTAGTATAAGTACTTTTTGGTTAATTACTTTTTACCAAAGGTAGTCGGTGTCGAAGCCACGCACGCGCCAGTGGTTGCCCGCAGTGCCTCACTGAAGCATGCATGCGCTCGTGCGCGTGTGTGCCATATGTGCTTTCCAAGGTTGCCAGCCCTTCTCCGGGAAACCCCGGAGGCAGGAGGCGGGCCCAGCCAAGCCGCCTCTTGGGGCTCACTCCACGCGCGACCCTGGACCGGGATCGACGGAGGAAAAAAAAAAACCCGAGACCCTCTCCAAGTCTGGCAACAAAGACCGGCCGAAACTTGGTCGCCGACCAGGAACCGAAAAACAGAAAAATATAAAAGAAAGAAAAACAGCGCGAACGCCTCACGCGGCGGCAAGATGAAGTAAAAAAAGGTTCGAGACGGAGAAAAGCGGCTTTTTAACGCAAAAAAAATTGCGGCTTTTGTTACGTGGTGCTTTTTGTACGTATTTTGAGCGCGTATGTATTTGTGTCGCTCCGTCTTTGTAGCAACCTCTTCGTGCCGATCTGGAGGCTCGTCTCTTTTTAATATAAAAGAAAATCAAGGGCAAGACGCGCTTTCTGCCGCATACAGCGCTCTGTTTCGCAGTTGGGGACTTAAGGGAGGAAGAACGCACTTCCACCGAAATCTGGGTGGGATTGAGCTTCCCATTTTTATTTGCAGATATTTTTCTCGTCGAGAAGTAGTATCAAAGACGCCAGGCTGAAAGAAATAATGCTCTCCTCCTTTTTTTTCGGGGAAAAACAGACTCTCCCGTCGAAAGCGTTCTACGTGAGCCCGAACCTGCTCAACGAGGCTTTCTTCTTCGTTCGTTCGCTCCGAGAAATTTCCGCTACTTTGAGGCCTTTCGGTGGCTCCAAAGTGTCGAAGTATGCAGTCACCGTCATTTTATCGTTTACAGTTTCGTCAAAGCGCTACCAACCTTGAAAGCGTTTCAAACCAAAGACCGCAATTAGTTTAAACAATTTAAGTGCCGTTTGAGGAATACGGTAATTTCTATTTCCCCGGTCCTAAAAGTGCAATGATTAGTTTTAATTGTTGTGGACTTACCAACAAAAAAAGTCCTGGAAAGGTACACCCATGCGGTATATGTAGGTAAGTTATACGGCCAGGGACACGTAAGATAATGGGCTAATCATCACGATAGGTATTTTCAAGTTTTACAAATATTCCGTTTTTTTTTTTATAACGCTCAGCAAATTTCACATGGGAACCCTACGCTTAGTTTAATTACTCGAAGAAAAAACTAATTTACGCCTTTATTTGACTTTTCGTTACAATAAGCCCGCTATCATTAGAAGTAATAAAATTAGTTGTAATCAATTACTTTTTGGAATCATTTTGTAATCAAATGAATACATTCAATTAAGAAGCAATGACGACAATAGTGAAATTACTTTTGAAAGTGCCTAAATTAATTGGGGAGGTCACAATTTTACCTTCTTTTTTTGTAATTGCATCCTTATTTCTATGCGAAGCGGAAGTTCCTCTCCTTCTTGCACAGAGGGTCGTGGTGACGTCAAAACGACGCCGAGCTCTGATTGGTTCTAAATGAAGGATAGTGGGTAGACCTCGAAGCAAGCTTCTTCGAGGTCTACCCACTATCCTTCATTTAGAGCCAATCAGAAGTCGGCGTTTTTCTGACGTCAGCGCAACTCCTGCGCAAGAAACAGACGACGTGCTCTCCGCAAATGTTTCCTCTCAAGGAATCCTCGAATCAAGTCTCAGACAGGAGGATAGTTTACCAACATTGATAAATTAAGAGATAAGTAGTTAATATTTCGGGCATCCCCATCCAATAATGAAGAGTACGAAACACCCGTTTTCAAACCGGCAGAGAAATGTGTCGTTTTGAAAATCTGATGTAATCGAACAATTTTACGGTCACTTTTTCAAGTAACGGCCAATTACTGATTTTCTCCCGTATTCGAGTAATTCAATTTTAACCGAGAGTAATTGTAATTTCGATCGATTTCTTTTTTTTCGAGTAACGCGTACAAGACTGAACCTGTATCATGACCTGCGGTCGTCTAACTCACAGACCGCGTTGTCCACCTTTTGAAGCTGTTCTTTCAAGAAATTCGTTCGAATACAAATTGTACGATTTTTACGTAAGTTTAAGATAACCAACCTTCCAGATGATAGCCATTTAGGGCTAGCGAATAATTTGCCTCACTATCCGAAGGGTACATTCAAATGTGTGGTCACGTGCCAGGTCAAACGGGCATCCGTACCAAACGGCTACCGTTTCCAAGTTGGTACCCATATCCAATAATCACGTTTGATTCAATCGGGTCGACCAGTTTGCCACCCGTCTGAATTTAATTTTTTTTTGTTTTTCAGTAGGGTTGTGTTTGGATAGTTAGGAGGCTATGTTTGACAAATATTTCGTTTCTCCTAAAAAGAAACGGAAATGACGATATCGCGTCTGATTAGTTAGAGGCTCAAATGACGAAAGAGGGAAACTAACCTAACCTAACCTAACCTAGCCAACCAGACGCGATATCGTCACTTCCGTTTCTTTTTAGGAGGAACCAAACATTTGTCGAACATAGCCCCCCCTAACTCTCTAAACACAACCCTACTGAAAAAAAAAATTAAATTCAAACGTGTGGCGAATTGGTCGGCCCGTTCAAATCAAACGGGTGGCAAGCTTGTCCACCCGTTCCGATCAAACATGATTATTGGATATGGGTACCCGTTTGATATGGGTGCCTGTTCGACCTGGCACGTGACCACACAATTCAATGCACCCTTCGGATAGTGAGGCAAATAGCCCTAAATGGGTATCATCTGGAAGGTTGGTGTTCTTAAACTTATTTAAGATGTCCCCGAAAATGATAAACCTTTTTATGACATGGGAGAAACCCGTAAAAAAATGTGCTCGTATAGGTGCTTGCAAATAGGTAGGAAAACAGACACAAAAGATTATTTTTAATTCTCCTTGAAGTTTATTACATACAACCTATTTCATAGACAAGTACAAACGTGCAAGCAATCTGTGAAACGTGAAGAGGCACTACTAAGCTTTTATAACCTGAGAAGATTGCAAAGCAAACAAGAACAGAGGTAATTCTAGGCTATAGTGTTTATTCTTCCGGCAGGTGGGAAAGTAATTTCCCCGAAATTCTACCGGCGGACGCCTCTCATTGACGGTGGCAATCAGTACATCGAACGACATTACATCGACAGATCGCTTCATTGACACGCAGTTTTATCGACAGATTATTTTATGAACAGTTATAATTAGCTTCTTCTTAGAGCGCAGCTCTTAGGGGCCCGTTCCCGGCTTGAGCGGCGTCGCCGTCGGCGTCGCCGTTGGCGTCGCCGTCGGCGTCGGCGTAACCAAGGTCATCCCAAGGTCACGTGGCCCCCAAGGTCATCCCAAGGTCACGTGACCCCCAAGATCACCCCAAGGTCACGTGACCCCCCCGAAGTCACGTGACACCCCCAGGTCACGTGACCACCCCCAGGGTCACGTGACCTCGCCGATGACGTCATCGTCACTGATGACGTCACCGGCATCCGCATCGTCATGGTCATCAGTGATGATGACGATGACGATGCGGATGGCGGTGAGGTCATCAGTGACGTCACTGATGACGTCATCAGTGATGATGACGATGACGATGCGGATGCCGGTGACGTCATCAGTGACGTCACTGGTGACGTCAGCAGTGATGATGACGATGACGATGCGGATGCCGGTGAGGTCATCAGTGACGTCACTGATGACGTCATCAGTGATGATGACGATGCAGATGCCGGTGACGTCATCAGTGACGTCACTGGTGACGTCAGCAGTGATGATGACGATGACGATGCGGATGCCGGTGAGGTCATCAGTGACGTCACTGATGAGCTCATCAGTGATGATGACGATGCGGATGCCGGTGACGTCATCAGTGACGATGACGTCATCGGGGAGGTCACGTGACCTCGGCGGGGGTCACGTGACCCTGGGGTTGGTCACGTGACCTGGGGGTGTCACGTGACTTCGGGGGGCATCCGCATCGTCATCGTCATCATCACAGATGACGTCACCGACATCCGCATCGTCATCGTCATCATCGCTGATGACGTCATCGGAGTCCACATCGTCATCGTCACTGATGACGTCACCAGTGACGTCACTGATAACATCATCGGCATCGTCACGTGACCCCCCAAGGTCACGTGACCCCCCCCCCCCCAGGTCACTTCACCCCCCCCCCCCCCAGTACCCTTCCCTCCTGCTCCTCAAGAGCTGCGCTCTAATTCGGTGTTACAGGGAGTTGTAAACGGCTTTCACTTTTTTTATTGGTCATACCAGACTGTTGCCGCCAATGTCATGTGCAGGTGGGCCAGGTAGGGTAACATTTTTGTAATGAGCCGTCGCAGACTGTCGCCGCGCAACTGCGTGAACGGGTACGCCGGGTAGTGATACAAGCGTGACGAAATGTCCCCACAGCCTGCAATTCGTGTAACGAGTGTTGTTGGTATGTTAGTGCCGACAAAACGTTTTAATAGAACGTGTATCCACAAAAAGCTGTTTATGAAACGTGTGGCCTTGAAATGCCGGGAGACAGGAAAGTCAGTAATTTACCGGCTGTTGTCACATAATTTCAGACGTCTAATGGGAGGCGACTGCTGATAGAATTTCGCGGAAATTATTTTCCCGGCTGCCGGGAGAATAGACTCTGCCTGACTCTATAGATAATCTGGAAGAGTACGCGAAGAAGAGCGGCCAATAGTTGCCAACAAGTAGGTTGCAGTGCCCTTACCGTAATAATACCAGACTTGAAAGATGTAATCCAAGATAAATGTCGACACGAGCACTGCAGGACCAACCGCACAAACACAAAAGCTAGAAGAAAGGACTCCGTGAACTTTCAACAAGATGTGTCGCAAATGCTGTCTTTTGCCGAACCGAACCAGACCGCAAGAATTCCTGACTTCTTCGAAAAATCGCTTGTTGCCGATATACGCGAAAGACTTTTCGAACATGATAGCTTTGGTACACTCGAATTAGTTGTCGAGAGACATTCTAATAAGACCGCAGGGTAAGACGGCAGATCGAAACAGGGAGGACGAACGAAGTTTGAACTGCAACGGACACAAGCAGACAAAGAAACAAGCGGCTGCCTGCCGGCGCCCGCGCTTCCAGATCTCGTAGGCCAGGCTTATCAGCGTGTAGCGTCAACAGGCGCAACAGACACGCGCGGCTGGTGCCCTCCTCCTTTCGTGTCACGTGACAGAGGTGACCAAAAAAGGAGAGAGGGGCCGCGGTCAAGGCGAGAGACACGGGGACACCAAATATTTTATTAGGGTTTTGGGGGCACACCCGCAGTACAGTTCTAGAACACTGTACCCGCAGCCTCTCCTCACGCATTCCAGGCGCAAACACGCGACGCTCGTCTTTGGAGCCGCCGCGACTCAGAGGCGCAGAGTATATCTCGGAGCGCACCCCTGTACATAATAAACATAGAACCTTAGGCGCTAATTCTGTTGCGTTTGCAGCTCAGTACATCTTAGTATTAAACTTTCACATACTCTCGACCTTTTTCTTTTCTTTTGTGCATTTGTCTTGTCCAATGAGTTGCTTAATATTCTGATAATTCATCGACGAAACAAATGAGCTCACTTTTCTATTTATCTAACAACAATTATTTGAGAAGGGGAAGACTAGTTTCTTTGCTTAAATTTCGTGAGCTATAAAATATGTGCGTGAGTATATTAACATTAAAGTTGCGACAATTCCTAAGTGTTGAGCCCACAAATGCACGAGAGAACACGTGGATAATATGTGAACTAGTTCCGCTTGGTATATAATAGCTGCCTCATGGAACGGGCGAGGAGCAAACGATGCAGTTCAAAAAAACGAACTCACACCATTCCAAACTTTTTCAAGTTTGGAATGTTTTCCAAGGTTGCAAACACGACGTGTTTGCAGCCTCGGAAAGATGCGAATCGCGCGCATTTCGCGCGCTTGAACGCTGGAAGTGGCGCCGGCCAGAAAGAAGCTCGGCTTGCGCCCGAGCGAAGAAAGCACTCAGCGCGAGCTCGTAGTTTGTCTGCTGCAACGGCGCGCGCGTGCTCTCGCAATGCTCGATGTTCTTGCAGCCACGTGTTCGCGCGCTACCTTCGCTGCGTCTTGACTTCAGGTGAAACGGAGTCTAGAAGTATACTCCTTCACGTTGTCGCGTCTACTGCGAGAGAGATTCGAGCTGAATAAGTGAATTGAGGCAACAAAGAACGCCAAAGTTTGAAAAGTTCTGTCAAAAATATCGGCTCGCGAACGTCGCGCGGCGCGCAAATACGCAAAAGATTTAAAAAAAAAACTAACTTATTGCAGTTGCAGTATAAGTGAATTGAAATATAAATATAATTACTTGCATTACGCGGACGATTTGAAATGGATGAACCGTGGCTCCCGGCCTTCCGCAAACATTGGCTGCCATGGCTGAAACAGACGTGCCAATGCTGCCGCTCCGTACGTTCAGTATCAAACGGGCACCGGACAGCGCCATTTGATAAACCGGTACAGTTCGACGGTCACCGGTCACCCGTTTGTGCAACATGGTCACCTGTCTGTGCAAACGAGTGACCCATGTGCCCAGACGAGTGACCCGTTTGCCCAAAGGAGTGACCTGTTTATCCAAACAGGTGACCGTTATGGCTGATATGGGGGACCCCTTTGAGCCATACGGGCGACCCCTTAGACAAAATGGTGACCGATATGGCTAAACTGTTACCGGTAGGAACCCGTTTACTTCCGTACAGGCGCCAAAAGTGTTTTTTTCTTAGTAGGGAAAGTAACATATAATACGCACGATCTTGTATTTTTTAGTAAGCGAGCGAAGCAGATATGATTACTAATCTAGAAAATTACAACTCAATAAACGACGCGTGTCAAAACATTGTGCACAATTTCGGCCATTTCATGCTCGACACAAAATAAGAAAACCAAATGAAACGTGTCTATCATTGAAACTTTGATTAGACCTAGTCGTCGCCTTCTAAAAATTGAAGTGCGATGCCACTGCACCACAGGGATCGCCAGCACTCTTTTTTGAACCTCAAAAACGTGGCGCTGAAATCGATATTAACTTCCGACCAATTTATTATTATAGTAATCTGAAACGTGAAATTTTGTCTGCCGTGTGGCTACTCTAAGCGATGGCTACCACGGTGCCACTCGACCCCAGCAAGACAATCCTCGATCCACGATTCAGCCAGCTAGTCTACTGCACTGGATATCAGTGAGCACCCCAGCCAAAAAGGAACTGTAGAGTCTTCAGACGGGGGAGAGAACAGAGCAAACCAGAGCAATTCCGGGGGCGGGTCGCCACCCCACGGCGAGATTACCCCCGGGAGGCGGGTGGAAGAGTTTAGTCTGGGAACAAGCGCACGCTCTCGACCCCTGACCTCCGGAAGGCGCTAAGAAAACACCCTGGGTGAGGGAGGGGCGATGCTACAAGGGCGCCAGGTCGCACTGGGGGCCCCCACCATACTCGGTGTACAATATACTCCGTTTTATGTCTAGCTGGACCGAAGGGAACGCTAGGAGCTGCCTTAGATGGTCTACAGGTTGTTCTCGGGCGCTATTCAGGCGTAAAAGAAATCGTATAAATAGGCCTATGTTCAAAATCAAATTAAACGTTTCGCAGAGTGTCTTCAAGCGGTGTAATTATTATACTCAAAACTTAATAAAAAAATTACAAAGAGAAAAAAATGTGTAATTTACATGGATGTAGAAAAAAAGTAAAAAATCATCTGCTTGACACGGCTACTGACAGATGGTACCGCCCACGCTTGGATATGCCGGATCTCCTTTTGGGTGTTCATCTAAAAAACAAACAAAAAAACATTGACTTTTTTATGTTTTGGGATTTGTGGGTCAACGTTAATCAAATCAAGTGTTTCATAAGAACTGAAAAGCGCAAAAAAAAAAAAAAAAAAAAACAGGTACGAAGGAGAGACAAATATGACACGGACTAGCGCCAGTCCGTTTTGTATGTGTCTCCTCTTCGCCCCTCTTTTTTGCGCTTTTAAGACCTCTATATCACAGTAAACCAAGTAGCCCAATCCAAAGTTTTGATTCGAGTGTTTTCGATTTCCTCCCTGTGCATAGAAATAACTTGATTTTTTTTTTTTTTTCCCAGATCACTAGCACACAATACATTTTTAGTATAATAAATTCCCCCCTCCCTCCCGGTCATGACACCTTCGTGAAAAGTGGCATTGGACTCCGCTTATTCCCTATACTTCTACGACTTTTTCAGGGCTAAATAGCACTCGGCAGTCGGCACACCCGGCCGAGCGAAGAACCTTCCACGTGACCTACCTGTTGTGAGCAGCGACGAGTGGAAAACGGTCACGTGACAATACATCGGCGCTGAATTGGCTCCGAGAGGCCTTGGCGTCAGCTGCGGTCCAGTTTAAGGCGAAACGGTGTGAAGCGTGCAGCCCTCCCCCAATGCCTTTGTTGCGAGCCGCCCGCTTCCTGATATTTCCCCGGCGGGAATCAGCTGTCCGTTGGCAGGCTACCGCCGCGCCGTTTTCCGGGAGGAAATTATGATCTAAGAGTCCTGGGCGGCGGTCAGCCTTTCTAAGCTCGTGTTCGAAGCCGGTAGGTGTTATGGGCAGCTAACGACCTGACCTCTTCTTTGGCTAAGCTCCCGCGCCCACGACTGAGATCCGCAAGGAAAGCTGCTGGGCGGATCACTTGGTCACGACGTGGACTCGGATGACCGCGCTGAGATTCGGTGCTTTTGCTGCGGATCACTGCAAGAATGCTTTCATGTCCAGGGCGAGACGCTTGCCATGCCGCCACTGTTTTTTTTTTTTTTTTGCTTTTTTTTTTTTTTTGGGGGGGGGGTGATATGTCACGTATACTATCACGGACGAAATGATCGACAACATTCCTCCATTTTTTTGTTGCGCACTTGTATACTTTTAAACACGCTTTGGTTCGATTGAACGCGCAGCTTAGGTCTTATTTTCATTAACTCGTGGACAAATCGAAAAATGGAGCAATGTTATAGGGACCACGGACGCAGAAAAAGGCTGGATTGGACGTTGCTGCTCATGGTACAATCATGGGAAGATCGCCATAAAGAAAGATACTACGTTAGTTATTTTTATAGGGCAAGGTCTGTCTGCCATAGTGTGGCAGCACTGGTTCACTGGTTCACGATAGGCATTGTCACGAGAGGTGTGAACTCAATCACTCACGCTCACAACATCCAACACCCAACTTACTTTTTGTTTTCAAGCAATACTCGCTGATGTTTCTTTCGGGGCATAGAGTTGGTGAGAAGCATCTTAATGACCCCGGAGACTGGTCTCCGCGACATGTTTTCAATTTTCTGTGTATATTAACACAAATTGCTCACAATCAAGAAGTTTGTTGATAAAAAGATCTATGACATTTTCCTAATGCTAAGTTTCATCGAGATGCTAAACATTTTACAAATGTTTGTTTCATCAAGATGCAAGCAATTGCAAAGTTATCATCAGGGTATGGAGAATGTTATCTGTACAGATAAACTCTTCTGAAAAAAAAAGCAAACTTCGAAGCGAAAGCTTTTTTTAACGACCCAACAACGTTCTTTCCCTCTAAAATGTTATTCTGCATATTGAAACATTCTCTCGTCTCCTCCAAAGGTATTTTTTATTGATATCCTTACAAAGCAGGGCGCAGTACAGCAGCTGGTATCGGTATTCCAGATACCAATTTTAATACGTGTGAAGTAGTTTATGTCTTCTGGCAGCATTTTATGTCTCCCTCACAACGGCGTCGCGCGCTCACCCGCGTGATCATGTCATATTCTTCCTCAGGGCAGAGCCACTAGTATCGAGGTCATCACTATATGTTGCTTCATATTACGCATATCAAACCACAGGCATGATGCACATGCCCATGGCTAATAAGGAAAATAACGTTAACGAGAAAGCAAATACTCTATGCCACGCTGATTGTCGAAGGGTTCGCTGTACTAGAAAGCCAAAACACAAGTCTAATTGGCACAGCTGGCAGGGCCTGCATTCGCAGCGCCTCAACTATTGCAAAACAAGCTTCAAGTTTACGCTGGAGGAACTTCCAAATAAAATTCTACAAAGAGCAACCTTTTGGGGTCTGATATCACGTTAGCAGGACAGCAGCTCCGAGGTCAACTATCAGGGCTGTGAAAGTAGGCACTTACCCTACCAATGACCCATTAATCGACGATTAATTAATTACCCGTTTAATCTGCCTGAAGTGAATCAATGGGTTTGTTACGAGCGATATCTATGCCGCTGAATAACTGAAGATCAATAATATAATCACAGGCGAAACTTCGTTATGGTGCCATTATTTCATGGCGCTCAACGGCAGACTCGTGATGCTCCACTGAATAAATATAAACAAAACTGGCCTCAACGCTACACTATATTTTTTACGTACTAGAAAATACAGCCTCTTATCGTTGTTGTGTACCGTTTTCTATGTCGGTATTCCCTGCAGTAGTAAGGTTGAGTGACGAGAAAGACTACCACCCTTCCATTTTTACGTCTAGTGATTCATCCTTTAATAAAATGGTCAAAATATGCATATGACTGAATACCGATCGAGTCTAAAGTTAATATTCTACAAGGAATAAAGGCAATGGTATGGTGAGAAGGAAAGCTTACCCGTGTCTCCTGATTTCCAGTCAGGAGGTAAGCTAACCATAAGCTCCAAGAGACCCGCGTTCGGATCCCGACATGCATATGATTCTTTTAAGGCAGATTTGAAGTATTGATTGTTTGATTTGATTATTGCGGTTAATGTATTTGAATATTCAAATGGTTTCTCTCTAAAGGCCCTAGATATAACACAAAAATACCCCATAAACTCTATTAAAAAGTAATTATTTCTAGGTAAACAACACATATCTCAGTGGCTGGTAGTGTGACGTTAGTGAAAAGGAGTTCACTTTTATATTTGTCCTCTCCTCTACTTCTGTCGTCAACCCACTACATTCGAACATATGCCAAAACGCGCAATAAATGCAACAAAAAATGGCTTCCTTAAATCAGTGTGTTTACGCGTCATTAAGGCTTTGCAAGCCTCAGCAATACTGCTCCCAACTGTAATATTTTATAATATTGAAGTATTATAAAATGTTATAATATTATATGTTATAATATTATAACATATTACGATTGGGGGCAGTATTGCTAGGCAATTCATACCCAATTTTTTTCAGGCAATTTGTTGATTGCTTAGAAAAAGAGGGAATAATTTAAGGTTGACGGCACTTATACATGTGTTCAATGGGAATTACATGGTATATAGAACGTAAATATTTTGTGCGATACGTATGTACGGTTCCGTATAGACTAGAAGCAGAAATGCATTTCTTTGTCAATCAATCGATCAATCAATATTTTATTTGCACAAAATAAAAGGGAGGAACGCAGAAGGCGTGCACATCTAGCAGATAGGCCTATGATGTCAAGTGTCTGTACAGGATTTGCGAAGCCGAACTAAAGGGCATCGCAGTGCACTTGCTGTGGTTGATACTAAGGAAGTTCATGGAGGACCACTGCCTCGCCGAACAGCGATCGGAAACCGTAAGCAATAAACGTATAGTTGATTCATTTACGCCTGGTGACATAGTTTCACGATTTGTGCCATTTATTAGATCTGTTCCGCTTATACGTTAACCGTTGAAGTGTTGAGTATTCCGTTATTTAACATACTAAACATCATTTCGATTCATTTTTCGACTCAAACAGCTGAACGTGCGATTTATAGATTTTGGCAGGAAACTTTGGAAGTTAAGTGCGACAACTATAGATGCTGAAAACAATCGATTTTTTTAAAACGACGTCTGGGCTGTCGTCGATGTAATAATCTCTTCATTGTATTGTTACAGGGGGCGGGATTCATCGGTTAAAAGTCACAATTCACTTCCTTCTAAACAGTGTAATCAGTCAACCAGCAAATTTCCTTCTAGTGAACAACCTTGGGAAGTTGTCTTCGGTGTCATAAAATGCTAAAAGTCGGACTTAACATAAAGCGACTCAGATTCAGGCACAAATCTTAAAGAGACAGAAACGGTAAAATATAAAAACCGTTCTTTAAATTCAGAATCTAAATACCGAGCTGTATCATTACCTCACTTCAAAGGAAAGGTGAAGAAGTGTGGTTAACGTCGTGAGGCAAACCGCATACAGACTACCGGTCACATAATGACACATATGACTGCGGTGAAAAACCTGCGAAACAACATAATCTACTGTTTTTCGTAAGCAACTCTGAAAAGTTATGTTACACCTTGTAAATTATAACAACCAACCATAGCTTAATGTAGCCGAGGTTAAAGTTTCAAACCTTGTCAGAAAAATATATGATTAAACAAAGAGTGCCTGCCTTTAGATTGTCGATGCAAAGACGACGTACTTCTGTGACTCACCTCAAAGAAAATGTAGAGATGTAACTTAAGTCCTGTGGCACGGCCTTCTTGCTGATTACGGGTCAGGTATGGTGACTATAGTCAGTACTTTGTCAACAAACCACAGTTTACAGCCTTCCAGTGACCAACCTTAGAAAGATGTCTTCGATCGCATAATGTACTAACAGTGGAAGATAACATGAGGTAGCCAAGATTTTAACAAAAACTTTAAAGAGAAAAAAAAAGAAGACCAAAAGAAGAGCGTCAGTTTTCAAATGTCAATGTAAAGAGTCGGTGTATATCTCTAACTTACTTCAAGGAAGCCGTTAAGAGGTGTGACTTACGTCCCCGGACGAACTTCTTGAGCGGAGTACACTCCATAAAAGAGGGTTAGTCGACATTCTGTTACACGGGCAGAGGTCGTTTTTTAGGGGTGCCCCCATTGAGCGACGACGGGAGGGGACACGGACGGGGCCATTGTGGGGCGCCTCCCCGTCCCTGTCCGCCATTGTGAGGCCCGAATGTTGTCGGGTGCCCTCCACGGTTCTGCTCGGTCGCTTCGGCTTTCTTCCGAGCCGGCTTGATTGGCCCCCATTGAGCGCCGTTTGCACGTGCGGCTGTTCCTCCTTGGGAAGGCATGCTGGAGCAGTGCGGGGAAGAGGCTTGGTTAGTGTAAGTGCTGATTCGTCGCTTTATTTTGTCTTATATGTGCTCTAAGGAGGACATTATGTAAGAAGGGTCCATACAAACAGTACCGTAAATGAGCGTCCATAAGTACCAAAAAACGCAAAGAAATTCACCTCGCAACTCCACACTTACGACTATCTTCGATGCTCGATGATTTAATGTTGATGGGGTTTACGATCAAGCTAGATATAAACGTTCGCAACCAACCACGCTTCAGATGCCAGTCTGGCCGCCGTGAGTAGAAAATTATTTATTTGGGCACCAATCTGGCAACCGTGGGCCCGCAAGACTTGATTTGTGATATCCCACACTGCCTGGTGATAGTATTAGGGGGAGGAAATTGGCTTAGAAGGGCGGGGGGATTCATATGTTTGTCTTTTTAGACTTAGGCTAGGTGGCGCAAGCTACCGCCCGTTACAAAGGATATAGCCATTACAATCCATCCATCCGACTATTAGACATTCCACGCACGCCAAACGTGAGATCGCGGCTCCCAAAAGACGTACTTGCAAACATCTATGACGAGGGCGGCCAAACTACTGCAGCTCGCAAGCCGCATGCTGCTCTTCGCGGGTCCAATGGGGCTCGCGGCCTACCTTGCTACCACAATGGTGGGCTTCCGTTCTCACGTGAGCACCCAGGACGTGGTGCGCAGGATACAAGAAGATGTCGTTCCGACCTTCAAAAGTGGAGATCATCATTCAGTGGAAAACTACCGTCCCATATCACTAACTAGTGTAGTGTGTAAGTTGCTGGAACATATAATATTCTCTCATGTTGTATCACATCCTGAATCTAACAATTTTTTTTACGAATATCGGTATGGTTTCCGAAAGGTTTTCTCGTGTGATAGGCAACTGCTCGAATTCACTCATGACCTTCATGTTAATGTGAACACTAACTCTCAAACCGATGCCGTATTTCTTGATTTCTCTAAAAACGTGCCTTACGACAGGTTACACACACAACGTCGCAGTGATTAGAGTATAGCCTCCCTGTGCATACCTCGCTCATTCGTACACAAATAAACGATTACTACATGTATCAACCCCTTCTATTCTTGTGCCACCCACACGTACTTCCACGGAATTTTATGCGGCATAGTACACATATGCATCGACCAAATTCTTTTTTGTTATGGGGGGGGAGGGGAGGGGTGGTGATATTGTCATGAATGATCAGGCGAGGGAACAGAGAATAACTGAAGAAAATGAAAAGTTTAACGGGGCGAACTTGTGCCCAAAAATTAAAAAAAAAGGAAACAGAAGGGAACAGCAGAGCGTCGCGGGCGTCGAAGTCGGCGTAACAGCAGAGTCGAACGCTGGGGCGAGACTGACTCCGCTCGCCATGCGGTGTCCCTTATGTACCCTCCTGGGTTTCTGGATCAGTCGGCGTAGAACATTCAGAACTCGATCAGACGCGAATGTCCTCGAACTTACGAGAACGCCAGGTTGAAAGAATAAATAAAAGAACATTTGCTGGAATCAAACCCACGCCTTTCGCGCGACAGTTGAGCGCGTTAACCCTTCGGCCACACACGCGGTCGCTCGGCGACGCGCGTGGCATTGCTCCCCCCCCCCCCTAATAAGAGCATCGTCCTGATGCAACTTAACGAGAGATGAATAAGAAAAAGAACCCAAAATAATGGCAAACTACGGAGGCTTGTAAAACACAGTCCTGTCGAGCGTAGTAAAAAGAACGAAGTTCACAGTCCTATCGATCGTAGTACAAAACCGAAGTTCACAGTCCTATCGATCGGAGTACAAAAACGAAGTTCACAGTTCTATCGATCGTAGTACGGTTTGAGGCGCACGACGTGGGCGATTTCCGGTCGTGGAGGGCGACGTGATGAAGTCCATGTTTCGTCGGGCATCACCTCGTAGTTTAGATGCCCGAGTCGTCGAAGCACTCTGTAGGGTCCGAAGTAGCGCTTCAGGAGTTTTTCGCTGAGACCACGGCGGCGGATCAGTGTGCACACCCACACCCTGTATCCGGGCTGTAAGTGGACGTCTTGACGATGAAGGTTGTAGCGGCCAGTGTTGACACGTTGTTGGGCTTGAATCCGGAGTCTGGCGAGCTGACTTTTTCCCCCCGTTGGGCAACCACCTGGGCGTCGTCACTTCCGTCGACAGCCGGTTCATGGGGTAACATTGCGTACAGCATGGTCGTTACTCTGCAACCATGAACCAGTTGAAAGGCTGTAACCCCGGTGGTCTCCAGCACGGCCGTGTTGTAGGCAAATGTGAAATACGGCAACACCTCGTACAATGTCTTATGCTCCACGTCGACGTACAAGGAGATCATGTCGGCGATGGTCTTGTTGAGTCTCTCCGTCAGCCCGTTGGTCTGCGGGTGGTACGCCGTGGTGTGACGATGGCTGATATGGCTGAGACGAAAGACTTCTTGTGTCAGCTGGGCCATGAACGAGGATCCACGGTCTGATATCTATCAGGACTTCGTAGGCGCCATGCCGGAGGACAAAGGGCTTGATGAAAAACTTGGCGACTTCAACAGCCGTTCCTGATGGAAGGGTTTTTGTCTCGGCGTACCGTGTGAGATAATCGGTTGCGACGATTATCCATCGCTTTCCTTGCGTCGATGGTGGGAATGGCCCAAGTAAACCCATTCCGATTTGCTGGAATGCGGCAGATGGCGGCGCAATAGGCTGAAGAAGTCCTGCCGGTCTCAACGGTGGTTTCTTCCGTCGTTGACACTCGTGACAAGATCATATGTAGTGGTGCACTGTCTTCGCAAGCTTGGGCCAATAGTACTTTTTGCGTATCCTGGCAAGAGCCCCGGTGTAGCCAAGGTGTCCCGCCGTTGGGTCATTGTAGCAGCCTTGAAAATTTTCTTCTCGAAGACTGGAAGGGATCACCACCAGCCGACGCCATGTTGTTGTCGCTGAAGTTCTCCTTGTAGAGCACACCTTGTCGGATGGAGAAGGTTGGCAGTGTTCGTACAAAACCGCGGGAAACAGCGCTTCCTTGTCCCTCTATGTGCTCGATGAGTGCTCGCAGCTCCGGGTCGTCTCGTTGGAGTGCTGCCATGTTGCTGAGATCCAGAGCGCCGAGGAAACACTCATCGTCGTCCTCTTTGGTGCAGGCAGGACCGGCCTCGACTAAGGACCTTGACAGGCAGTCGGCGTCATTGTGCTTCCGGTCGGACTTGCACACCACGGTCATGTCGAACTCCTGCAGTCGTAGGCTCCACCGGGCGAAGAATCCGGAGGGGTCCTTCAGATTCGGCAGCCAGCAAAGCAAGTGGTGGTCTGTGACCATGCGAAAAGGACTTTCATACAAATATGGGCGAAAATTTGTTATTGCCAAGACGACAGCAAGGCACTCCTTTTCAGTCGTTGAGTGGTTCGTTTCCGCCTTGGACAGCGTCCAACTCGCGTATGCGATGACTCGCTTTGCCCCGTCCTGCATTTAGATTAGTACCGCGCCAAGTCCGGTGTTACTGGAGTCTGTGTGGATCTCTGTTTCAGAAAACTGGTCAAAATGGCGAAGAATCGGGGGCGTCTGGAGTCTTCGTTTCAGCTAATCAAATGATTATTGGTGTTTTTCTGTCTATTCGAGCTTTACGGCGTCCTTCGTGAGGCCCGTCAGCGGTGCGGACAGCTTGGCGAAGTCTCGAATAAAGCGCCTAAAGTAGGCACAGAGTCCGAGAACTCTTCTCACGACCTTCTTGTCAGACGGCGGCGTGAATGCAGCTACAGCGCGGGACTTCTCGGGGTCAGTGGGACACCTTTGTGGTTCACGACGTGGCCAAGGAACTTTAGTTCCACATAGGCGAGCCGACACTTTGTTGGCTTGAGTGACAGGCCGGCGGTCTTGATGGCTTAAAGCACGGCTCTAAGTCGTCTCAAGTGTTCGTCGAAATCTCGTGAGAATACCACGACATCGTCCAAGTAGACGAGGCAGATCTGCCATTTCAGACCTGCCAGCACGGTGTCCATGACACGCTGGAAGGTGGCTGGTGCTGTACAAAGTCCGAAAGGCATCACTTTGAACTTGAACAGTCCGTCGGTCGCGACGAAGGCAGTTTTCTCGCGGTAGCGTTCGTCGACTGCAATCTGCCAGTAACCGCTCTTCAGGTCCATCGACGAAAAATATCGGGGGTGGCACAGCCGGTCTAACATGTCGTCGATGCGGGGGGAGCGGATAGAACCCCTTTTAGTCACAGCGTTCAGTCGACGATAGTTCACATAGAACCTCAGGGTTCCGTCCTTCCTTCTTTACAAGGACGACTGGGGACGCCCACAGACTTCTTGAGGGTTAAATGATGTCATTGTCGAGCATTTCCTGGCCTTTATCTTGAAACACCATCCTTTCCTTTAAGGAGACTCGGTACGGCGACTGGTGGACAGGGTGCGTGTGGTCGTCGGTAATAATGCGATGTTTGGTATTGTTGTTTCACGAACTTTCGACGGCGTGGCAAAACAGTCCCTCTATTCGGCGAGGAGGTCAAGCAGTTGCCGGCGCTTAGGAGCTGGGAGCTCGGGGTCGATGTCGAGCTGCGGCGGCGACGTGCTCTTCTGCTGTGATGATGAGGTTTCCAGAGATTGCGGTGAACACGACTAGTGCCTGAAGCTCCTCGACGTGGCCCACGGTGGTACCCTTCGTCAAGTGCTGCTGCTCCTCTCGCAACTTTGTCACGAGAACAGTTGTACGTCCTTCTTGCAAGTCCGTTACGCCTCGTGCAACGCCAATTCCTTTTTCAAGGAGCAGTTGGACGCTGCCTTCCCGAAGAGCTTCACCGTGCATGGCTACGTCGGTTATGACGGTTACAAAAACACTTGACTGCGGCGGCAGGTTCACATGGTCGCCAATAACTCGGATCGCGGTTGACGTCGTGTTGGTGTCCACCGGCGGCACAAAAGGCTTTCGCAGTGTCAACTGGTTTGCCCCGAGGTCGATGACGGCGTCATGCTCGCAGAGAAAGTCCATTCCGAGGATGACGTCCCTCGCAGCGGCGTAGACTTGCCATTTTCCCGGCGGGAGGGGGGGGGGGGGGGGGGTGCTTTTCCGTGCAATTGTTTTTACACCCGCAATTATCAGAAGTTATTTTTAGGGGGTACATATTACAGCGCCATGAGTCCGTCGATGTGTGCGTTATTTTGTTTACATGCCACTACTAGAAGCTCGTTACATGGCACGTAAACAGCGTCTCGGTAAGGATCATTGCCCGGGGGAGGGGGGCTCTGTCCCCCCCGGATCTCACCAGGGGGGCACGAGCCCCGATGCCCCCCCCCCCCTCCCCCCATAGTCTACGCCTATGGTCCCTCGCACAGTCTTGCGTAATAAGATGTCCTCCGGCGGTCCGTATCTGTAGGCCATCGCACGGCGTCGTCACTTTCCGAAGGCGCCTGGAGAGCCTCCCACTCCGGACGTAGTAGTCCGCTCCGGTGTCAACAAGAGCCGACGTGTCGTGGCTGTCGATAATAACGTTTAGGTTGTTCTTTACCGTTGCCGGAGCGGCGTTTTGGTCTCCGGTTGCGTTCCAGTGGGGCCCTTTGACGTTCGTGGAGGATCTTGGCGTCGGTCGTCTTCGGCAACTCCACCTCCAGGGGTTGCCGCGCCTAGTCTCTCCGGCGTGGAGCGAGGGGCGACAGGCTTTCACGTCGGGGTCGGTGCATCGGCGAAGCTGGACGTCGTGGCGAAGACGACCGGAACTCTCGGCAGGACGCAGGCTCGGGCGACTGAGGTCGTAGCAGGTACTCGTCGATCTCCCAAGGGCGTTCACCATAATGGGGGCGCGGGCAGCCTCGGTGGCTCCGAGGCGAGAGCGCTGGCCTACGGATTCCCATGTGGCGGGTTCGAAACAAACCATATCCCGTACAGTACTTGGCCACGCCCCCTTGTCACGTGACATGACGTCACTTCCACTGCAAAACGAAACCAGCTGTTTTATTGGTTTGTGAAATGTCACGTGACATGACGTCACTCGCGCTGCTGTGGTAAGGCAAACATGGCGCCCGCCGCCTGAAACTCGGAGCCTACGCGGTCAATGCAGTCGCGGCTGAAGCCTGAAACGCTTGAAACAGGAAGCCTACGCGGTCGACGCAGTCGCGGCTGAGACGCTGTGAACGCGGTGCCGCGAGGGACTGAACACTTGTTGACGCAACTATGCGACGCCCGCGGTATGCGACGTCTCGCATCGTGCTTCTGCAGGAGTGCTTAAAAGGCGCAAGTACTTTTATTAGCGTTCCCAACTCATCGCTTGATAAAAGCGAAGCTACCAACACCTACCGCTGGTGTCTGAAGTCGAGCCTTTTCTCGATGTCGCCGCTGGTGTAGACTTGATTCTTGCTGAGCAGGTTCGTCGCCGACGGGGTGGATATGAACCATGGCCTGCATGAACGCTTGCATTTTTCGATACAAAAATATGCTCTGTCGTCACGAACGCTTACGCTGACCCACAAGCTCAATTTGAAGTATTGCCAGCATTTTTATTTCCCCAGTACGTTGTCATTGCATCACCCTCACTTGCGACGACGCAGATCTTCGTGCTTGCCTCATAGCAACGCCGCGGCTCTCTCGACCCAAAATAAATGCGGCTATGTCTACAACTGCTCGACGCTCGAACCGAAAATTCGGGAAGTGATGAAGGGATTAGCTTAGTACCGTCGCATCACCGTTACTCGCGGCGACGCAGATATTCGTGCTGGCCTTTTAGCGGTGCCGCGCGGCTCGCTCGTCCCAAAATAAATGCAGCTATGTCCACAACCGCTTGACGCTCGAACCGCAAATTCGGGAAGTGGTGAAGGCATTAGCTTAGTACCGTCAGAAACACTCGTGCCATTGGAGAACCTTTGATGGTGGAGGTACGCATATGACGATACGCATGCCCAGTGGAACTATGAAGAGAAAAAACAAGAGTGCATACTTCAAACTCGGGAAGTTTTTATTTCACCACATTAAATTTATCGTTGCACTGCAATGCTGGTTTTAAAGGGGTACTCCGCCGATTTTTGAGCTACCTCAACTAACTATATTTTCTGACTCCCCGGCCTTTACCCTTTCTGGTACGCTATATAGTATCGTGAAATTCATAATAGTTATTGCGAAATCGGCAAATGAAAATCATGCAAAAACAAACATTCAAATATACCCGCCCTTTTCAGGGCCGTGACGTCATTGGAAGGTCAGCTTGCCAGTCGGGCGAGCAGTCTAAAAAATAGAATATGCCAATCATTTGTTCCGTGATGGAGCGCGGGGACTGGAGCGAGCTTCCAAAGCATTCATTTGACACCATGAAACTGCTTCGAATAAATTGGGAACAATTTCTACAGTCCAAAAAGTGAACCCCTGCACTTCCATTGACGTCACTTTTTTATTGTTGCCAGTAGAGACTTTCAGTTTGAAAAACACGGTGAGGACCAAAATTGTAAATTCAATAACTTCGTGAAAAAAAATTATTTTGACCTAATATTTGGGATACTATTTTGGCGATGTTGTTTGGCGAGTTTAGCAAAATTTCAAGTAAATCGGGGACTATGAAGAAATCGGCGGAGTTCCCCTTTAAAGGGATACTTCAACGAAATTTGAAATATTCCCGTCGTGTTCAAAAATAGGTTGATTATGATTCACAATATCCGTAAATGACAATCGCACGTCTGTATTTTGATCCTGGTGGCTGTATTTTTCGTTCTAAACGGCCCACTCTGGCAATCGCTCGAAGAAGGCCCAGCTTAGAGCACGTGACATCCAACGCAATCGTGACGTAGGTCGTCTCAAGACGAGCAAAGCTACGGCGAGGCTGACGTCGAGAGGATGGCCTAGTCGTTCCAGCCACCGAAGCGGCTGCTTTTGTACGAATTTTGAGTGACGGGTTAATCTTCTATAATCTTCTAGGGGGACAATAGCGACTTCTACGGCACACAAAAGGCATTCTCGAGAAGAGGGGAGTTCCTCCTTGCCCTGTTCTTTCGTCGTGGCCGGAGACGAGACAACCTCCGTCACTAGCTGTCAAAGTTCCTAGGCGAGCATTACAAACGAGGCGTTAGCGACATCCACCAGGTGCTCTTTGATAATCGTTTAATTCGTTTTAAAATTCCTTTTCGAGACTTTTTTAACAAGATATTGGTATGTTCCATGTGATACTGCTTTTTTGAACACATATAGACCAAAAAATGAGCGCCGAAATTTTGTTGTAGTATCCCTTTAAAGAATGCTATTTCCTCTGTCCCTTCGAAACAACCGGGGCCTTTATATGATGCGCATACATGCAAAAATCCACAGTGTGAAGACGTGGGAACGATATGACTATGAGCTGTAAAGCAAAATGGCAAGTTCACACTCAAAAGCAACAGCTCACATAAACATTAAAAGAAGTTGACGAATGGAAATAATAGTTTCTCTCGAGAACTAGGGTAAAGCAAACGGGCATGTCGCTTCAAACGTATAAGGCACATGAGAGTTGTCGATCGTAACTTATTCATGTAAAAGCTGCTTCACACTCTTGCAACAGCTTATAATCAGGGTGGCCGACCAGTCAGTCACAAGACGATTAAAACCGGTTTCAAGCCATTCCTGTCGCAAGCAGTTGCAGGTGTGTGAAACACTTGTGACGCCCTTCGGCTGTAAACACCAACTGTAAACAATGAACTGCTCGACTAAAACGAGCAGGGTATCCAATCACCATATTAACATCAGTGGCCGAAAGGCTCATCAAAACGATCAGGCAAGACGTCTTCATTCAACAAAAGCTAAGAGACAGAACAAAGAAACCCATAAGTGTGCCATATATTCATCTCGGTCAACTCGTTGCTAGCCGCGCCGAGATGGCCGAGCGCCCAGCGCGAGTTGATGATGATAACGATCATGATGATGCAGCTTTTCCTTTTGAATCGGGCGGTTTCGAACCATGCTCGTGCCTAGCAAAAAAAAAAAAAAAAAATTAAACGAAAGCTAGTGTCGGAGGCGAGAGTCACCGCGTGGGGTTTGGCTACAACACGATGGCAGACCGGCCGCAATGGGAGAAAGATCCACCTGGCTGGCATCTTAGTACCGGAGGCGTTAAAGTTATAGCGAGTTCGTTTCACACGCACTGGTGCCGTTCGAGTTCTCTCCCAGAATTAGGGTGACCACCCGTCTCGTGACTCGCGGGACTGTCCCGCATTGAGGGCTTGTGTCCCGCGTCCCGCTAGAAATACCAAAATTTTCAAAATGTCCGGCATTTCAGATTGTCGTAACATTCACTACGCAAATTATGATGTTTCCGAACAAAGGGGAAGTGCGGAGGTCGCTGGTAAGCGTGCGAATCTCGATGGTATATGACATTTTCAAATCCACGCATTGCGGGAAGTGACCGTTGTTCTTGCACAAAACCGACGCGCATGCGCTATTGTGCCTCTCCCCTTGATGGCAAAACATTGCAAGCGAAAATTGCTCGCAAAAAGCTCAAAAATAAGCTATGTGTATTGGAATTATTTGCAAATCAAATAATTCCAACTTTGTATTTTACGTTTGTTTTCTTCACTGGTGCGTAGTCGTGTTGAATATGCCTCAGTTGTCTGGAACTGTATTGGAGTGACAAATTCAGGTTTAATTGTGAGCGTTCAACGTAGGTTTGTTCGTGTTTTGTTTGATCGTTATTTTCAACCGAATTATTTCTACAGTTATGACAGGATTTGTGAACTCGTGAAGTTAGACTCGTTGCACAACATGAGAACAATTCGTGAACTGACATACCTGTATAAGATTGTAAATGGTATAATTGACTCCCCAGAGCTACTCAGCCGCATCTATTTGCACGTTCCTCGTCAGTCTTGTAGACTTTATACTTTGTTTTATCCTATCGACTTTTATCATACTGTACCCATAACACGCCTACAACTGACTTATAACCAATTAGAACAGATTTGTGCGAATGCTAGCCTTGATATATTTGATGAAAAGCGTAAATTTCGACAGTGTGTTGAAGCTATTGTTCTTTCCTAACGTTTCGCTTTTATCCTGTTTAGCGTTGTATTTCTGAAGGAATAAGTGCACCACTAAGGAGGCGTCAAGCTGTTGGTGGGTCACTGAAAATAAGAATAAACATAAACATAAACATAAACGTACTGTGTCATGCAAAAAAATTGTCGTAAAAAGCTTTTTTTTTTTTTTTTTTTTTAATGACGGTTACACATAGGGTGCCTTCATGTCCCGCTTCGCTGAAAGCGAACGTGAAGGCACTCTAGTTACACAAGGTAAAAATCCTGCCTATCCCAGCGGTAAAAAACAAAGCAAACAAAAAAATTATAAGGTTCTAATTTTATGTGGGAGCATGTTAGTGTAAGAGCGAGGCGAAAAAGATTTACTGTTCCTTAGTCGATTTTCATGTTTTTAACTTACACAGCTTTAATAAAATAGTTACCATTACAATTGCCGCAACACAATTTTCAGATGTATAATATGCTTTTAGACAGCACAGGATTTCGGGGTGTGCCTGTTGATGAATTTTCTTTAATATATCTTCTTGTGTCATGAAAATGACGCCCTCCTCTTCTTACACCCCCCACCCCCCCCCTTTCCTGGTCAGGGTGTCCCGCATTTCGACGGCAGGAAGGTGGTCACCCTACCCAGAATGCATCGCACTCGCGGAGTGTCGCACGGAGGACTGGCCTCAAACAAACTAGCCAAATGCACAGAGGGCAAAAAGTGCAAAAGACTAACGCTGCCGCCATCTATGCTGTAGAAAGAGTACCGACCTCAAATCAAAACATGATGGGTAGCGACTGCGAGAGTGCAGTCGCTACCAACGTTTCTCTATAAACGTTGGTCACTGCAACCTGTAGTTTTTATTTGCGATGACTTCAAGCAACTCGGCTGTCGTAGAGATATTTACAGACGGCGTAAATTTCCCCAACCAGCTGTCTACAAAGCAGCTGGGGTTTACACTGGAGAAAACTGGTGATGCTATCCGCGCACACTCTTGATCCCTTTGAACATGGTATTATGCGTGAACCACTGGAAAGGTACGGCTTAAAACGAGTCTGTTGGAATACACAGCAAAACGTTTCGTGGGACTTTCGATTTCGATCTTAGTTACAGGTGGATCAGATTTTCGCCTTGGCGAGGGTGTCGAGAACGAGAGCTTACTCAAACAAAATACGACGGGGAAGATAGATGATGTAAGTGAATGTTAAACATGATGATGTTGCCCAAGCCTTGGGTAAAGACACTATGTTTAGCTTTCTCGGATGCGTATTGAGCGTCACAGGTTTCGGCTGGGGGATCTTTGTCGACAAATACTCAGTTTTTCACCCGCACATGGATGGTGATAAAGATCTCGGGGGCCGCTGATGCGTTTGTTCTGAGCATTTCTTTACACACTGGTATATTTCAGCGTCTGTACGGCAGGAGAGCGACTAAACACTTGCAAATAAAGCTCGGGTTGTCAATTGTCAAATGAAATAGCAGACGCTCACAATTCAAGCTCGTGTTTGATTCCGTTGCCCGCGGGACACGATTTCTATCAGAAAAACTTTTTTTTTTCCTTTTGGTTCAGCTGTTCGAATGACACATCGTAGCAGACGACCCCCCGTCGTCTGCTCCCGCTCTTCGCCGGAGTGGGGCATGGCGGGATTGCATTTTGGAGCACCCCCGATTTCCTCGGTGCAGAACTACGGAGCTGGTGCGAACTCGGCGAGTGCAACCCGCTCGTAAAGTGCTGGCCAAAACGACCCCGCTCCACGCTGCGAGTGGGCACGCGTGGGAACGAGTGCCGTGAAACCGTTGCGTGAAATAAACTCGCTATTACACTATGCCTGTCAGCTTCTCTCCAAGAGGTGTTCAGGCTCGATGCTTCACCTCACAACACGCACGAACGACTAGGTAGAGCTGCCAGGCGGACGTTCGTTTTTTTTTTTTTTCTTTTGAGCATCTAGTATTTACAATATTATTGAAGATATATCATATATATGTTTTTTTTTTAATATGTGGAATACTTTTCTGTATGTCATTATCGTGATTCAAACGAATTTCGCTGAGACAAATACCTAAACTGCGAAACAAGCACGGCCAGGCCGCGCTTGTGCCGCGCGAACACGGAGAACGCTTGGCCGCGTGCCCGTATACTTCAGCGGCAGTTTGGGGCTTTGGAAATGGTTAGCGCCCGGTCGTGTGCAGGTGAAAGGTAGGAAATATATGTAATATTCCACTGAAAACAGCGAGCTGGTCTTGATCGCTAAACCGTCGGTCAAGTATATTTATATTTCTCGCTGTCGGTGCTTCTGGGGTGCGAGTGCGACATCATTGAATCTTCTACGGAAGAGATGGTTGGCTTCACTACACGGCAGTTTGTGTGCTAAGGTGGCTCTACCGCACGGCAACCACACCAACCACACGTACTATTTGCCCTCTCTCTTCCGCTTTCCAGTGCTCGCTGCTCGGACGGCTCGGACTCGGAGCCGACAACGCTCAACGAACGCAACGATAGGGAGGCTGTAGTGAGGGTGGGCGCAACTCAAAACCTGGAGAGCGTTTGCAATTTAATGGCGGCGCCAGAGGGAGAGGATTCGAGAAAGGATATGCGCCAGTGTTGCCTGCACGAGAGCAGGCGCCCGCTCTGTTGCAACTCTGTTGCTCCATGCGCCTTTCCTCCTCTCGCCTCCCATTGCAAGCAACGAGCGCCTTGGCGCAGTCCCGCAGTCTCTCTCGCTTCAAACGTCGAGCGCGTCGAGCGGAGAAAGCAAAGTTGCCAGACAAGCAGCAACGTCCAAGATGGCGGAATTTACCATTTTTCGCGTTAAAAAAAGACTTAACCTATCGCAACAAAGCTGGTGGCTATGGAAAAGTAATCATTTATACCTTGTGTAAATTATTCAAGCACCTTAATGGGCTTTTATGACCCGAGTTAGGAAAGAAAACGACCCTTTGCCCCATAGACTCCCAGCAAAATTTAGCAATTAAATGGCGTCCATGTCCCGTGATCGCCGATCTAGCAGTTGCACCCACCCTCACTTGAGCCTCCCTACGCAACGAACGGAACTCCTGGCGCCATCTCTTGAATACACGCTGTACAAGTGCAAACTGCCAGGTGAAACGAGTATTTGTTTTATAATTTCAGAATTACTTTTGAGTTAGAAGTCAAGGAAGTTTACCAAATTGGAAAGAGACTCGCAGTTTTTTGTGTAGATGTTTACTACGCCTAGTACGTGCCTTGGCTTTTTTCTGTTTTTAAACCGCCGGTTTTAGTGATTGTTGTTCTCATGCTGGCAACGTAACACTAGATTTTTTTTTGTCTTTGTTCCTTTTCTTTCATGGCGGGTTGCTCGTTTGTGTCTCACGAAAACGTTGGATATGTGACATCGCAGTGAAATAACACGGTGCCACAGCTGCAGGAGTCCAAGTACAGTGCTCTAGGCCACTGTAGTCCAAGTGCGGAGGACCGTCGCAGCAGATGCCCTCGTCACCGAACAAGGGAGCCAGCCACAATGTGAACGGCTTCACGGTAGTCTGGGCCGTCTGGGCTCTTGCCTCGCGTCGAGGTAAGTTGAACTTGCAGCACTTCATTTCTGTATTTCGTTGTCTTCGGTCGGTTGCTTCCCGGTTCAGTGTTTCTGTTTTGCGCTAGTAGTTAATCACTACTGCGTGATACACGTTATAGACCCTCTCGTCTACAACGTGAAGCAATTGATGGGTTCATAAGCGGAGACTCGGTGAGTGCGACGCGAGTCACGGCGCGTTCACACCGGCGATGCGATCTAGTCGCGCGGTAACTTTCATCGCTTTCATCGCAAGGGTTGGGTTTTCCGGAGGGCCAGTGCGGTACGGAAAGGCGGAGCCAACTTTTCTTTTTGAGTAAAGCTATACGCACTCCGGAGTGCGCTTCGGACGGTAGTGACTATACGCACTCCTCGGAAAGCTCATGCCGTTCGGGCCACCCTTTTCGTACGACGCGTGTATCACTGGGGAGCTCGTTAACCCAGCCCCCCGCCTGCGTTCACGCCGCTTCGCTGCTACAGTATCGGCTGCTAATAGGTGACCGGCGTTTGAGCCGGAAGTTTCGTCATCCGAAGCGAGGCACCACGTGACTTCACGGTTCCGGTTCGTCCGGTGCCGGTCGTGGCGCGTCCAGCTGCATCAAGAGCCCTTCTAGGCGTGGTAGCCGTGCTGTTTTCGCGGTAAAAATGGTTCGCAGTTCCGCGGTACGTTGTTCTAACGCAAGCCAAGAGGGCATACGATGTTCCAATTCCCGTGAAACAAAGCATGGAAGCAACGATGGGTCGTCGCTGTTAAGCGAGTGATGGAGCGAAGTGACCTGTGACAGACAAACGTCGGTGACCGTTTATGCGTGGCCAATATTGTTACAGGCCAGTAGAACGTGTTCTGTCTTCAGGTAGGGGCCGCGGGAAATAACGATCTCTAACAGTCTTTTGGCACCCACCAAAAAGGTCTCGATTAAGCCGCGAAGGGGTGAGCACTGCTTGTTGTACAAGGCATCCGCGAGAACGCGAGATGCGATCTCGCAGGCAATCAGTTCATGGCATAATGTTTCGTGGACATACAGTGCCATCGCCAGGCCGTTTAATTCTTATATCGACAACTCGGATTAACTTTTTCTGTAATGAGCCGCCGCAGACTGTTCCCGCGAAGCGGCGGTGAATGGGTGGCTTACTATAATATAAATAAACAAAAGAACAGGTCAGCTTGCTGTAATATAAAGCAGTAAAAGCAAATGACAGCACCTTCATATTGACCGATAATAAAGCGGTAGTACGACCCTGCGTAGCTCATATCACAATCGGTGCTCGTTCATGCATGCTTTCTTACTCGACATCATTAAAAAAAGAAAAAAAAAAAAACGTGAGAGGGGGTGGGGGATATGGTAGTTTACGGGGGACAACCTAGTCGAAGTACCAAAAACGCGTGAGTGATAAAAAGCAGGGGAGGAAGTGGCCGAGTGGGCTAACGCGTCTCAGCTCGGAGCGTGGAGCGAAAGCTTGCGCTGGGAACCTCCTGGGCTCGGTTCCCCACCGCCCTCGCCCGTTTCGATCTGGATGAGTTTCGTATCGGCACGGGTCCGTGTGATCACTACTGCGTGATGCATGTTAAAAACCCCAGGTTAGTGGTTGTACTGCACTGGCTAAATTTCTCATCTACTGCTAAGAGACCGATTACCCGTTGAGGTGCATCTCCATCATGGCTGTATAAACATACAGAGCAAACCAATTTTTAGTGTTAAAAAGCAAGGATTGTCACGTAGTCAGATGTCATCGAAACTAACTTGTGTACGGAAGTGGCGTTTCAATCGCGCGAGAAAACATATTACCTGAGTTTGAAACGCCGTCTGACCGACTTCTTTCCCTGTCTTCAACTTTTGATTGCTTCAAGATTTTCTTACCCAGTCTCAGGTGTTCTAACAAAATGAGAAAAGTACGCCAGACCTCCGATCGGGCATTTCAGCTGGCCGCGTCCTACGGCTTACATTCGCACCTATTTCAGTCGTGATGTGATCTAACGTAACCATCAAAAATAAACACTACCCAAATAAAAAACGCTGGCTCAAAAGGAAAACGAAACATCTAACCTGAGTTTTCATGCGAAGACCCGGAAAGCGCGGTGCGAGTGCAGCTTGCCGCCGGCCGCACTCGCTCTGCGCTTTCGTGGCCGTTCTCGATGCTTCTGCGTACCGACTACTACTTGACATATCCGTAGAAGTAACTTGAGACGTTCAGAAGTGCGTAAGTCACCCAGCAGGAGAGGAAGGTGGCCCGGATTGATCGGGTTTCAACACCCGCACACGCTTCCATAGCCGTCCTGGGGCTGCGTCGGCTGCTAGCTGCGAACCGGAAGTGAAGAATACCCAGAGTGCTTTGCGGCTGCTGCCAAACGCCGGTCACCTATTACAAAGAGCAATGCTATATGCACTACAGAGTGCAGCTCCGCCGGAAGTTGCTATATGCACGACGGCGTGGCGCCATCTCGTGGACGCTTGTGAAACCACAGACGGGGTGGCGCCATCTCGTGGACGCTTGTCAAACCACAGTGCCACAAATGCGATGCCGTGTGCACCGTGGCCGTGTGTGATGGGGTGTGATGAGCCCCAGGGCGATGTGCAGCTGGTGCAGCCGGAGACTTATGTGTCTGGCGACGTTGTAACCCCTAGCGTTGCAGTATGCGCAATGAACGCTACGAAAACGGGCTCCTCCAAGCTTTGATTCGTGCCCGCCAAGCTCGAGCTCTTGTGCGGCACGAGCGTCGGCCAATGCAACGCACGTGCTCGTGTAGCTTCAGCCGTGCTGGAGCGATCTGCTTCGTCTTTCGCCACCTACTTTCTTCTGCGTGCTGCGGACGCTTTATATACTTCGTTTCAACTGAAGTACAGACGTAGCCAGATGTGATAAGCGCGGGCTACGGGCTTTCTGCATCCCTGCCAAGCACGCGCGCTCGCGCAGTGTAAGCACTGTTATAACTTATAAACCACATGCTCACAAAAAAAAAAAAAAGAACACTAAACGAAGTTGAAGTTGCTTTTGGTCCCGACACTGTACTTCGTTTCACCCAGGGTGCCTCGTTTCACCTTATGTGCGAGCGAAGGCAAAGCTGGAAGTGCGAGCTTGAAACTTCCGTGGGTTCAGGCTTTGCTCGAGCGCGCGAGCTGGGGAGAAACGCAAAAAGCGCTGGTCTCGAGCTTCTAGTTTTGGCTTCGCTCGGATATGATAACGCAGGAAAGTCAAATTGGGGAATTTTACGTGGCACGCCCCAGCGGAGGACCGAGGAATAATTTGGACCACCTGGGGATCTTTTGACGTGCTACCGAAAGCTCGGTTACCCGTCGCCTTCTCCACACTAAACCTCCGTAAAATTGAGGTCACCTCGGCTGGGGATCCGTAGGCCGGCGCTTTGCAAGTTTAGCCAAATCTAGAACTAACCAAGCCAATTTTTGCTGAAATCTGGAATGTATGAGGGTGTCTAACGTCCAAAAGGTATCAAACTGAAGCCGCGTTTAACGAGATTAACCTCTACAGTGCCTAAAGTTTTTCTAATAAGCAAAAATTCCCATCTATCTCGGTTCCGGGTCATCATAGACTTTGGTCCTGGGGAAATAACCAATTTCCAGTCCAGAAGCCTGGATAATACAAAACAAAACAAAAAAAAAACATTTACTAATACTTCCAGCTCTATTTAAATATTTTATTTTTTGCACTACTTGTTGGACAAGTGTCTTATGCGAGTAAACAGTGATCAAATAAGCATGCAAAGCATACCAGTGCAAATAACACTAACCAAGCAGGAACATATCTTTATTATCTCGTAATGCCAAAAGCCCGCAGCTCTCATAAAGGTTCAAACAGGGATCAGTGTGCCATCAATCCTGGTTGCACACTGAGCAGAATCATAGCTTCTGCTTGATGTCTGCTCGCTTGACTCCAGCACAAGTCCTGCATAAAATCAGTAGAATAAAATATATTACCAGATTTATTTATAAAACACTTTTATACTCCTTACCAGTGGAACCACTCCAGGCACTGGTCGCAACAGATCATTTTTTTTTCTCCATCGTCGGCTTCATTGCAGCTGCGGCACAGCCACAGCTCATTTGTTTTCTTTGTAGCCACTGCAGATGCAATCATTTGCTTGTGAAGTTTGCATGATGTAAAGACAGGCAGCATAAATTAATGGAAACCAGGAAAATTTTTATAAACAAAATATCACAAACCTGATGAGGTCAGCAGAGCCCAGGCATCTTCTGCAAAAAACTTCTTCAGCTTCAGGAGCTTGACTCTGTAATCCAAAAGTGCGCTAGGGAGGACCTCTGGCCGCACTTCGACGTCCGGTTCTTCTACAATGTATCCTTGGCTCAAAACATTGCTGCACACAGCCTCTTCAACGATGCCAGGCAAAAGCACTGAAAATAAACATGACATAAGAATATGGAAATAAATTGTTACAAATCATGCTGCTTACATTTGTGTTGAGCTGCTTCTGGGAGTTGTGTGAAAAACACAGGCTGAGCGCTGGAGGGGTCCCTTGGCCTCTTATTCCGTCTTTGAAGGGGCATCTTTCTTGGGCGTCCTCGACTTTTGACGATGGGGAGCTTTATCTTGGCAGAGACTTGAGCTGGCTCAGGCAGTGAGACACCTCCGTGCCCCTGGTGTGTCCAGGCATTGTTGACCCCATGTGCAGAGTGACTCGTGCAGGGAAGTCCTTGAGGTGACTCTGTTGGGTCAACATCGCTGCCTTCGCCTCCAGGTAGTGAATCAGTGGTGTGCTCTGGCTGTGTGCAGATGTTGGCCTCCCGCATGACTTGACTTGTGCCGCATACTTGTTGATGGGGGTTAGCCAGACTATCACTGTCGTCACTGGCGATGCTTGCCACCACATCTTGCCCCTGCATCCAGCTTGAGTGGACATTTTCGAGGAACTCCAGGCGTGTAGTGAAAACTGCTGCCGGGCAATCGGCCAAGTGGTCTGCAATTGCCTTAAAGGTTCGCATTGCAAAGTTGAAACGTTGATTTCTGTTGATTCTTTCGTACGATGGTCCAGGCATTGTCAATACTTCAGTGACGTCGGTTTCTTCTCTGGATGCCTCGCTTGCCGCCTTCCGAGCGCTTTCAGCCATGAAGCCCAATTGGTGAGATTTAAACCACCGTGCCTTCACAGCCTTCTGCAGGTCTGGCATTTTGTTTGATTGTTGACAAACAGCCAGGAAATGGCGGCACAAAAGCCCCATCTTTGAAAATGTGGTGCACGTGCATGTTTGCTCTTTCAAAGAGACTTCGTGACACCCGAAAGCAGACTTTACGCTGTAGACATCTGGCTCTGACTGCCTCACTTCTGGAGGGCTTTCTTTCATTTTCCTTTGCTCCTTGTTGATAAGTGCACATGCATAAGGAGTGAGCTCCTTAAAGCACATCTTTTCAACTTCTCCGGACGCAGTGTACGAGTAGAACTCGCAAGTCTGTAGGAGAGCTGTCTGGTGTCTGGCCTCATGCAACATCGAACTTGAGATTTTCAGGAGGGCACGTACAGCTTCGTGGAGTTTTCCTGATGAAGTCAGAACGTTCTTCAGTTTTCCATTGTGCGACTCCACTCGGTTTGTAGTGTTGTTCCCTGCGGTAAAGACCTGGTCACAAAGATGTCTTGCCCACATTTCAGGAATGGTTGCCCAGTTCTTTTCAAAGTACTTCCGTGCTTCCTCATTGGCGTACCTTACGAACTCCATGCGCGCTTCTTCAAACTTGTCTGGCGTCGGCGCATGTAGCATTTCGCAGAAGCTGCTTACCAGCCTTTCTCTTTCTTCTACTGAGTTCGAAACTTGTCCGGCAGCTGCCCTAAATGCCTTGATGACGTGAAATTGGCATAACTGCACTGCCGGCTGTGAAGGGAAAGCTTCCCGTATCGCTGCAATTTCAGTGAAGTCTTTGTCAATGACCACCACATTTGTGTCTGCTGCCCTCGCATTTTCCTTTACAAAAGTTTCCAGCAGGTGTGTAACAACATGCTGTTGCACAGAAGCAACAAAGGCATAGGCCACAACATGACTACGGCCAGAGCCGTCTTCCACGACGAACACAAACAAGGGCATCCTTAGGTTGTTTGTCCAGTAGGTTGCATCAAGAAGCAAAACTTCAGGAAAGAATGAGAAGACCTGTTGCATGTGCTGTGTTTGGATGAATAGGATTTGCAGTTCTTGGTTCTCATCAGTGACTGGGATGACCTTGACATGCTCCTTGGACCGGCACTCCTCGATGACCTCCATAAGTTGGTCTGCACCTTCTCTGCGGTTGTTTACGTCTTTCAGGTTTTGAAGATCTTTGGCGATGATTCTTTTGCCTGTAATCAGTTCAAAAGAAAGAGATCCCGGTGAGCTTTTAAAACCTGAGGAATGAAAAATCATAAAATGGAATAAAATAAAAATCATGGAATGGCTAGCTGTCATACTAGAACAGAAGAAATAATTACCTGTCTTTTCATTCAGCTTTTGCACAACCAGGCTGGGGAGAACTTTCATCTCTAGGAGTGGTTGCACAAATTGTTTCTCATCATCCTGAAGCCTGCACGTCTCTGGATAGGAGTTGTAGATCTCGCTTGATGTCTCATGGTTATGCTGGAGCACAATGCTTGTGATTTCCAGCTGCTGGGTCAATCTTTTAGCAGCGATGACCACCTGAGCCGGGCAGCCTTTCTTCATTGTTCTGATGAAGTAAAAACGATGGAAAGAACAGTTAGATTTGATGTGGTGCACTCATCTAAAAAAGTATACGGCTAGGATACCTATGTTCGACTTTCATTACCTTCCTTAGCAAGGGCAACACGAGTGGCGATGGTGTGTTCAAAGGCCTGTTCAGACACTTGCGTTTGAGTGCGTATGACTGCGTTGCGTCGAGAACCGAAAGCGAGTAACCGGCACATCAGTGCTTCGTATGAAGCGTGGATTCCAATTCAAGGAATCATCTTGGCACGCGATATAAGCAGCAGGGATGTACTGGTTTCTCGTAGTCGCAACGCAGTCGTCTGAACCAGGCTTTCTTCTCGTGGGGCAACTTCTCTGCTATGCGCGTGCAGAGCACGAGACGGCACGAGTCGTCTCGTGCACGGCCGCGTGTGTTCTGCAAACTTCTAACACAACTGTCTGAACCAGGCTTTAGTCTTTCTTCTCGTGGGACAACCTCTCTGCTATGCGCGTGCAGAGCACGAGACGGCACGAGTCGTTTCGTGCACGGCCGCGTGCGTTCTGCAAACTAAATTATGGCGGCGTCACGGATGCGCGGATCGCTTAGTGTGATTGGTCTATTGGTCAGACAGAACTGACAACCAATCAGCGGTACTACCACACTACCGAAAAAAGGGGCTTGCAGAAAAATGTTCATTAGATCAAGGTCTAACTTACGTACCTTTGATTCGGACGGATGCCTGTGCCGGTCGTCCTGTGACGTCCACCATGCTTGCACGTGAAGGTCGCATAAGCAAACTGGAGCTTGCTATCCAGTTTGACCGCTCCAACTGAAAGCGCATTGAGGACAGCCACCGATTTAGTAGTCTTTTTGACGAACAAACTGTTAGTTTTCAATTGAAAGAGGCGAAAAGCCTTATCGAAATCTTGGTATGACTCGAATCTCTCCCCGAGTCTGATCTCCATGACTAAGGAAGGAGGCACCAAAACTACGACCGGCACCCTTCGCGATATGCGCGAAATAAAGCGAGTATGACAGAAAGTCCGCGAGATGGCAGCCCGCATCTGTGGTTTGACAAGCGTCCACGAGATGGCGCCACGCCGTCTGTGGTTTGACAAGCGTCCACGAGATGGGGCCACGCCGTCATGCATATAGCAACTTCCTGCGGAGCTGCACTCTGTAGTGCATATAGCATTGCTCAATTACAAAACGTAACCAGTACACGCCGCTTCGCGGCGTCCAGCCGGCAATCCAAGCCCCGCTGTCCCCGATCGCACCTCCGGAAAGGGAGTCCCATACCATTTAGTCCTGCGAAGTTTCTCAACAACATTCAATTTTTTTTTTAACTGTTCATCGCAAAGAAAAGAAATGTAAATATCGCCAAATGCCTCGACAAAACAAAATGTTTGAGAAAAAAAAAAAAAAAAAAAAAAGTAGGAAGGACACCGCGGATCTAACCCGCGTCCACTTTCGTATGAAGCGGACATCTTGACCACTATGCCATGCCACCGCTCAGCAACCTCGTTGTGACCACTAGTTTTATACGAGAAAAGCGGAGTTCGTATAGCCATTTCCGTCCGAAGTGCACTCCGGAGTGCGTATAGCTTTACTCTTTCTTTTTGTCTGACGTATTTTCCGCCGCGGAGGTCACGTGATAGTTGTTGTGGTACCAGAGACCAGAGGTTGCCTATAGTGTGAAAGGCTTTGTTATTGTGTTATGCGTACAGCTGTCATCGAAGCCCGCAAACTCTGGGAGATCAAGACGAGGTTGGTGGTGGTTTGTGGACGTGGTTGGACAAACATGTTCATGGCTAAGTCACGTTTCATGTATGTATGTTGTTTACCTCTTACACTTGACGGTGGGCGCGAAAGTAAACAGGTCTGTGCTCATAACTGGTAATTTTTGGCTCCTGACTAAATAGGAGCACGAACCAACAAAATCCTGATGTCCGGACCTTTTTCAATCTACGTACGTAGCAATGACATGGTCTATATTGCGCGATTGTTTCTTACGTTGTAGTGTCGAGACCTTAGACGTGAAACCCTGCGCTACTTTTTCGGCGGTTATTTATTTGGCTGTGTCTACAGTGCAGTCCGACGGCACTCCAATTGCGCCTACAAGTGCCGTCCGAAAGAGAGTCGGACGACACGTGTATCACTGGGGAGCTCGTTAACACAGCCCCCCGCCTGTGTTCACGCCGCTTCGCGGCGACAGTATGCGGCTGCTAATTACAAAACTATTGACCCATTTGGCCCCGCCGTACACGCCGCTTCGCGGCATCCAGCCGGCAAACCAAACCCCGCTGTGCCCCGTGCACCCCCGGAAACGAAGTCCCATACCATTTAGTTCAGTGAAATTTCGGCGACAACATACGATTTTCCCTGTGTTAATCGTAAAAAAAAATAAATGTAAATATTGCCAAATGCGTCCGCAAAATAAAATGTTTGAGAGAACAAAAACAAAAGAGTAAGCCCGCACTGGGGATCGAACCCGGGATCGCTTGCTTATAAGACAGATTTACCACTAAGCTACACTCCGATTCGAAAAAACCGTTTTGAGAACTCGTTTTATACGAAACTTTCGGGCGGCACTTGAATTGCGTGAATGGAGTACCGTCGGACGGCACTTGAATGCTCTGCAAGAGTGCTGTCGGACGGTACTCTATACGCTACGTATTTATTTACCTCGGAGGTTGAGAGTTTTTGGCACTCTTCGGTGAAAGTTCGGCAGAGCCTTATCAACCCTCTAGCCTCGTTTATCAGAGACGCTTTTACGAGTTCAGATACATCAGAGGTCGTATTAGAACCTGACAATGATATATAAAAAAAGAATACAGATATGTGCTTGTAGTGCTTCAATCATCTTGCCTTGCTTAAAACATTTTCCACTCGCTTCTTTTCTATCCGTACATTATGAATTGCCAATGGCAATGATGAACAAGATTTATTTATATCCCCAGAACACCATTTTTAACTGACTGGTGACTGACTCATCAGGCTCACCGTTGTTCACTCTTGTGTGTGCTGTCCTTGCATGTAACACAGTTGCGAGGCAGGAACATTGGAGCTCTTCGAATGTGAAGTGGCTACTCTTGGTTTGGAGGAACATGAAATGTATGACGAAGACTCTCAGCCTTTGCTCCAAACCTTCCTTTCGTCTTCCAGTGCTCTTTGTGGGGTGGGGTGTACCTTTGCAACTTTTGAATTTCCACAGTTCACACAGTATGTGTGAACTAGCTACCGATTGTGCAAAACCTTCAATTTCGCTATACTGATGTGTGCAAAACAAAAAAAGAGGTGCTACTTATAGACCGTTCCATTAGGGTCATAGCAGAGAGGGTAAAAGAGAAAAAAAATGCACTCCCCCTCTCCCCCGCAAGCCGTCCGCTCCGCCGAGTGGGCTGTAGCTAGCGTCCGGCTGGCGTGCAAAGTGTTTAAAATCGCGTCATTTTGGAACTCTCAAGCGTAGATGCGCAGATTTTGGTGGGCCAGTTATCGTGTAATACTATGCTAGATAAAAAGACTCACAGGGTCCAATTGCACTGTTACCTGCGTGCAAATAAAAAACAAAAATAGGGAAAACTGTGTCAGATTGGCCGGTTTCTTTGGCGAAAAGAAAATCCGGTTGCTGTACCTCTTTTACTATACAAAAGTTCGTACTGGTGTAGGCCTTTAGCGACCATGAGTAGAAGTCTGAAATTATAAATAAAACGTGCTCTCCTGCTGCAATACACGCAGTAGTTGAGGGTAGTACTGCCGGCTGACTCAACTGCTATTTAAGTAACGGAAAAAAGATATGTCTGTTGATCATTTACCGAAATATAACAACAGGCAGCTCTAGGCTGATTTTGGAGTAGCCACAACTATTCTAAGAACGCGAACCACTTCACAACGGCAGCCACGAGCGAGAGTTCGGTGTTCGGTAGAGCCCGCCGATACAGCCCAAAGATGGAGAACGGCAACCTCCCGGTTTGTCGTCTGCTAGCGGAGTCGGCGGCGTGCCCTCTCTCTCGTTTTACCCCGCCGAACCCGCTGAACTTCCCGGATGTGTGGAGAGGGCGCTGCGGTCGAACAAAATGGTGCCGCCCAGAGAGCGCTAAATGGAATGGTCTATACAAAGGTGCGATTCCTATAAATACCAACTTTTCTGCAAAAAACGGCCCAATATACAAAAGTGTGACTTATACAAGGGTGCGACTTATAGTTGGGAAAATATAGTAGAAAACATTAGCATGGATTTTCATAAGACATTGTGTTGTTTACCGTAGCGAATCTGATTTTTTGTGAAATCTTCTCCCAGTATTCAATATTAACATGTTTGGTTCTTCCTAATTCAGTTTTTACTATGGATGTTGCGAACTTTTTTCGAATCGAAGTTTTGATGATCGAATCAAGCAATTCGAAAGGTTCGAAAGATTTCGAATTTTCGAACTTTCCATATCGAGAAATTCAACAAAAGTCGAATTTTTGAACTTATTAAACTAAGAAGTTCGACGCTTTTCGAATTTTCGAACTTATTATGCTGCAAAATTCGATGCTTGTCGAACTTTCAAACTTGATAGACAAAAAAATTAGATGATTTTTGAACTTTCAAACTTCTTGCACTAAAAAGTTCGAAGCTGTTCGAACTTTCGAACCTCCTACACTAAGAAATTCGATAATTTTCGACCTTTCGAACTTACTAATCTAAAGAATTCGAACATCGTCGAACTCTCGATTCCTGAAAAGTCAAAAGCTCGACGAACTTCGAACTTTTAGGGTAAAAGTTCGAAGCTCGTCGAACTTCGAAAGACCGGCGGGCGGTTTCAGTTGGATTCAAGCAGTAAGGTACATTCATAATTTTTTTTTTTTTTTTCACAATTTTACATGGGGTGACGCATTCCTTGCGAAAGACAATACCGTTTATTTCAATCATCTGGCATGCTTGGTTTTAGAAAAATAGATTCCCGAAGGAGCGAGGAAGGACGACGGGTTTTTGACAATTGTCGTTTGTGCCATATTTGAAGCGCGCTATAGCCGAAGCTATATATGGTAGAGATGTTAAACTTTTTAAGAATGATCTATATATAGCCTAGGTGAGTGTCGTTTTAAGATATGATTATTGTTGTTCAAGACGAGTTTCGAATAAATATCCAAACATGTACCTACGGACAATTATGCCCTAAACTTGGTAATTTTTTTCGCCTACATTGTTTGGGTATCGCATTTAAATTAACACAAGAGACAGTACAAATCATTACCATCTGCAGAATACAAAATAATGCTTTTTTTTTTTGTTTCACGCTGAGGAATAAATTAACTCATGGGGGAAGATTTCTAAAATTGTTTAAGTTCAGCTTGTCATAAAAAAATTTTTCTTTTTCTCATTTTACGCTTTGGGGACGTGTTTCTTTTGGCCTGTACACATTTTGGTAGGAGAAACTTGTTTCATAGTTCTGGGCCTCTGAATATGCAAGAATACATCGCTCCAGCTTTTTATTTTTGCATTTATTGTTATGTTTATTGATTATTTTTTACGCGCAGTTATTTAGGTCAAAAAGACATAGCTTTGAACTTTCGAGCCACCGAGCATGTAACGAGTTACGAGTAGTGCCTCCTGACAACCGCGTTTCTAAAGGCCTGTTCACACATGCAGCGGAGCGCAGCAAGCATAGCGCTGACCTCGTGTTAAGCACGTGCCGACGGGAGCGTTCACCAGCTTTGCATCGCACCGTCAAAACTGTTGCTCATCGCATACGATAAGTACCTGACGGCACGTGAGCAGAGTTACATCAGCGCTTCGCTGCACGTGAGAACCGGCCTTAACCATCTACGCGATCTTTTATGCAGTGAAGAGCGACAGTAGCTATACATATGCATAATTAATTTCAGATTAAAATAAGCTCGACCATGCCCTCTTTCCCCGTATTGTTTTCTTTGACAGTCTGAAATATGTGGGAGGAGGGGGGGAGAGACTGGAGCTCCCCCCTTCCCCCCTCCCCCCCCCCCCCCCCCGTTTTTCCACTTCCGACGCCAGTGGTATGGTAGAACGCTCTTCGACCTCACGTTGCGTCAGCTTCTGTGCTTTTTGCTCGGCGTTTCTTCCGCCCCAGAAAATAAACCTCCCAAAGCAATTACAAACAAAAAAATTGTCAAGGTGCAGGCGAGCTGGTGTATTTTGATCATGATGCAAAATCCCGAGACTGGGAATGAAATTCGCAAGAAATAGTGTAAGAAAAAAGAAAAAAGGGGACAGGACAACGTCTCAAACTCAGCTGAGTTGAGTTTCAGACGTTGTCCTGTCCCCTTTTTTCTGTCATCTTACACTTTTTTCTTTCAAATTTCATTCCCAGTCTCAGGATTTTGCATCATGTCACTCGGGCGGCGTTCGATCGGATTACTACCAGCGAGCAAGGGGGTAGGGGGGCAGTTTGCCAGATCACTTCCAAGGTTTTTCTGAACCTCAACCACCTGCCTGCCCCTGGCCGTTTCGAACTGGATGAGTATCATTAAACAGTGGGTTCGTAGGATCACTACTTCGTAATGCACGTTAATGACCACCCCGGGCTGGCGGTCACAATTACTGATCTATTGTTACACGTCACTGCACTGGCAAATATTCCAGCACATCCGGGGCACTCGTCGTCTCATTTAATTGCCTGACCAACTTTGCGCAGTCTAAATATGACACCTGAACGTTTCTAAACTTGATTTCGTGAATACCAGTGAGGCGTGAAAACGTTATTTGAAACTGAAACTGGTGGCGAAACATGAAAACCGGACTTCAAACTTTGCGCACTTGGACTTCAAAGAAATAAATAACCTTCAAAGTTTTTTTTTTTTTTTTTTTTTTTTTTTTTTTCGAATTTAGCAATTAAAAAGAATCGAAACCTTCGAGGTTTTCGAACTTTATGTAGAAAGAAATTCGAAATCTTCAATTTTATCGAACTTTATGTCTTTAAAAATTCGAAACATTCAAATTTTTCGAATTTTAGATCCAAAGAAATTCAAATCTCTCGAATTTCAAATTAGGGAAGTTCGAAATCTTCGAATTTATCGAACCTCAACTAAACAAATATTCGAAATAATCGAACCCAAACTTTTAGGAACCGTGAAAGCTTCGAACTTTTTGAATTCGAAACCCCACGATTTTGGAAAGTTTCGAATTTTTCGAATTCGAACCTCCCTACGGTTGAAAATATCGAAACTTTTCGAAATCGAACATTAGTTCGGTTCGAAAATATCGAAACCTTTCGAATTCGAACCTAGGGTGGTTCGCGGCATCCCTAGTTTTTACCATGAATAGCTCTTTGAACATGGTCATAATTTAAGACAGCATTGGGGTAAGTCCACTATATGGTAAAGCATAAATAGTTTCTTTTTTGGCAAAATTACAGGACACTAGTTTTTCAATTTTTAAGTAAGAGATACCTTCTGATGATCCTTAAAGAACCTTAAAATAAGTGTGACCACCATAAGGTATACTGGAATACAACAGGACACGTCTAGAGCTTGGGTATATCCAATTGACTGATTGTAAACTCACGCCAATCATGGTGCGAGTTTACAATCGGTCAATTCTAATTTCGGACTCCTTCGGTGTGATGAAATGGGACGGAAGCAGTAAGAATCGTGCAAATGTAAGGTGAATAGTAATAATATAAGTCGTACCTTGCAGTCAGCTTTGTAGGTGTCGTCTTGCGCCACTCCAATCCACTTGTTGGCTGAATCGTCTGGTACTGCGTGCGCTCAGTCTTCTATGAAACACGAAGCTTCTCTTGAAAACTTGGAGCGCAATGTTGCAGCAACATTCCCCCGTGGAATACGGCAGTGGTGCAAAAAAAAGCACTGGTGGAGGTACAAAGGACCACTGCGCGTAGAATTTCAAATGACTGTTGCAATCTTTATTCTGGAACTTCCTAACCAGATTGGATACGTTTATGCTCCTTCATCTTACCACTCCAACTAGAAGAGACCCCCTGGAAAGCCCATGACGTGAATATCTGAGTCGACTGATGCCAAGTGCCCTTGGTCCCAGCTAAGGGCTGTCTATCAATTTCAAGAAAACGCACACACAAGCAGAATGACACAGGCGTTTTGAGTGTATAGTCTTTCTCAAGTGACGGGACCTGAGAAGCAGAGCAATGAGAGACAGCAAGTGGGTGATGGGAGGCAAGGCCGGTAATTAGCTTGCAAAGAAAGGGAGGGGAGAGCAAATGGGCCTAAAGTCGAGCCCCCGCAAGTTGGAGTTGGACGATTCGAATTAGAGGGGAAGAAAACATATGGCTTGGCGGCAAAAAGATGAGGTTAGAAAAATCGGTTGTGCCGTAAGACTGCGGGCATTTGGGGCGACAATCACCAAAAAGTGTCCTTTGCGAAAAACACTCGCGAAAAACACTCCAGCCTAAAGCGTTCCTCTTTCCTCCGTCCACTGCTCATACATCACACAGTAGACTGTCTGCAAACACGAGTCACCACAATGTCCCTGGTTCGAATGCCACGTGCCACGTTTCTCCTTAAACCCACTGCCATGCAACATTCCAAGCATGGATCTTGCGGCGACCCGCGCTGGAATCTCTATGCAGACTGACTTTTCTACTGTCTATAAGCAGTGTTACCCCGGCTTTAGAGATGCCACGCTTTGTAACATCTATGTGCGCTGTGGGCGATGTACATCCTCCTCGCAGTTGGCAAGACCAGCTCGGCTAAGCAGAGTCAGCCAAAATTTACTTTATTATTATTCTTTTCCTTCATGCTTTAGATGGTTTTTCCGCAGTTTATGCCTGCCCTTTTCCTTATCAGGACATGCCTTTGACTGTGTAACCAGAGGACATGAGGTGACATGCCTTTGACTGTGTAACCAGACCTGGAGGTCTTGCAATACCAAAACATGTGCTTCTTCTCTTCCCCCTTGCCTGCTGTGCACTGTCCCACCAAATGTGCACGAGCACTTGTCAACTGCCTTATGGCAGATTTCACATGCACTCCGACGTGTACGGCTGTATATCTCAGTAGATTAGACGTCTGCTTCAACCAGAGGGACGCAGGCTCAAACCCCAGCACTTCCACTTTTCCGGTGCTTTTTTATACTGTTGAGTGCACTCTTGCCGTTACCATGGCACGCCGTTACCATGGCAATGTTGCACAGGTTCTGTTAAATGCGGTCACGGACACACATCGAGCACTCCAGTTGAAGGGCTGTATACAGCTGCCTTCATAAAAAAGTGGAGTCAACTTATGCCAAAATAGAATCTTTAGCACTCACCCATTTCTTAACAGTCAGATGTCTCGTCTGCTTTCTTTTCTTTGTGCTTGGAATCTTCGTATGTCACTGAGGGAAGAAAACTCAATACTGTAGTTTACAGCAGTGGTTCTCAAATGGGGGTCTGCGGACCCCAAAGGGTCCGCGAAGGCATTCTGGGGTCTGCGAAGCCCTGCCTCACCAGTCAAGCCCGGCAATAAAAGTTATTTTTTCAGGTCGAGAAGAAATATTTGTTTTTGAGCGTCGTGTTTATGTCAATACCAAAGGTCTACTTCACACTAGCCCCTAGTTTTATTCATTTAATAAATAATTATTATATTTAAGCTATACCTTCCTTTCCCCTCACCACGAACGGGGTCCTCCATCACCTCCGCCAATCCACAGGGGGTCCGGGAAACATCGATGGTGTAACCACTAGTTTATAGGAATGTTACGTCTAGATCATGTGAGACTATCAGCACTTCATAGTTAATAACGGCATTATTCTCACCAATAGTTTACACCAAAAGCCCAGATAATTTCATGTTTGTGTTGTATGTTTATGTAAAACATAAAATGTTTACATAAAACATTTTATTTTTATATAAATTCAGATAAAATATTGATCTTCTGCCCTAAAAACTCACAACTGTAGATGAGTAGATTTTTTGGTTGAATATTAATTTCAGAATTATGAGTAAATTATAAGAAACTTTCACGAATAAAACTACCTCCACTGCATCGCGCATTCATATGCAAAAAACAAAATCTTTGACCAGAAACAGAAGAGGGAATGTTCAATAGTGTAAAAAGAAATCCATGAAATGGATGGAGATCAACATAGGTACTACTTGCATTTATCAGTCTTTTTTCAGAGATACGATGGGAAAGGGAGAAACGCTTGAAATACAAAAAAACTCAAAAATAAAACATGTCACCATACATAAGTTAGCCTGACAAACAAATGACTGTTTGTGAGATCAGCGTAAGAAATTGCAAAGTGCAGAAATAATATTTTATTTCTATTATTGGACTTACAAGATGATCTCATGACTCTGCATGGTTGCAAAGCCCAGCCAGCAGAGGGCTCTTCGCAATCTTTGGCAGCCTTTTTCAACCTGGTGCCTCTATCGGGTGGCCAAGCTGTGTGGTCGCCTTTCAACCAATTTGATGGGACTACTGACCAAGCACCGTTCTCCATGAAGTTAACAACATGAAACCTTATTTGTAAAGAACTATATCATTTACTTTCTAAGCCATTTCTGAAATTTGCCACTCAGAACACATACAGTAGAGGGATACTGTTACACATGCGAGTAAGAGAAAAAATAGCAGAGGAGCCCTGTCAATGTGGAAAGCACACATTTGCATTTCATGTCTTTAACGCTACACAACAAGTACTTTGTTGAAAGACTTGACTGCTTGAAGATTCCAAGCTCGCAGGAGGGCACTACACTGATGTGCAGGTTATCAAGCACTCTGAAAAACTGGCCACAGATGCTGGCCACGAGATTCTTAACGTTAGCCGCATGTTCACATGCACGGTCGTTTATGCATAAACGACCGTGCACGTGAACATGTGGCCAACGTTAAGAATCTCGCAGGACCAGGACACCTTGCTGCCTATTGTCGAACTTGTAAATGCAACCCAAAGCTTGAGCAAGCCAGCATCATAGGGCATCATAAACACTAGCTTGCAAGGAAGATGTTGGAGGCCTTGGCTACAGACAACCAAGAAATCTGTGTGAGCTCTGCCTCAATAACCCGGCAACCTCAAGAAAAGCTCTTTCTAAAGGGCACCCTCCCTGCTAAATATATGTAAAAAAAAAAAAAAATTGATTTGCACGCATAAGATCTAATACAAGAGGAGGACGATTTATTAAAATAGTTGGTAGTCCAGCGATTGCTTGTCTTTTCTGTTTCTCCTTCCTTCATTGTTCAGTTGGTTCCACCCGTAAGATAAAAGTTCCATTGGCCCTTGCATTGTCCAACCAAGGGAGGTCTCCACATCCCGAAGCTTCCCATTTAGCTTCTGAACCATCACTGGGATTTTGTCACAGGCAAGAGTAAAAAGCTAAATGGGAAGCTTTATGCTGTACAGACATCCCTTGGTTGGAGGATGCAAGGGCCAATGGAACTTTCCTCACCAGAGAAACAAATAATGGCAAGACCCGAATCTGAAGCAAAGTATGCTAAGCACTGCACCATCCCGCCTCGCCTTTTGGCATTTTCTATTTGTCTTATGGATGCCTCCATATCACCTCTGATTAAATACCTCTCATTCAAGAGCACATAATATAAATAGAAAATACCAAAAAGCATATCAGCATTATATTCAGATTATCTGCTCTCTAGGGACATCGAATAGACAGCCAGAACTTCCTGTAATACAGTCTATGATCTATACATATGATTTAAGTTCATGAATCCTTGTTCTAAGCTATAAAACAATAGCACACCTGTAATGTTTTAAAGCTCCGAAAGACCAAAATATTTGTACTATAGCTTATCATCAAGTCTGAAAGAAGCATGATGGTTCCTACCTTAACTAAAACATTGTGATTATGCTTACCCTCTCCTCGCACGTGCCGGTGCATTCCTTGGCTGAGGAATGCACGGGGATTGGATTTTGCCACATCTTTCTCTGTGGCATCTTTAATTCAGAGTTTGACAGCCCCTACACCAAACATGAGTTACAATGTAGCACGAGTAACATTAAGCTCTCTCAGTACAAAAGAAAGCAAAGGATGCGACACTGAAATTCCATGTACAGTTGGAGCCTTGCATTCCTGCGGATCGTCTGCGGATATCCCAACCAAGAGAAGCGTTTCAAACCGACAAAATTTTGCGAGTCTAATTTTTCTGGTTTTAAATAGTTTGTTGAAACAAAAATCGTTTTACCTAGGAAGCTTTTGGGATCAAGCCCCCAGGCAAGGGCAACCACCCTATGGTCCTGTTTGTCTCTCTTGGATTATGACGCATTAGTCACACTTTGTGTGCAAAAGTTGCCTTAGCTTGTAAGGTGCGTTCAACAATAAGTAGAGGCATCCGATCAGCCTGTTGAATCCCTACTGATTATTTGGAGTACGTTGGACTCGTATGATGCACCTCAACTAAATATAATGACGTAAACCCTGCTATGTGCCGCCACTATATTACTCTACATATGCACCAGCTCATCGTCTGTAAACAACTGCTTGTCTGTGCTCCCATAAAAACACATTTTTCTCTGTTCAACAATCAGCCTCCCCCCTCTTTCTCAGCGGGACGCCAGAACGATTAGTTGAGTTATATCGTGGCTAGCTTAAAGGGACACTGACAGGGTATTTATGCTCGCCGAGGTTTTTAGTTGTACGTGACATATGAAAGCTCAACTACACAGAACAGAATTTGCGGCTCAAAATTCGGTTTCTTTCCGCCCGAAAACCGCCGATCAAGAACTGGCCGGTTCGAGTCTCGCTCACTCTCTTTTCCGCGGTCACGGGCCGTTTTCTAAGGTATCGATGCGACCACCAAATTTAATCAAAGTCGTGGGTCACTGAAGGCACACACTCAATAATAGAAATAGAAAAAAATATGAAACCCATTTTTTGCAGCTTCTAAAAAGCTGCAAATACTTTGATTGAAAAAAAAAGTTCCACAGACAACTGGAAGCATTCTGTGCGTTCGTCGTTTCTCGTATCGTGGGACTCGCGGGAACGGCGATGGCAGCGGACGACGGGCGTGGGACCTCTATTTCAGAACTGTCGTTCGCGGTACCAGCGAATTCTGTCTACTCTTTGAAAGAGAAGTTTGGGACTGATCAAAAGAATTGGTATTCATCCCGCACGACACACCCGACCACCAAGCCGATTTGCACGAAGGCGTCGCTGAGCCGTCGCTCCCTTCTCGTGGCTGAAGACATTGCTCGCGCAAACGTCAAGCACGACGTGTCTACTTCGAGTTGAATATGCACGCGTACGATTTCTTTACTAGGTGCGAATGTCGCCAATGCGTGGTGCTTCCCAACTTCGACCCGACAGTGCTTTTGCTAGAAGAAAATCGGCAACAAACTTTCCAACATACAGTTTACCGGCTGAATTATTACTAAGGAAAGAGATCCACCAGTAAAGATATGCCCCAGTAGCCCAGTGGGAAAGACGCTCGCTTCACACGCGGTAGGACCAGGTTCGATCCCCCGTGAAACCTTTTTTTTTTTTTTTCAAACATTTTCCGATGTTTACATATCTTTTTTTTTTTTTAGAATTATCACTGAAGAAACAAACAAAAAATAAAAAAAACAAATGTTGTGGATGACCGCTGAATTAAATGGTATGGGATTTCCTTTTTGACACCTGCGAACTCAATGTAATCACTTTCCACAAAATGCAAATAACATATAAATCGGGTAGCGTCCGCTTTCCGAGGTGCCCGTATATGTTCTATAGGAATTGCAGCCAGCCATTGGTCCCGATCCCGTTGATCTTTCAGAAACCGTCGCACAATGCCCCTTTTTTTTCGGACGCAGCACATGTGAGCCAGCTCTTCACGCAACATCTTGGGTCTATTCTTTTCGGAGCCAATTATGGAAATTCACCATGGGCACTCACTACTCATCTCCAACTCCTCATTGTACAAAGCAACTCATCTTGGAGTACAGAACAACGAGCGGAACAAACATAACTGCAAAAGAATCGCACGGCGAACAGTTCCCGTACGCCGCATGTCGTGTCGTCTACTACGGAGAGGAGAAAAAAAATAACCGCACAGTCGGGTGTAGCCACGTGACTTCCACCTCTCACTCTCTTCTCTCCACTTCTCCGATCTCCGTCGGGTTTCGGTTTCGAGCAATTGCGTCTTTTGGCTTTATTAAAAAAATACGCTACTCCGTTGCAAAATATTAATTGGGCAGTCCTCCGACACCATAATAAAGCGCCTGGCAAAAAATGAAAAAAAAAATTTGGGGGGTGTCAGTGTCCCTTTAATCTTTTGAAATGCAAGCACATTGGCATAAAAAGTACTTTCAAACTTAAATAAAAAAAATTTGCAGATTGTGATTTTGCATGCATATGACAAGATATTGATTGGGACCAACATGCCTTAGATCGAAGTGAATGTGTGGCTCCTAAATTTTTGAACTGTGCAGATTTACTGAAGAATGAAGAAAAGACATTTCTGGAAGTAAGAAAGAAGAGGATGATATAAATATTTTTTTTTGTTTACAAACACATAACATAATCCATGTATTCCTCATCACGCTCTACTAGTCCAGTCAATTATCTCTCCTAATAGAATGGTGGGGATTGCTGCGCCAATTGCGCCAACTGCGCCAAGGGGCTAACCCTGCTACATCTTGCTTCATTTTGCCAAAATATAGGTAATCTGCGCCAAGCCTGCGCCAAAGGACTAATTTTGGTCGCCTTTGAAAACCGAAACTAAACTGAGTACCGTAATTGAGTACACATGACCTAGGTGGTGCAAGCGGCCACCCGACACAAAGTACCCTGCATCATTCGTTCATCCGGTCTTGCATTGTTTTTCGCGCCGTCTCGTGTCTTTTTAAAACTTTCTCAACGATAGACGCGGGCGTATGCAGATGCTCCGACGCTAGTGAGTTGGGTATCAGCATGCCGTCATGCTGTGAAATGAAACCATGTTTTTGCGTGGCGAGAGCTACTTTATGAGCTGAAACACTCGCTCCTAAAAGCAACGGCCGTGGCCTAACTATATTTGGTCCCTGCCTGCCAGTCACCATGGTCGCGCGACGTCGTGTGTTGCCGTCTCACGTCGCTGCAGATATGGCGCTTTCTAAGCTGAAACGTAAGGACCGCTGCATGTTCATCAACATTCTTTTTCTTGTTTAATACACTACTACAAAAATCTCTTTAGCTGAAAGACTGCTGTGTCGAAGTATTGATTACCTAGGTTTCTCTCAATAGGCTTTCTTTCGAGACAGACCCTGGTACGTGAAAAATCTGCCGCATATGGAAGTTGGTCAAGAGAAGTGAGCTAAAGCAAAGAAGGCAATGTCTGCACGCTGAACCCACACAACGTGCTTATTTGTCTCGAGTTCAGTCGTTGCACAAAGCGCTCCAAGAACTTTTTGACCCTGGCTCGCGATGTCTTGCATCAATGTGCTGAGGTTCTTTATTTTTCTCTGTGTTTAGCTTGTACCTCGTCTGCCGACCTGGCAAGCACGTGCCGCTGGACTGTTTTTTTGTTGTGTGCTGGACAGTTACATTTTGCATACAATTTTGGGAACCAGTTGGCGACGGAGCGGAGTGGCATGGTTTCGATCGAACAGCCATCTCCGCTCGCGCTATAATTTCGCATTGCACGGCAGTAGTTACGTTGCTGCGATATTTACTACTAAGCTGGTCATCTTCAAGTTAGTTTATATTTACTGAAGTATTGCAAAATGTGTAATGTCATTGGCATTTCAGTTACATGTTGAATGACTCCCAGGTGGTCTAACTTGACTATAATTGGTTTATTGCGACAAGCAATGTGTCCTTCGTTGGTCCACCACTTGAAATAAATATTTTTATTTTTCTAGGAATATCTGCTGCAAAAGTCACTTTTGCTGCTCCAAAACACTGTTTTAGCTGCTTCAAGAGCCACTTTTGCTGCTCCAAAACACTGTTTTGGCTGCTCCAAAGGCCACTTTTACTGCTGCAAAACACTGTTTTGGCTGCTCCGAAAAGGTGCTCCAAATCGGCTTAGGCCAATCACATCACTGCTTTGCCCTTCCATCCTTTCGTGCAGTATTCTGCTGCCAACGAGTCTGCCATCACCTTTCACATTTTGTTGTGGACGTTTGCAGGTAATGGAGCCTTGCTGATGTCCCCCAGAGATGTAATGTGGAACAAGATAGAAATAATGTGCAGAAAGTAAAACACTCTTTAAAGCGGTACTCCGCTGTTTTCTTCATAGTCCCCGATTCGCCTAAAAACTTGCTAAAAACACCAACAAACATCGCTGAAATAGTAACCCAAATATTTGGACAAAATGACATTTTTTTCGCCAAGTTACAGAATCTACAATTTTGGTCCTCATAGTGTTTTTCGAAGTGAAAAGCTCTACTGGCAACATTGAAAAAGTGACGTCATGGGTGGGCTGGAGTTCACTCTTTGGGCTGTAGACTTTGTTCCCAACTGATTACGAACAGTTTTATGGTGTCAAATGATTCCTTTGGAAGGTCGCTCCAGCTCCCGCGCAGCAGCTTGAAACAAATGCTCAGCATAGTTCATTCTTAGACTGCCCGCTCGCACCGCGAGCCGGCCTACCCGTGACGTCATGGCAATGAAAAGCGCTGGTATATTCGAAACTTCGTTTCGGCGTCATTTTCATTTGTCGATTTCACAATAACTATTCTGAATTTCGCGATACTAAATAGCATACTGGAAAGAGTAAAGGACGGCGATTTCCAAAATATAGTTGGTTGAGGTTGCTCAGAAAATGTCCGGAGTTCCCCTTTAAGAGAAAAGCATGTGCTAATATGTATAGTTATGGTCTTTATGCACTTTTTTGATATTGGGTACATTGTGAGTTCCCCCAGTGAATGCATATCTGCAGTTAAATTTAAAATATTTGCTTCTATTACCAGACTATCAGGAGGGCTATATTCCTACTACACCAAGGGGGAGATCAGCATTTTCACAGAGGAGATACAGGAGTAGAGAAACCCTAGACTACTTACAACGGCTGCCATATCCTCCTCAGTGTCGAGGAGCCTCGCAAATTCCAGCAGAGCAGCGTAAGCCTTGAGGGGCAACTTTTCTTCAACTCGGCTGCCGCATTATCTGTGCAGACTCCAGCGGCGCCCTGCTGTCGGTTCAGACGGGCTTCCAACCTCTCGAGAATATTAGACTGGCTCTCGCCTTAGGCCATTGGGAACTTCAGCGACCGCATCACCTTCACCTGAAAGGGTGACATAAGCCAAAAAGCCTGTTGAACCACTGGGCAAGAAAATAGCAAAAGTGTTTCTTAGTAGCCTTGACAGCGCTTGCGACGAGGGGATCCTGGGCAGTCTGCGTCACTGGCAGCATGAGTGGCACCAGGTGCTTCCTGAGCTAGCGTGCTAAGCTAGGTGGAGGTGGCAGCTGGAATGAGTACTGTGGCTCATTCACACTGTTGCCAGCACCATTGGAAGCCTGTAGCCTCGGCCGCAAGAGAACTGGCTCGTCTACTCATGGTGAGAGCAGACAGGCTGGCCTCCTTTTCCTCCTCTAGGAACTTGTCTCGTCCTCTGTAGCCCGGTCTGACGTTTCCTCCACTCGCCTTTCACGCTCCTTTCCTACTTCATACGAGTCTGTAAAATGAAAATCAATAATATTTACTGCGTTTACTATCGCTGTTAACATACATTACTAATTTCCCTCTCCCCACTCCAGACTAACAAACTGAGAAATTTCTTGTAGCTGCATCTCCCTCAGTTGTATGGAAGTGAGAAAGAAAAAGCTACTTGCCATTGCTTTCACAGCTCCTTGTCATTACTAAAAATAATGCCATAAACTGCAGGTCTGTATGCAATGCTTTAGAGCTAGAAGCCAACTTCCGAGACACACATAAGTTATGTGGAGATGGCTGACCATAATTTTTATGTGCCAACATTTGCAGTGCAATCTTTGTCAAAAGATACAGTATCACACATTCTCCTTAAATAAATATTAATTGAAAATTGAGACCCAGAAAGAATAGTAAGAATGGTACATATATAAACAAGAAGGACATCACATGTAAAGAGTATAAAAGTACTATATATACGTATGGGATATTATCAATGCTGAGGCTGGTATTAAGGCGGAGTGTGAAAATCAAAATCTGCACTTAACAAGCTTGAATATTTATAAACATATTATTGTGTAAGGTTTCAATTCATAGAATTCAAAGTGTGGTTGCATTCCAGTGAAATTGTGAAAAAAAAAAAAATCTTGAATCGGAAAGCTAACCCTGAGGCAGACCGACAGCAAGGCTTGGTACTCTTATTTGAGAGGTGCCATTGCAACTATAATGGAAGGAGTATGGAAGCAAAATTTTAGCTGTTATTTCTTTGTTTAGATGCGCTCTATGTCATGACAGCAGCTCAGAACCACCAGTCTTTTGTTAATAAAAGCGAGAAAAATAATTTTTAAACAAATAAAACATTGCTTCTAATGGAGCTCTGTAAAGCTTCAATGGAACGTTGCAATGTCACGGGTCTCCACACGAGCCTCGCAGAGGCAGCGCCAGTCCGCGGCAGCACAACTCACTCGTATATTGTCACAAATGAAGGTGGCGAGAGGACGAACAGTGAAGTGAAAATAAAGGTGTGCCAAACAAAAACTTAAGAACGAGCGTCAAGCAGGGTACGCACAGGTCCTGGAAACCCTTGAAAACCCTTGAATTTAAAAATTGGGTTTTCAAGGCCCTTGAAAATCCTGGATTTTTGCTAGACCTTGAAAACCCTTGAATTTGAAAATTTGGTTTACAGGGCTCTTGAAAGCCCTCGATTTTTTTGGCTAGGCCTTGAAAATCTGTGAATGGCTATTCATAAAAACAAATGCGGGTATGTATTGTTTATTTTTATTATGCTTATCGTTTTTGTTTCGTTTTGGTTTAAATTATCTCTATTTGTTTAGATTTAGTCGATATTCATTGGATGGTTGGCCACATTGGAGCAGACCCGAATCCAATCTCATCCGGGCACTGTTTCCGCCATTGGCCTTATGTTTCGTCGTCGGTCGTAGCAGAATGCTCGGCAAAAGCAAGTTTCAAGATGCGTGGCTCTGCAGTGATGAATATAAGGACTGGGTGGCGCCAGATATGACAAATCAGCATCGTGCAAGATGCAAGCCGTGCGGAAAAACTTTCGATGTCGCCGCCATGGGCGAATCGGCATTGAAGAGCCATATGAAGAGCGCTAAACATGCCGGCATCATGAAGATCGCAGCCAACAGCTCGGTGCACAATTACCTGGCTCCGGGCACGAGTGAACGATCCACTGTCCCGCCTCCACCGCAGTTGGCAAACATAAACGCTGCTTGCAAGACGCACGAGTTGGTGACAAACGCCGAAGTGTTGTGGACTCTGAAGGTCATCACATCCCACTGTTCCTACCGCTCATCGTCACAATCGGGCAGGTTGTTCCAACACATGTTCCCAGACAGTGAGGTGGCAAAAGCTGTTCTTGTGGTCTTTGAGCCAAACGTTTTTTTGCTGAGAGGCTTAGTATTGAAGTGAAAATGGCGGACTAAACATTGTCTCCAAATACCGTATTTACTCGAGTAATAGCCGCACTATTTATGAACAAGGTCCTTGTGTCTACTTTCGCGCAAAGCACATATACAGCCAATCATTGCGTTGTGCATAAATAACATAGCGAATAACTAGATCAAGAACACGAGTCTCCATACAAATGCAACCTTCACAGATGGTATCTTCGCGCGAGGACGCTATCTCTGTCCTGTAAACAGCTGGAACCATGCTGTGGATCGCGGTGATTGGCAATGCGCGTGCTCAGTGGAAAAACGAACGCTCAGGTTTCCTTCATAAACAGTGTGGCTATTACTCGAGTAAATACTGTAGTAGCAAATGGGGCCAAGTTCAAGCTCCCTGTTTGTGTCAACGAAGGCGGCGACAAAACGCAGCACCATGATCAAAGATATCAACAAAAAAGTGAAAAGTGAACAATATAAAGTGGAAGTAACACGAGAACTTAAAATGGACGTCAAGCAAGTGGAAAGTGGCCATTACGCAGCGGAATATGCGCGGAAAGTTAATATTTTGGCTGAGGTCAACTTTTCGGACCATTTGATTATTCGGACCATTTTGGAGTCCCCTCAGAGTCCGAGAAATCGGTCGGCGACTGTGTATATGGATAGTTTTCGCAAAATGCTAGTTGCGAGTGCACCCTCTATCGCCCACTTTCTTGTCCCCGTGCAGTTCCTCCGCTTTCCTACATGGTCCGTGCTTCCCTTCCACAACTTCAACGATGACTACCGCGACGCACAACTCAATTCACGCCAAGCCTGCTGACTAACATAAAGCCTGCATGGTGCAAATGCCGGACGCTCATTCTCTTCTTCGTTCCTAATTATTGAAAGAAGAGAGTGGACTAGCATGCTGCTGCACACTGTGCTACTTGCACCCTCTCCTCAGAGAAAGAGCAGTGCAGCGGCATGCCACTGCACTTCCCAGCTAAAAATTTTCATTAGATCCAATTGGAATTCCAACTGGATTTAATAGGAAACAATTTGTTTTAGTAAGTTCCAGTTGGAAGCACACTGGCCCATGGGTCTCACTAATTGGAATAATTTTTCATGTTGGAACTTAAATGGGTTCCAAATGGTTCCTGCCGGTTGACATTAACAGTGACCATTTGGTTGTCCGAAAACCTAACTGGTACCAATGGGAAATTCATATTGGAATCTATTGGGAATTTTCAACTGGGTTTGGAAAAGCACAGCCTGAAGCGCTGTTGGACATATGGTATTTTGTCTGATGAAATCACGACTCAGAGTTTAGGCAACAAAACCGCTACGAGGTTTTCACAGCTCTAGAACTTCCAAATCCCTGGGACATGACCAAACAAGTTAGCCAGGTCTGGGCATACAGCCTTCGAATGCTCCAAATTAATTGTATACTGCAGTAAGGTAACTTTGAATTACCACAAGGCAACTAAAAGACAAACCGTGCCAAGTCTATACCGGTCATTCATTACATGCAGACAAAAGCTTGAATCTTTCTTAGTGCAGCATTGCATTTTGTAGATTTTCTTGCTATATTACAGAATGTTTACAAGAAAAAAGTGCAAGGGGACAAAAACAGCATTAAATGCCAAATAATAAAGATTGTGTACAACACCTTATTATATTAGAGGAACGGGCATACTCACAGTGGGTACCTGAAAAGATCAAAACACATCCACTCCACGATGCAGCGGCGGAGCTGTACCGGCACTTTGGCCTTCTGCGTGTCCTGCGAAAGGTTGTGTGCAATGTCCCTTGGGGTCGGCGGAAACACATATTTCTTTGGGTGCAGTGTTGGGCTAGGGCCCTCCTGGATCATGGGCACTTCCATTCTGAAAATGTGAGCAAAGTTATTATATCAATGACACACACCTATAAAAACAGGTGCATAAGCTTTAGAACTCAGTCCCGCAATATTGAAAACACTAATAGCGAATTTGGGAGGTCAATCGTCGGCAACTTATATCGCCCGAAAACCGACAATAGTGTTTGCGTGGTCAGTTTCCGGCCGGCGCGCACTGTTCGGGTGGTGGTTCTCTGGCAAGCACCAGCAACTTTCCGGAGCTTTTTCCACCCGAGCTCCGTACGTTTGCGCGAGTAGGCGCCAGACCGGTGTCGTTTCTTCCGAAATGGGAGAGAACGTCTGTGAGAAAAAAAATGAATAAAAGAAGGTAACTGATCTGAAGTCACTTTAGCAGCCGCTACATGAGTCAGTCCTAGTTGTTGGGACATGGGTGACGGCGGCGACAGGCTCTCGCTAGCGGTGTCGCACGGGCAAGAGGTGAAGTAAACTGCCACCATCTGGCATTTCGTGTTCGGTTGCTGAGGGTCACGTGGTATGCCGCCGGCACATTTCTGGTTGCCGGTTCCGCCGGCTCGTTCTCGCCGGCAATTGGCCACCCGAATTCGCCATTATAAAAGCAACTGCATGAGCTGTAGAACTAACACTCTTACAACACCTTATAGCTAGGTTTCCATGTTTTCGGATAAATCCGAAAAAAGGTGAAAAACACTCGTTGGTAAAATTTTTGAAGGGTCAGGACATGCCAAAAATAAAATAGGAGGTAACTATACTGCTAGGATCCATTGTATGTTCCTATAATTCTGCTAAATATTTCAATTAAAATGGCGCAATATTTTTGTGGATAAATTGATATATTTATGGGACCCTCGGATCCCCCCCCCATTTGGAAGGCTGCCATGGCTGGAAGATGTGACGTCACCAGCCAACTGCACAGCGTCTCCTTGCACTTACTTACAGACTTGGCTCCTTCAGCGTCTCAAGATTACCGCCTGCGGGCCGACTGGCAATATGCCAGTCGGCCCGGGTAATACTAAGAGGCACAGGTTTACACTTGCCTCAATGTCCTTGGTTGAGGTGGGCCCCCCTCGTGTAGCCTCGGGAAGAGGTCCCCCTGTGAACAAGCTGCTGGCCCCCACTCTGGCTCTTGGGGTTGGTCCTTGGGCAGCCAAGCTTAGGGGCCTCTTGGCTGCCGGCTCTGCGGCGGGAGGGGGCGGTTAACGGGCTTCCCGGAAAACCTTGAGGGTCTCATTCCTCGTTCGAAACTGCCCCAGGAAGCCCTCCCCGAAGAGCAAGGGGGATCCCTCATCCCCGCTGTCATGGGCTACCATCTGGCGGAGGTCTGGGGTGACTCGTGCGATAACCCCCTCCTGAGGCTCGCAAGTGAGCGACGCAAAGAGCTGCCCTATTCTCCGTGGTCCGCCACCATTCTCTTGTCGATGACCTCCTCTGAGAGGCAGATTTTTAAGAGGCCTACTGGTGGCCCCATAGCTGCAGTCACTGCGTCTTGGCCCTCCTTGAGCGCCTGGTCCTGTGCCGTGACATTTGTGCGCCCCTTCGAGCCTCCCTATGGACGGCGGCTCCTCTCTTTCGCCAGGGTCTTCATTTCCGGATTCAACTCCAGCACCGTGGTGAAGGGGAGCTGCAGTCGCTGGAAGCTCTTCAGGTTCGCCCTGCACAGCTCAGAGCGCCTGTCGGAGGGAGCCCCAGTGCGCCTAGAGGAAGTTCAGCACGGCAGGGTCCATTTCCAAGGGTCAGCCCTCCGTCATTCTTCCCAAACAGGAGTGGGGCTCCTCAGTGGACCTCTAAAGGTCCGGGTCTGACGTGGCACTACATTCGCTGTTTTGGAGTTCCACCTCCTTTGTGGCGAAGGGAGGGAGGCGGGAGGTGAGCGCCGCTACGGAAGTAGAGATGCTTGCCAACGTTCGCTGGAGCTCCGTGATCTCGGCGGTTGACGTCTGAGGAGGCCCAAGAAAGTCACATATCGGTTCAGAAACGATTACAGCCGCACCGATCTCTGTTGTCAAACGTGAGGAATGAATGTGCTAAGCGTGGCTTATTGAGTGGCCCTTGTGGCTGTCCAAGAATGCGCCCCATCGTTCAGAGCCGGAGCTCCCAAGACGCGAGCGGGTACGCTGGATGTCGCTTGAGATCGCCGCCTCTGTTTGGGGCCGGGGCCCAAAGAACCACAAGGGGGATCGAACAGCTTGGATTATTGAGTGGCCCTTGTGGCTGTCCAAGAATGTGCCCTGTCGTTCGGAGCCGCAGCTCCCAAGATGCGAGCAGGGACGCCGGATGTAACTTAAGATCGCCACCTCTATTTGAGGCCGGGGCCTGTAGAATGTCGGGGGAGATCGGACCCTATATGTAAACCTGAAAATTGTCCGGGTTCGTCCTGAGCCGGAGCTTGTAGGACTTGAGCGGGGGACAAGCAACTGCTTTATGCCTCTTGAAACTCCACCCCCTTTGTTCGAGGCTGTGGCCCGAGAACTTAGGCCTAGCACAGATAACGGATGTGCGACAAAGAAGTTCAAGAAAGTTTATTCTAAAACCTCGCGGAAGGCGAGGTCAATCCCTTGTCGAGTGTGAGCCTCTCCGAGTTCTATCGGTTGATGTCTCCGGAAAACAAAGAAAAGGCTCAAAGAGCGATCAAACTTACGTCTCGTTGCTTTGATCAACGAAGGAAAGACGAAGTTGCAAAGGGAGAATACTTTCCTAAGGGGTGTGCCTATATAGCACCACCTAGTTTTTTATTTTCAAAATAACTTTAGTTAAGGTTCTCTTCACTCTCTCTGGTGTCGTTGAGAGATGTTGAAGTTCTTTGTTGGGTTGCCGCCGATGTGATGATGGCAACCCCATTTCCGCCTTGGCCAACGAAGATGTAGTGGCAAAGGGACACCCTGGTGACGGATACGTATTGATATATGCGATTTATTTACATATTATATTCACGGACTGGTTTACAGGTCTTATGAGCCGTGCGAGACCCCTCGGAGTCCGACGGCGTCTGGTCCCTTTCGATGCTCAGCGTAGACTGCCTTTCTCTCTCCAGCGCGCCTCCGAAATTCCGGGCGCCTGGTTAGCAACACTCATCACTTCAATCGGTCGCTCCGCACCCCCTGCCGTGTCGTTCCGACCCGGTGGTAGTTCTTGACGCCTCCGCACATTTCCAACCCTTGTGCTCGAGATTCGGGTTACATAGAAATTCTTTAACTGTCGTCGCGTCTGGGACTCATAAACATTGCAGGTCCCCTGTTTTCTTTGAGCCCATCAGAAAACAAAAGCCCGACAAGAATATATATATATATAGAACACAGCTTCCCTGAAAGTCCTGGAAACTAACACCTCACCCCAACTGTGTTGTTCGGGCCGCAAGAACGAGCAACGCGTAAAAACAAACGCTCATAAAGGCTCAAGGACTTAGATGCGAATCGTTCAATGTGCAGCCTGGAACGGCGATAAACTCTAGCCTTCCCTTGCTACAGAATTAAGCTCTACCCTTCCGGTACATCCATAGTTAAAGCAGAAAAAACACAAACACAGTAAACACCGTTCATTAGCACTAGCACATGATATACTGTTGTAGATATGCAACACCGAGATTGGTTTGAACTAACTGCCCACTATTGCATATATGCAATGGGTGTAGGAGCAAATGGTCCCGGAACTAATGGTCCCAAGTCCAAGGTAGGAAAAAATGGTCCCGTAAGATGACGTTTTGAAACTAAGATTTACCATGCAATAAACTTCATCCGTTGTGCAATCAGTGGTTTCCTGGTGGAATGAAGATATATTTTGAGGCCGGTTACTTTGAAGAAAGGGGACGGGTATTGAACTTAATTTTATTCAAAATTGTCAGTATATTTTCGAAATGAATACTGTTTAACAGTTATCCCCCAACTCTTAATTTATTGACTTTATTTATAGCAGTTATTACTATTCAATCTAACAAAGGCTGCCTGGGTCGCTCAAAGAATGGGCTGCCATCCGTCGTTGGTCTTTTCGTAGAAGCCAACAGGAAGCCGGTAGGGTCCAAGTAACCGGAAGTGGGTAGGTCAGGGCAGGCTTGCGGCTCCGATGAATCGTGGCGTGCCGATGAGAGCAAGTTATCGCGGCGAGACTTGTTCGTCCACTTGTGCTCGAACCAAATCTGCAGACCTGATCTTGATGTTGCTTCGTTGGCTCACGGTACGCCTGTAACAGTAGATTTCTTTTAGGTGACAATCAAACAGACCGCCTGGATCGCTCAAAAAAACCTCACATCAAAGGATTAATCAATATTAACTAGTGCTATGTACCGCCTGTATAACTGTTGTCGGCTAGAGAGTTGACCAGAATGGATACTATTGTTATCGCCTTGTTTAGACCCCTCCGCTTGTCCAGTGGCATTGGAAAAAGGAGGGGGGGAAAGAAATTGTCCCCATACATTTCTGTCAAATGCAGTAAAGAATCAAATAGAGGGGTTAATCTTCGTCTTCTTGTCAATTCTTCTCCCCATCTTGCACTCCAGATGCCACTATGCTATCTGCATCATGACTTGAGAAGTTTTACCTTTAAAAGCAGATGTGTGGCAAGCTATATTTGCATAGTTTTTTTTCTCCTTCCAAGATGAGGAAAGTATACTGTGCCTCTTGATTTCTTTTTCTTCCTTAAGTTTGATTATATGTTAGCATTCAGATGTAAAGTCAAATTAAATATCCTGTGTGTCCATGGTCCGTGCACACTTTTGGCTGATGGCTGCACCTTCTTGTATTCTCACTGTTGCGGTGTCACCTACTTGCGGAGGAAGGAATTCCTCGGAAACTCCAGCACCAATGCAAAGTTCTGAATGGTCCATGTCGTTGAGAAACTGCTGGAGCTCAGCTGCAGTTGTCAGCTGCACCACCTTGTATGTGCCCCTTTTCAAGGGAAGTGTGCAGACAAGCTTTTCCTCCCCAGAGGCTCCTGATGCTTCTGTGACCAAAAACAAACTTGTCAGCAAGCAGAACACTTTTGCTGGGACCCAGATACACATCGGCAAATACTGTGCACTCGGGGAATGGATGCTTGATCCACTTGACGGGAGGACGACTCTGTCACAGCAGTCTTTGCGCAAATTGGAGGCGTTCGGCCGGTGCGGGTTGTAGGAATTCGTGTACCGCCGCCGATTCGCCATTTCCCACGTGGTCCATTAAGAACCTGAGTCCAGCCTGGTTCTTTCACTGGAGCGGGAGTCGTTCCCCGTTTGTTGGTACAAAAACAATGCTACACAACACTCAATCTAAACTACAAATACACGCGACATTACACAAATATTTACAAGACGCACGTTAAGCCCTAAGCTAAACACAAAGAAGGCCCCCAGGCTTCGTGTCCCGCGATTACCCAAGATCCGGTCGCCACCCACTTGCCTGCGTTTCGGTCTCGTCCGGAGTTCTAAGAAGCCCTTCGCCCCCTGTCTATCGAGTATTACTCGATCGATGGGCGAGGAGGTTTCTCCTCGCCCTCCATGGGGCGCCTGCAGTGCCAGCCAGTGGCTAGGAGAGAAAGCGGCACGTCGGGAGCCGAATTCGAGATCCCGATCGACCCCGCGACGGCACAACCATGGGATTGTGTCTGAGGCAAGGCAGCTACATAGCTGCCTTGCGGCACCTATGCCGGAGTGCTATGATGAACGCCCTCGTGAATGCACGGTGCGCTATATCCCCTCTCCTAAAAATTGAAGTACGCCGGAATTCAGACGTATGGCTGGGCTTCGTGGGAACACCGTCGTTTTATTCGGCCCGGAGTCCCCCACCCCCTTACAGGTGGTCCATCAGGTCGCCCGAGACCTGAGGTGCTGCCGCACCGATAGTCACCGGCAGGGCTGCCCCCAGCCTCGCCGCAAACTCGGGGTCTCTGTGCACACGAGCCAGCACGGCGTCCACCCCCGGGACCCTCTGTGCGCAGTGGTTGAGGGAAAGCACGTGCTGCTGCTCCAGGGCCACGAGGCCCCCGCACACGTCGCAGTAGACCGTGTTGATGTCGGGCTGGGCGTCAGCTCCGGGGCAGCGGAGTTCGTCTCGCTGACGGTGTAACCCCGAAAGGGGTATGGCACCCTGTCCGCTCGGGTGTCGGCGGCCACTTGGAACTGCTGCCCCCATGGACAGGCACTCGAGTAGGTGCGCGGCGGCTGGTTCCCCGTCTGCGTCGTCCACGTCGCCACGGTCCTTGTCATCCGGCTGCCGGCCGGTGCGCTGACTGCCGCCTGCTGGGACTGCCGGCGGAACCGTTCCGGAGAACGACGCCCATGGCCTCGATAAGGCAGGCATCCGATGCGGTGCTGGTCGCAGCGAGGCTGCTGGTTGGTGGGACATCCGGGCATCCTGGCGGTCTGGTCTGGTCTGGGCCCCAAGCTCCGAATCGCACGCTTATATAGTGTGTCCGGGTTCGGTTGCCAACCCTTAGTCCGAAAGGTTCCTTAGGTTTCTCTCCCTCACTTCCCTCTAATGTCCACAGATGGGTAGGAACCCCAACGCAAGATAAAACCGTTAAAAACCACATTAAAAAAAATAATAATAAAAAAAAAGACGTTGAGGGTTTTGAGTCACCCTTCCCCTCCCCCACCAAGACAAAAAAAAAATGCCGGGAATGTTGATTTTGGATTGTTCCCCCTCTTTTTCCCTTTCCCGGACTACACTACGAGGTTCCGATCCCATGGGATTGCCTCCAGCTACATGTGTTGTAGCTGTGCCGTGGTGGTCCCAGGAAATCCTGAGATCGTCGGCGCCTGCGAATGCCCCTGGCCGCTTACCGGCTCATCCCCTTCCCTGGGGAAAAAGGGTTTCAGTTCGCCGATGTGAACTGTCCCGCGGATGAGATCAGAATTCTGGTCCCTCGGTGTGTATGTCAGTCGGGACTTCCTGGAATCGATGACGAAGGGGCCAACCCACTTGGGGGCCAACGCCGCCGAGAAGAACTTACTCGCATCGCTCTGAACGTGACTTCACTGAAGAACGGTGTTGCCCACCTCGAACTGCGCATCGCGGTGCACTTTGTCATAGGTGTTCTTCTGCTGCGTCCGCGCGCGAGCCCTGTTTCTGCGAGCGGCACACCAAGCCCGCGACAGTCGCTCTTGTCCGCGTTGCGAAGTCCTCGTGCGAGGGCACGCGCTGGCCGCGCTCTGTCGCGGGCGAAGAACCGCATCGGTCGGCGTAGAGAGTTCTCTGCCGAAATTCAGCAGCGCTGGCGTGAACCCAGTGCTGCGGTTGAGGTTGGATTGCAGTGCAAACGAAATCGAACCCAAGTGCAGATCCCAGTCCCACTGCTTACGAGCATACGCCCCGAGCAGCGGCTTGATGTAGTGTTTCCGCCGCTCGGTCACATTTGTTTGGGGATGGTAGCACGAAGTCTTACAATGCTTAATCCCGAGGGCCTGACAGGTTGCCACAAAGACTTTCGAGCAAAATATCGAGGCGTCGTCACTCACCAGTCTCTCGGGGAACCCGTAGTGGCACCAGACCTCGGACAGCCTGCTCACGACTCCCTTGGCTGTCACCTTCCGCATTGGAAACTTCTTGACGAATCCGGTGAAGTGGCAGGTTACTACCAACACATGTTGATAGCCTCTGCTTGACCGCGGCAGGGGTCCCATCAAGTCACAGGCCGCAATCTCCCATGGCCGCGTACTCGCGATGGGCTCGAGCAAACCAAGTGGTCTGCCCCCCCTGGGCTTGCGCTCTTGGCACAGTGCGGAGCTCCGGACGTGCTGGCACAGCTGCCCCTTGATGCCCGGCCAGGTAGCAAAACGGCGCAGCTTATGCCACGACTTCGGCGCACTGCCATGACCGTCCGCATCGTGGTAGTGACGCAATGCTGCCACTCTGAGATCACGGGGAATCATGGTCTTGAACGACTCACTTGAATCGCTCTCTTCCGGAAAGTAGCGCAGTAGGACGCTGTCTGCATCGATCAGGTAAAACTCCAGCTCACCTACTTCAATGTCTGACTCCTGGCTGGTGGCACTTGGCCCCCTCGGCATTCCGGAGTGCCGTAGCGTCTTTTCACCTGTCTGGTCAGGATCCATCTCTTGCCTGAGCCGGTCGAAGATAGCGCGACAAAACAAGTCGCTTTGCTGTGCTTCGAACAGTTCCGTTTGGTTGAACGCCGGTCCCAGTGAGGTAATCGCCTCAGCCAGCTGCGCGACGCCGTCACAGTGGGGAGTGAAGCGCGAGGCGGGATTTCCCGCCTCCTGGTGGATGGCCCCGCCTCTGTAGTCTGCTGCCTTGCGCGGTGGGGGATCCATGGGTGTGCGAGAGAGCGCGTCGGCCACCACATTTGTCGTGCCCTTCTGGTACCAAATTCGGTATCGTACTTCTGCAGTGTCAAGGCCCAGCGCGCCAGTCTTCCGGAGGGTTCTTCGATTCGGGAGAGCCACGCGAGGGCCATATGGTCCGTCTCGATCGTGAATTACGTCCCCTCGACATAATGATCAAACTTCTTAAGAGCAAAAATGATGGCAAGGCATTTGTGCACCCAGGCCTCGTGTTTCGCGATTACCCTAGATCCGGTCGCCATTCACTTGCCTGCGTTTCGGTCTCGTTCGGAGTTCTAAGAGGCCCTTCGCCCCCTGTCTACCGAGTATATCTCGATCGATGGGCGAGGAGGTTTCTCCTTTCCCGCCATGGTGTGCCTGCAGCACCATCCAGTGGCTTAGAGAGAAAGCGGCACGTCGGAAGCCGAATTCGAGATCCTGATCGACCCCTTGGCAACACGACCATGTTATCGTGTCTGAGGTGAGGCAGCTGCATAGCTGCCTCGCGGCATTTATGCCAGAGTGGTTTGATGGGCGCCCTCGTGAATGCACGGTGTGCCATAGGGTGAAAAATCGGGCCCTGAAGCTGACTCTGCATTGGTAGGGTTGCTTCTGCGGGCACATTTTGCAAGTTGGCTTTCCTCTCTGGAGCTGTCTTTGCGTTCGAGGGGTGTCTTTTTGGTCAGGTTCTTTGGGTAGGCTTGGGAGCACTGTCAGAACGGCATCTGGTGTGAGAAGCGGAATGGCGCGTTTCATTCTGACGACATACCCTTCAACGCAGACCTTTGGGGAAATTTCCCGATGTTCTGCTCATCAAAGTAGAGTTTGCATACAGCAGAGTGTGGCTGCAGAAGTATATTGGCTCTGGGGATATTTTTACCTCACTGTGAAAAGAGGACTGTATCCTTCGAAACAGTGAACAATGTGTGCTTGCCTTTCACAGATCTGTAGCCGGTTGAGCACTCCAGTACGAAGCAATGCTTTGTTCTCTATTTACTACATAAATTGAAGGCTGAGCATTCTTGGTCTCTGGTTTGCATTAAGTTCAAGGAAAGCAAAGAGCGATTGGAACAAACTTACAGAAGCGAAAGAAGATGGATAAAAGCAAGCTCGTTATAAGCAGCTTCCTAGCTGCCAATTGCCACGCGCACCTGGCATACAGGGTGCAGATGGCGCTTCTGGCTGTAGATTTTTCAAAGCGGCCGTCTTCATCACTGGTTGCTACCGCCATCTCTTGAGTCGCTCCTGGCTGCGGCTCCCATCCGTCGCTGCGATGTTGGCAGTGGCAAAACACTTCAGCAATTTTACCTCCATCCCCAACTATTGGTGATTGTCTGGCTTTGGCTATACATACATGCTTGTATTTCCCCTTTTGCAAGCCTTCTCTCTCTCCCTTGAAACTAGTGGACCACTAACCGTTGGTACACAAGAAAATTCAACTTACCGAAGAAAGAGAAAGGAAAGATTTATTTGACATTTCGAGAGGGGTCCTCTCTTCTTCGGGATGACGATACTTTGTTTCGGGGTGAGAACTTTGCATAATTTTGTCATAATCGAGCGAAGTAAACAGGAAGACTAACACAAACCTACATTACAACAAAGGCAACAAAATACTAATCAAAGGGGACGAGAAGGGTGGGTTGACTGTCACCCTAGTGGCGAAACCAGTGCCGCTCCCGACATGGGTAGCCTGTCCCCTCATCCCCGAGGCACCCCGCAGTCGGGGTTGCAGGGGGTGACATGAGAAGGCCTCAGCAGAAATTAGGGATTTGGGGGTCTGGAAATGGAAAATATCAACCAGCACACAATCAAATAAGAGTTGGCCATCAAATGATCGATTCCATTAAATTCAAAGCTATTCAACTTAAAGACCAAATGCGAGAGGGCAGCCAGAAGTCGTCACTAATGTAAGTGTGGAACACTTTCACGAGGGCCTCTATGCCGTCGTTGTAAAGGATGCTTGTGTATAACGGTGATACATTCATTGTCACAAGTAAGGTGTCCTTGGAAACTAATTTTGGAAATTTTCCTAAAGAAATGATCTGTGTCCTGAATCTATGTTGGGAAATTGGGTGGGACATTTCTAACTAAGTTATCAATGAAGCTAGATATTGGTTTGGTGAGGGTTCCTACTTGAAATATAATAGGCCGGCCTGGGTTCCCCTCTGATTTTTTGGAAGCATGTAAAAGCGACCTGGACTTGCGACCTGGACCACGATTGTAACGCGAAAAATGACTTTTCAAAGCGGGGGAAAAAAAAAAAGAAAAAGAACACGAATGTAACGCGAGTAAAATGAGGGAAAAAAAGTACCTTTATTTGTTGCACGCGACGGCCACAATGTGTACGCGGAAGCCTTTTTGGCCGGGTTAAAACTTGAAGAGTGCTTCACGCTGGAGCCTCCACTCACGGATGATCGATTCTGTCACATCTAGCCGTCGAGCCGCGGCAGAGTTTCCGATTTCCTTAGCCATCATAATTGCACTTCTTTTAAAGCGGGCGTCGTACTGAGCTCGTCGCGTCGCCATTAGCTCGAGTCCAGTCGCGGAAGCACGTAGCAGCAGCTCTCAAAACACGGGCACATGGGTACGGTAACCCTAACAGAAAGAGAAAGCGTTGTGTAGGTAACCCGTAACCCTAACATGGGCACACCGAGTCGCAAACAAGAATAGGATTGGATTGGCTGTTTTCAGCGTGTATATGTTGCCAGCACAAGATCGAAAGATTGCGAGATTTGTCGTAGCCATTTTAAAGAGCCTGTGCTGCGACACCGCCAAGGCAAATTTTGAGGCGTTTTGATTATAACACGAACCCCCAAATTAGGTAAGGGAAATTTGGAAAAAATACTCGTGTTACATTCGAGTAAATATGGCAGTTGCTAATTTCCTGAAGGGTTTTTGATAACTTTTTTTGTTCTAGCTTGCTTGCTGCCCTTGTATCATCTTGGCATGCTGCTTAGTTGGATTGTTTTTGAGTTGACAGTAGAAGTGCTGTGATGGGATTGATGTGCCAAACTCTGCCAATGTGATTACACTGCTATATCCTGTTACACTTAACCAAAATGTGGGGAATATGCACCAGCATTGTGCCATAACTTAATTCCACTGTAGTAGTACTGAGAATATAGTACTGGGGTCTCACTACCCAGCCGGACTGTTATGATAGGCTTGTGGGAGTTCTCAGAACTTTAGATTATTTCTTGAAATAATGTACTATTGGATTTGATCTCATATCAAATTCTGACTGTAATCGGAAAATTCACAATATTTTTCATGTCCGTGTTCTGGCGGGGGTGAGCAAGTTTCATTGAGTCCGCTTCTTACCGCGCATTGGTCTTCTGCAGTGAAGTGACAACCGCAAAGTCAACATTGTGATTTTGCATGTCTTCCTTCATCACTTCGCATCCGTGTGCTAAGGGAAAACACTCTTCCAGTGCAAGGCGTTACGCACAATTTTGCAATAAAGTTTGGACTAATATAGGTATCTGCTAGACTGCAATATCCTGCCGACACCATTTCCAGTTCGAAATTTAACAAGGAGACTTTTGTATTGCAAGATTTATATTGTCGCGGAGGGAAAAGGGTCGATGAGCGCGAAGCTGAAAATGAAGGTTGAATCGGCGAACTCATGCCAGCAGCAAGAAAGAATGAGCGTCGCATAAACAGCAGTGGGCATCTTGATGGAGGTGGTGACATGGGCGCTTTTGGTCGTCCATTTCGCCAATAACCCCTTTTGTTTATTTTTCTTCGACTGACATGTTCCCCTCTGTCATTTCCTTACGCAAAATGATCAACTATCACCAGCTTGCCTGCGCACTAACTGTCTTGTACCTGCCGAATCTCCCGTATTACCCGGAAGCCAGGTGTGGGGGTCACGGGTGCACTCGGCCATTGTGGTTTTTGGTCGCGCCTTCCAATCCTCGGTTGCAGCATAGGACAGGCCGAAGCGGCCCATGGTGTTTGGTCCCTGGGCAACACCGAACTGATTATAGGAGTGCACACTCATAGTTTCTTCGCGGTGAAAACCCCAAGACCAACTGTGAGCTGGTCCGAACCAACGTCGGTTTGCCCTCTCGCCGAGGTCTGGAAAATGAGCGCGACGCCCTCGAAGCTCAGATGAGCCCGTCAGCTGCCAGGGCCCGAGCATTAGGGAGAGAAAGGAGCCTGTCGTCTAGGTAGAACACCCTCTGGGTGTGACGACATTTGTCCCTCGCAGCCTCGTTGAATACCTTCGCGTTCCAGTTTAACCCAACGACGAAGGCGTGATTGTCCTTCCAACTTCGGTGGCGGTTTACGAATCGAGGTAGCACGAAGGTGACCTAGAGCCGTTCGACAAAGGGTCGCCGGCGGAGAGCAGCATTAATGAGCTCCCCATACCATTCCAAAGCACTCGTGGCTCTGCAGTCCGCGCTGCGCGGATCTTCTTGAAATTTCGGCTTTAAAGACATTGAGGCATTATCGAGACATTGAGCGCAACAAATGTTTTATTATAAATTTAATTATATTATTTAAGAAAATCATGAAAATGGTCAAAATCGGCTAATTCGGCACTCTTGCGTTCGGAGCGAATTTACAAAATTATCTAAATGCAAACGGAAAGAGTATTGCGCTTAATGTCTTCTAAATTTATTACGAAATCGAATAATATCAAAATTAATCATGTAAGTCGATCTGTTGCGTAACTACAGCGGATATAAAGAACCAAGGTGTCAGTGCTTATCATAGAGATCAGTGGCGCTTGTTTTCATTGTTTTTAAGGTACCTCTCTCTCCCGTGAGGTGGCGCTCGCTGTCCACGAAACAGAAATGCAGCTGTAATGAAAAATAGAGCACTTTGGAATTACAACAGGTATGAGGTGGTGAGAGAGATTTGGAAAGGGGTCATGGTGCCTGGCTTGACTTTTGGAAACGCAGTGCTATGCATGAAATCCGAAGTGCATTCGAGACTAGAAATAAAACAGCGCGGAGTAGGTAGACTGGCTTTGGGGGCACATTGCAAAACGCCAAACCAGGGAGTACAAGGAGACATGGGATGGGCATCATTTGAGAGCAGGGAAGCGGTGAGCAAGGTAGAATTTGAGGATAGGTTGAGGCAAATGGACGGGGAGCAATGGGCACGAAAGGTTTTCAGCTATTTATACATGAGGAGTGTAGACACAAAGTGGAGACAGCGCACTAGGAAATTAAGAGGAAAGTTTTTGGGCTATAGCGAAGATACGGAAGAGCAAGTCTCAGTTAAGAAGAAAGTTAAGGCCACAGAAAGAGATTGGTGGCTAAAGGGAATGCAGACAAAGACGGCTTTGGAAAGCTATAGATTAAACAAAAGAGTTATTGCCAAAGAAAGCATTTATGACAATTCTAGGGGAAGCTCATTGCTGTTTGAGGCAAGAACGGGTGTTCTGCGAACCAGAACATACAGAGTGAAGTACCAGGAAATTGATACAGTGTGCACTGCTTGTGGAGAGGAGGACGAGACGGCTGAGCACTTGATACTCTACTGTAAAGGGCTTCACCCTATGCCTACCGAAGACAACATAGATTTAATAAAGTCATTGGGTTTTAGAGACAGCGAAGGGAGAGTGGATTTCAAGACTGTAGAGATTACCAAGCAAAGATTAAGTGAATGGTGGCAGAAATCGAGAGAAAACTAGGTATTTTCTTATCCACTGATGGCAAGGGGGTTTCATAGCCTCACTTTCTTTGCACTGCGGAGTGAATATAGATTTCACATTTAAATATTCTAAGCTTAAATGGTAAAACAAAATGGCTAGGTGGCGTAAGCTACCGCCCGATCCAAAGGGCTCAGCCGTATTCATCCATCCATCCATCCATCCATGCGAAATCGTCCGTTCGGCGGTCGGCCGGATCGGCACTGTGCAAGGTATTCTTCCGCGCCCGTATCGCCCGTATCACCCGTATCCTGTTTCATTCTGCACGCCGAGGCGTCAGTGTGCGTGTCTCGCTTTCCTGTTCTCGGTGGATAGGTCTCCGTATTTTCGCACGCGGCAAATTCACCTTGGAGCTATGGGTCGAAGACAACCTTCCTATGGCGAGCGAACGCGCCAAAAAAGGTTTCAAAGCAAGCGTGTCCTCGCGAAAGGTGCGGTTGATGAGGTTGGTGATTTTGAGCGCTCGTTTGGTAGCCCGCATGGTTCCGTGTCCCGGAGCAACGACGGCAACGCTGAAGCGGTGACCGCGGAAGACTTAGCACCCAGGCTCCCTGGTGAGGGAGGATCGGTATGTTCCGTAGCGGCCGAAGTCAGTTCATCCGAGAGCTCAGGAGAATCTAGAACGAGCTTTTTTTCGTTACAGCATCAATACTTGTTGGGGTTCTTTTTCTTCAACGCGATCCTTTAGTCAGTCTATCTTTTTGCATGGAAAAATATATGAAATAATTTTTCTGTTCTTAGACGATTTCTGGACCGTGGTACTCCTGCCTCCAAGGCAACCATTTGCTGTATCTTTGTGTATGTTTTTGGCAATTTTGAAAAGTGGATATAAAACTTTGCAAATAAAATACCTATGAACTACCAAGTGCAGTAAACCCCCGTTAACTCGAACACGGATATCTCGAAAGATCGGTTAAGTTGAAACTTTTGTGCGTTGCGAAATAAATCCCCATTGGCACCATGTATTTTGACATCGCTTATCTCGAAAAGTTTCCGGGACGGGCATCGGATATCTGAAAACTTCGCCTGCAAAAATAAAAAAAAAATAAAAATATTCCTGAAAGGACACTGAGGCCCGAAGGAGAAAGTTTATCTCCATCGGGGACGAAGCGACCGCGACCTAAAAATAACGCTAACAAAGAGAGAGAGAGAGAGAGAGGGTCTTCGGAGAAAAATAAACAAAAGAAGGAAGCGCCGCGAACGCTTTCCGAGCGCACAGAACGCGACGAGCGTTCAAGGACGTTTGTTTTCTTGCTTTTTGCTTTCTCCCCATCTCCCGGGACATTTCTTTCTCCCTTTTTCTCTACGCTTGTGCTGGCTTGTGGCGTTCTATCGGCTCTCCCGATCTCGTGGTCGCCGTAGTGGCCACGCCGCCAAGCCGTTGTCGCGTCGCCTTCGTTCAACCCCGTCCACATGGATGATGGCGGATCTCTTTGAGGAATATGTGCGTGCGCTGGACCGCTGGACGCTTGTTTCTAATTCATTTTTTTCTCGTTTTAGTAAGTGATTTCTTGCTTAAAACGAAGCTGTGATTGGTACGATTTTCGGAAGCGCTAGATTTTCGAAATCCGCGGTCGGTACTTCGGAAATTTCGGTACTCCGCTTATCTCGAAACTTCGCTTATCTCGAAATTTTTCCCGGTTTTTATGACTTCGAGTTAACAGGGGTTTACTGTATCATTGCAGTCCCAGTGTTGAAGATCTCGCTCCAGTTGGTTTTGGTTTGTTTTTAGGGAGATTATATATTGCTGCGATCCGTTGTAACCTGGGATAGTAACGCAGCTTCCCACGAAAACTTTGATAATTTAATTTCCTCTTGACACGACATCACATCACATTTACGTCGCCAAAAATTCATATTAACTTTTGAAAAAGCAAAGAAAATGCCGATGAGAGTTTGTAATTTTTGAACCTGGCCTACTGAGCCCGCCCGCACGTGGAATCAATGCGTTCCTCAAGGTGACACCCCTCTGCTTGTAGTATCACTTCATAGGGGCTTACGGTGCGGATGGGCGAAAGGCGCTACAGCTGGAACAGTCCGAGCTATCTTTAGTTTTCGTGCTTTTTTTTCTTTCTTTCTTTTTTTGCTTCCCTTTTCACGAGGCTAGTATAGCCCCTATGTGTTTCTTGTTACTGAGCTGAGTGGGTGAACTATCTAATGAAAGGCGCATGATGTTGAGACCTGCAAGCTTATATTGAAAACAAAAAAGAAAACATCCAAGCAATCTCTTTACTCGCAGAACTGTTTTGTCAGCCTCATCCAGCAAAAGCGACAAACACCGCATTTTGTCCGACGACACCGCCAAGTTTCGTTTGGCTGATCCTACCCTGCAGCACCTCTCCGGACTCGCCACACAGCGCCGGAGCTGCCTCGGTCGAACGCAAAGATTGACACTCTAAGTGCAGGCGAACGAGAACTGTTCCGCTCCTTAGATTGCAGGTGGCGAACATAACATTTGAGTGAGGTTCGAACACATCATTCCCAAATAGTGTAACCGGTCAATGAAACAACCAACTCCAAAGTGCGTTTATTATTTTTTTTTTATTTATTTACGCGAGGAAATGTTTGCAGTGTGCAGCATCGTGGCCCTTGGCTTGGCACACTTCGCAGCCCCAAATGAATGGGGTCCGGAGAACTCCCGGGTGCTTTTTCACCCAAGGTCCGAATGCCTTGCTCAGAGCACCCACCAGATGCCCGCCAAGGCCGCAGTGCCAGCACCACCGGACACGTGGTAACCGTCGGCCGCCAGAAGGCCAGTCTTTACCTTTCTCTGGTGGTCGAGAAACTCGTGCTGAAAAAGAACAACGAGGAGACATGTCTATGTACGGGAATGTTGGTTTTTGTCAATATTAGCTGACGGCACTTTTTCGAATGAGTGAAACGAAATAAGTGAATATCATTTTTTCTAACGTGCACGCACAGTTTTGTTTTTACTTCAGGAATTTCGTTACTGGCTAAACATTTAATTATTTGAAGGATATCAGACAATGGCCATAGAGGATAGTATATGGTACGCACTAAAAAACAACGGAGGTCCAAGCTTTGCGCAGCCAATTCGTGAAAATTACTGCCGGGACTATCTTTTCCTTTCGTTCAATAAAAACAATACTTTCTAAAACGCAGCAGCTGCAAGTTGCAGGCGGACTTCGAAGGAGGCCGCTTATTGCTGCAGAACTATTCTCGGATAGTGTTATCGGTATTTTTAATGTCTTCGATTTACTCCATATAAAAATAATGAAAACGAAAAGGTACCAACTTACATCCACAGTCAGGGAGATCACGTTTTCGTCCCCGTTGCGTTTTAGGGCACGTGGGAGTGCCCTGTTGAAGTAACGCAACTCTAGGTCCACTGCCTTGTTTCGGCGTGGGGGCAGTAATTTAAAACAAAACACATACTGCGCCTGCTGCCTCAGACGCAGGAGCAGTTGCTGAAAAGCAAATCCCAGATGGCAAACGTATTTCACAAAAGCAAGCGCGTGACGTCACTCTTTAGAAGAACGGGGACCCGCACGACTTCACACCGCGCGGGGATGCGCTTACCAGGCGAGTGCCGCTAACCTGCGCGACACTCGCCTGGACTCGGCCGGGAGCATCGAAGGTGTGCTCGAAGCGTGGAAACGGCGTTATGTAACAAAGGCCATATACACCACGAACGAGCAAAAGCCGATGCAAAGGCGTGCGCAAACGTAAACAACGGTAGAAAAGTGCCGTCACTCGCCGCTATGAAATGCGTCCCCCAAACTGGATAATCCGCGGCCAGCATCCCTTTCCTGCCGCTCGTACTTTAACTTGACGGCTACTCTGTTTCGCGGGGCATGCTGACGAAACGATCGGACGATCGTCGGGATACGTAGCAATTGCTACAGCCGAGCGCGGCGCAGTTTACCATTGCTTTCGCTGCGAAGGGCTGTCGTGTCAACCACCAGCATGGTGCATACCGGTGTTCGACGTCAACATGTGATGTAGGTGCAAGGCATGTATACACACAGACACTGATAGCCTTCCTCGGGAATAATAGTAATAGCAAAATTATAGTCCTGCCGGCCTACGGATCCCCGCTTGTTAGGTTCAAACGTTTGCTGAAAGGGTACTCACCACAACTTCTTGAACAACTGCTGACCCCCTGCCGCCGTTCTGAAGATCATTTCCCCCTATGTACAGTATCACAAATTCCAGCTTCTTCAGTGGCAGGATGTCTATTCTTTCCCGCAGCATGCGTACCGTTGCCCCAGAATAGCTAAAATTGCACACTTCAATGCTCGTTTCCAAAAACAAGCGGTCTCAACAAGGTCACTTCAGCTGGCTACTACTGAAAATTGCTCCGCGCATCTTGAAGCGTCAGGACACAGTCCGAATACGGAACCAGGAAAGAGAAGTCTGGATGTGTACACAGAGTTTTTATCCCAAGCAGTTGGGGAGGAAGGGAGGGAAGAACTACCCCCTTCCTTTGAACATTTCAGACGGGAGTTCCTCCCTCTCTTTCTCTCTCTCTCGCTCGTGACTCTCACTACACTGCGCAGAGTGGATGACACGATGTAGCTTTCAGGTATGAACGACAACAATAAAAAAAAAAAAAGCTTCGTTCTGTTATCTATATTTATTTTTTATGAAAAGAGTAGGCAAAAGAAACAAATAACAGTCAACGAATCTCACTTCCCCAAGCGAGGAGGCGCGTTTCTAAGGTCAATGGTACCGGACGTCACTAACGTTGTCCCCGCAGGGGGCACCTGTGAAAGCAGGTGTTTGGAGAGTGGCGTCTCCACGGACCCCGAGCCCCGCAGGGGGCGCCTGCACCTTAGGTGCTAGGTGCTTGGTGAGTAGCGTCACCACGGACCCCAGCCACGTGGGCCACCATACCCGCACGCAGGGGGCACCTACTTTTGTAGGTGCTTGGTGAGTGGCGTCACTACGAACCCCGAGCCATGTGGGTTCGCCCACCCACGTCTGGCTGTGCGTGGCGTACCCGTGTCCGGGGAAAAGGTGACCCTGGTGGTTGAGCTAAGCCCGGGGTTTGTTTGGACCCTTCGGGGCCCCCCGGGCGAGGCAATACACCGCTTCGGCCCCTGCTTCTCGTAGACGGGTGTCCTGGCTTGGCCCGACCAGGATGATTCAGTCAGTCGCCTCTTCTACCCTATTCTTCCTTCTTTCACTTTTCCTTCCACCTCTTTCTCTTTTCTTCTGCACTCTCTTCCTTCCTTTTTCACCTCCTTAGGCGGCAAGGGCCAACCTTGAGTGGAAACAGGACCTATCCCTGCAACCACACTAGGGTATAGTGCCCGGGCAGCACTGGTAGAGTAATTGTGTCAGCCAAGCCTTTCTTAGCTATGGCACATTACCTACCCCCTTGTTGGGCTCCGTGGTGGGCGGTGCACCCGGGCACTGAACTTTCCTTCCCATCTTTATGGGTCTGCAAAACAAAACCTTTCTCGATCGGGCTCCGAAAAGAGTCCGCACCGAAGCACGTACACTTGATGTTCCAGTAGTAGTTACTCCGCAGTATCCAAAGTTTTTAGTGATGCACTCAGAAACTGAGAAACCACTAAGTAAACTGTCCCCTTTTCTTGTCGCGAAAACTCTAGAGGGTGTTGTGGGAAAGACCTTTCAGGCTAAGAAGATGACATCAGGTGACCTCCTCGTAGAGGTTCACACAAAGATCCAGAGTGATGCTTTACTAGCATTGAACTCAATCTCTGATTACAAAGTCACCGTAACCCCCCACCGCACACTAAATACAGTACAAGGCGTAATTTCTGAAGACGACTTATTAGAAACTCCAGAAACGGAAATCGTAGAGGGCCTCTCCAGCCAGGGTGTGATCGCCGCACGGCGCATCACACTTCGACGCGACGGCGTGGAACACAAAACAAAACACATCGTACTGACCTTTGCAATGACCACCCTTCCACAAGCTGTCAAGGCAGGTTACCTGCATTGCCGCGTTCGGCCATATGTACCGAACCCGCTGCGCTGCTTCAAGTGCCAGCGGTTCGGCCACGGCTCACGGAGCTGCCGCGGATCTGACACGTGTGCGAGGTGCTCTAGCAAAGAGCATCTCGCAGATCACTGTGAGAACGAACCAAAGTGCACCAATTGCGAAGGGAAGCACGCTGCATATTCTCGGTCTTGTTCTCTCTGGAAGCAAGAAAAAGAAATACTTAAATTGAAGGTCCAAGAGAACATTCCATACCATGAGGCAAAGAAGCGTGTCTTGTTTGCCTCACGTGGTTCATATGCAGAGGCTGTGCACAGGGGACCTGCACGGCCGATGGTGTCCACGGGGACGCAGACATCTTCGGATGACCTGCGTGTCCCGTCGGGGTCCCCCTCCACCTCGGGAGGGGTGCGGCAAACACCGCCTCCGAGCACTAGGAAAGATGTGGGCGTGCCCACACCCAGTAAGGAGCAAGGCTTGGCGACCCTTGCTCCTCGCACCGCTCTGCCCCCCAAAGGACGGGGTATGGCACCCCGCCCTTCTGGTACCCAAACGATCCCTGGCCTGCCAACCAAGCCAGCGACATCCAAGGGTCAGCCATTGGCGACAACCACCGACGAGCCAATGGATCAAAGGGGGCTCAAGTCCGACGAGGACAGGTCCATGTCAGGGTCGGAGTGTTCCCTTCCCGGCACTGGTGGATCCACCAGTGAGCAGAAGGGTGCCACTAAAAAGAAAAACACACCTCATATAAAGATTGATTTTAAGACCTGAAAATATATTCCTTGTCTGTATTTAATCTTTTCTTCATTTTTACGTTTTTAGCCTTTTAGATTTCACTCTTTTAAATTATGGCCTGCTTTATGCAATGGAACTGCAGAGGTCTTTTTTGTAATTTAGATGATGTGAAGCTCTTGTTGCAGAGGCATGAACCCTCTGCATTTTGCCTCCAAGAGACTTACCTCAAACCACCCAACAGCAACTTTCTTAGATCATATCAAGTCTACAGGAAGGACCGCGTGACTACCTCTGGCGCTGCCGGTGGAGTTGCTATTGTCGTAGACAGTGGCACTCCTGCATATGAGGTCCCCCTAGACACGCCCCTGGAGGCCGTTGCGGTGAGGTTACTACAGCAACGCCTTATTACAATTTGCTCCATTTACATCCCCCCTTCATTTGCCCTGGAACTCGCCCAACTTGAAACTTTAGTCGATCAGCTCCCTGAACCTTTTATTTTAATGGGCGACTTTAATGCACACAATCCCCTCTGGGGTAGTGTCCGAACTGACACTCGAGGTGCTGTTGTGGCGCGGTTTTTATCTCTCAGAGAAGTATGTGTATTAAATACAGGCGAACCAACATATTTCAGTTCTACTAATCACTCCTTTTCTTGCATTGACCTCACTATTTGTTCCGCTGCACTTTTTACAGATTTTATTTGGAATGTATTGGATAACCCTTATGGAAGCGACCATTTTCCGGTGTATCTTACTCCCTTAGAAGTCCTGCCCAGGCTGCCTTGTCGTCTCCCCTGTTGGAAGATCTCTTCAGCAGATTGGAACCTTTTTCAATCAAATATCCCCTCTTCCCTGGATCTTTCGCAAGCGGCCTCCGTGGACGAAAAAAATGCTCTCATAACAACAGCAATTGTTGAGGCAGCCCGTCTGTCCATCCCACAGACATCCGGCAAGCTGCCGAGACGTCCTAAACCGTGGTGGGATAATGAGTGTAAAGAATCCCGAAACCGCCAAAACTGTTCTTGGGCAAGATTTAGGAGGTATCTCACTTCCATAAACCTCCTGGCATTTAAGCAATTACGTGCAAAAGCCCGCTATATTAGGAAACGGGCGAAAAGGAGATCCTTTTGTTCATATGCATCTTCTATTAATAGTTTCACGCCAGCGAAGATTGTCTGGGACAGAGTAGGTAGAATGGATGGTGACTACCATCCTTTCTCAATCCCCTTGCTGTTAGACGAGAAGGGAGAAGCATTTTCATCATTATATGAACAAGCCAACGCACTTGGTAGACACTTTGCACAAGTCTCTAGTTCTGAAAACTACACTGCAGAGTTTCTGCAGTTTAAGTCCAAGCGCGAGAGAATTCCAATTCGTAGATCAGAAGATTGCACTGAAAAATATAATTGTCCTTTCTCCCTCGTCGAGCTCCGTCGAGCCCTTGCTGCTGCAAAGCCTACATCCCCTGGACTTGATGCAATTCACCCTAGCATGCTTTCTCATCTACCTGAAACATTTCTAGTTCTTCTCCTCCAGTTTTTTAACATCATCTGGGTGAAAGGAAAGTTTCCTAGCACCTGGAAACAGGCTATTGTCATCCCCATCTTAAAACAAGGAAAGGACAGAAGTAAAGCCACGAGCTACAGGCCCCTACTAGCTGTTTGGGGAAAACTTTTGAGCGGCTGGTCAACAACAGGCTAATCTACATACTAGAAGAAAAGAACCTACTAAGCAATTTCCAGTGTGGTTTCCGCACTTCCAGGTCTACTGTTGACCACCTGGTACGTCTTGAGACGACGGTCCGCGAGGCTTTCATAAATAAGCAATTTTGTCTGTCTGTATTTTTCGACCTTGAAAAGGCTTACGACACCGCCTGGCGGTACGGCATACTCCAGGACCTTATCTCTATGGACATAAAAAGGAGAATGTTCAACTGCATTGCTGACTTTCTGCAGGATCGTAGCTTTCAGGTACGCCTAGGAGCTACAACCTCCGACCCTTTCCCCCAGGAGAATGGCGTGCCGCAGGGCTGTGTCTTAAGGGGGGACACTACCCAAAAAAGTAAATTTTTGAACCACTTGTCTGATTTAATTTATATTTACAGGGCTTGTTTCTGTTGACGTTGAGAACATTTCTGCCGATTTTTGTTAACCTGGGTGAAGTACAAAAAAAATTGCAAACGTTCAAAGACGAAAGTGGGCGTGTCTGCTTAGGAAAACTATTGTTTCGAAATTACTTATAAATTTGCTGTTTCCATGTGTTACATTGCATTAGGACAGTTCAGAGCAAATAACTATGGAGCTATATTTCTATGTTATACCATCTTTCATGACAAAAAAGCCACATAAACACAAATACAGTTTTTTAGATTTCCATCCTTTCTCCAATCTTTTAGTTCTTGAGCATGAAAAATGACAAAAATAAAAAATACAAGCTCTTAGTTATCTTCCCCTTAAAATTTCACCCCAGAAAAACTCATAAAAATGAATCGAAGTTGCATAATAACAAAAGAATAGTTTTCCTAACATGAAATTTATGCCAAAAAGTGGAATGGAGAAAAATGTGTTCAAAGTGCTTCAACCTCTACCTTTCCTTTAGCATCGGTGGACCGAAAATAATTTATAAAAAATTAACTATGCAGTGTAAACTAATGAAACTTTCTGGGAATACTCTCTAGATGTTGGTGGATGTAAATATGACATTTTTCAAACTCAACTTTTTTTGCCGAAATTGTTTTTTCTGGGTAGTGTCCCCCCTTAAGCGTCACTTTGTTTATTATAAAGATAAATTCTCTATCTCAAGTAATTCCGCCCACAATCTCTCATTCTCTTTACGTCGACGATGTCCAGGTTTGTTTTTCTTCATGTAACTTAGCCATCTGTGAGCGACAAGTTCAACTTACGGTGAACAGGATGAGTAGGTGGGCTGACCAGAATGGCTTCCGGTTTTCTGCCGAGAAGACTGTAGCTGTTTGTTTTTCTCGAAAACGAGGAATGTCTCCTGAGCCATCATTGTATATTAAAGGTACACCCATTCCGGTTAAACCGGAGCATAAGTTTTTAGGCCTAGTATTCGATAGTAAATTAACTTTTGGCCCACATATAAAGGAACTAAGATTAAAATGTCAGCGAAAGTCGAATCTTCTTAAGGTCCTTGCACACCGTTCTTGGGGTTCCGACCGTGTCTGCCTTTTGCGAATCTACAGGGCCTGTGTTCGCTCAGTTTTGGATTATGGAAGTATTGTTTATGGTTCTGCCAAACCCTCTACACTTAAAATGTTAGACCCAATCCATCACCAGGGAATCAGACTGGCAACCGGAGCCTTTCGAACGTCCCCCGTGCCCAGCTTGTATGCCGAGTCAAATGAGTGGTCGCTTGACAAACGTAGATTTTATCTTAGCACGCAGTACTATTTAAGACTCCGTACTCTTCCACAGCACCCAAATTTTTCTTTGATTGAAAGCATAAAATATGAGCAGGCCTTTCAAAACAAGCCATCCGTAACGCGTCCCTTTGCACTTCGTGTGAAGGATGCTGCAGCGACATAGTTTTGACATTTCTTGCTCTGTCATGGAAACTAAACAAAGACTTGCTCCTTGGGACGACCTAACTATAACATGCGACCTCTCTTTGACAAAATACAACAAGAAAGTGGCAGCCGCTAGTGTTATAAAACAAGAATTTTTTGAGATTGCTAGTTGTTACGAGACGGACAAAAGTTTTTTTACTGATGGGACGAAAGGTGCTGGCTATGCTGGCTGCGCTGCAGTTGGGCAATCCTATCATCGTGTTATTCGAATTAATGCCAATGCATCTGTGTTTACAGCTGAGCTTCATGGACTCTTAGTGATTGTAGATGAAATAATCAAACAAAAATACAGATTATCTGTGATATTTACAGACTCGCTCAGTTCCCTCCTTGCCCTTAACTCTGCAACATCCTGGAAGCATCCCCTGGTTTGTCTGCTTCGTGTTAAACTAATGAATGCTATAAAGCAAAACATCTCTATTCACTTTTGCTGGGTTCCTAGCCATATAGGAATACACGGCAATGAGGAAGCCGACCGAGCCGCAGGTGCATGTGTAAACAGGTCCATTGAAATTCACACCCTCCCAGCGACAGATTATAGAACCACACTACGAAATAAAATCAAAGATTCTTGGCAAGCAGAGTGGGACTCTGACCCTCACAATAAGCTATATAAAGTTAAACCTGTTTTGAGTGAATGGCGCAGCGCCAGACATCGAGAAAGGTTCTATGAGGTCATCTTATGTCGACTGAGGATAGGCCACACACACCTGACTCACAGCTACCTTCTAAGAAACGACGACCCACCGATGTGTGACTACTGCTCAGAAACCCTAAGTGTACTTCACATGCTTTTAGTTTGCCCACAATTTAATAACGAACGCCGCTCCTACTTTTCTATCTTTTTCAGAAAACAAATCCCTTTCCACTTGGCACTTTTGCTTGGAGACGAGCCCGTTACTCCGTACAGACAAGTTTTTAACTTTTTAGAAAAGTTTAATATTTTACATCGACTTTAAACTACAATCTTGAAGTGATATTTGATATTTTGACCCACTGCAATAGTAAACATTTAGTCTTGTGATATTTACTTACCCGGTGTTTGGCGCACTATGGCCTATGTTGCTGCTGCGCCAGGAAACTTAAAATTCATTTAATCATTCATTCGTCACTAACGTTGTTGGCGTTGTCTTCCAAGAACCACACCGACCTCTGAATAGGCACTACAAGGATAGAGGGTCGACAAGATAAAATGTTTCACAAACTTCTACAGAGGAAGCGTTTTGGAAAAAACGAGCCGTCGCCAGGGCGGGAACATTCACCGACTGGAGTGTTTTGGTTTTACCCAGGCCGAATATTTCCAACCTCCGGAGTTCTTCGGTTGTAACCAATTTTGTATTTTCGTCACCGGCAGATGTTTATCAACTCAGAATATGCAGAAATGCTCAGTTGCGGCGCGTTCTTTGGGGATACCGATACAGAGGAGAAAAACGGCCTGCTAAATCTCGCTATCTCCAAAGCTGACCGGTAACGTCACGTAGAGGAAACGGCGGTCAAACGTTCCGGGCGTAGAAACTCAACCTCCCTTCGAGATACGCTCATGAAGGTGGTGCATGTGTTATGTTTGCAGCGACGCATAGCAAACGCCTCAATGATCGCGATTCCTTTCGAACCCTGACCTACGCAAATGAAAATCTACAACGCGGTCAAAAGCGATGTCTTGGGCACCCCGATAAGCCGTTTTTGTTCGCACTGCAGATTATCGGTTTCCCCAAGTTAGCACAAAGAAGCTCAAAGTGGGGAGTTGCTGTGTGCCTAACAAAAAACGAAGCACCCTCAACATTCTATAGCTTCGTTTAGTGAAGTGACCTACTAATCCTTGGGTTCTCGTGCCAAGTTGTTCTGAAAACGGGGAGAAAAAAAAATAAAGAAGAAACTCTTGAACGTTTTTGTTTAGACCTGAGTGACACACCCAACCCCAGCGAAACAAAAGGAACCGCTCTTTTGCGGCAACACAAAAATATTTCGTAATATAATTTTATCCTTTCCTCGTTCATATTTCTTTCTGCGCGTTATGGTTATGGCGACAGGTGCGACTTCACTCTCGATTTTGAACTATAGCTGAAAGAAGAGACGCAAAAATTGGGGTGGGTAATGACTCAGGATATTGCAGTGCGTCCCGAGATTTATGTTTTTATACAGTAAATAGATCTGTTTTGTGGAGTTAGCAACCCACCGCTGTTCTCCAGCCGTGATGTATTTGGAAGGCTGCCATGCAGTGAGGGAAAAATGTGACTTCGGTTAGCACGTCTAGTTTGAGGTCAGCGGGGCAGACAGCAGCGGAGAGAGGGGGGTTCAATGCGGATGCTGACATCGTCGGTCTCGAGATACAGAACGAGGCGAAGCGCGCTCGCTTTGCATCTACACTTTGCCTTTGTTCAACTGCTCGTCAGCGCGAGTTGTTTCTGATACAATGACTTTTGCCGGTTGTTTCTGCGGAAATAAAGCAAAAGAACACTAAATATTGTCATTGCAAATGATGTTTTACCAGCTTTTGCGTTTATGACATCGAAGCATAAAAAGATGCTGGGCCTTTTCCTCGATATTATTATATGATCTCTATGTTCGATGTGCATCGCGATGCTCGATATTATTATATGATCTCTATGTTCGATGTGCATCGCGATGCTCGTAAGAGCCATCAATGCAAAGTCCTACTTTTCTCTCCCGCCCGGCTCTGTAAAACCACCGATCTCGTCAAATACCACAAACAAAGTAGGAGCATCAGTTCTTCTGAAAAAGCTCCTTCAATAGATGTAGAAGCCTTGTCTATGTCATACTATTTTCAACCCGATATAAACGCAACGTTATCTTGTAAAACCTCCAACAAGTGAAAAGTGTACGATAGCATCCGTCGTATATTCATTACTTCCATAACATTGTGGCACCTCGTATCCTAATCTTTCCTCGTTCAAATGCTTCTTTTTTTCTTGCATTACGGTTGTTACATCGTCAAATAAAAAAAGACGCAACAGTTATTTAATTACATGCACGAAGCAAATAATCTAAAGACCGTACATTCTGTGGTTTCAGTCCACCTAAGCTAATGAGCCCACCATGTCATGTGTTGAAACAAGTAAAAGTCATTGCCAAAATGATTAGAAAAGAAAGTGAGTCTAACGCGGGTATCTTCCAGCAAACATTCGCGTGCCTTCAATACGATTTCTCAATAAATCGCCAGTGTGCCCCTGGACACACTTTGGGGACCAACACATGTTTACGTCCTTGAGTCAGCGTGTAGTGCTGCACCGCAATAAAATGCAAAGCGAACTCTATAGGCTGGTTCACACTGTTTGTTTTTGCTAGCTTAGGAGGGGGTCACAGAGCCTATATTCTTATCTTTCTCTAGGACAGACGTACAGAGTCATACCGCAACACGCATATGTGGAACACACAGAGCTATCGCTCTCCTGTTGGCGGTACAGTAGCAGACGACACGACGTAGCTCCGTGGTCCATAGAGTTATTACAATAAACGCTAGAGGCTCAGCTGGCGCTAGTGTGCTGTTGAATTTTGAAGCAGACAGCAAGCAGTCAGAAATTGACTTCCGGTAATGCATTTCTATGGGAAAAAGCGAGTGTATTTTCTTTCTGCGCTCGAATATAAAAGGAAACATCATGAATAATTTGTACCTACTAGGCACATTGGAACATTTCTCAGTCACACATACGAAATAATTGGTCAGTTACAATATTTTTATTTGAAATTTGTGGTATGAAAAACGGTGTTAAAACCGCTTCGTACGTGTATTTATGTGCACTGTCGGACACTGTTAGCGCGAACACGGCGTCGACGCTTTCCAGCATGGGGGATATACGTGCCAAACGAACGAACGATATGTGGAAAACCAAGAGAGACGGCAAGAACTACGCAGTAACACTGGATAAGTAACTCCTTGTGCTTGCAGACGATCAAAATAAATTGAAAGCCACGTGATATGGTCTGATTTGCAATAAATATAAGTACTGCTTTATTCTTTCTGCTCATGAATATGTGCGAAGATGCTTGTTCTGTGTTCGAATCACCCGCACGCTCCAAATCTTTGCAAAAAAGGGGAAGCCAGAGGACAGGTGCGCGATAAAAACTGCCCCAACATAGGAAATAATAAGAAAACACACCTTTCATAGCCCACGTACTTTATTCTTTAAGTTTCGAACGTTTTTTTTTAACCACTCGTAAAGATGCACGACGGGGTCATTTTCATATAGTGAGAGGACAGGCATATTAGCAATATATAAGCACTAACGGAATGCTGGCGAACTTTGAACACACTCTACATTCCTTTCGATCGTTATTTTGCTTAGAATCGTCGCTCGTTTTTACATACCTTCCTTGCAACAGAGGTTTGGGCCTGAAATAGAGCGAGGTTTAACATCGTTCAGTAGTAAGGAAAAATGTTGTAACTAAAGCAATTGCACTCTCACACTATCAATAAAGGTACATACTATCCGGTACAACCGAAATGACAAAAGTTATTGATGTTATTTTCCGGCGAAGAGACAAAATTCACGCTCGTTTTCCCATAGGAATACACAGGGAGGCTGGAAATCTATACTCCGTTTCATACTTAGCGTGCAATGCTGCCAAAGCTACTGGCGCGAGCGCGTGGCTTCATCTATGGTTTTGTTTGCGCGAGAACGCGTGCATATTTTTAACGAGATCAAGCCCCATGCTCGCGCCAAAAGCTTCGACAGCGATGCACACTAAGTATGAAACAGAGTATCGAGTGTATGCTGTCTGTCTGCTTCAATTTGCAACCGGAAGTCCCATAGACACTAGCGCCAGCTGAGCCTCTAGCGTTTATTGTAATAACTCTATGCCGTGGTCTATCGAGGGCATGGCTTTTTGCCCTCGCCCACGCACCTCCGTAGGCAAGGGCAGGGGCGTGAGCGTGCAGCCGCGGCCGTTGAAGACTAGGGAAATGGTCTCGAAGAACCGAGAAATGGTATCTGGGGGGGGGGGGGGGGGGGGGGGGGTATATAATAATCACGTGCCGTTAGTATACTCTATAGTCCGTTGCAACCTAAGAACGAAGGGCGAGGGTAAGACGGGCCGGGGAGGAGGAAGCAGACGGAACGCTGGAGAAGAGAGGGGGAAACCTCCTTCTCTCTTTAGCGTTCCGTCTGCTTCCTCCTCCCCGGCCCGTCTTACCCTCGCCCTTCGTTCTTAGGTTGCAACGGAGTATAGTTGCTAAGCCAAATAAATATTTGCAGCTTGTGAGAATATGTTTGCGTGACGATTTACCGTTCGCACTATTGACGGATGTTAGCGAATCCTTCATGTTCGTGGCTCGCAGTTATCGATACCCCTTCAGAGTGAGTTCACCATATATATATATATTGCTTGCAGGGCGTTGTAAAAATCACAAACACGCGAGAAAAAAAAAATCTTATTGAGTACGCGTGATTTTGGGCGTCGCAGCTCTAAAGATGCCCGATAAATGTCGTTCAGCTTGGGGAGAAACCAATCCTTTTTGTTGGAAGTTTGACTAGCGTATGCTCGCAGCTCGTTTCCTGTCTGTTTTGTCTGTACTCCATTTCACCGTAATTTGGCAAACCTCAGTTAGAACTGCTGTGAGGGAATCACAGTCGCGGAGCAAAGCACGTGACAGCTACTTTTAGGAGCAGTTCTATGGCACCTGGAGCGCGTTTCCGACTGGTGTGTTTAGCGTCCTATCCCGCCCACATATTAAAAGCGGTCCCGCAGTGGTAAAAAATGACGTCACAGAAGCCGGAGTGTCGCGCTGTTGCCTGTCGCGGTCTTGGCGATTCATCGTAGAAATGCTGGCGAAAAGCACAAGCGAACGCAAGTGTCGCTGTCGCCATGGCGTCCCAACGAAAAACAATTATGCAATTTTGACGTTTTTGTAATTCGGTAATTTAAATAACTGTATAATTTTTAAGGAAGTGAAGACATCATAATTAAGTAGGAACTTCCATGCTAAAACATGCAGTGCGAAGGGAAGACAACTACTTTTTTTAATGTCCAAAAAAAGAGGCTATGCAGCATCGATCGTACAGTTTTTTCTCGCACATTATGTGATGTTTTCTAACACGAAAGTACCGACGTAAAAACGCTGTAAAAACAACATGAAAAAAAAATTTTTTTTTTGATGTGAACTTAGTCTTGTATTGAAACGAGAAAAAACAGCAAATATTTAATGATTTTTAATGGTAAACGCTTCACTTCTAAGTAGAACTTCAACCAAGTGAAGGTTACGCGTTTTCATGCCCATTTCAACGAAGTTGGGAGAACGATGTATCGCGTCTTGTGAATACAGATGTGGAGCAGCATGTTTATGTTTGAGGCATTGTGCGTAATCGTTGCGCAGTACCTGCCAAAAGAAGATATTATTTGGGCACAGTCTCCGTTTCCGTCTACGTGTGCTACGAATACAGCAACTCTGTTCGTAGAAGAAGTGATGAGGAAATGGCGTGCCCTTGATGATACGATTGTGATTATAAAATACAATTTTTAATGAACCAATAATTGCGACCTGTCCGGTCGCCTGGAACCCCGACAACTACTATCGTTCTCTGGAAAGTTCTTTAGCCATACCTACACCAGTTCCCGAATCCAACACAGCGCTTTTGAATTTTAGCGCTGTAGATAGCTCTACAGTTTTGCAACGTTGGAAAGCATCAGAATGATTCAGAATCACTGCGGAGTTGATATTTGGGAAGATAAGACTGGTATTTGGGAGAAACGGACCGTGGCATTTGAGGACAGGGCAACTGCCGCGGGACGAACGTGCTACAATCGCATACCCTTCCAAGGTCGTCGCTTGGGCAACCGCGTGCGCCCAAAAAACCTTTCTTTTCTTCTTTTTTTTTTTTTTTGGGGGGGGGGGGGGTTGTGGTGTAGGCGCTGATAATCTTCCTCCTTTGTGGCTTTTGACAGACGCACAACGAGACTGGCAGAACAAGCGCATGGTTCATTTCTTTCGACGGAGGCGTTCTGTCTGAGTATGCGAACATGATTTTTTTCCCCTTTTAGTAGTTAGTTGTTCTTGCCTTGACTCGGGTCCCAGTGGGTGCGTTGTCATTGTATGCCCACTGTTTTTTTTTTTTTTTTTTTAGTTTATGGTAGTTTTTGCGCTGATGGGGTATCAAGGTAGACAAAAAGAAAAGAAAAAAAAATTGCCTCAACAAAAAAAAAAAAAAAAAGTTGTTGTTGCGATCAGGAGCGTTTTCAAAGCCCGGAGCACCTCGCCTTCGTTCCCGTGACATGTCGCTCGCTTTCGCGTAGCACCCCTCAATTCTGAAGGCCACGGAGTTTTTCAGGGAGGAGGCGATTTTAGGTGCACGCAGTGTTACCAAAGGTGCAGGAATGAAAGCGTAACCCAAGCACTTGAAGAGAAGGGGAAGACGGAGCTCTCTTTTTATCGGGACTCTTTTTTATGGGTCTCGACGTCGCGATTGTCCTACAATATCAACTTTCATTTATTTCTCGCTCGTGGCTTCCAAGCACTGCGCGCAACTATTGAGATTGAGTATAGTCATAGCTGATGAACACGGTGCATATTCCAACACACAATAGTTTTGCGAAATCAAGGTTTCGCTGAAATGGATAACTCACACGTACAGTTCGACGCGCAATACCTTTCACGTATTGACTTGCGAGAGATGCTCCCAACACGGCTGAGTCTGGTGGTGCTCCAGACCTAACATCTACATTTTGTTGCCTTACCTGTTACTATTTCGCGCGAAATTTGCGCCGTATCGAAATGAAAGCGCATGATGAAAGTGACGCTTGTTTTCCGAAATTTCACGCCAGCTCGTTGTCTTCGCTGGTACCTTGAGCGTTTCCCAGCGATGCAGACCGTTCAACAAGAAAAAAAGCGTACGATGGCATCATTCGATCGTACACTCATTACTTCTATAACACCGAGCCGTCTCGTATCCTTTTGTTTTTCTTTCATGGTACTAATTTCCTTCTGCGCATTACGGCTGTCACGACGCTAAGTCTGGCTGCACCCTCGAATTTGAACTTAGCTTAGATCAGGGACGGAACAGTTCAAATCAGGAAAATATAATTAACACTGTAGCAAAGTAAATCCATCATATCGATCGGAAATACGATTTGACACATTCCATCTGAACACATACTGTGCACAGCGAATGCAGTAGAGAGTCAGCGTGCAAAACGCCGCCACACTAGGCTACCATGACATCTAAGTGATTTTTGCATAGCACCGAGCACGGAAAAGAGAAAACAAATATTCATTCACATAAACGAAGCAAATTTTTTTAAAGCCCGGACACTCCGTACGTCCAACCTAGCTAAGGTTATCAATAGACTCGACCATGTCATTTGTCGAAACAGATAAAAGACGTTGGCAAATATGATTAGACTGAATAAGTGAATCTAACCCACGTATTTTACCAACCGACGGTCGTGCGCCTTCAATACCATTTCCAATTGTCACTGCGCACCTTGGACACACTTTGGGAAGCAATACATATTTACATCGCCGCCCGAGCTCTTCATTGAACGTGTAGTGCTGACCAAAAGAAAATGCTAACCTGACTCTCAATCGCTCGCCGCAAAGGACGATTTCGAAGAGGCGCTACTCTAGGTCACTTAAGATAAAAAAAAACAAAAAAAAACCCAAGCTATGGAAACGAGCGTCGTAAATAAGGGGACCGACATTTTTATTCCTACCTCCGAACAGAAACGAGCGCCACCCACTGCATCACACAGCGCAGAGGCCGGACTCGGCCACCGCGCGTATTATCACTGACGTCCGATGCTATGCACACTGAGCTGACTGACCGGAGACATACGAAGCGCTCGCGAGGGAGGGAGAAACTTCCTCCGCCGGGAGAACACGACACATTTTGGGGATCTATTTCACGCAGCGGATAACGCGGGCCTTTTCACACTTCGATACTGGCACCATCTAGAAGTTTCTCGTTCAACCACGTTACGATCCGCGCGCCATCTGGTGGCTGAAACGGACGAATAAATAGAGGTACCGCGCCCTCTTAATTCAGGGGTGGAACACCAGTGTCCTCATTGTTCCAAGGACACCGATAATATCTGCAACACGGGCCCCGCTGATAAAGGAAGATGTACACGAGAGAGTTGGTCTGACACGGGTAAAAGTTTTGGAAGACTTACTTGGTCTGGAAGTTGCTGAGAATGGCGGTGGTTGGAGCAAATTGTGGGTATTTCCTCGAGGTTGCCTCGTTCGATGGAGATCCAACAACAACTCTCGGTAAAGGCATGTGGATTAAAACTAGTGGACTGGTGACTATCGGAACACGTAACAAAAATTTGTTGACTGAAAAGGAGGAAAGGCTTCGCTAAAGATTTTGTCCTTCGGTGGCTTTGTAACCCTTTTTCCATTCAATCGATTGCGTGCCGGGTTGCAAGTTACCGACCGCCGTTCTAGAATGTAATAGTACCATATAAGATGTTATTTACATTAGGGTAATTAATGCTTTAGGTCATACGTAGGTTCATGTCTTGCATGGTGCTTTGCGGGAGGTGCCCTATATTAGTGGCTTTGAAGGGACATTCGGAAAAAAAATTGGGAGTTCAGTTCTCATAAATATGTTTGCACAGCGAGGTGCCATCTTGGTGCCCATCACAGTTCCACTACTTGCCTATAGTATTCATTATTAAAGGGGCCCTCCGAAGCTTTCTGAGATTGTCTGTTTTTGTTATATTGCGTAGTAGGTGCAAGTTAATATGTATACAAAGTTTTAGACTACAAAACCGTTTATTAAGCAGATGGCAGTAGAAATATATCGGGACTAATTTTTTTTTTGGAAGACTATCCCCATTACCTGCCCATCGCTGAAACTTGACCAATGGAAATGCTGCACCTGCGTTGAATGCAAATATTATTATTGCGACACTTTTTAAGCTTGTTGTAAACTAGAGTTTGATGAAAAACAAACTGATTGTGGTGCGGGAAACATAGTTCGCAATTATCGTTCCAAAACCAGCAAACCATGTTTTCTCCTGGCAAGCTTGTTGCTAGGGGTGATGCGTTGGGGCGTCGGCTCGTCTGCTTCCTGGGGCGTGTGCAGGTGTGCGTTTGTGGAACACGCGCATCGGGGTCGAATCATACGAAATGGCTCCCATGTACACTGTCCGTTTCAGGATTTCAAGCTCCAGAGACGTTAGGTCTGAAAGGTCCATAGCGCGACGGTGCGGTGCGACGACCGACGACTGCCCGCGTGTTCGAGAGATTTCTCCGCGGGTCGGGTGTCGGCCGCGTTGGTGACACGTAGTGACGCCGGAATCCTTCACTTGCTATTGGCTGACACGTAAAGAGAGGCCCCTCCTGTTTTCTAGAGTCATCTCAGAAAGGGGGGCGTGCCGGGGACTTTGATAGCAATTTTAATTGGGAAATCCGCCGTGCATGATCGTAATTTTATGATCTTTAGGATCCTTAGGGCCCGTAGATTGAGTTACCGCCATAAATAGACCACCGCAGAACGCTCCGGAGGGCCTTTTTAAATTTAAATTGATTGAGTTCCAAGAAAAGCCTTCCTAGGGTAGCAACATGTTTATCTGGGGTTTACGGTTGCGGTTGTTTGTGAAGCTTGTGCGTATCAATTATTACCTTACGTCGAGAGTGGCCAGATACAATTTTTTTGGTATACATAAATCTGATATTTCTTTTAATAAGTGAGTAGTGTCCTTATTTTACAAATCCAGGATTGTAGGCATATGTTTACTTACATTGTGTACATATCTTAATATGGGCTCTGTCACTGTACTCATCGCGGATATATTTGGGCGACCTGGGTCACCAGTTTTATGGATCTTAAGAGCATGTAGAAGTGACCTGGGGTGGTCTGTACCGGTTTGATTAGATTATGTTCTTTAGAAGTTATCTCGCCTTTTGCTAAGATATCTTAACCTTGGGGTCATGCGAGTTTTCCCCTTGTAGGCCCCCCCCCCCTGGTCAGAATTAGTTTAAGCGAAAAATGATTAAATCAATGAACGAATTGAAATTCAACTTTCTAACATACTACAATCAGTATGTCCAGTTTGAAATACTAACTCTATTCTCCTGAATGTTTTAATTTGAATTATTGAACTACACTAGCGTTTTTTTGTGCAGCGTAGGATACTTTCCAAAGCAAATGCCAGTCTCCAAGCCAGGGTGTTGAATGCAGGTTTTACAGTAGAAAGCAGTTTCACGTCTTTGCCCTTTGTCTTTCCTGTCACTGCGGACTGCACAGTCTCTGTTCTTGCCTCCATGTAGTTTGTAAATATAGTGGTTTCATTGGTACCCCCAGCTTTGTGATTTTTTTTTTCGCGTAGCGGTTAAGTTTTGTTGATTATCAGTCAGTCAACGACGCGTCGGTGAAAAAACACTGGAAGTGTTCCAGCTCACTTGTGGGTTTAGGCAGCACGGCATGGCAACCTCAGTGCCATCGACGCAGCATGCAAAATGGTTTCAGCATCTTTATTAATCGAGCAACAGTGGCTCACTTTATCATATAAGCACACAACTGCAAAGAGTAGGGCTGGCGCCATGCTGGTGCAAATGAAAACATGAATATGAATACAGAGTGCTGCAATTAACGTTATACAAACAATTATCTGATCCTGGGAGGGCGGAAACTTATGATAGTTCTTGCCCCCGTCATATCTGTGTACTCCAATAACATAGATTCATTAAACAACGGTAATAAATTTTTGGAAGAAAACAAAAATTTTGTTTTCTTCCAAAAGTTTTCGACCAAGCGCATTGGGTAATTAGTACCTAACTGCTCCCTTCTGACTTTCAGATACAGTACTGTTAATACATGGAAGGGTATTTACTGATCACGCCACTGAACTTGCACTGAAGGTAGAATTTCTTCTTGGCTGTTGCCTTGTTTTGCTCCGTTTGTGGGAACTTCACCCACGCTGAACCGAGGCAATGAATGATCACCTCTTTTTCACGTTCAGCAGCACACGACTCACACTGCACTGGTGAACTGCAATGTTTTCGTTGCTTGCCACTGTACCCTGGAACCCGCCAGCGGCATAGAAACGGAGGCCGACGAGCACTTGCAGCTCCACGGTTAGCACGGGAGGCCCCACGCGACGTCGTTGAAGCTTTCCGCGAAGCTCGTCGCAGAGCCAGCAGGCTATGGTCCTATGTGAGGCGGTATATTCCTGAACAAACCTAGCCTCCGACACATTGGTGGTCCCTGAAAACACGCTGCGATTCGGAACGTAACAAAAGCGCCCCGTATGCGAGGGTTGCCACCGTTACGGATTGAGTACAACTCCGGCTGCCTCCTGACTACAACTGGAGTAGGGACAAAGTCGGTTGTCTTGTGCAAGGAAAAGGTCTCTTAAAAGAATAAAACCCTATCAAGTCGGTGCTTGTCCGGGGTCAGAATGAACACCCAATTTGCGGACATCATTCAAGCTGTGCTGAGCAGAACGGATGGCTCGGCACTGCAGCTTGAGCAATCCGCCGCTGAAGTGCGAGAACATCGTTAGCGGCATCCATCAAGTCACAACTGGACGCAACGTCAAGTGTCATGGCCTCCCTCCAAGGAGCCGCTGTGACCGGGACACAAAGGTTTGTCCCGCTTGAACCGCCCAAGTTCGCCAGCTTTGGAGATCTCCAGTTACCGGAGGAATTTCCGGATCGGCTGGAGTTGTTCCGCCTTTTGAACGGTGTTGAGCTGGAGGATCGACCACCCCACTGGTGCCGGCGGCCCTGGAGGGTTGCACTAAACTTTGGCTTCGCTTCGCGTGGAAGTTAGGGAACTGGGCGGCATTCATTGCGGCCTTCCGGAGTAAGTTTGCGTTTTTCAACCTAAAGAAAGGGCTGAAAGGGGAGCTTTGACGGCGAACCCAGCACCCAGAGGAGAACCTCGAACAATTATAGTGATGTTCTTGCGGCATACCATGAGCAGCTCGGAGAAGAGGTCACCGACTCTGACAAGGTGAATCCAGTGTTCCGCCAAATGCACCCACAATTCCAGGACCTGGTGGAGGAGAAAGCGTTCGCCAACTTAAAGAACTAGCCCGAGCTTCAGGTGGCCTCACTGAGAGAGCACGGTGTTGCCTCAGGTACGTGCCTCCACCACCTCCTTCCACTCAGGCGCAACATGTTTTTTTTTTTTTCTTGCTTGGATTTTGTTTCCATTTCATATTTTGAAATTCTTACTCTGCCCGGTGTCTTTCCTATTGCTGAAGCATATTTCCTCTCTGCTTTGTTCTTTTAAAAATATGCACTACTTCCGACCTTCTAGTAAACCTTCTGGGTCGGTGAAACCCTCTCCATTGGTTTTGATTGCTCACGTCATTTCCACACTGTTGACAGTGTTCCGACCCACAACAATGTGCTAGCTTGTATTGCTGATTCATCGGTAGACAACTAAACTACAAAGAGATGGAAGTCTCATCTTTAATTCTTCGTGTTCATCTTGTGCAACGGGGTTGTTGTCGTGCTCAGTGGGCATACGCCTTAGTACACATTGGGAATTCCAAACTCGCTCTGGCAGTGGAGTACCTCGATCCTCGGCTGGAGCTCACAAAAATAGAAGTTCGGAAGCCTTGGCGTCTGGTTGGAGACATACTTCCGATTGAAGGAATCCCCGAGAGAATCAAGAAGTGAAGGCTCCACAAATACGAAAAGACAAAGACCCGTACAAAACATCTGACACTGCATTTGACAGTAGTAGCCATTGGGCCTGTAGGTATGAATAATTTTCAACAGAGTATGTTTTATTTTTCTAAGAATTACGTACGAATAATGAGGTTAAAATTGCCAGCGATGTTTGCGCTTCCAAACTGGGCACTGCTCATGAGCTTCATCTTCTGTTGTATTTTGTGTGTGTGATTCGTGTTGCGCGAGCTTTCGCACGGCAAGAAAGCGAAGAAAAGAGGTTTTGCTTGAAACGAAGGAGCGCACTTCTGTCTGTCTTCCTTGAGGTTGTCCGTATTAATTCTATCGCATAACATCCTCCCTTGCAGTAAGGGCAAATTGAGTTTCTTTGGTCTACCCTCACGGAGGTCTGGCCGTCTAGCCTGCATCTGACTCCACGAGCTAGCGTCGGGTATCCTCGGTGCGTGCCGGCCTCCTACGCGGCTCGGGAGACCGTGTTGTTGCTGGAAGCCTCTGCATAATTGTACGACGTTTATATTCATTTCTTTTCATGCATTTTTAGCACTTGTAGCAATGTCATTGGACATCTTTTTATTCATCTCTATTGCATGTTACATATTCGTGAAATTAATAACTTGTGAGAGCATTATTCCGGAGAGGCTGGTTATAAATGTTACCGGAATTCCCCTTTCACGACAGTCATTAACAGTTTTTCTTGTGTGCACCACAAGAACTGTAGATAACAGGCCCCAGGCAAATAAATATTGCCTCCATCACACATGTTTCTGCTCTACGAGTGCAATGGCCTCACGCCAGCAAAATAGTGCTGCCGAAAGACGCACTTACTTTTTTAATGCAGGAATGTAAGAATGCTAAGTTAGCCGCCTCGGCTCCGAGGCATAGTGCCAGCCTATGGATCCCCAGTTTGCGGGTTTGATTCCCTGTCACGTTTATTGCTGCTTACTCTGAGCTTGAATCTTCATACTGCAAGCTGCAGCACACGGTGAGGGAAAATGTATATAGTTGGGTAGTGGCAATCACACGTAGAAGGCCCAAATGAATACATATATCTCTACTATCACAGATATCTTCACATAATGCATAAATGAGCACGAATTGCTAACACTTGCAGTACACATTCTGACCGTGGCTCCATTATTGCCATGATCACTTCCCACTGTGAGCACTTTATTAACGGGATGTCGGAAAAACCAGCACCGCTTTTTGATTAGGTTTTGATCATCCTTTTTATGTTTCCATAAACTTTCTAAAAGTTTCTACATTTTTGTTGGACGTTGAATACTGAAAAAACAAACCAAAAAAACATTCACACAATGTTGCTGATTACAAGGAGGCATATAATTTTTGTAGTGATGCCCAACCTGTTTGTAACCGGATCATGGCAAATTAATTTATGGCCTGTGCAGTAGTTTCAAGTTTTATAAACACGTTATGCTAACAGAAATGGTTTTATGCACCCCTGCATGCTGGGAAATAAATACTGATGAAAATATATTTCTAATACAGGGTAGTTTCGAAGGCGAGTTGGCCTTTGAATGGACTGCATAAAATGGTTTCTTAAAAAATCCCAATGTAAATTAGCATGGAGATGTGCTTTTCTAGATGAAATGATGAAAAGACTACTTCACCTCAGTAAAAAATAACACAAAAACTGTGTTTTTCCTATACTTCACGTGTAAACATGCAATAACGTTTTGGGCCTCTGTTGCTTTTATTCTGGCAAAATGAAGTGAATAATAAACAGGCCAGTTTCATTTGCTTTTCATTCCACACATTTTGGACTCCTAATAAATGCCACTATGGCCCTGAATAATATTTGGCGGTTGCAGGGGAGAAAGACTGAATGTTATTTTACATTAGAAAAAACGCTGCTCTTGGGCTTCTCTGTACTAAATTTCAGAGTGATGGGTTAAGAGGCCAATATGTGCGGTCCCGATGGTGGGTGGTTTCGCCTTCAGGAACACCCGGTAGACCGCGGGATGACAGGCCTTCTGAATAGCTGCGCCATAAATGCAATTAAAAAAAAATAAGACTTCCAGTTAAACAGACAACATACATGGCACTCTTCTTTAGCGGTGACGAGAAGCACCAGTAGTGCAAAACTTGTCGCAATATTGGCCTGGGTACCTCGGAAACGTAAAATAAAAACAGTGGCATCACTACGTCGAGCACCCGCATAAGCACGGCGAAGTGCATACCTGTCATGGTGAAAATTGCAGCGATAGCCTTCCACGCCTGCTCCTTGTTGTCACGATCTTTGTGATCAGGATCCAGCTTATCGTGCAGGTAAGGGTACTGTTTGAATGCGGTGATTAGAGCCTCTAGCAAGAACTCTGCCTCTTGTCGCGAACATGCTCGTACTTCTCGACGCCACTGACAAACTCTCCCGCGTTTCCCGCAGAACGATATGCCGGATGTAAGCAGACCAATGCGTCACTTCCAAGGCTCCGCTGATTGGCTCAGTCGCTCCGCGACTAGATCGCGTCGCAAAAAAGTTGGGTCAGCTGGCGACTGCTCAAAACACGTCGCTTTTTTTCTGCGATGGTCGCTTTTGCGATGAAAGATATCATGCGACTGCTCCACATCGCTGTAGTAATGTAGAGTTGGGCGAATTGGTATAGATTGAACATACTCACAGTCGCCCACAAAAGGACAGTAGCAGTGAAGAGGAACATGTCTTTGTGTTCTTCTCTGTGCCTGTCCTTTTGTGCACAATTGTGACTATGTGCAATCCGCATCGCCGACCTGCTTCGACGGTGCGTGGAGGAGGAGGAGGACGAAAAACTTTATTGCCAAAAGAGACTTGTTCTAGCTGTGCCCTATTGTAGGGCTCCAGTGCTCTCTGCTGCGAGTCTTGCCCGCTCCACCAGCCGTTGCTGACTTTGAGCCGATGAGACGAGCAGCGCAGTTTCCCAGGTCTTGTGTGAAGTGTTGGGATGGGGGGAGGGAGGTGTTGAGTTGACAGGCCCACAAAACGTGGAAGAGTGACGGAGACTGTGCACAGTGCGGGCACCTGTTCGGGTATCTGTCTGCACAAAATGTATGTAGATTAGCTAAGTGTATCTATGTGTCTGTCTGTATCTGACTCCGGGCTGAGGCCTCCTCTCAAGTCAGGGATCGGTCGGGTGGAGGGAACAACTCCCTCCGGCCGCAGAAGTGTGCTAGAATTCCGGAAAACTGGTTCAGGACTGGGTGCGGTCTGTCTTCGCATGACGGCGCCCAAAGGAGGCAGGCTTGGACTACGGCGAGTGCTTGCAGGTTTCCATCGACAGACTTGTGGCTGGGGGTCCAGACCAGTTCTGCGTTGGATATTTTAAGGCTCTTCCTCATGATGCAGAAGGCCTGGGGGGGGAACTCTTCTTTTTTGCGAAATTGTGTAATGGCCGCTTGCGAGTTAAAAAGGATGTTCACATGGTTTGTTTTTGTGGGGGAGATGATGGCCAGGGCGATCCCAACCACCTCCACCACCACCGGTTGGATGGTGCAGACTGAGGCCATAACGACTGTCGAAGTCGCTGTCGATCCCACTCACCACCACAGCGGTTTGGCCAGTGTAAAGTGTCGCACCCGTGCATAGGACATCGTCCTGTTTGCCGTAAGTCCATCGCAGTACCTTGGCCCAAGTTGCCGGTGACCCAAGTGCAGGAATGGGCCCATATTGCGCCACCTGGATCTTGTCCCGCAGGGCCAGTGGCAAATGAATCGTCTCGCGTTGTGATGCGGGGATGGGCATGTTGAGCGAGCTCAGGACGTGCCGCCCGGTCGGGGTGAGGGCCAGGCGCTCCCGCTGACTGACCAGGTGCACGTCGACGAGTTCCTGAAAGGTGTTGCTCACGCCCAGCCGCAGGAGCTTGGCGTTCGCGTGTACGGCGGCACTTCCAGTGCCAGCTTGTATGTTTTGCGCTTAATCACGTCCATCTTGCCCTTGCGCCTCAACAGCATGGTGAGATACAGAGTCACGTTGGTGGTGTGGTTCACGACGAGTGCCTGGGTCAGCCGGATCAGGTCCGATTCCTTGAGTCCCTGTCTGCGACTTGTTATCCTTCTCATCATGCGCATGACTTGTGTGGTTATCTTGATGAGCCGGTCCACGGTATACTTGACTCCACCATTCCGCTGGCGGTGAAGGCCCAGGATCCGGATCCGCTCCACCAAAAGCATGGGTGTACCATCCTTGTATGTGAGGCAGATGTCTGCCTCCCCTGCTCTTCGGGGTTGGCTTGCCAGTGCAGACAAGTAACAGCTCGGACTTCTCAAGGGCTGTAACAGGCTTGAGCTGAGCTAGTTGGTTGCTGGCCTCGAGGTAGTTCTGCACCGTCTCGATGGCCTCTTGAAGGGAGTCTTGCTTCTCACCGTCCGATCCCAATGTAGTCCAAATCGTCAGGTTGTTCGCATAGAGGGTGTGTTTGTTCCGAGGAATCCATTCCAGTAGAGGAGGTAGCTTGCGGATAGCCAGGTTGAACAAGATGGGTGACAGGACCAAGCCTTGCAGGATGCCCTTGCTCGGGACCAGGATGGTGCTCGTGTGGATGAACTTGACGCCGATGGTGGCCAGTCAGTCGCTCAGGAAATCCCACACATAGTTGTACATCCGGGGGCCGCACCCAGTCGAGGCCAGGTTCCCCAACAGCAGCGTGTGGCTGACTTTGGAGGCGCACTTGATATTCAAGGCCAGGATGGCCTGTGTCGTCGTACGGGAGATTCTGTCAATGTCCTCTTTTCTCTGGAGCAGGACACTTTGCGTGGATAGGTGTGACCGGAACCCGAACATGGCGTTGGACTGCAACGACAATACTGAAGTCTTGCATGCCACCGTCACTAACATATTTTAGTAGTCTCATTGGCTGGCATATTTAGGCATTGATGAAGCAAGGAAGGATTGTCAGTGAGTGGACGAGAAACAAGGGTCAAAATATGGCTGACTTGACATTCTTCACAATAGCTGAATGACCACCATCTTTTGGAATGGGTTTCTGGATGTCAGCAGCCCATCTGGGACCTTGAAGTGACGAATGATGTCAGAAAGTTTGTCACTTGTACACTGACTTTTGTTTGACCTAGTCTGCTTAGCGAACTAAACAAAAATACATACATGTTAGTCATTGTTTGCTTCCATTTCAATTTCATAGGGCACTCATTAGCTAGGGTTGGACAGTGTTGAACTTCCAAATTTTTAGCTCGATATGTCTGGTTCGAAGATACACTGCACGACACGTTTTGCACAAAGGCGGCAACGGTACTTCTGTGGCAATTCACTCTTACTGGTTAGTATGAAACGACAAATTTGTGCTGTCCGAGTTAATTTACTGTATTACCCGTAACAACCATTACAATTTTATTCCTCCCTCCCCCCCCCCCCCCCCCCCGAAAGAAAACAAACAAAAAAGGTCACATCTTTGTGGCAAGTTTCGAGCTCTGCTCCTTTCTAGTGCCACGATTACAACCGTGGATTGTTACTGCTATACCAGATACAATATTTGACTGCACTGTGTCTCATCTAAGTGCGAACAATGCGAAAATTACAAAGGCGAGAATGTGACCAGCACTTGCACTGCATGAACGCACATGCACGGCAGCTATGGTCAAAGCTCGGGATTCGCACATGTGGATTTAACTTCGATCGCATTTAAAATGAAACAGGCTATAGCTTATACAGCGTCCGTGCAGTTTCGAGTCGAAATGAAAGAGTATCAATTTTTAATATCAGCTGCGAAGATGGGATTCGGAGGATCGCGAAAATGTTACCTTTTCAGCTGTTTTTCCAGTAATAGTCTGTCGACTCTGCGGCGCAAGATTTATAAAAACCTGATAGCAGGCAAAATTTGTTGTGTATGTAAAGGAAGCACAAGATAAAAGGCAACTTACCGGCACAATCAGATGGGGGGTCTCGTAGCGACTGGCGCAACTGGCGTTTCAATCGCGAGGCTGGGCAAGCGCCTTCTTTTTGATGCTCTTCGTCTTTATCTTGGAGTCTTCGAAATGCCTCGAGCAGACGACGGAGGAGTCGTGAAGGGGTACAAAGGTGCTTGATCTTGCGAACTCTGCAAATTTTAACGTGGCTACACTAAACAAAAGACTCACGGTTGCCGCTAAGGCATGGCTGCCATTACTGATGCCAATGTTTGTTTATCCACAGCCTCCCTTCCGACATATGCGAGGGCGGAGTTTAGTCAAAATCGTCGGCAGCCTCCTTTCTCATGCTTACACTTTAGTGCACAAGAACAGACACACCTCAAAAGTTCACTCACACAAAGAAAGAACACTCACACTGCGCTGACTGTCTACTGTGGTTTGTATTGTGCTTCATCTTCATCTTTTTTAGAGCGCAGCTCTTGGCGCCCGTTTCCGGCTTGAGCGGCGTCGGCGTCGCCGTCGCTGTCGGCGTAATTGCGCGGTGCATTATGGATAAGTTTCCCCGCTAAATCTAGCGGAAAAATTTCCCCGCTAAATCTAGCGGAAAAATTTCCCCGCTAAATCTAGCGGAAAAAATTTCCCTGCTAAATCTAGCGGAAAAATTTCCCCGCTAAATCTAGCGGAAAAAATTTCCCTGCTAAATCTAGCGGAAAAATTTCCCCGCTAAATCTACCGGAAAAATTTCCCCGCTAAATCTACCGGAAAAAATTCCCCGTTAAATCTAGCAGAAAATTTTCCTCGCTAAATCTAGCGGAAAAATTCCCCCGCTCGCGGAAAAATTTCCCCGCTTAATCTAGTGGAAAAATTTTCCCGTTAAATCTGGCAGAAAAATTTCTCTGGTGGCACCTGACCCCCTTAAATCCCGTGACCCCCCCCCCCCCCGAGGTCACGTGACCCTCACGTGATTTTGGAAAGGGGGTCACGTGACCTTTGTGGCCTTGGCTCCTCCTCCTCAAGAGCTGCGCTCTAATTCGGCGTAAACGACTTTCATTTTTTACTCTTATTTATAAAGAACTAATTCAAGGTGCAGCTGATGTAACTATGCAACTTTCCTAAATGGTCGAGATCTTTTTTTGATCAAGCTATGGAGGGGGTACTAACACAAGCTATCTAGCGTGGCAATGTTCGCGGTTTCTATGATTTCTCACGTAAGTTTGTTATTGCTCCTGCCCAGTACGGTGCAGTATGCCAGAAGTGGAGAACACCCGTAATCTCGGCAATGAATGCCTAAATGACCTCAGTCGGCCTTGGTGGTGTTAGTGTATTCCCAAAGTCTGTCTTTGAGGCATTGTCCTGTTTGTCCAATAAAGCGCTTTCCAGAGGAAAGGGAAATAAATAAATCACTCCCTCTGTGCAAGGAACAATCTTAGCTTGGTGTTTCTTGGCGTGAAGTTTTTACCTTGTAGGAGCAGGCCTTTCAAATTCTGCGCAATGATTGCCACTCCAGAAAAGTATGGATGAAGTCCGTTCGCCGCCAGAAATTGACGAGACGGGAACGCCGTAAACTTATGGACAGGAAGGCCACCTTGCCTGGCTTCCGGCAGTAGCCCTTGACTGTTTTGTTGAATTTTTGAGTCTCGTTATTAAACCAGTGTACGAAGCGGTCATTGGGCTGTTCCAGACGGTGGTTCGTGTACCGCGGCAGCACGAGGGATACGACCAGGCTGTGATTTGGGAAAAAAAATGTGAGTGCAATACTGGAAATGTACTACAATGTTCAATAGTGGCAACGCCTCATTGGTTTCAGTTTGAAACACAAACTCGCAACTGCATGCTCCATGTAAACCACATACTTAGCAGAAACTTGCCAACTGTACAGAAAAATGAAAAAAAAAAAACGTAGATCCGGACCCGTTGATTTTTGCAATCGATCCACATCCATACCCGATCCGCAATCCGCCAAATCTGAGTAAATTTATTTGCATCGAAGAGTTGATTGGGAATATCTGCGAAATGGTCCGCGTGTATCCGCAGATGAGCAGATCTCTACTCATCTACCACAGTGCCTTTTCCGGCGATGCAATCAACCCAATAAAATACATTTGGTAAACAGCATTATGTCACACACCAAGATGAAAAGAATCGCCGATCCCGGAGCTACACTCATATATGAAAATGCGAGGGTCACCAAAAAGTTTTGAGATGTGGCAATCAAAAAAGGTGGAAGCAGAAAGCATGAATGGCACCACGGGGCCTCAAAGGGAAGGGGGGTATGAATATTAATGTGTAATAGAATACTTGGAATTGTGCATGTTAACAATAAAGACATATCAAATACCATAGCTAGATGAATAATTGCTCCCAAGTACAACACAAATGTGCTCCATCCGCTTACTTTGGTGCTTTATTTAAGAAAGCTATCATGGCCACAGTCAGCTCTTCCTGTGCCTTCGCAGTACGTTCCTGTGGCTTTAAAGCGCGTTCTTATGCTTGCAATACAAGCTCTTTCTGAACGAGCTCCCGCTCCCGGAGCTCGAATTCCTTCGCCCGAGCGGCTTCAAAGCTCAAACAGGAGCTTCTGCTCCTCAATTGCTGCCCTAATGAGGGCAGTATTTGGGTGCTGAGCCTTTTTTTTCGGAGGCGCCCTCGCTGGCACGGACATGCTGTTGCTTGCAGAGGTGCTTGCAGCGCAGCTGGTGCTCGTGGTGCTCGCCTTCCTTGAGTTTGCAGCCAAGCTCTCTCCTCTGTGCCCGCTCAAGTCCGGTGCCTCGAAGCAGACTCCGGCGGCTGCGACATCATGTGGGTCGTCTACCACGTCCATAGGGGGCTCCTGGAACATCTCGCCATCCTCTACATCTCCATCCTGCAAGCCTGTAAGCAACTGAGAAAATTTTCATACAATCAGATATTCATATTAAACCGCAATTCAGGTATTATAATCCATCTCACGACAACTTGGCAAACTGTGGAAGCTACAACCCTCGTGATTCCACAAGTGCATCGGTGTGAGGCATGTGACATCATTGAACAGATGTACCATCACTTCCGGACGCATGGGCACGAGGAATCTGCTGTCGTCTTTGGCCCATCCACCAACTGCTCGCTGAAGAACTACCTGGCCACCACCTTTGGTCAGAAGTCTACCAATTACAGCACTGGTTTTGCCTATATTCTGTTTCACGATAACTTAGCAAACTGTGGAGGCTACGGCTCCTGCGACCCAAAAACAGCGTTGGAGCGAGGCATGTGACACTATGTCATGGGAGCGTTCGTGTCACTGCGCCAAAATCAAGACCTGGAGGAATTGGCTGTCATCTGCTGATCAGAAGTCGTCTGCTGCGAAACCGAACCAACTTCAGATGAACATTCACCGGCGCAACATTGCCGTCCGCTTGAGTAGTGAGCTCTTCGGGAACAGTTTATGAGACAATTGTACGTTCAGTTTACTAGTGAATCTGTGGCGGGTGCTAATGCCCAGGCACAGTGCGATGTTTGAGCAGAAGCGGTGGATTACACGGCTGCAATCGTTCACATATCGTTCAAAAGCCATATTGTTCCCGGGAAAGGGTTAATCCGTATTAAGTATCATTGAAAAAAAAGTAGCATGTCTTCATCTTTCATGTCATGTAGTGTGGCAGACAGAAGGGTCTGACTGCAACACTACTAAGAGTAAAAGAAGCCTAGAACAACTTTTTGTCACGGACAATGCTGTTGTTGCGGTGGTAACGAGGCTTAGCTCCGTGGCCTCGATTATGGAATGTTGTGACGTGCCTTGCTCCAACACTCTTATTGGGTCGCAGAAGCTGCAGCCTCTACAGTTCGCCAAGTTATTGTGAAACGGTGTATAGAGCTGCTTTATACAGCAGTTTTAGCTCCCAAAGAAAAAACACTAGGACTAACTTACTCGACAAATGAGAGACTTGCAGTCGCCTGCTCCACTTTCGGTATTGTCGCCATTGCATTGCCGATGGCCCGTCTAGGAACCTCCAACGAGGGCACGTAAAGGACAGTAGCTACCCTTTGGAAGCGCTAGTGTAGCCTCTGAGGTATTTCCTCTTCTATTTGATGAAGGACAAGTCCTAGTTCATGCAGAATCGCTGGATCTCTGACAGGTAGGTCGGAAGCAGACGACTTGCTTTTCATATAAGAGCTTGCCGATCTGTTTGTAAACACAAGTTGGTGTATGTAGGAACCGTTGAATATCTAATGATACAGAAACCTTGTTATGAAAGATTGATATCACCAGCTGATCTGCACTACTGCAGGCGTAGCACGGTCCAAGCAGCTCTCTATGACCAGGCTGGTGTTGTTAATCGGCAGCGACCCCATAAACCTATGGATGGCAAAAAAGTAGGCCCAGGTCTGCTTTCCGGATCCCGTGGTGGTGCCTTCCCGTGCATGTTTTTTAAAAATTAAGGCAGCTGTGTCACATTCATGTAGCTCTGTAAATGTACATGCAACACTCACAAAACCTAATAAACAGAAATCGCTTTCCAAACCACCTTCAGATTGAAGATCGTCACACATATGATGCTACCTGTTTTACATGGATTGCATGTGACGTCATGGCATTGTGCAGGTGGCCAGTTCTACTTATTATTGCCGAGAAAAACAACCTCAGTGGGGTGGAACATACGCTGCAGAAGGGACACACACATACCAGCTGCCACAATGGCAAGTGGTATGATGTCAGTGATAACCGTGTATACAGTGCCTGCACATAAAAATCGGCATGTTTTACTCTAATCGTATCGCAATGTCAGGTTAGGCCCTCTGTGGCATTTCGTGTTGTTTTTGCTTACAGCTTACAAATACATATAAAATAGTTGGAGTCGAAGGGATTGATGGCTGTTTGAAGGAAACTCAAAAATCTGTTTCCGAACGTGTCAAACTAAGACCATAAAAGGTTAATGTGGCACAGCTGCATTGTTACTTCATGAATCCACAGATTTTCATTTTGTCATTGTTTTTGTTTTACCTTTCTAAACAACTCACAATATATTATCTGATACCTGTCTACGAGAGCATTATGGTCTAAGATGGTCCTGGTGTGATAATGAATTCCAATCGTACATCTTAATTAGCTGACTAATTATTTTATTGCCTAAGAACTATTTTGAATTAACAGGCAGCTAGGGTGGGAAGGAGCGGATGATGGTTGAACAAAACAGCTGAGTCCTTCAATATGCTACTCGTTGCAAAACTTCGTCTAAAGTTTTGTACAGGGTCAACAGCTGCTCTCAGGGGCATACTGTTCCAGAAGGGGTATTTTTGCTCAGTCACCCCACTCTCAGTGAGCCACCCCCAATTCACAATGACAAGTAGTTTCCTAAAAACAATTTCTCGTACACTGACATTTTGTTATGTTAGTAATTGAACTGTTTTCATTATTTTTTAAATGAAACAATTCAAGTGTGCCTGGTCAGCCTAAATTTCCGTGGGAAATCCAATCCGCGCAAAAACAGTCAACAGAACTAAGTTTCTTCAGAGTAATTGCTTTCGGAAATCGCTTCCGGGATTTTTTGTCCTGCTTTGGCCCCCTTGGGCCTTTTATATTGCGAGCCGTTTCCTTGTTGGAAGGGCTTACGCACAGCGCAAACGCTCCGGCTGGGTTTACTTCTCCGCTCAGCTTTCTATGCATTGTGTACTCTTTGGCTAGCTCAGCGGCCTTTTCGACAGAGTCGACTTCCACCCTGTCCTGCACCCAGAGCTTGTTTGACTGCGGAATGCTGCGAAAGAACTGTTCGAGGCACACACACACTTGAGTACCTTGTCTCGGCTTTTATACACTTCCGTCATCTTCAACCATTCTATCAGATTGGTTTTAAGTTTGTACGCGAATTCCGAGTAGCCCTCGCTGCTCTTTTTCGGTGCGTTTCTAAACCTCTGACGGAACGCTTCGGCAGAAAGGCGGTACCGTTTCAAAAGGCTGGACTTCACTTTGTCGTAGTCGTCCGCGTCTTTCGCAATAGGGTGCGCGACAACCTCTGCAGCCTCACAGGGAAACAAGGTTAAAAGCCGTTGCGGCCACGTTTCTGGGGCAAAGCTCACCTTTTTTCATCTCCTCTCAAAGTTAACTAAGAATGGGCCCACGTCTTCCCCAACTTTATACGCCTGCCGGAGCTTCTTCATTTGATATGACTCGGTCTCGCTTGCTCGTCCCGAAGCCCCAACTCTACTGTTGTGCAAGTTGAATCGCTGTTGTTCAATTTCTAGCTCTAGCCTTTTGAGCATTCGTTTCTCTCTCGCTGCAGCTCTCTTTTGTTCTCTTGCTCTCTCTCGCTTTTATTGTTCTGAGGCAGTTCCCATGGAATTCTAATTTCCTCTGCTTCTGTACGACGATTGGTGTCTTCTACTTTGGCGTCTTCTACTTATGACATTGTTTATCTTGTCACGAAGCACAGAAAACAATTGTCACAAAGGAAAGAAAACAAACAATTGAAAACAACGTAAATGGGGGCCTTGTAGAAAGATAGCAAGTTGTGTGAATACCTGTTCGATAAAAGGTAACTCTTTCATAAACCTTGTCATTCCAACATAAATATAAATGCATCATAAACCTGCTATCATCTACAAAACTTTTATGATGGGGAGTTTAGTGGCGCCATCTATCCTAGGTCCACAAAAACGTCTGCTCTACCTGCTACTGCGAACAGCTGTCAGAAGCCGGAGGGGGACGGGGGCAGAGCCGGACGGGGATGGCCGGACCCGGATGAGACTTTCCTTCTTTCACCATATTGTTCGCACTGCGTCAGCACGTGATCACGCGGTCGTGAGCGGATGAGTTCTTGCTGCTCACTGATGGCTGTGGAGAGAGCTTCACCAGAACCCCCATTGATGTCACAGCGCACGTGGCTCGGAAGGTGATGAAGGAGTGGAGAGGTGCCGAAAACCACAATCTTTGTCCATTTTTAAAATAAAAATTAGGACATGCAGGCAAAAGCGGTTTTTTGTTCTTTTCTTCAGAAAGGTCGAGACACTAGGTCCCAAATTATTTAAGCAAAGCACTGAAATTGTTGCACAGCTCCTTTAAGGGGGGGGGGGGGAATATGAGCTTAAATAAAATATTTTTTTTTAAAGTTTATTTTGAATTATTTAGGTTTTCGGATTTAGAAACTAATTATACACCTTTACACTAAATTTGATAACTGTATGCCAGATAGTTCCGTTAATATAAAATATTTTCAACACATTGTGAGGCAGTAACAAAGTAAAGGAGTTCAATGTTTGATGCATTTTTCTCAGTTCCACTTTTTGCTGCAAATTTCGTGCAAAGAAATCTTTTGTTCAAATGTAGGAGTATTCTGATACCACAATCAAGATGTTTCGGATTTAAAATTTACCAGAAAATTAGGCTATCAACTTTTTTTTTTGTTTTAAGTTAGTCATCATTCAGAAAAAACTATATTTTAAAAATTTCATATAAGACCAATATCCATCTCATATTTTGAGGTAATAACTTCCTGCAATATCTACATTTGTGTTATAAAAACTAGATAGCCCAAAGTCCCACATCCCCCACTTTATATTCAAGCACTCAAAATGGTGCTTGGCAGCTTTATTTCTTAACAAATAGTGACACTTCTACTTACTCAGGTATGTGAAAGTTGTCCTAGAGAGATGAAAGTTTGCACAGTACACCAACATCTGATGTTAAAGCTCCCCTGCAAATTTCATTCCGATCACTTGAGTAGATCTCTGATTTCTTCATTTTTTGCTCCACCTCCACACCCAATTCTTCACATAAACAGAGTAAATCTGCTCTCAGTAACCTCCTTACATCCATGATTGCTGCCTTTTAGCTCTGGTTTCGCTCTAAAACGTGTCGCAAGGTAGTACGAAAACCGAGTGCACGAGTCAAGCAATATAGATTCCCAGCAGTTCAAAATGAAAATGAAGCCTGGAAAATCTTAAAGCAAGGTCCAAACGCTCACCCGCAGATGTAGCATGATGTCGCGTGGTCTGATGCCAGGCACTGCCAACCAGCTGTTTGAAGCAGGGTTTGAGCTGCATGTCCTGAGCTTTCCGTGCCCTTGACGACGTCCATTTCCCGATGCGAAGAACCCAAGGACTCAGTGGAGGGTGGAGACTTGGTAATGTGACGAACGGTTTATCTGCATAGTTAAAAGACGGTCGTCAAAATCGGAGAGAGAACATTGAAGCAACGCCGAGCACCGCCCTATAAAGGGTTTGTTTTTCCCTCACTCTTCAGGCAGGTAACCAGGGTAGCAAAGCTGCCGCCAAGGAAGAAGCAGCAAAAGTTTGCGCGCACATCCACCGTCACCCCCAACACTCGCCGGAAGGCAAACTCCAACACACCGATCCGAAGAAACAACAAAAGCAAAGACACCACTTCACATCACCCACACAAAAAGTTTGATGTCACCGAGAACTCCCACAAGATCAGAACGCCCGTAACTCCTTGTCTAACACAATGGACGGAACACTTATGCAGTTACCAGCACTTGTTATCCAAACAGTCTCCTTCAACAACCTTTTACAATTATCATTTTCTTTGCTAACAGTTTTAGTTTCAGTCCACTCGGGGAAACAATTGCCAGACCCCCACAATGTTTTTCTATTTCCGAACTTGACGCATTCGACAGTACTGCTTTTTTGTGTTCCAAGATCCTATCATCTATGCACTGTCCCGTCTGTCCTACAGAGGAAAGACCACATGCCATCGGAATTTCGTACACCACAGACTCTTCGCATCCGATTGACACATCCCTATGTTTCTTCGGAGAACCCTTCTGACCCATCTAAGCCGGGCGACAGCTCGCCCCCCCCCCCCCCCCCCCCCCCCCCCTCCGGTCCAGGTCGGAAGTTTCCCGCGCAGGAGACAAGATTCAGAAAGCCTCGACCCATCTCCGGCTTGGGGCGGAAGATGTCAAGAGGGGGGATATGTCCTCCGGTGAGTATACCAGCAGAGTGAAGTCTTTGGGCACCGCCCGCCACCTGGTAAGGTCCTTCTGATCCCTTCCTGTTTGGAGACTGCAGCAGCTTAAAAAGTCCTGTTTGGCGGCTGGCATCCAGGCACTATCTAGAGGGGGGTATCCCAGAGGGTCAGGGGCATTTGTCGGTTGGCGCTAGGTCCAAGCATCCTCGATGCGAGGGGGAAGGGGGGTAAGGGCGCTGTCGAGCTGGGAGGGCACCGGGGACCACCTCCCCCGTCGTCATCGTACGGAGAGCTGCCGTCCCGAAGAGAAGGAGTGTCCTCTCATTCCAGCGCTCATCCTCTGCGAGTCCAGCAGCGTCCATCACCTCCAGGAGTTCGACGCAGTTGTCCGCAATCCAAAAAGAGGGCTGCCGCGGGTGGGGGGAGCGGCTATCCGCCGCTCAGGGTGAGGGATCCCCGTGGTCCCGGCGGCTAGGGAGGCACTCAGCACGAAGGGTTCGTCCCCCCGTTGAACTCCCGTGGAACCCTTCGGAGAACACCCCGTGGCGTCAACCTACTCAACTTAAAACCATTTTTGAACACCACCGGGACACCGTATTTCTCTGCCAAAGATTTCAGATTATGTGAGAACTGATGATAGAACTATCTGGTCCCTCATCGTGCGGTCACGTGTAGTGCCGAAGTTGCAGTCGTCAACTGACTTGTTCAGCGCCGCTACGTAGTCGCTGACGGACTCGCCTTCCTGCCTTCGCCTTGAAAAGAACTTGAAGCTCGCGACGACTTCTGATACCCTTGGCTTGAAATGGGCGTTAAGAACTGCGAAGACTTCGGTGAGCGTTGCCTCCCCTGGTTTCGTTGGCGCAAGCAGACTTCGCAGCAGGGAGTACGTCGTCGTCCCGTAGCTTGTCAGAAATACGGCAGGCTGCTATGCCGCGCCCACATCGTCGGCCAGGAAATACAGCAGAACTCGCTCCTGGTAACTCCGCCCATTCAGTTGTGCTTGCATTGAACGCTTCAAGCTTCCCAACGGACGGCATCTTGCCAGCCCCACCCGCTCCGCGTTATCTCGCCACGGCACCGGGCACCGCATGACAGCGTGCTTTCTCTCGTCGCCAGTTATAATTGACGACACCCAACTCGAGTCTCAGTGCAAAATCCCTGCAGCAACTGCTGCCGCACGTTTATTTATCAGGGGTGCGGCGGCGCCCCCTACCGGGTCAACGCTTACTACAATACACACCCAGTTTTCCAGTTTTTTTGCTTTCCACATTGGTTTCCCCTGAGCTAAACAGGAGTTTTCTTATCACATTGACCAAAACATTGGAGTATTAGCCTTATTGTGCTAACTTTGAGATTTGAAGAATCACTTCACTTTGTTGGTGATGACAGCATGATTTTTTCATTGCACTTCCAACAAGTGAATTTGTCACGTCTCACTTGACTGCCTTAGGATGGCAACTGTGATATGGCAAAATAGGCTTCGATGTTTCTTTGTTGTAGCCCTAGCACAATCCTTGAACGCAATACACTTTCAAATTAAGAAACTGAAGAAAGTTTGTAGTACACAGATCACTCGTGGAAGAAAGACAACTCAGGAGCCTGCTGTTTTATGAAATCCACCCACTCATCAACACTCTGCAGCCTTAAATCATGAACGAGACTTGTTACGAACAAGGCCGATAACTCGCTCCACATGGATTCTTGCATTTGCTAGCCCTCTGGTATAAATGACATCGGGTGCTCAAGCTCTCGTTTTCCCCTTGGAACATGGTACATGCAGAGTAACGCAACACATCCCATCATTTTCTGCAATCAAAAAGCCTCGGCCAGCAAAAACCGCGTCTCATACCCCAGCACAGTCTTGGGCACGTTACCATTAAAAATTAAGTTTTACAGTTAGTTACCTAGGGGGGGGGGGAAAGTAACTCGGTTACAGTTACCAACTTGAGAAAGTAACGTGTTACAGTTATTGCAAAAACATTAATGCTGTTACTTCCTCGTTACAGTACAAAAATTGGACACAAGAAAGAACGAACCAAAACAATATTTTATTTGTTACGCTATAGTGAGAAGAAAGGGAAACTGATAAATTAGAAAAATCTAGACCCGAAGGATGTTTCCTTTTTGCGTCATTCGCCGTTTCAGAATTTTGATGTGCATAATTTATTTGCAATAATTGCTATTGGCCCCGAGCGGGACTGATTGGAGCGCTGCGATCACTTGACCGTGACGTAGGATGATGATCACGTGATAAGGCCAGCTATTCCACCTTGCCTTGGTTGCGGTCTTCGGAAACCGTTCACTCGGTACTTTAGCATTTCTTCTGTGTTTGAAGCCTGATCAGTATACGCGTGGATCGGCTTCGGCAGCTTTTAAGCTCAAGGAGCAATGGTAAAGTACTGTTCGGCGCCGCAATTCCGTAGTTACGCGACCGACACAAACATCAGCTTCCACATCTCCCCAAGGAGAAGCATTCCAATATGATACATTAAATGTGAAGTCTCACCCTGCATAGCAGTACCTTTCTCATACAGCTTCAATATCATTTGAACAATGGGGTGTAAAGTGTATGTGCAAGTTAGCGGCACGCAATGCAAGTAGAGCCGGGTGCTAAGAGACTTAAAGAGTAATTTACAGAAGGCAACAGAGGATATGAAATTAAATGTTATCAACAAGCTCTAATATTTGTCGCTCGAAAATTCCGACATCGCAGAAAAGTTACAAAAACCGGTGCTTCAAAAACGAATAACAAAAAGAAATCGGAAGCACCGTATCAACTTTGCGACTCGCGACTTGGGAAGCGAGGACGTCACCACTGAGCCAGGATAATTTTTTGTTCTTTATTCCTGAGCCACGAGAACAACGGGAGACTACCGATTGTATTTGGAAAAAGGCGCCGCGCTTCACCGTTCATTGCGAATCACAATCTCCAGTTGTTTCCCTCCCGGCTCTGGCCGCGAGTTCTTTGATCGATTTCACAGCACGCCAGCTTGTGGGTACATTCAACCTAACCAAGTAACGATACACGGCATGTTCCTTCACCCGTGCATTGCGGGAGCACGATGTGTCACTGACGTTTCTTCCATTCTGTGTTATCTCCAGCTCGTGCGGGTACCAAGTGAGTGTCCACATTTGGAGAATGAATCCAATAAACGTGTAGCAATCCTTATCCAGCTTCTTGATACTATAGGAGAACACGTGTCCCGCTTCAAGAACACGTTTGCCCTCAAGCAACAGCCGGGATGTTTCGTGGGCCTTGTCCTTGAACGCACTGATGCTGCTGACATGTACAGCACAACTAAAAAGTGGTACACAGTTGTAACAATGTGCCCGATCAATCATAATTAAAAAAAAATCGCCTACCTCTGACGGTAGGTCGCACTTCGTAAGTATCCATTGCAGTGCGCGAGACAGCCATCGAAAACGACAAGTTGACCCATACTCTCATTTAGACTGCGCCGCCGCGCTTCTGTGCAGCGACTGTTCCTCTGCAACCGGCTCACCGGCTCCCCGAAAGCATTCATATGGTAGTCAATTTAGGAACTTGACTAAGTTGAGTAGTGAAACGAAACATTGGGTTAAAACATGCCTTAAACTCCCGTAGCATTAAAAAGAGTGAAGACCGAGACACTCCATCCTTGACACAGAGTGCAGGAAACGGTCACGTGATCCCCCATCCTACGTCACGACGATAGGCCCGTCATGTGGCGCCATGCCATGTTCTCGGGGCTAATAACTTAGAATCAACTGTTTTTCAAAATTGTCATTGGCCCGCGTCAGTGAATATTTTCGTTTATTTTTCACTCCGAAACGAATGAGGACACTGATGGTCACCTAATTTTCTTATGGGATATACAGTTAAACCTCGATGTAACAAAGTCGGTAAAAATCGCAATTTACTTCGTTACATTGAAATTTCGCTAAATCGAAATTTTGCTTTAGCATGCAAAAAACAAATTCCGAAACATTTTACGGGTATGAAAACTCACCGAAAATGACATTTATTTAGGGGCAAAGTAGTCCGCGAGTTTTGCTTGCGCCTTGTCCAACAGTAGTAGCGGCGTCATACAGCGTTCGAGCGGCCAGAGCGCTTGCACGGCATCTTGCTGCCCATGCGACGCCGTGTACCTCCTCAGTACGTCCATTGCGTCGAGCACTTCCCGAGTGCTCGAGATCTCGGCAGTTTCTTCAGGATGGCGTCCAAAACATTTGCTTTCTCATCCAAAGAAATAACTTTACGTTTCCCTATGGCAGCAAGCACGTAAGTGAACCGCCGAGTTGAAAAATAAAGCTGTTTAGTTTAGGCGGTGCCAATGTTTCCAACCTACACAGCACTCTTGCCCGGGGCCTTATTGCCCGCACAGTTTACTCAGTTCACTTGCCCCCTTGCGTCCACAGTGTGCTTGCGCCTTTGCTTTACATCACACTCGCAAGACGATAATCCAGCGATAATCGGTCTTCTCGGTCTTCTCCTAGATGGCACTGCCCGTGCGGTCGCGCCATACAGCCTCCCTATCGCGCCATCACGTCGCTCCCCCGCTGAAGTTGGCTCCCGCGCTACCCGCGGTACAGTGGACTATGATGATCAGTGAATGTCAGTGGTGATGCTGTTATGCCGTGTTACCTTTTTGCTCGGCATTTTCTGGCCAGCCCCGCGGAATCCGCTTTGCCGCATGCCTCGCCGGCGCTACCGGCGCAGCATCCTCGGGCAGCCTAGGAACGTTGGAAGGCCTGTCCCCGTGAAGTAACCTATCAAGCGCTCGCGTTTGCGAATAATTTTTTTTAACTACAATTTTTTTGCGAAGTTGTTTTTTAGAGTCTATTTATTTATTGCCTTCTATGGCAATGGCGCTTCGTTATATTGAAATAACAGCAAAATAGACTTTGTTATATAGAGAATAAAAATACATGGGGTCTATGGGCAAGAAATTATGAAAAATAAAATACTTCGTTAAATCGAGGATTTTGTTACATTGAAGTTCGTTATATCAAGGTTTGACTGTACTCAGAAACAGGCCTAAACATAGCAGGTCAAGTAGCTTTGAAAGACTATAGGGGAAAGGAGACAAAGTGAGGCCTTCTGTAACTCTACTAATGTACGACCACCGCGGCATCAGTGTTTGAAACACCAACTGTGGAAGACCAGTCCGCATACACGCATGAAAAACAGCTGGTCCTCTCACTTAAGACAGGTGTTTTCCGGCAAATCGCTTCACCTGGAGCACTGCGTACGTTCCACAACAGTGTCCTTCCATCGGGGTGTTTCTTGAGGCTATCAACAAAGAAGGCAATTAAACTTGAATCTGCCTTCGTTTTTACTTGAGCGGCTCCGAAGAGAATGAATAAGTTAAACAAGCACCGGCTTTCTCCGCAATATGGGGACGGCTTCCTTGAAACTAATAGGCAAGAGGAAACGGCGACCGGCTGGGTGTAAAAAGGATAGCACGGACATATCTGACAAACGGGAAGGGAGAGGATGCGGTGGGGAAGGGGGGTGCAGACACAACCCAGATGGAATACTCGCAAACATATTGCATGACCACCGACAGCTGCAGGTGGTCCCCACAAGAAAAGAGTGAGCCAAAGTTTGTGAGACAGACATTGTTTCCCACCCCTACCACCGCAGGCGCCGCTTCCTTTATCTTTCGGTTTCGTGCTAACTCGTCCGTCGTCCATTTTTGCCAAACCAGGCAATTTTTTGTTTGTTTAGTCTGTGACCACACTTCTTGCTTTTTGTATTCTTTTGTATCTTTTGTCAGCATTGAGTTTTGAGGAAAATAATTCAAGATAGCAATTTCACCCTGTATGCGTCAATGATTTCTAATTTATATACTGTAGTAAAAAAGTGACTGTAACGTCCTAAATAGCTACAGTTACCCAAGTAACAGTGTTACAGCTACAAGTTACCACTATTAAAGAGGAACGCGGTACAGGTAAAAGTTACCTAAAAAGTAACTAGTTACCAATAACACGTTACTAGTAACTACCCTACCAAAAATAACGGTTTGAAATTAAATCGGAATGAATCCGGAGTTTCAGACCGTCATATGGAACCGGGAACTAAATCGGAGACGACCAATTCGGAAACTTAACCGGAGACAACCAATCCGGAGGCCTAACCGTACTTGGTCAAATCGGATGTGGCCAATACGGAGAATTTAACCGGAATGAATCACACCGGAGATTAGGCCGTACCGGGCCACTCCGGACAAAAAAGGAATTAGATTAATAAAGAGCTAATGCTCAGTTTCACCTTCTGGTGTACTGAGGCTGATGCTAAGAGCCTTTCGAGTCAGTCCAGTGCTTGAGAGCGTGTCATCCGACTCTCTGGCAACACCCAGCGGCACGGAATGCGTTGAGCCATGCAACATATTCACTGCGCTTGGTTGGTAGGAATGGCTATAGCATCTGCTGCACTACATCAGAGGTAAAACAGAACATAGTCAGTGTTGGTTAGTCACCAATATCACTGCGAATAATGAGGTACGACACCACACAGGGAATTGTGAAAAAAAACGAGAAGATTCATTTATATAGTCTGAAAACACACAATCGCATAAAATCTGAGGAATGATACATTTAAAATTTCGTAAAACATTTAAAAAAAATATGTTTAAGGCTCAAAACTCAAACATTTCACACCAGGGTTCGTACAGGCTTTAAAGAAAAAAATTCAAGGGTTTTAAAGAACTTCTAAGGACCTGTAAATATACATTGAAATACTCATCTAGTAAATTTGTAATATATCATCTTTTTAAAATGCACTGCGAAAATTCTTTATTGCACAATACCTAGGAAAAGGCGCATTTGCCGAGGAGGTGCTAGTTTTCAAAAGGACCCGCGCACCACGCACACACAAAATCCTCTACAAAAAAAATCAAGAAAATAAGGCAAAACCACAAATATATACAAGAGAGCCAACTAGGTATACAGAGGGGTTTAAAGCGATAAAGTGGTATTCCGTTCACCAAGCAAAACTGACCCCCTCTTGGCTGCCGCCATGTTGTTTGACCACTGGACACATGACCGTACGAAATACTGAGGTTTTTACGCAAAACTAAGCCGAGATTTTTATTGCGATTGCAGTAAAAACATGATAAACTATTTTTTTAAATATATTTAGCCCCAGAGATCAGTGTCTAGCTTTGATAAAAAGCCAAAATACAGCACCACGGCTGACGGCACCTGGCGGAGGCATTGCGAAGCTGCCCAAGTTTTTGTCGTAAAAGCATGTTTTCGATTTAAAACCACCGAAACAACTTATCCCGTCAGTACCATTAACACATTCAAGACTGCAAAATAATTAATAAATCATAAAAAAATATAGCTTTGTAAATAAAAATACATATTGCACAAGGTTCTTATAAGTATAATGCCAAAACACAATAAAAATTTAAAAAAAAAATATTGCAGCAAAAAAAAAAAAAAAAAAAAGGACGAAAAGCGGAAGCGACTGGCGTTTAGGGTGGGGGAACTGCTAACGGAGATTCGTGGGCGTTCTTTGTGTTCTTCTTCGCCCTCTCCTCTTCCCTGTTCTTATCGACCAAATAGTCACCTAAGAGCTTTTTCACCACGTCCCTGACGGACGGCTCTTTGCCTTTCTTGGGACCTGGCTTGTTGCTGCCGTCCTCCTTGTCTTTCTTGCCGTCCTCCTTGTCTTTCTTGCCGTCCTCCTTGTCTTTCTTGATTTTGGCCTGCTTTTCTGCATAGCAGCCAAACGCAGCTGCAAAACCAGAGAATTGCAGCGTGTTTAGTTTTTATTGTCTGGAGTTCAGACAATAAGAAAATTAAAGTGTGTTTTAAATGGAGCGCCAATCGGTGGCAAAAGCGTAAGCTTGGTGACATCCTGTCAACGGCATTGGCAACCAGACTGGCTGGAAAAGTGCACGTGACATTAATGTGCATGCCTTTTGCCAAGTGGTTTTTGCTCCCACCTTCACCTGAAGCACCCGCTAATCCACATGCCATTCACATCTTCATAAAGAGATGTTCCAACAATTACGAACGCTGCTGGTTCTGGCTGCACCATCAACAACTGTGCCATCACCAAAGAGAAAAGGTAGCTGCAATCATGAGTTCATTTCACATATTCTATTCTGAGTAACACAAATTGGTTAAAAAATATATTTTACTGTGTTACTGAAGTCTCATATTCGCGACTCCAGCAAAATGGACGCCACCAAGCAGGAAAACCGGGGACCAGTCGGACCAGGTCGCTCCGTGCCCCTCCGCGTCTCTGGTGGCTTTCTCAGACGCGTGTTGTCGGCACTGTAGCGAACGATGTAATTTGACGAAGGTCCGAAAATTTCTTGAGTTTGCCTGAGTGTTCATTAGCGTGGTGAAGCCTCAGTAGATTGTTTCCTTCCATCACGTGGTTGAAAGTCCGTTTACTCCACAACACACGGTCGTGTGCTTTCGATTTCTTGGTTGGGGAGGAATCACGGAAAAAACGTTTTGATTTCTTGTCTGTCTCTAATCACATTCAAAGTGACGACTACTTGGTAACTGATGTGGTTTCTTTATAAGGATGTAGAACAGTGAACTGAAAACGACAGACGAGGCATTTCACTGGAGGGAACACCAATGTGGCAGTCAAGTGAATGGGAAGGTTCGATAGCTGCTTTTCTGGAGTTTGGTTTTGTTCGATTAGCTTCAAGTTGGAGCCACCCACGCCGGTCGGTGTGTTGGCTATTCATCTTGGCTGCTTTTCGCCAAAAAAGCCTCTGTACCACTCTGAAGGAGTTGGGCTGACTTTCGCACTTGATTCAGGAAAACCTGCTCGCTGCAAATGATGAATGAGGGAAATTATCTGTTTTCAAAAGGTGGGGGACGCGTCTCGCAACGTTAGAAGCTGTCACGGCATTTTGATCTATCACGCCTCCAATATTGAAATTATACCCCCATCAAAGCCAGCAGCAATATACGTCTACATTGATCAGGTTGACCGGCCACAAAAAATGCTCATTTTCATAGTTCAGGATTCGAAGCAAAGTTCAATGCAGAGAGGTTCTGCGTGAATCTCCAATGAAGACTCTCTTCAGTTTGTCTCCGTGCTGCCGGCTAGAACCATTTGGCTAAGTTTAAGTAGTATCTCTCTGTCTGTCAAATATACTTTTATTCAGCAGTTCACCTAACAGCTAGTCAACTAAGCCCATATTTCAACCCGAAGAATATACTAAGATCACTTTAGTGGGACATAATACGTAATATAATACATAACCCGCTCGACAAAATGACTTCTCGATTGCTACTAAAACCTGAATATGAAATACGAGTATCAGCTGCTTAGTGGGGTGCCGGCGGGTTAACATTAGGGATGCCGCGAACTTTTTTCGAATCGAAGTTTCGATGATCGAATCAAGCGGTTCGAAAGGTTCGAAATATTTCGATTTTTCGAATTGTCTATATCGTAAAATTCGACGGAGGTCGAATTTTCGAACTTGTTAAGCTAAGAAGTTCGATGCTTTTCGAACCGTCGAACTTATTACGCTAAAAAATTCGATCTTTTTCGAACTTTCGAATTTATTGCGCTGCAAGGTTCGATGCTTGTCGAACTTTCGAACTTGACTGACCAAAAAATTCGATGAATTTCGAACTTTCGAACTTATTTATCAGAGAATTCGAAAAGTTTCGAACTTTCGAATTCTGAAAAGTCAGAAGGTCGACGAACTTCGAACTTTTAGGGTAAAAGTTCGACGTTCGTCGAACTTCGAAAGACCGGCGGACGGTTTCATTTGATTTCAAGTAGTGGGGTACATTCGTAATTTTTTTTTCTCGAACTTTTACACGCGGTGCTGCGTTCCTTACGAAAGACAATGTCGTTTATTTCAATGTCCTGGCATGCTTAGGTTTAAAGAAATAAATCCCCGAAGGGGCGAGGAAGGACGACGGGTTTTTGACGATTATCGTTTGTGCCAGATTTGAAGCACGCTGCAGTCGGAGCTATTCATGGTAGATAAGTTATACTTTTTTAAGAATGATCTATGTATAGCCTAGGTAAGTGCCGTCTTAAGATGTGATTATTGTTATTCAACGTGAGTTTCGAAGAAATGTCCAAACATGTATCTGCATGCAATTATGACCTAAACTTGATATTTATTTTCGTCTAAGTTGTTTGAGGTATCGCATTTAAATTAACACCACAGACAGTACATATCATTGCCATCTGCAGAATACAAAATAATATATTTATTGTTTTTTCACGTTAAGGAATAAATTAACTCATGGGAGAAGATTTCTAGTAGTGTTCAAGTTCAGCACGTCATTAAAAGAAAACCTTTTTTTTTTCGCTTCACGTTCCTGGGACGTGTTTCTTTTAGCCTGTACACATTTTGGTAAAAGAAACTTGTTTCGAAGTTCTGAACCTCTGAATATGCAAGAATAGAACACTTCCGACGAATTCTTGATAGTTTTTTTTTCCCTGCTTTTTATTCCCGCACTCATTCTTTTTTTTTTTTTTTTTTTTTACTATCGGCACAGGTGTTTAGGTCGAAAAGACAGCTTTGAACTTCCGAACCACTAAGCATGTGACGAGCAGTGCCTTCTGACAACGAGTTTCTAACAATGACCATCTACACAACCTTTTATGCAGTGAAGAGCGACATTAGCTATACATATGCATAAATAATTTCAGATTAAAATAAGCTCGACCACGCCCTCTTTCCCCGTATTGTTTTCTTTAACAGTCCGAAATACATGCAAGGGGAAGAAGGAAGCTGAAGCCCCCCCCCCCCCCCCCCCCCCCCCCCCCCGCTACCCTCCTTCCCCCCGTTTTTCCTCTTCCGACGCCACTTGTATGGTAGAACGCTCCTCGACCTCGAGTTGTGTCGGCTTTTGTGCTTTTTGCGAGGCGATTCCTCCGTCCCAGAAAATAAACCTCCAGGACAATTATAAACTTCACCGGATCGGATTACTACCAGCGTGCAAGGGGTGGCGAGCTAGTTTGCCAGGTCGCATCAAGGTTTTTCTAAGCCTCAACCTCCTGCTCGCCCCTGGCCGTTTCGAACTGGAAGAGTCTCGTAAAACTGTGTGTTCGTGCAATCACTACTGCGTGATGCAGGTTAAAGACCCCCCCCCCCCCCCCCCCCCCCCCCGGGGCTGGCGGTCACAATTCTGCACTGGCAAATATTCTAGCACGTCCGGGACACTCGTCGTCTCATTTAATTGCCTGACGAACTTCGCAGAATCTAGATATCACACCCTAACTTTTCTAAACTTAATTTTGTGAAAACCAGTGAGTCGTGAAAACGTTATTTGAAACTGAAACTGTGGAAAAACTTGAAAATCGGACTTCGAACTTTGAAAACTTGGATTAGAAAGAAATTCAAAATCTTCGAATTTTTTTTTTTTTATTTAGCGTTAAAAGAGAATCGAAACCTTCGACCTTTTCGAACTTTATGCAAAAGGAAATTCGAAATCTTCGAATTGTTCGAACTTCATGTCTATAAAAATTCGAAGCGTTCGAAGTTTTCGAACTTTTTTTACAAAGAATTTCGAAATCTTCGAATTTATCGAACCTGAAGTAAAAAAATATTCGAAATATTCGAATTCGAAATTTTAGAAACCGTGAAAGCTTCGAACTTTTCGAATTCGAAACTCCGCTGTGGACAAAAGTTGCGAATTTTTCGAAATCGAACCTCGGTCGGTACGAAAATATCGAAATTTTTCGAAATCGAACCTCAGTTCGCTTCGCAAATATCGAAACCTTTCGAAATCGAACCTAGGGTGGTTCGCGACATCCCTAGTTAACATGCTCCTTGGCTCGAGAAGCGCTTGCTTAATTTTCGTAACTTTCCTGCAGCCTGTGTTGTTGACCGGGCAGACGACTGGAGCTGTTTCCTAAATGCGGATACGCACAAAAGCTTGATTTCGCCGACAGATAAGTCGCATGGTCGAGGCATGCGAGTTAGCTGAAAATTGCTCTTGGTGGAACAATACTGTAGTAATCGCCGCTTTCCTTAGACGACCAAAACTGATTAGTATAATACCGTCTCTCCGGAGCCCATAGTTTCGGTTTTGAACGAAATCTCTGAAACAAAAGTTTAACAAGGAAAGAAGAAAAAAAAAAAAAAAAAGGGAAAACAACACTATGCTTTGCAAGTTTATGTGCACCGGCTACACTTAACCGTCTCAGTTCAAATATCTATAAAATTGGGCATTAAACAAAACAAAATATGTTAAATTGAACGCGCCACCTGTTCAGGCGGCCCGGCCGAGCCGACACGACCTGGACTCAGCCACCATGTTTGTTTGGTGGTGGCGCCCCCTATAGGTCGCTGGAGTCGCGAATACTAGCTTGGGCGTAGGTTATGCACATACAAACCTAGTTGGAAACCCGTGGCAGGGTCCCTTAAATGAATAATCCACTCACCAATGACGGCATCAATCTTTTCTGGGGTGAGGGGTGTCTTCCCCACTGCCCCATTTTTGAGAAGGCGCCTGCAGGCTTGTCCGGTGACGCTCCGGTCAAACAGCGCTGCAGGCTCCCAGAGGCCTCGACTGACCATTCTCACGAACCGTCCAGGAGTGGACGCATGGGTGAGAGCGTGGGTCATCGTGTCCTCCGCCAGAGTTATGCCGTGGCCGAGATGAACCTGCAGCATGACAGGCAGTTTCAATATACAAGAAGAGGGCTCTCTCTATTCCCCTGTAGAGCTGCTGTAATTTTGACCTGTATGACTTAAGTTTAAAAAAATCGGTACGCCATTGCTGATATCAAAATAAGCAGTAAAAAAGGGAATATGCAAACAAAAGATGGGTTTTTATTGCTCTACAGTACTCGTAGCATAATGCTATTCATCAGATGACAAAACCTTCTGTAATCACCGTTTGTTAAAACTAATTATTTTAAAGTGGAAAAGAAAGACCACGTATGCCACACACTAGTATATTACTATAGTAATACAGTAGAACCTCAGTTTATTGAAAATCCAGGATAACTAGTAGAATTTCTATGGTCCCAATAGTATCAAGTGTAAATATGACCAAATAATATGTATGACCAGAGCGCACCTACCCAGTTAGTTTCTGGACTTTCGTCGGCCCGGCTCATTTTTTACATGCTAAGTGGCACAAATCAGCACCCAATGCAATAACATGGCGAGTTTTCGTCATTCCGTTGCCTGCTTGCATGTGAATCCATGCATAAAAGTTATTTGTGTGCTTTTCTGCTTTTTCCATTGTGATCTGGGAGTCAGTGATGTCAATCTCATGTGCGATTGTAGTGCGGAGGGAACCTGCTGAAGCACAAAACCCATTTGGCGCGCCAGAAAGTGGGCCTCATCGAGAAAGCAGACAAGTTTGCATTTTCGAGAACGAAGCTTGCCGAGAAACATAAGCTGCCTCTCGACAAGGACGACAATTCTCTAGGCCTGCAACAAGACACTCACCAAAGCGTTCACTAATTTGTCTTCCTACCTATGCCAAGGTGGAAGGCGCCTTGATCACCTGGCAGACATGCTATGCAAACACTGAAAGTGATATTGCTGGGAGTGTGGCTGTTGAAACCCAAAATGGCAGCGACTACGAGTTACCCGTGCCTTTGCTCTCGGAGAAGTCGTGCAATTGCTAGGGGTTGTCTGCAGTTTTTTAGAGTATGTATATACGGTGGCTGTACGGAAACATTTGCCCAATCGTCATTTTTGAGAACACGATAAGTATCACCAACCACAGGAAGCGTTAAGCAGATTGACGATTACTTCATGTAACTGCATCATGTTTTGCAATAAAAAGTTTTTTAAGGTTTACCCGCACATGATTTTGGTTCTTTTATTTTTTTTTATTTTTTCGTATAATTTTAAATCTTGCTTAATTGGAATATCTTTCTCAGTCCAACAGACTTCGAATTAACGAGATACTACTGTATGTCCAGATACCATCAGCTATGCAAAACTTGTAAATGCATCGTATGTCAAAAAACAACTGCAACCAAAAAAAAAAAGAACTTTTGTAACAGTGCGTATACCACACGCATGTTGCAAACATGCATTTTCCTTGAAGAAACGATTTAGCTCACTATTTATGCTGCACAATGGAATTTACATTAGCAGTCTACCTCTCCACTCCTCTCTGTCGCACTTGTTTGCACCATGTTGATATGGTTACAGTAAAATGAAAGAGGATACATGAAGGAAAACACAGATTGCTGCAAAATTACTCACACCCTGAATTTTGTTTTCATTTTTCTCCATGCAAAATAGATTTTTGACACAACTTTTCTATCCGGGGGGGTACAGCATCCCTCTCACTACTTGCATTTTTTATAAGATTTATCCTCTATTCTTTTGGCTTTATTCTTTTAACCAGGCAACAGTTTGCCACTGTATCACCAGTAATGTTAGCACTGGTAATGAATTTGATTAGCCCCAAAGTACCAGATTTAGCAGGACGCATGGTTATTAATTTGTGGACTGGTTAGTCACGAGTTCTCAACCCTAACAAGCACAGATTTTCAGGTAGTAGAGCTCTTGGCATTTGTCTGTGGTGTGACCGAGTAGAAGACACAATATTTTGTTACATGGAGCTGGCTGCAAGCACCCTCCGTTATGCCTATATAAGTGGTGCACCGTGCTCTCAAAAGCCCTCGATCCAACTTACCTAGTGCTGGCACTAAAAAATGCAAACTTATTTAATTAAGCTTTTCCACACCACATATTGAACTGTTTGCCACCTGAAAAAATAATAAATGCACTTCCACATCTACAGCAAATACCCATTCTGATTGGTTCATTAGACAACGTAGACATACCATACTATACTAAAAGATAGCCACCTCAATTTAAGAGCAAACTAAGTGAAAATAATGGGAAAGCTAACTTTTAGAGCTTGATAAAAAAATATAAAAATCTTGTTGCAACAAAGCCAAGAACACATACACTTTTAACAAACTTTAAAGCCTGCGGATTTGCAGTTGAGTTGGCAAGATGAACTACCTACTAGTGAATTACATTATGCTATTTTAGACGCAGTGGGCCGTCAAGCCTGTTATGGCTGCAAGGGTTAACTGAATGAAGGATAACTGTCGTTTCCAGCCCTCATGGCTTGCTCACCTCCCCTTGTGGCTTGCCCCGTTTCTGCGGAGGTGACCATTGGACTACCTTTAGGTGGTGGGGCATCTCTTAGGATACTAAGATGCATACGTAAAAAGCTTGCCTAGGTATTAGCTTTGTTAATATAATCAATAACACTTTTGTTCCAAAAACTGTCCTTTCAATGAAAACATTTAACAAAATCTTTTGTAGGCTCTCATGCATACTTGACCATCCAGGACAGCAAGAAGCGGAGGATAAGGAACATCCCCAGACTCCCCACAGCCAGCAGCCCCGGCATCACCTAGAAGTGCAAATTGAAAATTCTCAACATCAGCAACTTTAGAAACCTAGCTGGCTTTATGAAATTAAGGAGTTATATACAGAAATGAAGGACAGTCTACCCCGACTGTAACTTTACCTGCCACTCCAAAAATGTAAGAGTGCAGTTAATTTAACTTGAATTGCAAGCCTCTGCAGTCAGTTTCTGGGAGCAAAATCTAACTTTTGTGCTTGAAGCGACACAAACGTCTGTGCCATTAGGCAGGGACGCTAGGTACTTCCATGCCTCCATGGAGCTGGTCTCGTGAAATAAAATACCTGCGGCTAAGTTGGCCGCAATTGGAGCAGCAGCTGCGAGATGAGCAAACCGGCCCTGGGTGGCGATGAGAATCGAAGAGCAGACCTAGTGACCCAAACGCCGATGCGTTACTTTAGGGCTCCGAGGGGGAGCGGAACCAGCTGGGCTAAGGATGACTAGGGCGCCTCTATGTTCTCCTTGCATTATTCTTTGTAGTACCTGATCAACAGCACATACTCGTGGAGAGAACACAAAGGGATAGCACAACACAAATGCTGCTGTAGTGCAGGCAAAATATGAGCTCAAACCTGAGACACTCACGTGCTCCAGAGCAAAGAGAAAAAAGCATTGCAAAAAGTCAAATTCACAAACTTGTGTTGCATCCAACCGAGTGCGACTGCAACCACTTGCAACGCCTAAAACAAGATGGCGGCGTCTGTGAGATGGCACCAACGGCAGTGTTGGGAACGCACTTACTGTATCAAAATGCATTCAGACATAACCGCAGATGCCATTCACTGCATTAAACAGTAAATGTGTTGGTAACACTACAGTGCTTGGAACGCGTCTTCGACAGGTGTGTTAAGGCGTCCTCATTTTGGTCCCTCGATTTACACCTTGTGATGTTACAAAAATGTCATGCTGTTGCTGGTCGTGATCTTGGCGGCGGTCCAACAGCAAAGGTACAGTTGGCAGACGACTGTTCTACCTTGTCTGACTCTGCTGCTCAACAGTTGATGGAAACTCAAGTGAACATGAGACGGGACATTCCGATAACAGCAACTATTTATGTCCGCTCATCTTGTTAGCCGGCGCCCCTAATGAGTCGACAACCAACCGCAAGGATTGCGACACCCGATAGCATGACACTTTTAGCTTTTGTGGCAAATTTTATTGCCACTTCCCGACCATTTTGAACGCAATATGGGGGGGGGGGGGGGATATAGGACAGTAAACACACCAATCGAAAACGCGTTCCAGGCACCATAGTAACACTGCCATTGGCTGAACTGCGCAGACGCCGCCATCTTGTCTTAAGTGCCGCAAGCGGTTGCAGTCGCACTCGATCAGACTCAACGTAAGTGTGTCAACCAGCATTAAGAAACTGCTTTGATGTCAGTACTCCGGAACAGATGCATACACATAGCAGGTGACTGATAGCACGCACAGTTGCCCTGAGAATGATTAATTGCAGCTCGGCACATGATCCCACAACTGCTCATACACTAGACTTCTGAACGAATTTAAACTTGTCTTGATCATTCTGATAATATGAGAACATGAATGTGTTGTGCATGGAATGCCTGCACGAGTTTCTATCTGAAACATCTCACAGCTCCTCGTAACTGAGCATACCCAATCATACATAATGCAGGCGTAACGCACACACCAGACATTCTATGCTTCCCGAGTTTATCGAATGATCAAGGGAAGTTTGACTATTTTTTGTTTTTCTAAACCTCGACAACTGCACCGAACGAGAGATACTCAAGCTGTCTGTCCCTGATAATTAGGCAATGCCTAGGTTCGTCAGGTCTCGTTACTGTTTTTGATAGAAGAAAGGGAGCCATTAAAATACTTCAGTCCTGTTAATAGGCTCATAACAGACCTACATCTCTTTCCAATAGCAAAACAAAACTTGGAGACAGAGAATCCCTCAGCTCCATTAGAAAGAAATAATAATTGTGCAATTGCAGTGGTCATACTGGCCTTGTATAGTGACATGGATGTTGTTGCTACACTCTATGTATGTTAGTACTACGAAATACATTCCTCTTTGGTGTTTATACGAAGTTGACCCACACATTATTTATGAATGAACTGTAGTTTTTCATGTTCAGCTAATTTACATTGTCAGCAAACTTACTGTGTGGTTCAGAAGGAGGAACCTCCTCAGACTCTGTAGCCTCCACAGGGAGCGGGGATAGGTTCCCTGCAGGTTGCAGATGGGAACACTCCTCGGAGTCTGTCCATTCTTGCGTGCTGCCCGATGCCCCAGTTGTGCGGTACAGCATTGTAGACACACCTGAAAACAAAAATTCCAAGGTCAAATTTGACTGATCAAAAAGCGATCAAGCGTGTAAACCCCAAAGGGAATACCTGAAAAGGGGCATAAAAATATTCTGCAAAAAAACACAAACTTATTTATTGTAATTGAGCATGACAACCAATTCAAAACGTAGCATAGCAAGTGGCACACAAAGTATGGATATAGCTCATTGTACAATGCAAAGTATCTCAACCTGGTCGACACACAGTAAAAAGGGATAATCCAGGTGTGTGGATCCTCTACAAACGAAACGAAACAACAAGGAAAGGTGGAAAGCGGCTATAATTATCACTTTACACAACAGTGAAAAGGCAGGAAGAAGATGGGTTTGCACCAGAGTGACGGTGGCCACCCGTTGGGCACATCATAATATTGGTTTTAGTAGGGAATTCAGCGTCACCTTGATGCAATACAGTAAATTCTCACTTGAGCGAACTCAAGGGACCCAAGGAAATAGTTCACTTATCTGAAAGTTCACTAAAGGCGGCTGGCATCGAGGCTACTTGAAGGATTATACGGCGTGCAAGTTCGTCTGCTTCCTGTGCACGTCGTGCTTAACTGAATATCTTCACTAGAACATAGAACAGCATAGGGCACAGCATATATTGAGTCAAAAGTGTGAAATGTAATTTATGAAGTCATGTACATTGATATATACAAAGTGCATAACAGTTATGATGCTGCCTTTCTCATTTAAAAAAAAATCTAATTTTCATTTGCACCGGCGCTCTTAATGCGCATGAAGTAACTAGGCTGTCCAGAGAGTCTCTGTTTTTTTGCACTTCCTCGAGAATAAAAATAAAGTTTATTCTCTCTCTCTCTCTCTGGCACAGCTTGTTGCTGCGACAAAGCCATACCACAACAATATCATCCACTGACTGGAAATATCCCGTGCAGAGTCATTTGCTATTGCCATTGAGGTGCAGTTTCTCCTTCAAGCTTTGACTTTTGCTTCACTATCGTTCACAACGTTGACGGTGGAATCTCATAGTCCTTCGCAACGTCCACTTGCCTTTCATCATTGTCCAGACACTGAGGAATTTTGAGCTTGTGTGATAAAGACAACCACTTCCGTCTCGTTGTGCTCGTTACGAAAGTGGGTGCACAAACTGCCGTCCTACTGTTGTTACCCACAACAAAGATGGCCAAATGCAACCGACGAAAAGAAAAAACAGACGCACCACATGGTTAGTTTTCGTCTACCGCACCGCCGCTTTGCTTCGGCAGTACTGTGAAAGCCAGCGATAATAGGCGGGCATCGGCTACGCCAGCACTGCAGAGCACAAAACTTCAGTGAACTGATTGCAAAAATAATCCTGGGACCATCGATCAAGTTTGTTGAACTGAAATATTTGCTATTCAGAATTTGTTTTTCGTTAAACTGAAACATTTTTGCATAGAATGCATAGGAGAAGCGCCGGTGATTTTGTTAAGGTTCAATATCCTGAAATATTTGTTAAGTTGACGCTCGCTCAAGTGAGTTTACTGCATTTAGGCTGCTGTCTTATTTCGTGCCACTAAAGTGATATCGGCCATTTGTTTTCGTTTAACTTCTGATCGGAGTTTCCCTTTGGCTTCATACTTTCAGCAAGTTACATACTGTAAAGTAATGAATATTGCGAGTCTGATATGAACCAAGAAAGCATGTCTACTTTACCTCAGAGCACATGAACAGCCAGTCACTGCCATGTACAGAAATGGCCCATTGATTGACAATACACTGATAACAGATATAATTGAAAAAATCATCTGTGTCAAGACGCTCAACGCTGTCAACACCTTGTCATTCGCTGCCCTTCCTGCGAACAGCAGTGACGCTATTCACATGATCTGCAGTAAAGTAGACATGCATTCTTTTTAGTATCTTGCAGTACTTTGCGCAAATGAAAAAGTATTTCTGTCCTCATTTCTTCACAAAATTTAAAGAATTTGTAAAAACTAAATTTTTAAAAGTGAAAAAAAAAAAAAGTGTCTGCAAACCATGTTAAATACATGACACTGACATATGTAGCACATAAGGAACATCTCATTTTTGTAGGCACATTTGAAACCTTGGATCCTTTTTTTCCATGTAACTCCTAAAGAAAAGCTAACTTCTGAAACAATATCTACATCCACAATATAACAGCAAGAAGAAACTTGGGAATTAATTAATGGAAACTGAAATTCAGCTATCCTGCCCTTACATCCGGCCTCTGTCATCACACGATCAGGCACCGAAGTAGGGACAGCAACGGGCACAAGGACAGGAGCAGCGACGGGGACAGGGACAGGAGCAGCGACGGGGACAGGGACAGGAGCAGCGACGGGGACAGGGACAGGAGCAGCGACGGGGACAGAGACAGGGACGGGGACAGGGATGGGTGCAGCAGGCACTGACGTTCTTCCCTGCAGCTGGTGAGTGGCCTGGTGACTGGCCTCTCTGGTGATCTCTGGAGAAGGCACAGTGACCATGTGTCCATCGATAGTCACCAGGCAAGCAAAAAATTAGGCCCACTGCAATGGACCTTTTCCGAGAAGCGTTCTGCGCACGCGCGAGCACCCGATGCTAAGCGGCGGAAGTCAGAACGAAAAATCGAGGAAATTCGGAAGGAGGCCGTATATCAGCGAGCACAACACGTAACTGAAGAATATATATAATTGTGTTACATGAAAAGAGAATGTCGACGGAAAGGAAAACACGACGTTTAGGTGGATGCCACAGATGCCCCTCTTTGAAGGCGCGTAGGGCACGCGCCGCTGCTCGGAGAGCGAAGAAACTGGTAGCCTAGCTCCCTATATCGATTGGTAGCGCAGGTAGGTCACTTCCTCGATTTTTAGTTTGTGCAGCCACCGCCTGGTGCCGTCGGTATGTGGAAAAGGTCCATTGTTAGCCATAAGGGTGCATAATCCTAAAGCACAATTGCGAAACATTCAAGTAAACATGACGGGTAGCTTACCGATCTTGTCGAGGACGACACGCATGAGTCGAAAGTTGGAATCCTCCACTTCCTTTAGTTTCTTTTGAAGCTGCTCAATTTTTACAAGAGCTGCGTCATGTTCGGCTTTCGACACAACGCCTTCGGCACATGTGGCACAAGCCTTTTCCTCCGCCTTGCGGAGCCTCTTCCGCAGAGATCGCAGAGCTTCTTCAGCCCTATCTAGCTCCGACTTCGGCACAACTGCAGGGTCCTCGTCGTCGGTTGAGTCTCCTGCTAAAGGCCTCTTCTTACTTAGAATGCTCGCCATCTGTTTCCTCTTGGCAAGAGCCTTGCGTTGTTTCAAGTTCTTGTTGGATGCAGAACCTGATGTTGATGCCTAAAATATACAAAATACAATACAATATTGTGGAAGTGCCCGGGTCCGCTCAAAGTGGAACCGTTTTGTAATTGCCATTTTCCACTGCCCTCTTTTGTGGAACTTCGATCTTAAACAATTTATTTTCCACCTCATAGGTCTATCTACTACAAACTAGCTTTCCTTTATTTTTTTCGCTGGCTCGACAAAATACTTCTAGACATCCCCAAGACTTCTTTTCAGGTTTTTAGCATTACAAATCGCGAATAATGACTGAAGTAAGGTATCAAATGTCATAAACACAATAACCAACTCGAAACAAAAGTCTGTGTCTGCAACAGACCCACTTACTTGCACTGGTTCCTCAAAAATCTGGGGAATAACCAGTCGCTTCTTGTGGGCCATCTCCTCGAGAAGTGCCCTCTTCGATTCTGGTGAATAAAAGATAAAAACATGTTAACAGAGCCACAGAACAGATAGGTCAGTCTGACATGACAGGGTCAGGCATACTGATGGCATATCAGCCACTAGTGTTAATTTAATGCTATAGTAATTTTACACCACCAAGCTTGAACTGCACAGTTTGCAAGAAGTAAAACAACCGCCAACACTGCAGATTGATGTCACGTGCAAGCCACATATAAATCCATGGATTCAATGACAGCATTTCAATTATAAGAGAAAAATAAGAAAAGTTAGCGGTCATGTGATTGTGCTGTGTTATGCCCTGTACTCTGCTGATAATCTCTGCCCAAAACATTACAATTATTTTAGTAAGTCACTGGAAGCTGCATTTACGTCACACATATCCTTCCTCTTAACAAATGCTTCAATTATTTGTAGGTGCTCAGACTACCAATCCTTGTGGCAGTTGCATCTTTTTTAATTTCAGTGAAAAAATTTAGAGTGTGCACTACCAGTGTACACGCACTCACATTCGGTTTAAAGGGAAACCGAAGTGGTTCTGTATTTTTGAAAAAACACATGGATCATCTTCTTTGGCCTCTAGGACCATGAATATCGAAATTATTTTTCAATCTGATGTAGGAAGCAGTCGCACAGCATTTTGAAAATAGCACCGAAGTCCCGCCCTCTTTGAGCATGACATCACACCCAGAGTTCTTGGAACCTCCGCTCTCTCGTGCCTTATTGAGCACCCATCATAGTCATGCTCGCACTCTTGATATTTTCAGAAAGGTCAGCAAAAAGACATCACAAATGGTGTCACGTGTGGGGGAATATACCTGGTAAGCTTGCAATTGCACGTGCTACCCACATGAGCGACATAGACTTGGTAATCAAAAGATCTGGCGGGAAATTTTTCGAGTTTTCTTGTGTTCAGTTACATCTTCAGGGAAAACGAATGTGATATTTGGATTCACGGGATAAAAATGTGCTACAATCTGGCTCTAACTCTCCTCAATGGCCAGCGACTCGAGGATCTCCCTTCCAAGCTGTTTCCGGTGTTGTGCGACGACAGTGATGTTTGTGAAGTCAGGAGCACATTTGCATTCCCGATAATGCGCCGAAAGGTGGCCCGCCGACGTTAGTGTGGCCACAGAGGCTGCATGTTCTCTGGTGCGGTCGTTTATGCACCTCCCTGTTTGCCCTATGTAGCTTTTGCCACATGACATGGGGATATGTGATATGTGAGAAGCTTTGTAAGCAAGTGCGACATAATCCGGAGAAAAATGAACCAACGAAAAAGAAACCACCAAAGCCTTTCGTAGTGGTACCATATATACACGGGATCACTCATCGTCTAAAAAAGATCGCTGACCGACAAGGCATCCACGTTGTGTGCTCAGCCCCCAACAAGGCGTACGCCACGTGCCGTAGGGTGAACCGGGAGACCGACCAGAACGTGACGACGACCTGCGGCACTGCGCATTGAACACCCTATGCCCCATGCGAAAAAGGAGTCGTATACAATACCCCTATGTCATGTGGCAAAAGCTACATAGGGCAAACAGGGAGGTGCATAAACAACCGCACCAGAGAACATGCAGCCTCTGTGGCCACACTAACGTCGGCAGGCCACCTTTCGACACATTGTCGGGAATGCAAATGTGGTCCTCACTTCACAAACATCACTTGTCGCACGACACCGGAAACAGCTTGGAAGGGAGATACTCGAGTCACTGGCCATTGAGGAAAGGGGGGAAGAATGCGTAAGTGTCGCCTCCATTGCGCTCTTGCCTAAAGAAAAAATATATCTGCAGGGAGTGGCCCCTCGGAGCAACCAAGTCGGGACTATTTGAATGCCAAGATCCGACAGAGGAAAAAGAAGTTGACACTACCGAAAGTGTAGAAAAAAAAAGTTTTGTAAGATCCGACAGCTGAAGAAGAGGTAAACTCTACGGTTAGTGTCGAGAAAAAGGAAGTTTCAGTCTAAGATCTCACAGATGAAGAAGAAGACACCTTTTAGGATAGTGTTGAGGAAAAGAAAGTTTTATTAAAAGGTTGATAGTCCAGTAGTGTGGTTCTTTGTTTTTTTTCTCTCCATCGCTTTTCCTAAACGTTCAACTGGTATTCAAGTAAGCATAAAAAAGATATGCCGCAAATATTGCCAAACGCCTCGACAAAACAAAATGTTCGAGAAAAAAAAGAAAGTGGGCCCACACCGCGGATCGAACCCGCGCCCACTTGCTTGCGTATGAAGCAGAAACCTTGCCACTATGCTTTGCCACCGCTTATTAGAAAACTTTTAACTATTCGTTTTATACGAGTTTCGCGTAGTGCGTACACCCTTTTCCGGTCGAGGTGCAGGACGGAGTCCGAATAACTTTACTCATTAAAAGTAGTTACGTCGGAAGTAACGCTGGATATTGCGTTTATCACAATCGTATGTTAAGGAAGTACGATTTCCCAGTATTGCAATCGAGTTCTGAGCTACACAAACCGCACACACTTCCTTTGAGGAAACAGATCAGCGCAGGGCAAACACAGAGGAACAGCAAAGGCCAGGTACTTACTTGCAAGAAGGACCACTTTCGCCTCGTAGTAGCCTTCTTCAAGGCCGGCCTCGGAGCGCCAATACGCTTGCACCGGTTCACTAGGGATGTCAGTCTCCGTTTTTGGATTATAATCCTTGATCAGGCACACAGGCATGATCGCCTTCTCTTTGTCGGCGGGGTAATGTACGTACGCGTAGAACATCGCGAAAACAGAAGAAACATACGAAAAGAAAGTCAAAAGAATAAAGCAACGCTTGCTGGGCTACCAGAAAAAAAAAACGCACAACGCACAAAACGAAGTGCACAAGATAGAACGCAGTAACACAAAAAGGTGAAAACAACGATACCCAAATCAAAGCAGAGGTCCTGTTAGGACTAGGAGGCACAGGCAAGAGCAGAGCCAGAAAGGAAAGCCGTTCGGGCAACTCCGAAAAATAAAGGTGGATTGGATTGGATTGGACGGGATTGTAATGAGCCTGGAATATCTCTCTTGAAAACAGAAGTGAAACTGCTGTAACATGATGGTATGTTATTGGTGTTTATTCGTTGGAAGAAAATCCTAAATATCATCAAGGCTCATATTAATTATTAAAAATAGTAGAACTTATTAAATATTATTTTTATGACCTCTGAAACACCATACAGCCGTCGATTTAACGAAAACTTGAACTCGCGAAGTCGTCGGAAGTAAACCCCTCACGACTGCGAGCAACTCCCGAATTCTCGGCGCGAAAAGCTCACACACACACACACACGCACGCACGCACGCACAATTCCTCAATTGCAGGGAAGCGAATTTGCGCGGTGCTTCGGGGGCGCTAAAAATTAGATTAAAATGTAACCAAACAGCGTAGCTTCGACGCTGGCCATCGCCCTGGCTTATTATAGATTCGGTCTTCGGCTCTGACTGCGTCTGCTAGTTTGTCCCACCGCGGTGGTCACTGGTCCGCTCGGCTCAGTGGCTCGGCTTGTTCCGTTTCTCGGTTTGCATTGTTTACCTTGAGGTTGTTCGTTGTTCCGCACAGTGCTCTCAGTTTCGACGCTCGGCAACTTGTACTTGTTCTTCGTCTTGGAAGTGTGGTCGGGTTTGTGTTTCTCCCATTGGCTCTTCTATTAATTGCTCCGTATTTACGTGGACCATTTTTAGGCGGAGTATTTGTGCGTGACTTTCGCTTTCGTCGTCTGCGTTACTTTTGATCGTTCGAAACTCGAACTGGTTCTTTTTTATTATTTTTTTTTATTTTATTTTGTGCGTCAGACGCGTCATTTGCGTCATTCTGCTTCTCGCTCCCCTCTGTTCCTCAGCAATTCTACATTTTTCTTTCCTGTTGCCTGTTGTTCGTGCGCGTGTTCGCATGCCTGGTTTGATGGCTGCGTTTGCTCCGTGACTTGTTATCATGGCTAGTAGTGAAGCAACTCGGCGTCGACGATTTGTTTACTTAGAGAAGGGCGCGTCTTTCAAGATACCAAAGTCCACTCTGTCTCGGTGTAAGAAGGCTGTGCCAAGCGGGAACCAATCAGCAACAGCCGGTTCTCCCGTCTATGATGTCCCCAGCGATGGTGACGAGCTCGAGAGTGACTGTGATTCCTGCAGCAGTGACCCTCAGTCGAGAATCACTGCGGAAGACGCTGACTCTTCAGAGAGTAACGGAGAGGAGACTATGACTCACCAGTCACATGCAGATTCTTCAACCTTTTGGGAACAGACCGAGCAACCACCACATATGAGTGAAGAACATGCACTGGCAGCAGGCTTACGAGCTTTTGGAACCCAAACTCTGCCCCATTCGACAACTACCAAGGCAGCAGCTGTTGCGATGATTATGGCGTTTGTGGCTGGTGAAGCCTTAAGCTGGCAGGGCCTTGACAACCTTCTTTTGATGGTCAATGCATTCTTTGCTCCAGAGCAGTCTGTGCTCCCACAAAGCAAGTACCTGTTCCGAAAGCTGTTTGCAGCCGAGGCGGAGTCCGCAGCTGTACGACATTTCTACTGCCGGTCATGCAATGATCTCTTGGAGGTTTCCGCTGAAGATGGCGTCTGTCCCACCTGCGAGACGTCTAGCAACCTCAAAGATGCAAAGAAAGATGGGGCTTTCTTCGTTGTTCTAGACATCGGCAAGCAGCTGAATCATGTCATTCAGAACAACAAAGCAGCCCTTCACGAAAAGCTGAACCAGATTGCCAGTGACCGGGGTGCTACCACCAGTGTCATCGGTGACATCACTCAAGCCAAAGCGTACAAGAATCTGCAGTCATCGGGGACCCTGGGGGACAGTGACCTCACGTTGACAGTGAACACTGATGGAAGCCCCGTATTTACATCTTCCGGTGCATCCGTCTGGCCCATTCAGTTCACTGTCAACGAGTTGCCAGTGCCTCAACGATTCCAGGTTTCAGTGCTTGCTGGACTTTGGTTTGGGAAGGGACACCCCAACATGACTTTGTTTTTTGGAAAGTTTGTAGAGGGTGTCAAGAGCATGCAACCCGTCCCCTGGCAGCATGAAGGCACACAGCACTCGTCTAGAGCGTACATCTTGTGCTGCTGCGTGGATGCCCCCGCACGCGCATCTGTGCAGAATATGGTACTGTTCAACGGGTACTACGGGTGCCCATGGTGCCTAATCAAGGGAGATAACGTTGATGGTACGTATCTATCTGACCTTTGGATGTAAACGTTCTACCACTGCAAGTTTTGTATAGTCATTTCAACCTCATTTTCAGGGAGCCTCAGATTCCTCTCCTTTGAGGATGCACGTGGGAGGACGTCAGCAGGTGTCCTACGGGACATGAAGGTGGCCCTGGAGTCCTCCTTGGTCATCAACGGCTACAAGGGTCCGTCTCCAGCCGTGAGCCTTCCAGACTTTGACCTGGTGTGGGGGTTCACGGTGGAGTACATGCATGCTGTACTCCTGGGCGTCATTCGCCAGATCACGGAGATGCTGCTGTCGTCTGTAAACTCCAACGAGCGGTTCTACATAGGTAAGGTGGCAGGAATACTCTTAACTTTTAGTAAAGGTTTTCATGGGAAAATTGTTGATCATTTCACTATCAACCGGGTTCTATAAATTCACAAGAGGATGTTGCAAACGATGGCTATACAAGCCATCATTTGCAACATCAATCACTATATGCATTTATAAAACTGGGGATAGTGAGATTATTGACAATTGACATAACATTCACTATCACATTTTTTGCAAATGTGCCTGTAAAATACTTCGATTTTATGTATATTATAATCCTACATTTTAAAATGTTTGTAAAACATTTATGAAAGATGCAACAGTTTATTTATTGACTATTGCAAATGTTAAGGCTTTTGTTCTTGTATTTAGCTCTATATTTGCTCAGTTACCAGACATTGTGCTCAATGTTCTGCACCAGCCCAAAGGGGGAAAAATGAATCTTGAGTTGCTAATAGGCAAACTATGCAACCTGCATATAAATATGAAGTCACCAATGTTTGATGTGGTAGGTGGGCCTAGGGCTTCAACGTTTTCTTGGAGTCAGCCTTCTGTACCAAGGATACATACAACATAGCAAACAAACATTAATTTGTTTATGCCCGCGTAGCCATCAGCTTCAAAGGAAAGGGAAGGAAGGAACAAGACAAGCGGCTCTGATAGAGCATTTAGTTCATTGGTGAATCGCAACATAAGGAGAGTGTCAGGCAGTTTTTTAGTTACTGAGCTTTGAACTATATAACAAAAAAAAAGCAAAAAACAATTGTACTGTTACAGATCAGGCATCTTTAGTTCAGAGAGATGTAGAGGCATATGCACCGTGTGGTTGTTGAAGTTTAAAGGGAGACTTAAGTGGTTCTGTATTCAAGAAGAAAAACACTTTGTGCCCTTCAGGATCACAAATATCTAAATTATTTTTCAATCTGATGTAAGGAGCAGTCGTAACAGTGCTTTGAAAATAACGCCGAAGCCCCGCCCTCTCTGAGGCAAGTGAGAGGCGTGATATCAGATGACATTATATGCAAATGTACGGCTTGTCTGCTCATCTCTGCTTTGTTTGCTGCTATCTCCATTTGGTTTTCTGTGACTGCTCGTGGTTTTCTGCGATTGTGCGTGGTTTAATTTTGTTATTCGTTTTTGTTGTTTCGGTCTTCTGTACCATGACAGTCTCACGATTATGCCGACCCTGTGTGCGGCTGTTGGCTCCTCTAAGGCAGCATGATTAGTTATACCACAGTCCTTAGTTATACAAAGTATTGAACTAACTATTGCTTTTTGCAAAGTCGGATGTCGCAAAATCAACATGGTGAAGCAGTAAGAATGCTGGCTTGCTCAATCCAGCATTTGAACAGAAACTGGGTGAAAGAAATCACTGCCAAGGCCCAGTGCACATGAGAGCTGAAGTTATGGTTCAATATTTGTCTCCGCTTGTGTGCTAACCCTGCCAGTGCTTTTTTTCACCATGCAGTCTCGGCTGAAATGCTGGCTCGGGCAAGCCAGCTCTGGCCAACCTCCACATCACTTTTTATAAGCTTGACGTAAATCGGAAGCCATCATGAGAGGCTAATCACGGCAATAAATTGGAGAAAGGAAATCACGCCAGCGTAAAATAGGCCAAGCAAATAAATCTGCAGCGAATCATACACGGATTTATGCATCTGGTAAATTCTTTGTGAAAATAATAATGAATGCAACACATCCATAGCCGATATTCACCCCAATAGGAAGCATTCAAATTATAGAACGGAATTTTAGTGGGGTCAATATTTCGTAGATCTTGCAAAGTGCGCAAGGTTAGAAGCTTTTTGCTGTTAAAAAATTTTGCGATTCTGAGTGGTATGCTATGTATTTGTTACCGTTGGGTAAGATATAATCGTGATCTAATGAGGTTTCCAGGAAATTGAATCATGATGAATGTTCACAGACTCACCAACAGGTCTGTGGACGTTTGCCCGCTAGTGCCATTTGGTCAGCGAGCAAGAAGTGGCAGTCGCATGGCAGCGCCATAGTGGCGCCGAGCAAGTGCCACTGCCACTTCATTCAGCACAGTCCCACATTCTCAATTTTCTCTCTTGTGTGTTCTGACGCAACCTGAAAAGATTAGGATACGTACCAGTATGGGTTGCCCACACGTGCATAGAATGCAATGCCGCCCGCCTGGGGCTGCAAGCATTGCCACTCCTCTGGACTCGAAGCCCCCCCCCCCCCCCCCCCCCACGGATGTTTTCCCCACACTTCGCTAAGGACTAAAACGCATATGGAGTCATGTAAAGAGCCCTCTATATTTGTTAAACCTCAGGTGCTTAACGGCTCGCCATTCTTTGTGTATACAAGGTGATAGGTGATTATCAGGGTCGCCATTTGAACCTGCGAGCATTCAGGAGCAATACGAAATGACCGCATAAAGCTCTGCATATAACGTAGGGCCGATTCAGCCGATGCTGACCGGCGCTCGTTTTCGTGTTCCTTTTGCATTTAGAGGAATACGTTTCGGCCAAATGGTTGACTTATCCGAAATCAGCGTGTAAAACTACGCTAGAATCCACCTCTAACTCGTTTTTTCTTAGAACCTCTTAAGTTGCCCTTTAACATACTACTGTCACTACACTGAAGCCCTTGGAACAAGTCAAAGGTGATGTCATAGCGAAATGTTTTTTTCTTGTTTGCTTAATATTGCAGGCAGCCCCTCCTCTGTTGCTGCACTAGACAGGCGCCTGCTTTCCATCACGCCTCCCCACTGTGTCACAAGGCTGCCGAGGTCCCTGGCAACTCGCACCAACTGGAAGGCGTCCGAGTGGAGGCATTGGCTCCTTTACTACTGTCTCCCATGTACACTTGGGATCCTTCATCCAAGGTACTGGAGCCACCTGGCCAAGCTTGTTGAAGGAGTGCACCTTCTCCTGAGAGAGGAGCTCACTTCGTCCTCAATTGACCGTGCAGGTGAGGGCAAACATGCTATTGCACTGTTACTACATGCAATAAACTGGCTGTGAGCATATTTTGCTCTCAGTCACAATGCTCATCCTTATTTTATTGAAGTCAGATCTGGGTGACCATTTTAAACTTCAAGGGGACATTATAATCGTTGAGTTTTGTTTACGAATGGAATGCATGCATCCTTTCTCATGATGGAAGCACTTTACCTGAGAATACTTCATATTTTGTTTATGTTGGTGGAAAAAGAAACCTTTGGGCGCTTTTTAGCTGAAGGCTAAGAAGCACCCGCAATAAACATAGAAGATTCCACAGATGTTTGTAATTGTTTTTGTTATTGTATTCAAGTCTAGATTTTTTTTCTACTTTCTTGTATAATGCCCATGCTGCCCCTCAGCGGAACATAGATAGGGATGATGATGATAACCACAGAAAAATTGGCAGTCCAGTGATAACTGACAACACGGCCAACACAACCGCTTCTCTGCCTGTCTCCGTCTAACATTGTAAACAAAAGGTGGGCCAGATACAATATCCGTATCATAGTTTTCGTTTTACTTCATACATTATGTCTCCCCAATAGTGCCCGACCTAATTAGATAACCCACAAAAGCCAAGAATTCACGTATAAGCTGTAACTTACCTTGAATATGTCTCCGAGGTACATATTTAGATAGTGTCAACTCCCACTACAAAAAACTTCCACCTACCACTGTCTCAATGACAATACTAAAGACGTTTATACTCCCAGCGACTATTGGCTCCATATTGGTACAAGCATTTATTTATTTATAATCTCTGTTGTGGGATTTCAGAGTAGATTTTGATAGGTAACTTGGATCAGTAAAATATGTATTTGAGAAAAGTCACAGCTTCACTCTTCAAGTCTTTGATTTTTGTGGGTCATTTTAGGTTTGAAATTTCTTTTTGGGAACACCGGTAAAAAAGACTCGAGGTACATCTAAGCACTTACGAGTTGAGAATGCGGAAGCATGAATGTCATTCTTCGTGCCACGGCCGCTTCTGATCCCCTCGGCACCAAGGCTGCTTCTGAACCTCTCGGCGCCACGGCCGCATGTAATCCTTTCGGCGCCTCTTCCATTTTTGCCTTGGTGCAGGCACGCAGTGCCATGGGGTGGTCCAAATTGAGATTGACACACGTCAGCTTCATATCATAGCCGTTTTGCATGACTTTTTGCATAGTTTCAGAGCTGGGATGCCTCAGATCACGGCTTCAGGAATTTATCTGCCGTTTGGTGCGGCTGATGACGTCTGCTCGCTCCATGGGACCAGTTAATGCTTTCACATTAATACCAAAGTAGCGCCCACCCCACTTTCAGTAAAAACTGGGTTAATCTAGAGATGGGCACTTGTCCGGTCAAATCAGGTGCTTAACGCATGATTTGCAGTATCCCCAAGTTTGGGAAGTGTTAATGGTGGGCGCTTGAACGAAGTGGGTGCTTCCACGGTATTTTTTGGTGCGTACAGAGTGCGACACTGTTAGCACGAACGAGCGATCGCCGGTTTTTCCAGTTTTTCTCTTTGAAACTAAAGGGCATCATCCAAGTTATTGCTACAAAAAGAGCTCATTTAGATCTTTAATGTAAGCAATAAAATTTTGTGCTTGCTTATATTATTTAGAGGTAAAGTGCGAAAATGCGCCGATGTCGTGTTTGCGCTAGCAGTGTCGTGATGTGTACATAGTACATAGAAGTTAAGGCAATTGGCATTGAAATTGGTCTATGTTTAAACTGAGCTAAGGAACAGAAGTCTACCTTTTGGATAGACCGGGACTATAATTCTAATTGAGGTAAACCTGGATGATTGTGCCAATATGGATAACACTGGAAGGTGTAGAATGTTGTAAAATGTTTCAGGCATTGCTTAAGAGCCATCAGAATATTGCATGCTAAGTGTCGAAAAGTCTTGGTATATTATTCTCAGTAAAGGTCCGAATAGACAGGGTGTCAACATCTTTTATGCATTGACGCTACATAATGCTTACTGCACAGCCAAGAAATTAGTTTTTTATCACTTAATACCAACCACCTTTTACTTACAGATGCTCTACTGCGGACCTTTGTAGCCTCCACAGCGACACTGTACAAGGATCAAGCCATGACGTTCAACATTCACCAGATGCTCCACCTGGCAGAGGCGGCTCGGCAGATGGGGCCGCTCTGGGGCCACTCTGCCTTTGTATTTGAAAGTGGAAATGGCCGCCTAGTAAAGCTTGTCACTGGCGCCAACGCAGTCCCCAGTCAGATTGTGGAAAGGGTGTTCATGGCACAACAGTTAGATTCTTTCCTGGCCTCACCACTCGTGCCTGATAGCGGCAAAGACGTGTGCCACAGAATGCTGGGCTATCCCAAGCTGGTCAACTTCGTTTCCATAGGTGATGTTGGCTTGCTTGGGTGCCCTAAAAAACTCGTCTTGTCTCCAGAAATCAGGATGGCACTTGCAGAGTATGTTGAAGAGTGCCCTGCCCTTGCTGCCGAGTACCAGAGATTTGTCCTCAAAGGGCAAATCTTTCGCAGCAGGGCAAACAAAAAACTTCTGAAGTCTGACTCATCTGTTATCCAGACACATGGCCTAGACTATCGGGTTATTCGAAAGATCCTGTGTGTAAGTTCCAAAGTATTCCTTGTTTGCGATGACATCGTGATCAACGAAAGCCAACTCCTTCCGCACCACATTAAGGAATGCTTTATATCTAGGGTGGGTGCGGTCCGTGTTGTTGAGCCATCGGATCTCAAGGCATCTTGCCTTTTCTTCCAGTTTCGGAACCAAGGTGCAAGCGTGTCGTATGTTTGCGACCTGGCGAACAGCATTGAACGGGATTGAAGCAAGCTTGCTTCACCTCTGTATAGTTGCAGACTGATTTTTCGGACTCTAAAGGATTCCCCTAAAAATGTCAGAATAACCAAGCAGTTTGAAAAATTTATGTCAGCCTACATTTGAAGATTCCATGTAACCGCCATTCGGTATCGATGGCAACAAGCAAAAAGTTTGACGGCGTCCGCGATTTCTGTCAATGTTATATATTAGCTGCATGGGGTGAGTGACGTCGTGTAAAAACATCTGTGATTGGGCACGTTCCCAATTTCTACGTCCGAAATGTATATTTACCTAATTTACTTTCTGTATAGTGATGCCTATGTGGGTACCATTTTGATTTACAGTATCTCATATTTTTGTATGAGACTCTTGGATCTTATCACGCTGTTACTGCTCCGCCATATCCAGCCTTGTAATTAAAGCTGTGGTGGCTAACAGTATGCATGGTGTATGTAAATATTGCAAAGAATGTTTATTTGATTCCGCTCTTTTATGAATGTTATTTTTAGGGCACATCTACTACAAAACTGATGATTGTTTAATTGCACTACTCACCAGAATGGATTTAGGCGTCTGCTAACTGTACTAGTGGTTCAAATATTGAAAGTGCATTCCAAAATGACAATAACTGCTTTAAGTAGTTTTAATAGATGGTAATGCAGCAGGCATGCCAATGCAAACATTCATACTTTTTTTTTTATTGTTGATGACCTAATTATTTGCTTTATAACTTTTGTAATTATTCTTACTAATCAAATTCAAGTAAAAAAATGTCATGTATACGTAAGCTCATCTTGGGAGTAGAAATGCATGCGTGCATTGCTAAAATTGTCTATTGTATGTCTTTCCATGTCTGAGAAGTCGAAACAACATTACCGTGCGTGAAATGCAATAATGGGCACCGACACAGACTACCTGTCATTAACCAAACTAAACACGACTATACACAATCGGTATATCAAGTTGTCTGCCGGTGGCTGAAGTTCACAGGAATGTTCCAATTTCTCAGACATGCTCCATGTTCTATGACCTGCTCAGACATGCTACATGCTCTGAAAACTTGATTAAAATGTGAGCTTGCTACATACTATTAACTTTTTCAGGTCATACTGCAGCCTTTGTATTTATGCTTTCCTGTGTATGTGTGCTTCTTTTAGGCTTTTTAAAATGTTTGTAAATAAATATGACTCAACAACTTGACTGTCAAAAGCAATAATGCATTATTATTTTCTAATGTCTTTGCATGCTCTTATAGTGAAGTCGTTTAGCACATGACAATCTTTATACTGTTAGTGAAGTTCATTTAGCACATGACAATGTTTATGCTGCTAGTGAAGTTCATTTAGCACATGACAATGTATATGCTGCTAGTGAAGTTAATTTAGCACATGACAATAAGTCTGCTTCCTCTCATATTTAATGAGTGTATTAGTGGCATGTGGTAATTTAATGTAAATTAATTAAATGTTCCAGGTTAACAGCGATTCTACACTCGTGAACTTGCTCATGAACCATATGTGTGTTGCCATACTTCAGAGGCTCACCAACCCAGTTAAAAATTCTCATCAAGTTCTAATTGGAATTATCTTATTGTATGTATTGTATGTGCGCATACTGACGACGACGACGAAAATTCCGCAAACGAACAATTAGGTTTTTGGGACAACCAATTGGTCACTGCCAATGGGAACCAACAGGAACCATTTGGAACCCATTCAGTATCCAACTGGAAAAATAATTCCAATTTGTGGGACTCATTGGCCAGTGTGCTTCCAGTAGAACCCACTGAAACCAATTGGTTCCAGTTAAAACCAGTTGCGGTTCCAACTGAATTTAATGGGAATTTATAACGGGTTAACCTTGTTTAAAAGGCATTGAACTTCTAACTATACTAAATCTGCCGTTTTTATAGCTTCATTTGACCGCTAGGAACATTTAGCACGCAATGCCTAGGGTATCGAACAAAACGAGGCAGACATACACTATTTCAACTGGACTTGTCAATGTTTGGCTTGTGCGAACCGGAGGGTATATCTGTTCATAGACTTGACCAATTACTTTTACTTCAACTGATTTTGTCAAACGTTTGTGGAAACGGGTGATTTTCAGTTCAGGCATTCTCCAGAGTGCATTAGAACTTGAGTTGTTGACATCCGGTTTGTGAAAACCGGATATTGTCTATCCGGATTTTCTCCGGTTTGATTTTAAATTGGAGTCGAAAAATCCCCATTTGAGCAAACCGGAAATTGTTTATCGGATTTTCTCCGGTTCGACTTTAAATCGGAATCGAAAAATTCCGATTTGAGCAAACCGGAAATTCTATATCGGATTTTCTCCGGTTCGACTTTAAATCGGAATCGAAAAATTCCGATTTGTGCTAACCGGAGATTGTCTATCCGGATTTTCTCCGGTTTGACTTGAAACCCGAGTCGAAAAATCCCGTTTTGTGCAAACCGGAGTGTGTCTTTCCGATTTGATTTTAAACCGGATTTAGATTTCCGGTTTGATTTCAAACCGTTATTTTTGGTAGGGTAGTAACGTCCAAGACTGCTCCAGCATCGCTAGAATGCCGCAGTCTTCTGTGATGGTCTGATCACTTGCCCTTCCTCTGTACAACCTAGAAAGGAATGAAACACTCCCTTGTTGACAAATCCCAATAAAAAACTTAACAGTATTGTGATGTTTATACTGTAGCCAAGTCGCAGCCCTGGTGATCAGCAAGCTTGGTCGGTCAATAAAAACCTCGAAGCAATCGAGGATCACCATTACTGATGTACCAAAGTTTTTACCAAACAGAACAGGCATCGTCTTTGTGAGCTTTTCAGATGTGGGCCATCGAGAAGGACACATCTGGCCACTTCTCAAACACTCTTGGCACTGTTGGTGCCGACACACGAAACCTGTAGGCAAGGTCTTGTATAGGAAGGTGGAGCTGCAGCTGAATAAGAAGCACCATTATTTCTTGAAACTTCTGAAGGGAGCTTCGTGCAGTATGCTTGACGTGTCCCTCAAGCATGTTGGAAGCTGCATCACTGCAATGAAGGGTGGTGGTCCAGCGTAAAATTTACTTTCTCATCATCCTCCTTGAAGGTCTCAGTGGGAAATCTGGCATCCTCGACCTTTTTCCTCAAGGAATACACTCCTTCATTGAGTCTCTTGGCCACTTGTTCTAAATCCTCGATGCTTGCTACGGTCATTTCAGTCTTACAGCCAAACTCTGAAACAAATTGATCAGAGTTTAGGCAAGAGTTTAGACTGGCTGAATGGTGGATGATACCGAGCTCGAGCATATGGTCAAAGTACTCACTAGAAACCTGGAACTTCTGAAGTGATAGCCGGCCGGGCTGTGCATGAACGCGTGCGCTTGTTTTGGCAATGTGCTTTTATTTCCCTTTTCCGTCTTCACAATAGACGCACATTGTTTTCACAACCGACAGAGACTGTTAGGTGCTATTTGTTTCATGCAGGAGATGCAGTAATTTTTGGTACTCATTTGTGAGAATCTCAGTCACGGAAAACACAGATATGGAAAAGTGAAATGCAAGTACTCAAACTATACTTAAAATAGAAAAGGATGCTTACCTACAAAACAAGGGGTACGACATTCTATTTCTATTCCATTGCATATTTTGCTGGCCTGCGGCGAAATCTAGAGCTCATGGCCACTGCTCGAGTATGGTGGATGCGAAATGAAAGGATATATAGCGCCATATGTTTGTTTGGTTTGGACATATAATGCTATACTTTGCACCTCTACTTAGAGATACAAAGTTGGGCATTTTAAAATTTGGTTCGCTTTATTATTTTGGCTCCTGGTCGTAGTATCAGTTGGCTTCTAATAAACACATACGTAAGGTAATGCTGATCCGTGCGTGATGTGTTATGTAGAATTTTCACACAGATGTCGAATTTGTTTACTTAAAACTAAATTATAAGAAAAAAAATTTCTTAAGTTGCTTTATGACAATTAGAGGCTCATAAATATTACTAAAACAAATTATGTTAAATGCGGCGACAAGCCTAGAGTGAAACTCCAATTTTGTTTTAATTGCCGCCTAAATTTAGTGAGAAACTGGGCTCGTTTGTACCTTGTTTGCGTTTCTTCTTAAAAATTGAACGCTTCCATACACCTTGGGGAAGTAGATACCGTAAATTCCTTTCAAAGCCAGAGTGGTTTGGGTGTCGGCCTTTGTAGTTTACCCTGAAAGAATGTGACTCAAAATGCCGAAATAATTTCTCGGCTCGCTTTACTCGAGCTCCCGCACCGATTGGCCCCCAAATGCGGCGCCGCCCCCTTCAGCCGGGCGTGGTGCTCTCCATGCTTGGCGCTGCATTCGGCAGTGGTTGCTCGGCCGCCAGAATTCAGAAACGGGGTCTGCTAATCTAAGTTCACACGAACATCTATCGTTACCATAAGTGCCATTAAAACGGGTTACAACATTACTCTTAAAGCTTAGCGAATGTTTTTAATGTAACATTGAGGAACCTGTCTTCATTTTGAGTTTTCATCCACAAGTGGCATTTCCGAATGTTCTTGACAGAATTTCTGCATTTTATTCTTTTTTCTTGGTGTCGCGGTGTTGGATAAGTACATTGATATTTTATCCATTTTTACGTAAGGTGAAATACATAGCAATAGGTGGAGACATTTATGACTGTTTGCAATACATCTCGGCAGGTGGCAATGCTTTTCAGTCTCACATATCGCCCTTAGGAAAAAAAAAAAGCGAGAAACGGCTAAAACATAACAAAAAATAATACGGCACAGATTGCACATGACCCTGAAGACATTGTGAGCACAGGACTCGTCGGAAGGGCCGACGTGACTTTGGTCAACACGTTGAAGAAAAATGCATTTGATGAACCTTTGAGATGTGACGAGCACTTGGTGCATTACTGGCAACCAACAGCTCTAGTGGGCTGGACGTGTTGCATCACTTTATGACGATAATTCCGGGCACTTTCGGGGCGACTTGCTGAACAAAGTCATTGGCACATCCAATGGTTTAAAGTTCCATCAATCTGAGGTTCAGGAAGAAGGCTTGATGCTTCAGCCCTCCCCCACGCTGTCACATACGCACACAACATTACACATCCTCTAAGAAGCAGCGGCCCACTGCTTATCAAAAGACGAGCAAAATGAAGAGGTAATGAACCCTATAACAAAATGCCTCGAAACTCTCCTAGTTCATCACGGTCACAGTTTTGTTGAGTGCATCATGGCCGCCCTTGTCGCGACAAGTTCGTGCTTGCTGTCGTGCACCATTAGCATTAGCTGTCGTTCTGTCCCACGGTCGTCTTCGTTGTTGTCCTTCACTGTCATCGGCCGTCGTCATAGGTTGTCGTTGTGGTTCTCCTTTATTCCTCACAGGTTGTCATTGTTTGACGTGACTTGTCGTGATCGTTGGTCGTTGTCAGTCATCCTTCTCGTCTTGGTCCACTTGTGTTTGTTTTCCTCACCGGGTGTCTTGTTCGCCTTCTTCGTGGGTCTATCACGGATAGAAAGAGAAGAAATAGTGTCAAAACTGATGAGACTAAGGACTTGGTGTTACTAACTTATGCCGAAACAAAAAATACAATGACGGGCATTGCAAACGTCGATGTCGGCGTGCCAGCAGGATCGAGCACTGGTGAAAGACTGACTTGTTGCTACATTCTACGGCCATTTTCATACATGTTCTGTATTCCTGAAGGGATACTACCAAGAATATACAATAACCAACAATAATGCATTGGGAGTTTCCAGCGGGGCAGCGAAAGGCAAAATGCAAAATGCACGGCGAGATTGAAACTTGGTTCACCAGTGTGAGAGTTCCATGCACAGCCCACTCGGCCACGCACACGGCAATACAGGGTTTTGCTTGGGGATGCCAGTGCTTAGTTCACTGTTCTTTGAGTCTTTTGTTTGTTCATAAATGAGAGCACCACATGCCTATGAATCTTTGGCAGTAGCGGAGCAGCATGATCAATCACATCTCCCTTGCCAGGAGCTCTTCTATTTCGAAGGTTCAATGGCTTACTGTTCTGTTTTCTCACCTCACCCAGTTGAACCGTGTCTGATATTTCAACATTAGTGTTCAAAGCTGAGTTAGTGCTAAGGCTTGTGCCAGTCTAGGCTGGCTCATATAATATTGTATTTAACCCTAGCAAAAATTCTAATAGAAATTTCTAATAACCTATCAGTTTATTGACACTTCTTATTAGTGTATTAGGCTATCGGTGTATTAGTCTATTGGTGTAGGTGTATTAGCCTATCGGTTTATTAGCCTATTAGTGTATTAGTCTATTAGTTTACTGGTGTTTCTAAATCTTTCTAATCTAGGAGGTAAAATGGCATGCCATTTATCTCCTCCATTGAGGAATGCAAGGAAACAGCCTGTACTTTTTACAACGGATAATTTATTCTTTGAATCGGAAACGGGAGCATGGGCACGAAAATCGTCATCACTTTGGGAGGTCGGCTATCTGTCTTGCTAGAAGCTTGTTCAAGCTTGACTTCCGCATTTGGCATTCCTTCTCGTGGGTGCATGACTGGTCTATGCGGTACCCAAAGAAGTCTGAAAAAAAATTATGAATCCAATGCATGTGAATTACACTTTACTTATAAATTGCAGAGCATCTGTGCCTTGTGGCAGTTTAGAGGACATAGACAGGGTACCACTGGCTAAAATGTTTACTGAAGCACTCCTTGTGAAAGCCCCAAAAAGCACTTGTAGCTCAAAATCTGGCTTTTCACTGCACAAGAATTGTTTGTCAAGTATTTGGCGTTCGTGGTCTCCTTCTCTTCCTTAATTCTCATGTGGGAATGACACAGAGCACAAAATAGTTGCGAAGTTTTAGGCCATCTAAGGCATATTAAAAGCTAAAAATAATAGAAGCCATAGATAGTAAAGTTTTGACCACTAAAACACCATAAGCAGGAAGATTTAAAAACCTTGGAGCACATAGTGCAGTGGTAACCAAACTGACTCGTGAGCTGCATGCGGCCATTTACGTGTCCAAGTGTGGCTCGTGGCTTCCTTTAAGAGAACTCCTACCTCATTTTCTTGAGGAGATCATTTTAGAATAAGACAGCTTGCACTTTAGTAGCCTTGTGCCACTGTCACAGGTTTGCTTGCGTTGTAGGTAAATATAATCCCAATTTCATCCTCAACAAACAAAATTTATAATTTGAGAGGACAGTGCTGACCTAGCGATAGGTCCACGCCCCGGTAGAAGGACTCGTAAAATGAAGAGAGGCGGAGACGTGAGGCGGCTATGAACAATACGCCAATTTCATTAAACAAAACAGAAGAGAAACATTAAGGGAAACGCTCTAATACAGTGCAGACAGCTTACAGAATTCACTCCGACACCACTAGCAGTGTGTACAAATAAGTCCACCATTTAGATACTTTGGAAACGGTAACTTGAAATAATACTACGGCTTAGAAGAGCTTTTGGTGTTAGAGATGACGTCCCTCTGCTCAGCCCGTCCGAGGTGGAGAGGTCCCGGGTGGTCACTTGACTCACGACACTTTTTTTGAGAAAGCACTCCGCTGGGTCCTTCTACGGTTGACGGCGTGGGGCTGTCGACAGTGGCCTCGTTGAACACAACCGTTCACCTTTGAATCAGCTTGCACTCTGAATTTCCGTCACGGTTTTTCGTCACACACCTTTGGGAACCTTTCCCTTCCCCCGACAAATCAATGCCCCCTTTCCAGCACTCCACATTCCAAACTCCAAGAACACTATAACAGCAAAAACAAACTGTGCCGCAGCAGAAACAAAGTTCGCCTCGTTCTCAGTACTTACTTCTCGTCTCACTAACAAAGCCTCCTTCATACGTAGTTGAAGGCATCCTTCTGTAGTTTCTAGCATCAGGTCCCTGAAAGGTTCTTCGTGCCTGTACCCAAATAGGAGACCTCCGTCCACTCGTGCATACGCCAGGTGAGGCAACTCAGTAAACGTCCCGACGATGAGCTCCACCACTTGTGTGTCATCTGACACCACCAGAGCATCAATGTTGCTACCCTTGGCGCCATCGATGACCAAGTCGGAGACACAGTGGCCCATCGCTGTTGCCACGGGGACGACCCGGTTTCCAAAACCATATAATGCTGTTGAGTCCTTCAAATACTTCACTTCACATTTGGCAGCTGCTGACGCCTGAAGTAGACAGCTGGAGCTTCCCGTGTCGATCGTCGCGGTAAATGGAGTTATCCCACCCCACAGTGCACACGGAAGGTGTGTGGCCTCACTGCCGTCACACGCGGCGACCGTGTTCGCTTCGATTTTCGTCTCAGTTTCGCGGCAGTAGCGCTGGGTGTGTCCCTCCTTCCCGCACCGCAGACATTTCATTGGGCACTGTGGAAAGGGACAGTCTCGAGCGAGGTGCCCAAATTTGGAACAGTTATAGCATTTCGGTTCCCCTCGCTCATTTCTCAGCGGTGGCTGATTGTCCTTTCTTGTGCTCTGTGGTGAGCATTGTGCTTGGCCACGCTTCTCATTCATTTTTCCGCTCCGCATTGGGCTTGATGCTTTTGGCTCCGTTCGGCAACCGTAGTTCTTTTGGGGCTCAGTCTCCACCCGTTCGAACTCCATTATGTCGTGGAGCAGACCATCTAGGTCATCATGTGATTGCCCCATCAACATTGTGCAGAGTTGACGCGAGTGCAGGCCGATTATTATTTGCTCTCTCATGTCGCTAAAAAATTAAGATTGACCTCTGCGCAGAGTCCCGACTTTGCGTGGAAGTACGCGACCATTGTTTCATGACATTGCTGCGTTCTTTCTTGGATACGTCGCCAACGTTTGCAGTTCGCGTGTGACTGAGGAGCGTATGTCTGAATCGTTGCTCAAAGTCAGTTCAGGATTTGATTTCTGAATGGCCAGTCCGTAGCCAATCTCTTGCTGCGCCGACATATGGCTTTTGGCAGTCTCAAATTGCAGCTCCTCAGGCCACCTGTGAAAGGCGGCTGTACTTTTTAGATTCTCTATCCAGCCTCTAGCCCTTCGCAGGGTCTCCCTCACCTTCGAAATTTGAAATACCCTTGCTCAAGTCGGGCATTACCTGGAAGGTCGGATTAGTGTTGGAACCTACTGCTGGTGGTTCCGTCTGCCGCTGGAGCAAATCGGTAATAAGTCGATCCTTCTCTATTAGGGCCTTTAGCGACTCTCTTACGGAGAGCGGATTCCCCAAATCACCATCGTCCGCAATTCCTCCGTTAGCGTTGGCCATCTTTCCCGGAAATGGCAACGCGACTTTAGTTTTACTCTATCGCGCAGCTCGCACGTCTCGCACATCCCGGTATACGCTTAGTGACCTAGGGTGATCAGACTCTAAGGCCCACACGCGCAAAACACTCAAGGTCTTACGTGAGCAAAACGTCGCACACCGTCGACTCCACACACTAAATACGCTCAGGAATCTCCATAAAAAGTTGCATCCACAACGCTCAAAACAACACAGTGCACTCATATATTGCGGCATAAAAATCAATGCAATACCACACCCTCAAACTGGAAAATGTGCACTCCGAAACCAAAGAAAACAACAGAAAGACGCTCGGTGACTTGTAGGTGCCGCACGGCACTCGAAAATAAAAACAAAGGAGACGCTCTGTGCACTGGAAGGTGCCGCACTACACTCGAAAATAAAAACAAAGGAAATGTTTAGTGCACTCGAAGGTGCCTCACTACGCTCGAAAATAAAAACAAAGGAAACGCTCGGTGCACTCGAAGGTGCCGCATTACGCTCGAAAATAAAAACCAAGGAAACGCTCTGTGCACTCGAAGGTGCCGCGCTACGCTCGAAAATAGAAACGAAAAAAATGCTCAGTGCACTCGAAGGTGCCGTGCTATGCTCGAATATAAAAACAAAGGAAACGCTCGGTCCACTTGAAGGTGCCGCACATGGGAACAAATTACTGAATTTTGCTCTGGAACGAACCCAAACCAAACACGCTCGGTATCTTATTGACCTGAACTTTCCCTAGTCAGTTCGGTCAAACGATGAAAAATCGAACAGTACCTTCGTCTCGGCTTCCAGACGGTGGGGACAATCATTCACGCACTCACACACATACTTTCGTAAATCCGTTGCTCTGTCGGTCGCCTCGGCGTGGTTCCTCCTTCTTCCGCTCCGTGTTCATCGCTGCCAGAAGTCGCGATCAAAGTTCTCCGATCCTCTTTACGGTCCAGGACTTAGGTTGTTATCCCACTTCTGATTATGTTATTGCTTTTCACGTTAGGTTGAGGGAGTTAATTCACGTCTCATGGAAATGTTTAAACAAAAATGATTAATAACTTTAGGATGCATACGAAATTTGATGAAATGAATACATTGTCACTCGGAGGGGGCCGCCTGGTACGGGCACACCTGCACACACCAATTTCTCCCACTCGACTCCCTTTGCCTCCGGTCCCCCCTCTGATCCCCTCTTCACTTCGAGGTGTCGGGTGCCACCCGCGCCGTCCGATCCTCCTCGCCGATGGGTCCTTGCTAGGGGGCACCAACATTCCATGCTTGGACACGTTTCCGCAAAAACGGGAGAACACACACCAACACACAAACGAGCACAAGAATTTACGATCCAGGGTCTGTCAGGCTTCGGGGAGGGGTCCCGTTCACCTGGAAACCCTTAAGTAGCAGGCCAACACTCGCCAACGGAAAGAGACGAGTTTCTAGAATAGGCACATTGGTGAAACACAAGATACATATACAAACAAAAAGAAGTGGCAAGTATGTGTGCGTGCTAACACTAGTGTGCTCTTGAAAACCTGAGAAATAGGCTCAATGTGAAGAGTGCAGGCTTATTGCTCCTGTGCTTCTGAGGGTAAAATAGGTTCTGAGTTTGATCGCTTTAGAAATCAACACATTTTTTGTTAGTTAAATCTTAAATGTTTATTGTTCCAGTCAATTTATAAGAATCAAACCCCTTCTCATGCTCCCTAGTCCTTTAAGGCATTGGGTAGTGCTTGGCGGTGATGTCGAGGACTCGTAGGAAGGAATCATTGCAGTGGATGGGGCCATTCATCGACTTCCACCACAGCCAGTTAGGTGGGTCTGCTGTGTTGTAGCAGTTCTTTCTTTGCCAGCTGGCATCCTTGCATTTTTCCCGCTTCAGCTCCTTGCGTTTCAGAGAATGTAGAGCTTTGATTTTTTCCATGATTGCTCAATGAGCTGCGTGTTGACTTTCAGGTCAGTGAAGTGCTGCGAGTGGTTTACTGTCAAGCTTGAGCTCCATGGGCCTGTCTCGCGGGCATGCACACATAGCCCCGCCACTCATCACTGAAACCAGTGGTCCACGGGTGCGACGTTCTGGTGGACACCATGGTTGTCATCGATACGTGGCTACATCAGGATATTATAAGTTCTGAGCTATGTCCTCCTCAGTATAACGTTCTAAAGAAAGACAGGCTTTCCAGGGGAGGTGGTACTCCCCCCTCCTTAATGCTTGGTGGGACCACCTGATGTAAAATGAAAACCCACCGGCTCTCATTAAAAAAAAAAAGGAACAGCAGGTTTATTTGAGCCCAAAGGGGCTTGAAGTTGTCGTCCGTGTCCAGTGGTCTCCAGGTCATAGCAGGTTGAGGTCAATGTCTACGTTGAACAGGTCCTGGAGTCAGCTGGGCCCGGCCTGGTCTTCAGTGGTCGGCGTTGGCAGCCTTGGTGGTACAGATTTGAAGTCGGGGCTCTTGTAGAAAATTGAAGAAAAACTTGTCCCCTGCCCGCTCCCGCTTTCGCACCGCAGGCGTAACCCAATTCCAATAAAAATGAATAGGATCATGTGATCAAGTGAAAATTTCAGGAAAAAGCCAATTGGAATTAAAGGGATATAAATGAAACCAACTATTGTGTTGTACAGCCAGTGGAACGGCCCGGGAAAACCAACCGGTACTAAAAGTACACACGTGCTCGACTCACTGTCCGGCTCCGCTACTAAGACATGAGTGCGTCTCACAGCGGGTCCGACGGTCACTGAATGGCAACCATGAACCATCCAGCCCCGCCGCTCAGTGATCACTTTTATATCCCTCGGCTCCCCTGGAGATCACCCCCGCCACCATGCGGGGGCACCTCCCTATCTGGGAAGTTACGAGGGGCGGCCAACTTTATGATAGTCGCCAGGGCCGAAGCAGCCAACCCCTGTGGTCCGGCTGCTGCCAGGACGGCGGCAGCAAACATGGTCTTAGGCCAGCCGAGCGCCGAAGCACCGGATGGTGTCGGGATGTTCCGCAGGGTCGTTTACGCGCTGGGGCCTGACAACGCTGCGTTCTTGCTGCTGGCCACGCTCCTGTGGAACAGGGACCAGTCGTGCTCATTACCGTGGAGCCACAGTCCGCCAGAGATACAGCAAAAGACATCTTCTGGCCGGCGCGGGATGCAAGCATTGTGGGCCTAAGTGTCCATTTTGCTCACCGTGCCTTCCCTGACTTCGGTCCTCTCTGGTCCCCTGAGGGCTTTCTGGACACGTAGAATCGATTTGGCTCAGTGCCCTCCTGGGAGGTCCAGGTGGCCACAGAGGGCCCAACCGGAGTTGCTGTAGGTGTAATAGGCAAGCAGCGTCCGCCCCCTTGTGGTTCGATTTTGCCCGGGGCCGCCACAACTGCCCCGGCAACGGCGCCCACGTACACCTCAAGCCCGGGACACCTACGACGGCGGCGACCGCTCCATTCTCGGACCGCAACGGTGATCTCGGCGACGCTGACCCTCGGCCCGAGTGCTCGACGGTGAAGATGATGATGTCGATGATGCTGCCTGCTTCACGGTCTGCGACATACTGGCTTCTGGCAAACCCCTCCAATGGGACGGGTGGTCTCCAGAGTCACAAAGTGGCCTGCCATTCCTGGCCGCTCTCCTCCACGAGTATCAGGTGTTGCGGAGTAGGTGAGCAAGGTCCGGGTCGGCGAGGCTTTAAGCCATTCTAAAAAGTTAAATGACGAGCCTGCGGATCGACGCAAGTCCACCGAGGGAAAAGTTGCTGTCTCCAGACGGGGTCAGCAACCGACAGGAGCCACATAAATCTCTTGGTGGCCCCATGTTGGGTGCCAGAATATGTGGGATGGTCACGAGTGGTGGTAACCAAAGTGTTTAGTGGCAATCTCTAATCCGGAGACGCCAAGCTTACTCCCACACCCCGCAGCTTTTTCTCTGAGAACACCGCTACTGACGGGTCTGAACATCAGCTGCACAACTGATCACTTCTCTAAAAAGGAGGAGCATGTACCACTATAGGACTGAGTCCAATGGTGTTTATTTGAACACCAAAAGACACGCTGTCCCAAAACCCCCGCGCTGACAGGGTCAGATGAAAGGCTCACTCTGTTGACACTGTCCCAAGAGCACAGTCCAGAGAGAGCAAAGGAGGACCTTCGCGACACGTCCGATCTCTATTTGATCCGCGAGAGGAGTCCCTGTGTTCCCGAAGTCGGGAATGCACGTCAACCTCCTCCCTGTGGGCATCGTCCTCATTCAAAACATCTAGGTTTCCGGATGAGCGGGGGGACGGAAAAAGGTCGCCCCAGGAGAGAGTGAAGAGGAGAACCCCCTAAGCCAGGCGGCTCTTCTTCGCTTCACGAACAGGTTGGAGCTGCTGGCAACCAGGTTGAGCTTTCCGAACCACGGCCGTTATACCGGCCATCGGGGAAGGGCGAGCTACGATCCCAGGAAGCTATAAATTATAAAACAACATTACAGCTTATGCCTATCTGTGCCAATCGACCATGAAGTTCTGCTATGTAAGATCATGTATGAAAAAGTCTCCTTGATGGTTTGTGCTCTATATAGACCTCCTAGCACCCCTCTTAACATGATCGGTGAATTTAACATCTTTTTAATTCGGCATGTGAAATGTACAAATAACTTTATTCACTTAGGTGGTTTTAATCTACCATGTATTGATTGGAATACACTCACTGTGAGAACCTGGATCATGCACACGAAGAAGCTTCAGTTGACTTGTGTTTTTTCAACTATTTAGTTCAAATAGTAAACTGTCCTTAGAGGCAAATCTTTATTAGATCTGGTTTTTCTGAGTAATAGTTTATCTGCATGTGAGTATGATCTTGAAATATGTGATGGTATATGTGACCATAAAGTGGTGCTTCTGGAGCCAAACAATCGCTGATCAGAGAAAACAAACAATCGCTGATCAGAGAAAACAAACAATCGCTGATCAGAGGAGACAAACAATCGCTGATCAGCAATTGAAGAAAGGAGACAAACAATTGCTGATCACCGATTGTTTGTCTCCTTTCTTTCATCCCGTCTGTTTCGCTGTATATTTTAAATAATTTTACCTTACCAATAAGGCCAAGCTTCCATTGTGGTCAATTTGGAGCAAAATCTAACTTCTCGACCTGTTGTTACATCCATATGCAATTTTAACAGTGCTAAGGATGTTTACATTCTCGTTTTTGTTTTTAGGTTTGGCTTTCGAAGTGTTTCAGGAATTGTCTGTTGACTCTGGTTCGGACCTCGAGGCTTTGTGGTATAGTTTTAGGGATATAGTTTACAAGTGCGTATCCAACTTTGTGCCTCACAGGATAAAAAAAGCAAATGTTTAAAATTCATGGATAAATAGAAATATTTTTGTACCTTAAAGGGACACTGACAGGGTATTTATGTTCGCCGAGGTTTTTAGTTGTACGTGACATATGAGAGCTCAACTACCCAGAACAGAATTTGCGGCTCGAAATTCGGTTTCTTTCCGCCCGAAAACCGCCAATCAAGAACTGGCCGGTTCGAGTCTCGCTCACTCTCTTTTTCGCGGTCACGGGCCGTTTTCTAAGGTATCGATGCGACCACCAAATTTAATCAAAGTCGTGGGTCACTGAAGGCACACACTCAATATTAAAAATAGAAAAAAATATGAAACCCATTTTTTGTGGCTTCTAAAAAGCTGTAAATACGTTGATTGAAAAAAACAGTTCCACAGACAACCGGAAGCATTCTGTGCGTTCGTCGTTTCGCGTATCGTGGGACTCGCGGGGACGGCGATGGCAGCGGACGACGGGCGTGGGACCTCTATTTCAGAACTGTCGTTCGCAGTACCGGCGAATTCTGTCTACCGTTAAAAGAGAAATTTGGGACTGATCAAAAGAATTGGTATTCATCCCGTACGACACGCCCGGCCACCAAGCCGATTTGCACGAAGACGTCGCCGAGCCGTCGCTCCCTTCTCGTGGCTGAAGACATCGCTCGCGCAAACGTCAAGCACGACGTGTCTACTTCGAGTTGAATATGCACGCGTACGATTTCTTTACTAGGTGCGAATGGCCCCAAAGTGTGGTGCTTCCCGACTTCGACCAGGGAGTGCTTTTGCTAGAGAAAAATCGACAGCAAACTTTCCAACACACAGTTTACCAGCTGGATTACTAAGGAAAGAGATCCACCGGAACGGAGATGCCCCAGTAGCTCAGTGGGAAAGACGTCCGGTTCACACGTGGAGGGATCGGGTTCAATCCCCCATCAAACTTTTTTTTTTTTTTTTCAAACATTTTTTGATGTTTACATATCTTTTTCTTTTTTTACAATCATCACTGAAGACACAAACAAAAAAATAACAAACAAATGTTGTGGACGATACTTCGCTGAATTAAATGGTATGGGATTTCCGTTTTGACACTTGCGAACTCAATGTAATCACTTTCCACAAAATGCAAAGAGCATATAAATCAGGTAGCGTTCGCTTTTCGAAGTGCCCGTATATGTTCTACAGGAATTGCAGCCAGCCATTGGTCCCGATCCCGTTGATCTTTCGGAAACTCTGTCGCACAATGCCACTTTTTTTTTCGGACGCAGGACATGTGAGCCAGCTGTTCACGCAACATCTTGGGTGTATTCTTTTCGGAGCCGATCATGGAAATTCACCACGGGCACTCACTACTCATCTCCAACTCCTCAATGTACAAAACAACTCATCTTGGAGTACAGAACAACGAGCGGAACAAACATAACTGCAAAAGAATCGCACGGCGGGCAGTTCCCGCACGCCGCATCGCACGCCGTGTCGTCTGCTACAAAGAGAAAAAGAAAAAAAAAAAAAAACACACGGTCGGGTGTAGCCACGTGACTTCCACCACTCACTCTCTTCTCTCCACTTCTCCGACCTCCGTCGGGTTTCGGTTTCGGTTTCGAGCAGTTGCGTCTTTTGGCTTTATTAAAAAAATACGCTACTCTGTTGCCAAATATTAATTGGGTAGTCCTCCGACACCATAATGAAGCGCCTGGAAAAAAATTTAAAAAATTTTTGGGGGGTGTCAGTGTCCCTTTAAGTGTATAATTGCTGGAGTGAGGAAAAAGTTAAAAATCAATAGGGCAGAATCGTACCATCGGCATCTTTCGGAACTATATATTTCTCTCGAAAACTAGATTTTGGTTACAAAAAAAAAAGACATTTTAATACTGCACTTCGGTTTTTTGTAATAACGCTTTCCAAGTGTTCTGGCACCATTTTTTTGGAAATTGAAAATGGAAAAGGAAAATGGAAATTACTGTGTCGGCTCCTAGGCACGCGGTCAAGCGTGACCTAACCAGTCGGTAAATCTGAGGCACGCTAAATTTGGACACCTTAGCGTAGATCTTCCAGAGTATCTCTTCCCTGGATGCCTTCATATTTGGTCACCTAAGTGCGTTCTTGGCGCAGAAGCTGTGGTCCTCGTTTAGCTCGGAGAGCTGAAATGAGATGTCAAACGCAGCACTTGTCTAGTCTCAGATTCGCTGCTCGCCGGAGAGCCACCACACTCTCAAATGAAAGGGGGTAGTAGGTACATGTCCTGCGGAGTGACTTGTCCCATATAAAACACTCCAAACTACTACATCCGTAAAGGAGGTGCACAAAATGCACCCCATTTAGTGGTGCACATTTGCAGCCTGATAATCCAGGGGGTGTACAGCATGGTGTATAAGTATTTCATATCTTACACTGTCAACGTCCGTCGGGAATTGAGTTACACCTTATTCTAGGGTGCTCAAACATTCCCTTCCATACATGCCTACTCTATTCCAGAGTGTAAAAATGTGAGTGAGTACACATTTCTACACCCTGGAATTGATGTGAGTACAGGCACACCGATTTCCAAGGTACATAAACATTCCCCTTCTTACGCCGTCACTATTAACTGGGTGTACAAACACTCATTTCCCAGGTGCCTACTAGATATTCTCCTTACACCGTCACCATCAAGTGGGTGTACAGAGACACCAAATTACGAGGCGCATAATTATTTCACATCTTACGCCGTCGCCATGAAGTGGGTGTACAAACAGCAATTTCCAGTGTGCATTAAATATTCGCCTTCTTACACCGTCACCATGCAGTTGGCTTACACACACACCCCATTTCTGGAATACAAAGGCAAGAATTGCATGTAAAAGAAAAAAAGTTCATGAAGTATAAGTCTGAAACATACTTTACTTGCACACATACTCCCTCACTCTTGCGGCAGGAGCTATGCCACCTCAGTGCAGCACACTGGTGTGACTGGAGTGAAGTCAATGCCGAGAAGCCTCTCGATGGCAGTGAAAGACCTCGGTGTCCGTTTTCAGAAAATACAGGTTCACGGCCTACAAGGAGTTTGTATGGTGCATTTGGGGCATTCTCGGCCGTCATTGACGTGTCAAGCTCTTAGGCTGTGTGGTCGGAAGGATCAGGGAACAGTTTTTGTCGCCAACATACACAGGGTTTCAATACTGCTAACTCAAAAACCTCGACCTGTGGGCCAGGACTGCAGCTTCCTTGCTTGGCCTCTGGAAAACGCTGCACAGAGACTTCCCTCGTGAGCAGGGAACGTAGGTGGCCTTGGCCTCCTGGTAGGTGCGGACTCCTTCTGCCAGTCCCAGGCAGCACCTTCTGGGTGGGTCTAAAACAGTTTGTCGAAAGCCAATTCGTCAACATAATTTTTCAAATAGGGAAATTCATACTAGGGTAATTCGTCGAACGAAGTACTTGTTGAAGCGGCCCGTTTGCGTAAAGATATTCCTCAAAAGACACCGACAAAGTTGGATTGATGTGTTTTCAAACCTAGAACGCAATCTCACCACAATTTGCGGACTATCGACATTGCATTAAAGAGTGAATTTCGGTTTGATAATTTATACAAAATTGTAGAAAGGGCTATATTGGAAAAACGTGGCTTTATTGTCTCGCCAGGCCTCGCACTACATCCTACAACCTTGCATTACATACCACACAGACCAAACATAAAAAATAAAACGTTAAACACCAAGAATAAAGATGGCGGCCGTGGGACTGCCGCCTTAAATGTAAGCAGGACTACGACAACTCATACCTGTTGCAGAGTTTAAAGAAAATAATGTTACCTCCTATGTCTAAGTACATACATGGGTGGGCAGGCTCGCAAAGCTTGTGCAAGGTCTTCGTGCATTGCTTGTGGGCGAGTTTGAGGTGATTTACCTCTCCGAAGTTGATCACATCATACACATATCACAAGATGTACACGTGGCTACTATTGACATCAATTGCAGACAGAATCTGCTCTGCAATTACATGGTTGCTTCCCAGTTTGAGTGCTGTTGAGTCACATTTCGACGGAAGCCGGTACTGAGTACTGTGCGCAATATGGCCAGCAATGTGCACCCTGTCATACACAACTCTGCAAGACCAGCTCCCTTACAAGTCCTTACAAGTTTCTGTCGAAGATGTTTACTGTCAAGTTCACAGACATGCTCAGGCACCTGCCTTGGCTTTCCGAGTAGCAGTAGATTGCTTTACTTTTTTTGTTTCTTCATGGAGAAATACTCCTGAACCTTGTCCGAGGCCTTACTCCTTAGCTCAAAAAAGCTGTTGCAAAGTAAGGCACGTTACGAGATCTGGAATGCCTTTCCATTTGATGACGACACCAGCTTCAGGAGATGGCCCATGTTAGATTCACATACAAAGCCTGACATTGACCACAGGTGGCCATGAACAATAACTGCTCTGGGGTGGTACAGGAGCGTGTTCACATTCTAACTTATGTGGGCTTTGACGTACAAACATTCTGTCATGACGACAAACTGTCAACTTTGATGTGCTGGCATCCAGATCCTCCACTGTCTAATGTGTCTTGCACAACAGATACAGTGCCGAAACAAAGGGTTCAAAGTGCTGGTGGTACAGCTCTGGTGGCACATCCTTCAAGCACGGCAGACAGTAATAAAATACCCAGCACTGCCACTCAGCTGCCTTCCAGTATTTTCTTAGCTTGAGGGCTTGTGGCGGTTGGTTAAAGCATTGTAGAGGCTTTAAATCACATAACCGTTTGCTCACGATCAACTGATGCGTTAGATCTCCGATGTGGTATTCCTCACCGACGCACGAGAGCCACAGCCCAGCAAACTGGTATGCAACGCGAAGCTATGCACAGTGTATATAATCGGGGTTAAAACTCCACACGATGTTGAACGCTGGCACGTTGAGAAGTGGCGAGGGACCTTTCACACCACGAACCGTGTGCTGAGTTACTGCTGTTGCCGTCATGTCTGCCACAATTCCCAGCTCTGTCTGGTCTTCCATCACGCCTGCAGTGACCGGGTACTTGATGCACCTTGCAGGAATGAATTAATAAGACTATTAGTACCTCGAAAGTATCACATTGGAATTGTATTACTTTACCAATAATGAAAACTCCGGGGTGAAGGCACCATGAGCAGCCGTAGTACTACCCTTTGAACTGCAGGATGTTCTGCATTGCAACCTTTGCAGGAGCGTCTGTGACGCAGCTGGTGCAATATACCTAGAAAAAAGTGTGTGTCTACAGATAGTTATTTATCAACACAATAACTAGTAATTAATATCTTGAAAGATGCAAGCTTAAACAAAAACCTGACACACTTATAGAGCCTGTCCAGTGAAATGTGGGGCTCCTACATTTGTGTAGTTAAGTTCCAGATTGAAAAGAAAACGCACAATCCCCGTCCTGGCAAGGCTTCATTTTACCCCGACACTCATGATAAAAACCAAAGAATCCGTGTGACATATTAGCTGGATTATTTTCAATAGCTCTGTAAGCTGACCGAGTATGTCTAATATGTTAAATAGCATAGCTATCAAAATTACTCAAAACTCGCCTTGAAGGTTACCGTTATGCCTCTGGCATTCCAAGTGATCCTTTCTTGGGCCAGTCTCCATCTGCTGTGGGAACGCCTGCAGCAGCAACGTCATGTTTGGATGCTTGGCACCATACCACAACAGTGGCAGGATGATGGACCGCCAATACAAGCAAGGCGGCAGCTCGTTGATTGTCAGTTGTACCGGCCAGATAGAATAGTTTGCAGACATAAGAAACGGGCTCCCGTTGGCGTTCATTGAGACTGTCAGGTCATGCAGACCACAACTGAGCTTGGCACGTTGCTCATGATAAAGTTCACCATCCGTTATGTCGGATATCCCCGTGTCTCGAGGCGCATTTACATTGCGCAGTGACTACGCTAGCTTCTCTCTTACATATTCATCGCAGAGGGCAGATGCTAATTGGGCCTCCAAGGGTAGGCCAACGAAGTAACTTCCTTGAGTCATCAAATCCCGGCCGAGGTACCGCTTCCCGCACATTGAGCATGTGGGCGAGATACTCTGCCTGGTTTGCAGACTGCCTGCAGTCTTTTCCAAGAAGGTCTCACATGTCGGAGAGTAGAAATGGAAAGCGGCATGCGTTGTGTCAATAAAAAAGTTTGCATTTACCGTACGACGCAGGCTCATTTTTTCGGTTGACCCGCTCGCCTTTCCTTTCCTTGCCTTGGGGAATTTCAGGAAAAAGCAGTCCTTGCCGTCCTTGGTTTCAGCCTGCTTGCCTGAGGTTTGCGGCATAAAAGTCTTCACCCCAGCCCGGTACAATACGCTTTGTGGACACAGCTTTCTCAGCAAGCCACTTGTCGTTCGCCTGTTTGTGGCACCCCTGCAAATGTCGCTCCAAGTTTCCACCGAGGTCTCCACAAACAATGTGCTGGCAGTCCTCAATCTGGCACGTCGATTTGTTTGAGAAGCTGTCATAGCTGAAAAATCTTTGAGCACGATTTGTGTTCTCGCGCACCATAGGGATGAACAAGTACACTTCTGCAACAGTCTCGGACTGCCGTAACTGTAGAAAACAAAAGATGAACTTCAACAGCGGCGGGTCGGATGTGAACTCCCCGCGCTTGCCATGATCTGTTAACTGTCTGTGTCGTCTGTAGAAAGCGTGAAGGGAGACGGCGCAAGAGCTAAGGAGAGCATTGGGAGAGGGTGGAGGCACGTCCACGTCCACGGAGAGAGAGGCTGAAATCGCGCCACCGCTCTTTCATTGGTGGGGATCAATGGCTTCTTTTGTCTTTATTTTTGCTGAGCTTGTTCGTCCAGAGCTTAGATGCGGGGGTGAGGGCTTGCTCGTCTTCTCTTCAAATATGGCAGCAGACAAATGGCAGTCTCTTACTTCGCTGCGTGGAACGAATACTGAAATATCTGAACTTTTTCAATAAACCGAAAACCGACAAGAAAATTTTTTGGTTTCACTCCGAAGTAGAATAATAAATAATGTTTCAATCACCTTTTCGTTCCTCCCAAAAATATTGTTTTTTTCGTTTTTTGCTTTTTGTTCCGTTTCGATACACTGTTCAGTACGATGAAGCTCCATAGCGATCTTGGTGCGACTGGTTGGAGCAACCCTTTCGAAGCTTCAAAGATTTGAAAGACCCGAAATGGCGGTCGCCATGGAAACCGGGACCGATTAGCCCATCACCTTGAGAAGTTTTGTCTGTATGTTGGTATTTGTTTGTGTCCGGCTAGCAGGCGGGAAGGCAATGGTGCTACTTTCCCAGATCCCGTGACCTTAGGGGTAACTCGTGCTTAAGCGAGTTTATTAAAGTGTGTAAAAAGAATTGCAGCTTTGAATTAATACCCTAACTCTGCTGCATTAAAAGGAGTCCACGCACTTCTTCCACCAGGCTGGCATTATTCACAGGCAGAGCTCCTGGAATATATGAATTTCATAGAAATATGGCCACAAGATCCCTTTGGATCTCATTCTGGACCCCTTCAGCACCTTCCTAGAGAAATGTAGAACTTGTTACATATTACAGTTACTAAGTAAACAAATCTGGAAAAATTTAACACCAGCATATTCATTATATTAAACAATGAATGAGTGCATCTATATTGCCACATCTTAGTACAATGTGTGCGCAGTTGGAATGACCATCTCCCAGTCGAAAGCCTGCCCAGTCATATTTTAAGGAGTGCAGCACTATGACAGAATACATGCTCTGCTCCTTCGATGGTTTTTCCCACTGCTCAACTACTCGTTCCACTTTGCACATGAGTGTGCTTTTACAAGGCTTCTGCGCAGTATTTACGAAACATGTTTTTGCAGACTGTAGTCAGAACGCAGATATATCAGTTACTAGATCACTGCAGCTAAGACGGTACTTGCACGAACGTGCGACGAGGATCAGCAGAGGTCTGCACATTCTGCCGTTGTAACCGATCTGGAAAGTAGCACTATTTACAGGTTGGAATATTTAAGAGTAGCTTTAACATGCGCTGCGCAAAGTTATATATGCGACGAATAGGAAACTATACATAAGAGGGGTTCTATAGGCAAACTCGTCGAAGGACAACTTGTCGAATAGGCCTATTTGTCATAACGCAACTGGTCGAGGGGCTTTTCATCAAAGAGGTACTCTGGTCGCCAATAACATTGCAATGTGCTTCCCTATCTCAACATGGGTATATTCTATGACCGATTAATCTGGGTCACAATTTTTATAATCATGGTGCACTCTGTTCAATATATATATTGAATCATAGATGTCTTGCCCGAATTGTTTTAATATGAGGTACTGCTTCAATAACGCTTCTTAGGCAATGCAGGTATTGCGTCTCAGGTAAAAAATTCTCAACTGGTATCCAACTGGTCCCAGGTTTAAGGAACAATTCCCAGTTGGACCAGCTGGGATCTAACTGGGACCAGCTGCAACTGCAATCTAACTGGGACTAGTTAGATCCCAGCTGGAAATAAAGGCAATTATTATTAACTAGGACCAGTTAAATTTTAGTAGCAGCTGGTCCGTTGTCGCTGGTCGGTTGACACTAGAAAATACTCTGCGAACTAGTTAAGATAGCGAAATGCGATGCCATTGCATTTTGTTTACAATTTATTCCAGCAGATGAGAGCTGCAGCAAGACGCTCATTCAATCTTTTGATATGCCTCCTTGAGCCTCACTGATTTAATGGAATCTTGTATATTTTCGGTCAGGATGTTTGCAAGGTTGAAAACCGCTGCAGTGATGTCCACCTTCTTTACCGCTGCCCAATGGTGCAACGTAGCTGCAAATGAATTGGCCAAATATTATTTTTTGTTTCATGTTGTTCAGATTCTTACCCACCTTCAACATCATTGACCTTTTCTGGGGTCAATGCTGGCTTGGGTTGCTCCCCCAAGCCCCTCTTCTTGGGTGGCAGCTGGCCTGACATGCTTCGTACTGCCAGCCCAGGTGTAGTCCAGATGGACTGGGCGGTCTCCTTCAAGACGAGACGGCTTGGTGTGAGCCATCACTCGTTTCGCCTGGGTTGGCGTAAGTATTATCCCCTTTTGGAGGTGAAGCTGTAAGCAGATTGAACATAATTATGTAAAACAGTGCTACTAGATGAAGACAATAAGGAACATACATGACAGGAAAGGCACTGACTCACAAGCAAATGATTTACTAGGAGGGAATGAAGACAAAGTATACTTAAACTGACACAAGTGTGTCTGCCACAGTCTCATGATAACTGATCTTCAAGTTCACACTGGCATGCACAGAACCTTCATTATCCCCTTTGGAAATTCCATCTCTTCATCTGACATTGCCGTGATGCATGGATCACACGGTCACCTCCATTGCTGTTGATGTGATATGCCTTCATCACGTCACAAGTTGTCTTGTCCATGTGCCTGCCAAAAATAGTAGTGCTGTGGAAGGACGGTCCACAATTAATCGCACTCCATACAGCTCATTAGAACGTATCCTCCACTGTAGCTCTAGAAAACCAAGAGCATCCTCGGAGTCTGTCGTTCAGGCACTGCCCCGTCTGGCCAATGTAGTTGCTGCCACACAAGAGTGGAATGCTGTACGCAACTCCCAAAAAACAGTGAACAAACAGTCTGACGTACTTCTTAGTGCACTTGTTCCCAGATAGTCCCTTGGCCTTCACATTGACTCTAGCACATATTTGAGTTGTTTTCGGGGGGTGCTGAAAAGACCGCTGAAACTTCAAACCGGCTTTTCAACATTTTTTTTAAAATGGACACCCTGCGACGGTCTCCTTTCTTCTGCACTGTGGTCGGTATCCTGGTTGCCCCTTTCCTCTTCAACAGGTTGCCTGCCCCACCTAAGGCAGATGGCCGATACCCTGCTGTTCTCAGTCTATCAGTTTGTTTTCCGAAGCTATTTGCCAGTGTGTGAAAACAGAACTTTTGCAGTGCTGCACCCAGACACGAAAGAGCAATACAGTAAAACCTCGCTATAACAAAGTTGAAGGAGCAGTCGTAATTATTTCGTTATAACCATTAGTTTGTTATAGCCACTGTCCATTTCTTCCCACTATTAGCAAGCAAGGGGAATTATGATTGCTTTGTTATATCCATTAGTTTGTTATATCCCATTTTGTTATAATGAGGTTTTACTGTACCCCTATTGATTGCTTTTGAATAGGCTCGCTCAAAGAAATGCATGTTAGACTAGAGATTGCCCCATTCAAAGGTAATAAAGAGAGGTATTGCTCTTTTATGCCTGGGTACGGTGCTGCAAAAGTCGTGCTTTCACACACTGCCAGATAGCTTCAGAAAACAAACAGATATGCAGACAGCTTATCTTCTCAGGTGTGGTGTAGCTCATGCAGAGAATAAGTTTCCTGTTCTAGATACCTTCCTTGCACATAAATTTTATAGCTAATGAGCCAGAGACTTTCCTTTTTCTTTTTGTGGCACTAACGTTTCCACATACACCTTAAAAGACAACAAGAAACCCACTTACATGACCATCAGCCATGTAGGTAAACTCTGCAGGGCATGAGTCAGTCAATGCTGAAATTATAAATCGGTCAAACATTTAGGTAAATTACCCTCGACGCAATTCAGAACTCTGTTTTTTCAAGTCATACAGGCAAGCAGGAAGAAATAAAATCAAACAAGATCACTAAAGTTTTATAGGGAGGTAATTTTTTTTTTTTTTTTGGAGTGGCAGGAGTCAACTTACCTGTAACAGGACCCACAGCTTGAGGTACTTGTGCAGCCAGTCCTCCATGTGCTGCAAATAGTTAAGGCAGGTCAGTATGTCTCACATAGAAATGCTGCATACATTGAGCCAAATGAATTATCATAGAACTATTGGCCCAAGAACTCCATGCAGCACGCCTCAGATAGCTACATAAAGTGCACTCAGCAAAAACTGTGTAAATGTCAACTTACCTGCACCAGTACTGCAGGCATAAGAAGCACTCGCACCCTGGCTTGTTTAGCTGTAAATGTATGCAGTGCACTGAGAATGGTCGGCTTCGGATGCAAGAAGCTGCGTAAGTGCCAACAACTCACCTGTGTCAGAACCAGCCTCGGAACACTGTGCAGCTGCAGCTTTTGCTGTAGGTATAAACAGTGCACTCAGAGCTGACAGTTTCAGATGCAAAAAGCTGCGTAAATGTCAACTCACCGGCGATGGAAGCACTCACACAAGCAGCTTGGCTATGGCTGCCTTGGCTAGCTGTAATTATATGCAGTATATAAAATAAAATATGTTATGTTTCACGTGTAAAAGCTGCACAAAGGCCAACTAACCTTCTACGGAGGTCCTCTTTTTCATATTTTTTTAACCGGCAGCCTCGGGTTTGCTGTAAATATATACAATATATTAAGAATCAAGTGTCGTATCAAAGGGTCATATGTCCGGCCAACTTGCCCTCTGCTCTGGGTTTCAACCCCTGTGCAGCTTGTCAAGGCTCGGCAAGCACGTCAGCCTCTTGTGCTGTATTAGAAAAGAAGGTGCTTCAAGAATGCAAAGTAGTCATGCGATTGTTGCCCCTCTTTAGAATCTTATTGCATACTAAACCATTGCAACATTAACTAAAAGCCTCTCAAACACTCTAACCATGGATTAATTACAAATAATGTATGCCAACTCGTACATTCCGGTGTACAGCTAGGTAAATATTTACATATGCCAAGCAAGTTAGTCTTGGGTTAGACTCAGAGGATGAAACCAAATCAGACAGATCAAATCACCTGGGTGCAGATTTGCTAGCTCTACGACACTCGTACCATCAAAAAGCTAATTCATACCTAAACTGCATGATCCAGATCTGCCACCTTGTTTTGATTCTGCTGGTTTTCCACTGTTAAAACAATTTAATGAAAATTTATTTATAAAGTACAATTGATCACATTTTTAGTGCTTAGGATAAAGACAAACATTACATATTATAATTAACAACTTGCACATTAAACCCCACTGTGTAAAAGGTTCAAAAGCAAAACAGACAAGCAAAACCTAACTCGGTCTTACTTCTAAAGCGCTTGGAGCCCAGGAGTGCCTGCTGACAATGTTGGACCATCGTTCTGTGCCATGATGGGCCATGATTTAACCAACGGCATAGCCAATATGGCCCACTATTGGCTGTCTGTTTTTCAACCATTATTGGCATCCAACCTTTACCACTGGCTCATCCAATATTGGCTTCCATTCATATACATTGGCTAACCTAATATTGGCAGCCAATCATACACATTCGCTATTCCAGTGCTGGCAACATATCGCGCGACCGTCAACTGGCCGGTAGATCAGCACCTTATCGCGGCGTAAAACAGCAAGTCATCGAAGCTAAGAGAGTGCCTTCTGTGGCATGCGCGTAGTCTCGCTGAGCTTTTCATTTGCGCAGCAATAAGGCGCCAATCTATCAGCTGGTCGGCGTTTGCGCGGTGTTGTTAAAAAATCTGGAGGCTGTACATTGGCTGCTCTAGATCAGGCACCCATTGTTGTCCATAGACTATTCAGATATTGACTGCAATTGTTTAGCCAGCCATTCACTAACACAGAGCACTTATCCAAAAGAAAGCCTGCAGAGAAAACTAAGTACTTTGTCCCATGGCAATTTTATATGGCATGCAAATATGAACAGTTCAGAACCTTCAGAAGATTATAGACTTTATTGACACCACACTAGCATCTGCTTGGGTGGGCTTGGCAGGGGTCTAGGCAGCATCTTAGGTTGCAGGCTCGGGATTGAACTGAGGAGGGGTCTGGACCAGGGGCAGGGGCTGCACCAGAGGCGGGGCAGAGACAAGGGCTGCCTCAAATCTTCTCCTGCCCTCTCCTTGATCCACTGAGCCGGGCAGCCACCTCCCGATGATCGCCTGGGCTTGAATCTTGTCTACGCGCCATTTTTGACAGATGACATCTGCAAAGTGGTTCCACAAGTTTAAACATTCAAATTAAGGAGCACTTTCTTTTTAGCAGAGCGCATTGACCGTGACTCCCGTAAAATACCGGGCAAGCGCCCACTCAAAATTTTGAGATAATCATGAAAAGATGGGGGATGGGCGGTTGTCCGGTCATCAGTTCTACATATCAATGTACTGTGCATATTTTCTCAGATTTTACAAATTTGGGTATGGGCGCTTAATGTGGTATGGGCGGATGCACGGCATAAAAGGAACAGCCGAAGCCAGAATCACTATCAAACTAAAAGTAAAATAGAAAGTAAACAATTTGCTTCGCCCGACTGTTGGAAATTGGTTTCAGGCTGAAGACCTGCTCAAGCCATCAGCGTTGCCATTGTTTTTGGCCCGTTGGTATGCAAAACCGTCGCCCGGAGTTTGCTTTGTTTGCCTCCATGACAGCGGTCTCCTTTTAACGTGAGCGTGTGGCTCGGAAGCATCTGGAAAAGAGCGCCGTCTTGGCGGCGTTGTACAGATCAGCCGCTTCGTAACGATCCAAGATCTTCGGTAGCTCGTTATTCACCCAGGAAGAAGCACCATCTCGGTCCGCGGATGCAGGTTCTCCGCTGATAACTTTCCCGACGATTCCGTGTCGACATTTAAATCCTTGTAACCAGCCGTTACTTGCCATGAAATCATCGTGGCCTAAAATGCACACATAATCCCTTGGTTTTGCTGCAGTACTGCACCACTAATAGGAATGTTTTGCGCACGCATGTCAAGGAACCACGTGAATACCGCTTTGTCCACGTCTGCGTAGGTTGACGACTTCAAATTTTTCTCCTTGGAGCTTGTGCCGGCTTTCATTGCATTCCGGATTGCGTTTTTTGAGGCCAAAATTGTTGACAGGGAGCTCGCTGGGATGCCAAAACAGGCTGCAACATCCTTTTTTCTTTCACACTCAGACACCGCATCCAGGATAGCAGCTTTGTCTTCAAGAGACAGAACTTTCCGTTTCATAGTAGCAGAGCTCATGCTTCAGGTGGCACGTTGACGGAACGATGCTGTGACTCACTAAGTGACTTCACTTGTCCCCAGGAAAAAATATTCAAAAGATCCCTAGATTCCCTAGATCGATCGTACCGTCGCCTGGTCGGCCTGGTGCCTGGTGTCGCACTGTGACAGCGGCGAGCAACACGACTGTCGGCGTCGGCGTCTGCTTTCGGGCCCGCTGGTTTCGCTTGTAGCTGTTTTGAGTTCATCTCTGCCCAGCGTTTGCTACGTCTCGTGAGTCGCAGCTTTTTGGCGGGAGTTTTTGTGGGACGGCGAGACATTTGCGGACACGTCTCTGGCGATGTGTGCTCTGGAAACAACGATCAAATCGGACGCTGTCGGCTGCTCCTCGTGTCCCTAAGTGTCGTATCGCAATATGGTGGCAAGTAAAGTCGGGCTTTTATTCGTGGTGACTTTTGTGTAGCGACGTCAAAAGGCTGCTGACACCAAAAGGCTGCTGACATGAGAGGCTGGGGGTCTGGCAGCGCCCGCTCGCTGCCATTACCGACGTCTTTTGGTCGGCTGCCCGCCTTTGGTGGCAATTGGACGAGAATATATCTGCATTTTAGGTAACTCGGTATAGGCACTGATAAAAAAAAATGGAGATTGCGGCGGAGTGAGTTCGTTAAATCAAGGTTATCCATCGCAAGCGCTTCGTTACAGGGAGTTCACAAATACAAGCGCTTCTATGACGATCGCGTCAAGGAATTGAAAAAGTTCGTTAAATAGAGGATTTCGTTGTATACAGGTTCGTTACATCCAGGTTTAACTGTACTGTGAATCTCGCAATAGGCTCCATCCTGCATTTTCACAAACCGCATGCAAGTCTTCTTAGCCCTTGCATACTCTCGGCTGTTGACTACAAACCGAGCAGGCACCCAACCAAAGTCTCTCTAGCACTTCTTGCACGGCAGCAATTAAAGTGACTGGCTGCGGAATGCCCAAAGTGGTATTCTTAGGAATGTCGGTAAGCTTCAGGTATGTACGCAACAGCAGGCCAAAGCTAGCTGGGGGGTAGGTCACTTCACTGAATGGCATCCATGTCTGCTTCATGACCCACCTCTCGGCAACCTACAGGGGAACCCCTTTTGCGGCAGTGGTGAGGTGCAAAAGTGTACCATTCACACTCTCAAATGGAAACATTGATGTAGCCCACAAAGGGCCGAGCTGCATCACACTTTTTGGCAAATGCATAAGCAGATGCATGTTGGATGTCTCTGCTGCTTCGCCATACAGGCCAGACATTTGTCGAATAAAGTGTGTCAAGAGTGCTTCGGCAGCTTTGATATGGTTTCCGTGGACAGTTTTCTGCAGAAGAAATATGGCCTCGCAAGAGAGTGTGAAGTACACAAAGTACTGGCGTGGAAGTATGCTGTAAAGACAAGGCATATGGCATAGTAAATCAGCCAGTATCTATACTCTTTCGCTTTCCACAATGCCCTCTCTGTAAGAGATTGTGTTGAGCGTGAAAAAAATTTTTGGAGGGCACATCAGCAAGCCTCATGCCTAGAGTAGCAGTTTGGTTCCCGATATAAAAAGCAGCACCTGTGCATAAAAGCCAAGACTCTGTAAGCTGCTTTGTCACGGCTTCGAGCACGCATTGCCTTTAATCTGGCACCATCCCCCAAATTAGGTCAAGTCCCTGCAGTCGGGCAATTGGGCTTGGCCCATACATGCCATGTGTTGTGGTTCCAGTCATTGCAGCTGCCCTCATGTCCTGCAGAACACCCTCGTGAGTCCTTTCGGTTTCATTGGCACTGTAGGGAAGCTTCAGGGTACCTATAATCAAAAGACCCAAGCGATTGTTAAATGATGAAGCGTCACAGCCTATTGCAACCAGGCATCAATCTGAAACGAAAATGTTGTGGTCCCACATTGATGCAGTATGGAGGCAGTAATTCTCTTCAATAGATTTTCAACAAAGCCTATAACGACCATAGCTTGGGGTTCAAATTTTATTATTGATATTTGAGCACGAGAGCGAGGGAAAGAACAGGGCTTGTTTATTTACGGTTAATACAAATGTGTCATAGCCTGTGGAGCAAAAGCTGGCTGTGCGCAACCCAGGGGCCATGGGTTCCAATCCCCACCCCTGCCCATTTCGATTCGGATAAGCATTGTACTGCCATGCATTCCTGTATCACTACTGTGTAATGCATGTTAAAGACCCCAGCCTAGCTGTCATACTGCACTAGCTATATTGCTCATCTATAGTGGAGATTTATTGCACTCTTGAGTCGCTGACTTCGAACACATTGTTCAAATATGCACTCAATCAAGTTTTTCTTTAATAATTCAGTTGACCGACATGTGAGCCTCTTAAGCAAATGCTCAAATATCATAATCCTATTTACCTGAGTGGAACTTACTCAACAGATCTTTTAAGCTCCTGCCAAAACATTCTGATGAATACTTATACTGAAATCGACAGCTGCCTCAGGCTACAAGTTTGAGGTATTTGCTTTGGAATATTTGGAACCTAGCCATAGTTTATTCCAAATAACTAAAACTGCACCCATAATATCTCAGTTTTTTTAGCTACTGATAGTAATTTTGCAAACTTGGAGATAGGATTTTGTCACAACCATTTTCCTCAGTACACCCTGATAAAGCAGAAACGCTGGTACGTACTCGGGAGCTATTCACATGATCAAACGGCGTCTTATTTGAATGAAAACGAAACTACGACATTTTATCGAATGACACTTTAGCGAATGATGGCTTTCATATGAGCGAATGGGTCTATTTACATCAGATGGCTTCGATTATCTTCCTTTTGTAACGAGCCACCTTGCCTTGCACCGCGAAGTGGCATGAACAGGTGGTCCGAACGGCCTAACACGCTTCCCAGTGATACACGTGGGACGAAACGTCTCTATAGCGTGTCGCCGCCTACAAACAGCCTATTCACTAAAGTTCCATTCGCAAAAACGTTCATTCGCTCAAATGATTTTTATTCGCTAAAGCATGTGTCATTCGCTCATATAATATAGACCCATGCTTTCTCAACTACCCATACTTGAAATATGCTTTTTATATCCTTGCCTTATATATTTCTTACAAGAGCTTTTCACTGGGGCTGCACTACGAACTGTTTGCAACAGGTTTAGGCCAAATGATGACGTCTGGAAATACGAGCCTAAGTTAAGTTCTGTAGAACAAGAAACAATTGCTTTAAATGGTGTTACAGGCCTTCAACCAGAGTTCCCTTGTGATAGCACCATGGGCATCCATGGTACCCGTTGAACTGCTTTCGGTTCAACACTGTTGCTCTAGCAGGAGCATCTGTTATACAGCCCACAGCGTATATACCTTGGAAGTGAGGGCTTGTCGATTTTTGGGGCACATCCACTTGAGCGAGCCAATCTTAGAGAACTGTTCAAACTTGTGTAAACATAGATCCCTTCCAGCAGCAATGCAGAATGCGCGAGCGATTACAAACAATTCACAATCATATCGATTCTCCTTGGTCTGTACAGGTTTAGATTTAATAGTTACTATCTCTATGCCTTGCTCCAATATTCTCCACAACTGTAAAACTACACTAGGTGAGATACCTCCATTTAGAGAGCCCTAAAGAAACACAGTGTTATTTAGTGCACCATGATTTGTTACAGTGACCTGCAGTGATTAGGAACATGAATTATTTAAATAAATTTGTCTTGTTTCCAAAACTCGTTAAACTGTCCTAAAAGAGTCTTGTAGACCACCAACAAGATCAAATTGGTCCCAAAGAATAGCTTGCACTGTGTTCATTACATTATCATCCAGAGTCGTGGGCTGTAGTAAATCTTTGAAAGCTTTTTGCGTCGTTCAACGAGCAGCATGAGACCCCCAAGGCAAGTCTTCCATGTACTGTAGGGCACGCATTTCTACATCTGACAACTTTCTAGTCCCGTGTGTATCTAGTATATCTTTCTTTATATAATGGGCTGCAAGAGATTTAGATGTCAAGCTGGTCACAGATTGTACTGATTTTATTACATTCTTTGACATGTTCGCACCCCTTGTGTGTCCTGAAGACTGTGGGCGGTTCTTTAATGCCCCTTCCTCGGGTGGAGAGACTCACGCTCTTGGTTAACTGTTTATTAACCCGACGTAATGCTTACGAGGCAAGCCTCACGTCAATGTCCGGGCAGTCCGCGGGCAGCGCGCAAACGTTGTCACGGGTCGGCTTTCCGATGGTCTGGAGGCGTGCAAACGTTGTCCATGGGAAGCCGTGGTTCCGGGCAAGTGGCCTCGTTGGTTTTGACGCTGCACAGCCGCGTCCAGGGGCTTCAGGAAGGTCACCGGCTTGCGGCGGCAATCCAAGCCCCGCGGTCCAGAAGCCGGGCAGTCGTCTTCCATGGGGGGCCGCGGCTCCAGGCAGGTCACCGGCTAGTGGCGGCAATCAGAGCCCTGCACTCAAGGAACCAGGCAGCCGCTGCCGTTCGTCCCGCGCCGACAAGAGCCGTAACAGTCGTCTCTCCGTCCCTTTTCTAGCCTCGTCATCCTCAGGCAGCGCCGCTGTGGGCACGAGATTGTCCACATCGGCGACGCCCCTTCGATGCTATCGCCACATGGCATCAGCTGCGCACGATGTGGTGGGAAGGAACACGATGGGTTCGCACAAGACCTTGGATACAAATATATTGTGCTGTAGTTACGGTGGGAGGCAAGTACATACGTTTCTTGTTTGGCATCACTGTTCTCTTAGACTTAGATCTAGCTTTCTTTTTGTCTAGGCCTACCCTGGGGTGACTTGTTAAGTAGAGTACCCAAAGTGACCTTTGTACTATTAGAAGCAGTTTCGTCTACAAGATTATCTGGCAATTTTATATCCATCTCATTATGGTACTGCAGTTCCCGAGCAGGTAACCTTGAAGTTTGTGCACAAATGTCAGTGGCTTTGCAGTAATCGTGATCTGAAATAATATGTTTACCAATCAGGAGATCCATCTATTCAATTTGTAGACTTTCTATATTAATTGGTTTCTGTAAATGGTGGTCTGTATTATTACTCAACGTCCCCACAATAATCCTGCTGTTTATTGAACTCCCTTAAACCCTGTGAGGTTTTGTTCCTTGAATAGGTAGTGACAGCTGTGAAAAACTCCCCAGTCCACCATTTTGCCCTGGAGTTTCTTTGATTAAGCTGCACCAATGTGTTAGCAAGGCTCTTCGACCATTGTAGAAGTTTGATATGGGCGTACTTATATCTTTCCTCAACTGTGTCAGGTTTTGGACTTCCCTGCTTTGCTATTGTTGTAGTAATTACTTGCTGAGTCGCTGGAGCTGTGTATGAAATACCCTCTGAAATCAGATTTTAACCGTCGGGTTGCAACACATTTTATGTCAAAAAGATTAACTTTAAGAACTGACCAAACTGCAAAGATGTGCTTGCAAGGAATCTTATAATGGTTATGAAATGAGCACTTGCAAGCAGTCAGGTCCTGAGAGATGTAGCGAGGTTACTCTGCCAACTGAATATGTGTTCTACATTAGTCATGCTGTAATGCCAAGTACAGTCCTGAGAGAATAATTCAAACTGCTTATAAATGAGGTTCCTAGCATGCACTGTGCACTTACTGAATATTTCCAGGTGAAAGCTGTCCATTTAAAGAGTATCAATGCATACCTTGCTTTTCTTGAATCGTTTAAAGCTAACTGACAAAGTCTCATGCTCTACAAATTGAACTAAGCCCTTGACTGCTTCAATTATGCGCGTGGTCCCACGTATGCCTACAGATGTGCAAATTCTTTAAATAATATTTAAAAAGTCACGGTCATCTTGTGTTTCTTCTTTTAACCGTTTCAGTAGAAAATTGTACTCGCTCTCATCATGTGCATAAATAAGGTCTAGGGTCGTGTTTTTTTTACTTTTTTGTTTTTGTCTATTGTGAAGGGGCTCTTTTTGGACACTATCATGGAGGATACTTTATCACATGCGAAGAACATAGCAAAATGTGGCAGCCTGGAAGCAACTGACCTATAATATTCATTTCATTTAGATCCCTATCCATCACTGCAACTTTAGAATTAGGCATCACGGACAGGGTTAAAGCTAAAATTTTGGCTAAAATGATTTTAGACTTTCAGAGGTTTCACGTCGTGCAAAAGCATAACGCAATGGTCTTCCGTGGCCCTTGCTATCCTCACATAATATAGCATGAAGACCAAAACCCCCAATGTTTACTTTGTAAGTTCCATCAAAGAACAACACTTTCGAATACTTTTCTGCAAACTGCTGCATTAGCTTTGACTGAAGTAGTATGAACAGGAGCTCATCTCTCTCACTTTTCTTTATATGTACTCTCCTGCCAGGGCACATGTTAACTAGGCTTTCCATTTCCTCCAACAGAAGAGACCCATGGTGTAGACTGTTTTCTATCTTTTTAATCCTGGCATACTTCAAATTCTTTACATCTTGGAATGTAAGGTGCTTCCAAGTCTTTTCTAACATGACTTTTTTATTATTATCATTAGATTTAACTTTTGAGGAAAGAAGATCATCGATCTCCTCAAGATCGGAGAGTAGCCAGACGCATTTATACCACCTGTAGATGATTGGACCAACTTCATTAGTTGAGTGGATGTCACTGAATTGCTTTACCTCATAATGAAGGTGAGGTTTCTCGCAAAAAGTGCGCTAAATTTGAGCGGTGCAATTTTTACGAAGGAAACGCTGGTTACGGCGAATACCTGTTCGTTTTAGATTACCCTCTTATTCGTGAACGCATGTTTAAGTAATGCATAAATAATAAAAAGGATCCCCCAGTTGGGTCACTTAACTTACTTCAAAACGTTGCGCTTTCATGGGTTGAGAACCATCTGCCACCCATTTATGGAAGACCTCAAAGAAATCATTGAAGTTATTAAAAGTCATTCGCTTGGAAAGTTGAACCCCTCCTGTTAATATTTTTCTCAACATACCTTCCAAGGAACTGCATGCCAATGCACTATCTTGATGCCCTACGCCACTACCCTTCTTGTGCCCTTGATGCTACGCAACTGACTGCAGATGTTTTTTTTTTCTTTCCCGTGCTGTCCAGACGTTTGACTGCTCTTGCTCTGGGCCACAAGAGCAACGTTTACCCCAAGGGCAGGAACTTTAGAGCCTTGTTTCTGAAAGTATGCAGTGTCAGCATTGTCATAAACTCTTGACACAGGGGGCCTACCACCCGCCACAGAATTTCGCATTCCTCTCAATGACACTGCAGCTCTTAAGGTGGCAGGTCGTTGTATGTTCCTTTCTTGTCACTGCTCCCTCGGGAGGGCCCTCCAGAGTATGCCTCTGCACGGCTTTTCCTTACTATGGGGACGCATCCAACGTGAAGGTGGTTTGGCTTGAATGACACACAAGGAGTCTCCCTTCTCTTCTGCCTCCACCTAACCACAATCCACTCGCTAGAGTCAATCTGAGCATGGCAAGCAGGATCTGTGCTTTGAGCTGCCTGAGTGAGGGAACCAGTGCTCCATGATGCAGCAAAATACCCTGTGCGAAAAGGCACCCGAGGCCCTACTACCACACCTCTATCTGCAGCATTGGCACCTCCTCGGTCGTGCCTTTGCACAACTATGGTGCTGCCAGAGGTGATGAACACAGAGGCCCCAGAGGAAGAAGGACACACAGAGCTACCATCAGGCGTGCTAGCCTTGTGTCGCACCCAGACTCGCCAGCGGCATGCGTCACTGGCATCCTCGAGGACTTTGCGTCTCTGCCTCAGCTTGCGAGTGGCATCACCATCTGCACTTGGTGCATTCACTACCACACTTTTTGGCAAAGGGTTCTGTGTCCATAGGACACGCTGCTCTGTGCCACCAGAGGATGTTGTGTGCAAGGCACGCAGCATACCACCGCACCTTACACAGAGCCACTGGCACCTCTGCGGTCGTGCATCCTTGGCACATCATGATTCCCAGGCAGCACTGAGTTCTGGGCCAAAACTTGGCTTGCGTCTGGCAGTTTAGGGCATTAAAAAGCCCGAAGAAGCCAAAGTAGTGCCAAACCTGACCTCCCTTGGCAACAGTCTGGGTATCTTGGCCCTAATTCGCCAAACAAGTGCCAAACTTAGGCTTCGCTGCCGGGTAGTTCGGCTGTCGTCTGGCATCTTCGGGCCTAAATCGCCTAAAAAATGCCAGATTTAGGCTTACTGCCCGGTAGTTCGGCAGATCTTTGGCATTTTTGGGCCAAAATCGCCAAACTAATGCCAAAGTTAGGCTTCACTTTTTGATAGTTCGGCTATCACCTGGCACATTCGGGCCAAAATCGCCACAGATGTGCCAGAGTTAGGCTTACTACCTTGTAGTTCGGCAGAGCTTTGGCATTTTTGGGCCAAAATCGCCGAACTAATGCCAAAGTTAGGCTTCACTTTTTGACAGTTCGGCTGTCACCTGGCACATTCGGGCCAAAATCGCCAGAGATGTGCCAGAGTTAGGCTTACTACCTTGTAGTTCGGCAGAGCTTTGGCATTTTCGGGCCAAAATCGCCAAACTTAAGCCAAAGTTAGGCTTCACTTTTTGACAGTTCGGCTGTCACCTGGCACATTCGGGCCAAAATCGCCACAAATGTGCCAGAGTTAGGCTTACTACCTTGTAGTTCGGTTGAGATCTGGCATCTTTGGGCCCAAGTCGCCAAACGAGAGCCCAAGTTAGGCTTCGCTTCCCGATAGTTTGGCTGTGATCTGGCAGCTGCGGGCCAAAGTTGCCAAACAAGTGTCAGAACTAGGCTTACTGCCTTGGAGTTCGGCTGATGAAATATTTGATGTACGCGGGTGGTCTTCATCTTAATTAAATAGAAATCAAGTTTTATTCGGCTGGCAACTTTATCCTATTTTGGGTGTCTCTTGATTTCTGCAGTCCAAAGGTTGGCTGAATGTTTTGACGCGGCTGGAGCAGGCTTTGCAAACTCAAATAAATTGTGCCAGAGGTTGCACTCGCGCGTAGGTACACAAGCCAATATCGGGGCGCGCCGTGAGACTGGTTCGACATTATGGCGCGTTCACACCGGCGATGCGATCTAGTCGCGCCATAACTTTCATCGCAAAAGCGAACATCGCGGGCAAAAAGTGACGGGTTTTGAGAAGTCGCTTGCTGACCCGACTTTTTACGATGCACTCTAGTCGCGGAAAGGCCGAGCCAACCAACGGCGTTCGGAGCGAGAGTTTTTGAGAAGCGACTCGCCAACGAAGGCGTTGGACTCGCTCATCGCGCACGCCAAATTGACCAACCAATTACTTTTATTTATTTTCTTTTTTTTTTTTGCGATGCGATTTAGTTGGATCGCGCGACTGCTTACATCCCCGGTGTGAATCCGCCTTTACAGAAAGTGCTGCCATTGAGCTAACACTGCGCAAGACGGATGTACGCACGTTTCCACTAGAGATATCATTATTAGGCGGCGCATTGCAAAAGCGAGCGTGGCTCTGTGCGTGTCTTGCACTGTGATTGAGCACTGTCAAATCCTAGCGATAACAAAGAGCGGAAACGACCGGGGCTCCGTGGCGCGGCTCCCGCATCACACTTGGGGAATGAAAATGAAATCCCGGGAATTGTACTATTTTAGCGTGTTGATACTTTTTCAACATTAAAAAGTGGAGACACAAAAGGGACGATACAGACAGGACAATCTGAACTTTAAAGGCCGCTGTACAAACGGGACGTTCTACAGAGAAGAACCTTCTCTCCCGAAGCTAGGGGACGGGGAGGGAAAGGGCCATCGCTGGGTGGAAAGAGCGTCTAGAGAATGGGATTAGCCTCGGGGCGAGCCATCCTCTCGAAAGGGAGTGGGGACGGAACAAAGCTGCCGTGGGGATTCCGGCTAAAAGGTGGAAGAAAGTTAAGCTTGTCAAACGGCGACCTCAGATCCGAGGACGGGCACGTTAGAGAATTTGAAAAAAGCTGCTTGATTAGCCGGACGACCCAGTGCGGTCTACTGGTTCTAGAAGGTGACTCGGATGAAGAAAACTCGTTTTGCTCGAAAACTCTAAAAGCATTCTGGACGTGAACTCTTGCCACAAATAAAAATAACACATGCATGAAAAACTACGAAGGCAACTAAGCTTTCTCCTATGAGGGGAGAATGCGTGAGCATTACAGGCAGAGTTATGTTGGCGCAACTTGCAGTAAAGAAAGAAAAAAAGAAGTTATGTTGGCGCAACGGACAGCGCGCTAGTTTCGCGATCAAGCGGGCCTAGCTTCGAAACCGGGATGTTTTTTTTTTCTCGTGTTCTTTTTTTTATTTCGTTTATTTTTTTTTATTTTTTTTTGTTTGGTCACGTAACAAGAAAAATCACCAGAACAGAATTTTTTTTTGGCCACGTCACCAGATTTTTCTTATTTCTCCTTTCCTTCAGTCTTTCTTTCTTTTTCTTTCCTTTTTTCGAAAAAACGCGAAATAGGTGCAAAGAGTTTTGCGACAGGAAGCGTGTTCCTATCGCAAAACTCTTTGCACCTATTTCGCTTTAAATTGGCGTTAGCCAAATCATTTTATTTATGGCAGGGAATTCTGCCGTACGTACCTTATGTTACTATTACCAACCCTGGCTTGCAATTTCTGCTATCCAAAGGACTGGACTATGCCCTTGCTCCACGGTACGTTCCAAAACCTGACTTCATAATTGAAATTGAAGAGAAACTCAGACATGTGCACGATGTCACAGGGGTAAATCTCGCGAGAAGCCGCGTTGTCAGTGTTTCGAACAATGTGAAACCGGCCGGGTCAAATTTAGATCAACAAGAACGCATTGCTCTTAATGAGTTGAAGTCAGACAGCTCCATCATGATTTTAAAGGCCGACAGAGGAAAAGGAACCGTTGTGCTTGGTAGGGATGACTACATGAAGAAGATGTATGAAGTTATAAATGACAGTCGCTATTTCGTGAGGCTATCAAGAGATCCCGCTGCTAAGTCCGGAAGAGAGTTAGCTGACCACCTTCGGGAGCTGAAAAAGAAAGGACGCATCAGTGACGACCTATACCGTCGTCTCTCCTCCTTTGACGCCGCGACACCCAAGATGTATGGACTCCCCAAAATTCACAAACTGGGATGCCCCCTACGCCCGATTGTATATGTTTTTGGTTCATCCACTTACAGCCTTTCCAAATATCTGGTTATGACTCTGAGCCCTCTTACGGGAAACAATGAGTTTAGCGTCCGGAATTCCCATGACTTTGCTGAACTTATACGCGTTCAGACCCTGCTACCGCACGAGGCTATGGTATCCTTTGATGTGATTTCATTATTTACGAATGTCCCCAACGTCCTGGCGGTTGATGTGGCCCGTGACCGGTTGTTGGCAGACCAGTCGTTGTCCATTCGCACAACCCTCCTTGTTGATGACGTTATACTCCTTTTGCGTTTTTGTCTCAACCAGTGTAATTTTAGTTTTAATGGGGACATATATCATCAGGTCAGCGGATGCCCTATGGGGAGTCCAGTTTCCGTAACCGTCTCGAATCTCGTCATGGAATATGTTGAGGAAAAGGTAATGTCTGGCATTGATTTCCCCGTGAAGTTCTACCGTCGCTATGTCGATGACACTTTTGTAATAGTTAACAGAGAGAACGTAACAGATTTTCACCGCAATTTGAATAGTGTCCACTCCTCAATTCAGTTCACCTGCGAACATGAAACCGATAGTACCTTGCCGTTTTTATATGTACGTGTCCATAGAACTAGTGAATCTTTCTTTAAGATGGAGACATCCGTATATGGTAAACCATGTGACAGACAAAACTTTCTTGACTACCACTCTCATCACCCTACTCAACACAAAAGCTCAGTTGTAAGATCGTTGCCTTCATCGTTCAGAAACAGTCCCATCTAACTCAACACTTAGCGATCAAGAACTTAGCCATGTGCGGGAGGCTTTGAAGACACGTAACTACCCCGACCGGTTTATCAATCGTGTTAAGAAACAAATGTCCCGTCGGCGCCCGGATCGAGCCGAACGAACACGTGACGTCGTGTGCATCCCGTACGTTAAGGGGGTTTCGGAGGCATTGGGACGCGCCCTTAGGCCGTTGGGGGTACGAACTGTATACAAACCCTACAGAACAATTGCCAATGTTATCTCCAAGCTAAAAGACCTGACCCCGCCAGAGGCAGAAAGGGTCGTGATCTACCAGGTGCAGTGCAAGGAATGTGACGCTTCCTACATTGGAGAGACGGAACGAAAAAGAAAAACAAGACTAAAATAACACGCACAGGATGTCGCCAATTCCACGAACGCCACCCGCTTCAAGTCCGAACTCGTCGACCACGCATGGACGTCAGGACACCAATTTGACTTTGACAAGGCGAGGGATAAAAGGTGGGGACCGAGGAAGCTGCTGGAATCTTAGTTCATCCAGAACGACAAACGCGGAAGTGATTCATCGCTGGTAAACAAGAACCGTGGCCCCCTGCCGGACGTGTACACAAACTTTATGCCTAAATAGCCAAACTTTTTGTGCGACTCTCTCTCTGCGCTCTACTGAAGATGCCTCCCGCATGGGAGGCGAAACGTTTAATTAAATTGTTGTTTTTGTGATGTCAAGCCGTTTTTTTTCATTACATTTATCATGTCTTCGCCCGGCTTCTGGAGTATTTTTGCGCTCCTAATTTCACCGGTACGACAGCCATGGGAGCCCACTGCGAGCGAGTGGGGACATAAATCAGACTTGGACGTAGTTCAACTACTCTACTCAAACTACATTAGTTTAACTACTTTTTCGAGTAACTTGGTAACTTTCAATTACAACTTGATTTGGGTAATTAGTAGTTTAATTTAACTACTTTTTTCAGGTAACTTCTACTCAAATTACTACTTTCGAAATTTTATAATGCTAATTTTGTCCATCACGAAAGTTTGAGCGCAGAAATGAATAAGACGCCGGCAGATGAAGTGGCATTCTCGAACAAGGGGCCCCCTTGTTCGGGAAGGCGTCCTTGGGCCAAGGTGGCGACGAGCAGCCAAAACATAACACCGGCACGCACGAACGCAGGAAGAGATGCTTGCTGAACAAGCCTTGGTCGGGTATTGACCTAATCCGGTAATGCACGCAAGCGCTGCGTTTCCAGATGCAACAGTGAAAGACGGGGACACTCAGAGTTGTTGTTTTCGTGCTGTCTGTCTTTAGTGAGTTCTGACTCAAGCGGTAGGTTCCACGGGAGGCGCCACTGGAATGACCTCGCAGCTGGGCGCCTTGTCGTCAGCGCATACGCCTTTGCAAAGCCGGACTCTCCCGCGCACAAACCCTGGTACGGATAATCCGTTCATGGGAGCACGTTTCCGCTTACAGCCGCAACTGTATACGAGCGACGATGCTTGTTCACGTAATCCTTCGCGTCCTTCCGACCATCCGTGCCTGGGAGACCTCCTCTTTGTTAAAAATGATTCAGGCGAGTCAGAATGTTGTAGTCGCCGGCGAGGATTGCGAGTTACCCTTGGGAGATCCTTTTGTTGGAGCCAATTTTTTTTTCAGTAGCGTAGCACTAGCACTACGACGTGACGCGCAGTCGTCCGGATGATCTCATCGTCGTGGCGCGAGACTTGAACCCTTGACGGTCTGGTGCACTCGCCCAGCGTACTCTCAGAACGACGTCGGAATGAAGAGGGGCCAGTCATAACAATCTCAACTTGACGAAGAAAAAAAAAAGGAGGAAAGTTTGTTATTAAAAACCCTCTACCCGAGGCAAACCTCACAAGTTTCGTCATGGACTCCTAAGATGCCGACACTCGCTTACCCGACCCCGCACGGCCTGTTTCACAAATTCAACGCTACCGTTCCATCCAGCCCGTCGGCGGAACGTCTATTTAGCTGGGCTGGGGACGTCTTGAGAAGGAAAAGGGGAAAACTCTCCTATCAAGAACTTTGAAAGTCAATTGCTTCTGCGAGCGAGTAAACTATTTTGGCGAAAACGCAAGCCATAAATAGACTGCATTTATTTTAGGCTCGCAGGGTTTTTCATTGATCAAAACTGCTGTTCATTTTGCTACCACAAATATATAAAAAAGTAACTTCCAAAGTAACCTCAAAGTAACTCGCTACGTTTTACAGTAGTTAGTAATTTACTCAATTACTATTACGAATGCGTAATTTCTACTCTACTCCAATTACTTTTGGCGCCGATACTCACTAACTTAACTACCTTTTTTGAGTAATTTGTACATGTCTGACAGAAATAATGAGGCTTATCGGATGGCGACAAGCCCGAAAAACATAACCACCCCGTCCATTTCGCTCTCAAGAAAGGAGATTATCTTTCTGAGGCCCTCAATGGAAGCCGAACGCTGACAGACTAGGCAAGGCGACAAGGTCACCGGCAGAAGCGGCCTTTCCTTTTATGCGTTGTTGATTCCCCTTCGACCTCGCCTTTTACAAATCCTCCCCACCTGCTTTTGTGTCTTCGTGTGGCTGTCAGCGAGCGCGACAGCCGCTTTAAGCAAATCAAAAGGGTGAAGCGAAACGCGTGACCCAGCGTGACCTCTCTACGTAGGACGCGTAGGACAAAAACGTTTGGACGAAAAGTTTTCACGTGACTTTCTCTGTCACGCTGATGGGATCTCTGGGGCTGTCATTTTCGCCGTTTGCCTAGTTATAGAAATAAGCGGGCCACGTAGGTCCGGTTTTCGAACTGCTCCTCAGTGTTCTGTTGCTTTCGTGCGCTGAAGACGCGACTGTGTTTTTTCGTCGTAAACGGTCGGAATACGTCCATGCCAATTTTTCGGTAACAGCCATTTTTCGCACCGGAGTTCGTGGAATACTTGTGATGTGTTTGTTGGACACGCTTCGACAAAAACTGCTCTTCGCCAACGACGAGACGTCAGTCGTCGAATCCTCGAATGTGTTTGTGGGGTGCCTGAGTTGGATTATGCATCTATCAAGGATTACATGATATCGCTCTTTTATTAGTAAGTGCACTGCAAGCATGATTCTGATAGTCGTCCTGCTTTCCTCTCAATTTCCGCGGTTTTTGTGTGATGAGTTTTGCTTGGCATGAGGACAGTGTTAATTGTATTTTATAATTTGCTTTTCGCTTTACAGAGAAGTGTGACCTTTGTAAATATGTTGAGAATACACTGTGTGCAATGATAGTTGTTTAATAAACTTCTGGGAGCGATCGAAAAAAATGTGTTTGTCCGTATAAGTGATTGGATATGCAACAAATGACATGCAACGTACATATACTTGCACGACGTTCGGCCAATACGAAGCAGACGCATCGTAGAGTTTTCGCACAATATTGCGCGAACGCTAGGTCGGGGCGAAACAGCTGTACGGCAACACCCGCCGGGTATCAAACGGTGGTACAAAACTGGACAGTTGAGCGATATTGGAACCGACTTTCGGCCGGCACTGGCACGATACTGCAAAGTATTGCCGTGCTGCTTGGGAACGGAGGTGATGACATCTTACCATCGTGTTTCCAACGCTTGTTTAATTTATTTCTCTTCTGGGACGCGTGAAAGAGCACTTCTGTGACACACCAGAGATATTCGAAACTTGGGCTGGCCTCTCGGCTTTCTTTGCCAGGCACTTATTTGGCACTTCAGTGGGTAGCCAGAGAAAAGCCAAACTTCGGCATGCCCCGAATCGACAAATTAAGATTTACTGCGGCAGTTATGGCTCAAGTCTGGCACTTACTTTGGCGCTCCTCTGGCGGACCAGAGAAACGCCAAACCTTGGCCTGTCCCAAATACCGAAATTAGGCGTTGCTCTGGCAGCTATGGCTGATGTATGGCACCAACTTTGGCGCTCCTCTGGCGGACCCGAGAAAAGCCAAACTTTGGCACGTCCCAAATACCGAAATTAGGCGTTACTCTGGCAGCTATGGCTGAAGTATGGCACCAACTTTGGTGCTCCTCTGGCGGACCCAAGAAAAGCCAAACTTTGGCACGTCCCAAATACCGAAATTAGGCGTTACCCTGGCAGCTATGGCTGAAGTATGGCACCAACTTTGGCGCTCCTCTGGCGGACCAGAGAAACGCCAAACCTTGGCACGTCCCAAATACCGAAATTAGGCGTTGCTCTGGCAGTTATGGCTCAAGTCTGGCACCAACTTTGGCGCTCCTCTGGCGGACCAGAGAAACGCCAAACCTTGGCATGCCTCGCATTCCCAGATTAGGATTTACTATGGCAGTTATGGCTCAAGTATGGCACCAACTTTGGCACTCCTCTGGCGTACCAGAGAAGAGCCAAACTTTGGCATGCCCTAGGATCGCCCAACTTAGGCTATAGTTAGGCACCGTACTTTGGCACTGATGAGTGCCATGGTGCAAAAACCTAACTGCGCCAAAGTTGGGCCCTTATGTTTGCCAGACCTTTGCCCAAGTTGGGCATTCCTCTGGCGTGCTACCTGGGTTAAGACATCTTGGGGGCCTCTGCACAATCATCGCCCAGGTGGTAGTGCCCTTGCCCATGCCGATGGCTGGCACAGTACACGTGCTCTCCTGTGGCTCACTCGACGATGCAGGAGGTTCTGCATGATCAAAGCTGAGGGAGGAGGGAAGACCTTGTACACTTCCCACCCAGAACTCCGGCAACTCACCTGCCTGGTCTCCATACTGCCGGCGCAGCTCCTCGTGCTCCTCCTCTACGAGGTCCTGCTGCAGGTGGAGCTCCTCTGCCTCCCGGTGCTGGCTTGCCACCACAGCCCACACACCCACCACCTCGGAGGATGTGGCTGAACACTCGGGCCATCCAGTTGTTCGAGTGTTAGGCAAACTGATACAAACTAGTAATGAAGTTATATGTAAATAGCAAGAACAAACAACCACAAAAAAGTGTGTTAAAAGTATTCTGAGGCCGGATTCACGAAGCGAACTTACGCCAAAAAACTGCGTAAGACAAATCCTGAGAAGAAATCGGTATTCACGAAACAAAATCTTCGTAGCTTTGTGTAACTTACGCCAAAATCCTACGACAGCCTCCGAGGTGTCTTACGCACTTCTTAAAATCAAACATCAAACATGGCTGCCTACGTCGCCTGGCTGCTTCGGCGCGACGAGCAGAGAAGTCTAAGGTGGGAGAGGTTGTTCCGGAGCCGCATAACAATTAGAGATGTGCCGGAGCATAGCTTGGAGCGCTACTACCGCATGCACGAAGAGGCGATACTTGGATTGTGCGATGCGCTCGCCCCAAGCCTTCGCCGGCCGACGATGCGCAGCTGCGGACCACCGGTTGACGTTCAAATCCTGCTTGCCTTCCGCTTCTATGCCAGCGGCAGCTTCCAGTCGGTCGTGGGCGATGTGGTTCATTTGAGCCAAGCCAGTGTATCACGAGTTGTGAACAGCGTGAGCCAGGCCATCGTCCTCATGGCCACGGAAGGAATTCGCTTCCCCACGACGCGGAGAGCGGCGTCGCTCACCTCGTTTTGTGAGTAATACGGTTCACCCCCATTTAGCGAAAATATTGTCAATTTCGCGTTTTTTTACTACCTCTTCTAGGAATGCACTAAATAATCGTCGGTGTGTAGGCGGCGTGATGAGTCGTACGCCGCCGACCGCGGTTAGCCGCGGTCTGCTTTCGAGTTCGAAGCATACTGCAGGTTCGGGGTGCATGTTAAACGTGCTCCGACACTCTTGGGTAAATAAAAAGAGTAGTTGACGTGTTCGGAGCAGGTATGCCTTCTTCATTAGCCAACAATGTTGTTATCCACAAATTTTACACCATACTTGTAGGATTTAAGTGGGACAAGCTGTTGCAGTGCTGATAGTTGCTCCTGCTGTGCAAGAGTTATCTTGTCGAGCCGTGCGAGAATCGCTCGCTGGGATTCCAGAATTTCCCGGCCGGTGGCTTTGCTGCTGTCTGTAATGAAATATTGATTTGTGACTTTTTCAATATGAGTGGAAATTTTGTAACATGTATAGGTGAGCTCTGATGGCACCTGTACACATTCCCAAAGTATTAAGCTTCATGTCTTTGTACATTTTATGCGAGCTTTACAAAAGAGGTGGAACATAAGGCATATTGAAGATTATTTAAATTATTTTTCCTCTGTGGTGGAGGATCTACATGAGGTATTGAAAGCAAAATATTAGGCATGGGCGAATAGTGGATTTTGAGTCCGAATCAAATTCGAAGCGAATATTGATTTTGGCCGAATAATTTCGAATCAAATAGTTCGAAAAATACAAGCAACAAATACCAAGATATGTTTTAACTATAGTTTTATATTTGCCCTTATTTGGTATTAGAAGCACTGTAATTGTTAATGTCAAGTGTTCCTGCAATACTTGCAAATTTGCATGTTCTAGTACTTCATTAAACCTTTTCGTACGCTAGAAAAACGTTGGTGCACATCAGCTTTAATATAACCTTTTATTAGAAGTGGCACATCTTGTGTTGGAAGTCTTTTTTTTTTATCAGTTACAGATTGCCATGAAGAAAGACAAGTTGCTCTACATGCTTCGTGAGATGGAGCTCCCGCCGGCTGCTCACCACATTGCCTGCTGTTGAGAACAGTCTCTTGCTTCTTGTTTGCGTGGCAGGGATGGACAGGTACTTCTGAGCAACCTTGACTAGGCCTGGGTACAAAGACTACCTTGAGTTTTCCACCACTCCAGTGGCCTACCTGAGCGAGGTAACAGAGGGGCACTTAGGTAGTCGGTCACTTGTCCAGCAGCAGGCTGATGTGCAGTCTCCTGGTGTGCACTGGAGCTTAAAGAGGCAAAAACAGCCCACACAGTACTTGAAGTGGTTGCACTGTGACTTGGGCCTGCACTGCTGGGAGAGTCTGGAACATGGTCCTGCTGTGCTGGCGCAAGCTCTTCTGCTGTGGTCGTGAGCAAAGCCCTTGCCCATTTCTTTTCAATCTTTGTGATGTAGCAAATGTTCTTATACCGTGGGTCGATCAGCATTGCAAGTGCAGGCACAGGGGACATTTTCAGATCAGGAAACCCTGTAGCGAGACTGCACGCAAGACTGTAAGCAAAAGGTGCTGCTTCTTCACCTCCGGTTTTGTGCTCTTGAAGCACAACATGTGTACAGTGAAGCAATAGAATCACTTGTGAAAGTGTGGGATATCTATCAGCCGACAACTCTGCTGTGGCCTGTTGCAGGGGCTGCAATACTTTTACTACAGCAGCCTTTAGTTTCCATCCTTTTGTGCTCAAGTTCTTTACGGAATCCGACTCTGAAAGTTCTGCGGAAATAGGGGCACGCAGTTTCACCAATCTTTCCATCATTGAATTTTCGCTATTCCAACGTGTGGGGACATCCTGGACCACTTCCAGAGCATTGATGTGCATGTCTTCTGGATCTCGATGAGTCGCCCGCGAGCTCGTGCACTTCTCTTGTAAAGTCCCACAATGCATCTTGCTTTTGCACAAAGCTGAGAGAAGATAGCAACTTCTTTTTTTGCGTCATTAATGCACAGTTGCAGCGTGTGTGCGAAGCACTGGAGGCCCAACCACGGCGACCTAGCGACGGCTGAAACAAAATTCCTTGCATTGTCCGTGACGACAAAGATTGGGATGCTGTCAGGAAAATCCCACTCTTCAACGACTGTTTGGAGGAAGCGCAAAACGTTCTCTGCGGTGTGCTCTTCAGGCATTTCCTTGCAGGCTAAAGCGTACACGTGCTGCACGAAGTCTTCATTCAGTACCGTGAACGGTCACGCACACGTAACCGTCGCCCGCTCTCGAAGTGCACTCATCAGTTGTTAACGTGTAACACTCGACTGCGCCTTCGAAGATGGCTCGAATACGCTTTTTCAGTTCAGATTTTTTCGCAGCGTACAAGTCTGGAATGACAGTTCTTGAAAACGTTTTCCGCGATGGAACAACATGCTCAGGAATCGCGTACCTGATCATGTCAATGAAACTTTCGTCTTCAACCTCGCTGTACGGCTGGAAGGCACGAGCGGTGAACGTGGCGATTTTCTCGGTCATTTCCTTTGCCTTCGGCGCCGTTGGTTGTAGCTTTGGTTTGAAGATGGTAGCCACCGATGACTGGGATGAACTTGCTTTCGTTTCATCTTTTCTTGTGGTCAAGCCCTGGTTCAGCTGACGCTCAGGTAGGCTTTGTACTTGCCAGGATGCCTCTTCAGATGAGTGACCAACGTCGTGGTCGTCCCGGTGGGAGTCTTCAAAATTGATCCACAGGCTTCGCAGCGTGCGGCACCCTTTTCGGAGAGCTTGGAGTAAAAGCTCCAAATCGGGTTGGCGTATGTCGAGCACGAGGCGGTGCACTGAGAATTGCGTTCGCAGGGCTCTGAACAAAGCCAATCGCGCTCTGAAGAGCACGCCATCGACGCCATTTTGGCCGTTGATTTGTCAGAAGTGATGTCGCTGGCGATCGGTCACCAGGTCTGTACTGAGTTCGGGCGCACGAAATGGTCGGAAGCTTGCGCCACCTGGCCGGAAATCAAAGCCCGAGTATTCGGAAAGGTCGAATAATTCAATATTTTCGAATAATTTGATTTTGTCGAATACCTAAATTCGATTCGAGGCGAATGCTGAATAGAACAGAATTCGATGGGCTCTTCGGAATAACTGAATATTCACCCATCCCAACAAAATATACATTGATATAGTTCCCCTGGTGGAATGAATGGGTTTATTATGCGTTACATCTGTTTCTATTGTTCTCAACAAACAACTTTGCATATTATGCTGCAAGTGAGAGTAAAGCAGCAGGTCACAGTATTAATGTATGCTGCCATAGCTGGTGAATCACAGAAACTGGGAATTGGAGCACCATATTGCACAAACATGCAGGCCAAGTCTTGACAACGAAATAGAAATAATCATCTATCTTTGTTCTTTGCAATCGTATCTATCTTGTTACATGTTATACTGGGCTGTTCTAAGCATACTTACTTTGCCGACCTCTTGGGGGAGTCCCAGTGCCACTCTCCGCGTTCGGGGGATTGGCGATTTGGGCAGCTGCTGCCCGAGCAGCCATGGCCCTTGCTGCTGCAATTTGTCTCCCTCGGTGTCTCTGAGTGCCTTTGAAATCAATAAAAGACTTGTAGTCCCACATACTATGGGAATCCCCTGTAAAGCCTTAGACCCTATCGTACGACAAGGCATGTGCATTACCTCCTGAAACGGCTTAACTAGTTGGTCCAGTCAGAACCATCTAGCTTGCGTTTGCATCCATGATGTGCACGTGTCGCCCCTCAGTGAGCGCAGTGCTGGCGTGAAAGGTCACCACATTGCCACATACTCTTGCTGAGCTTTGCCATGTATGCTGCTTGGGGTGGGTTGGAGACTTGCAAGTAATGGGGGGACGTAATGCACGGGTGTTGGACAAACACGGATATTTGCTTGCCCACCACAGACTACGAGAAGTCAAATAGACATTTATTATCAGGCTTTCTGTTGTGCAGACCTAACTAACAGCACCGTAATAAGCAAAAATGGGAACCAGCTAACATGGGAGATTATTGAGGCTGAGAGGATAGCCAGGTTAGATGACAAACGTGCGAGCTTTTCTTATTTAGCTTCATCGGGGACTATCTTGCGACTAAGAGACGCTAGCAAAGAGTTTTGAATTGCTCCATTTAACGGCGCGGAAGAGGAAGAAGAAGCGTACCGCTGAGTTGCTAGCCAACACTGTGCAAGTGTGCTCTCTTGTGTTACTGTTTTTTCAAATGTGATTGTCTTGTGCGCTGTTACATCCAAGGATGAACAATCAAGCCTCCATCTTAACAAGACAAAGTAAGCTTTTCAACAATCTTCCGTCATTACTGAATTACATTCACCGTTGACCTTGCTAGGCACTGCATACAACATTTCCGCAGGACCAGTCGATCACCTTGTCTGATTGCCTGGCCCTGGACACGAGTATGCAGAAAGCTTTATCAGATGATGCAAGACCAACAGTGGCTGGTCCAACAGAATTTCATTTTAAGACATTTTTTATATTTTTTTTCCAATTTATTTCTGAAAAAAAAAAACCCGGCTCGGGGGTTAATTTTTCGGGCTTATTGGTGTATACGCCAAAAACATGGAAGCCTAGCTATAGTAAACTGAATTGAGCATTCGTTTGTGAAACAATAAATGTTCTCGCGCACAATGTGAACATTTTTATACACCAATATTTAACCATAGTGTGGTTCATAGTAACTCACTCTGGTCAGACAGCTGCGTTTCCACAGTTTCTCTAGAAAAGAAGTAACGGAAGGTGTCGGTGCACATATATATCATACTTTTTTTTTCATTGATCCCCTTACCTTGCTAGGGTCATGTCACCCATATCTGGGGCACTACTTGGCCCAGCATCGTCATCTATAACGAAAACTGAAAATGCATTGCAATCATCTCGCAAACTCGTGAAAACTCGACATTAGAACTCACCTGCTGGGGAGATCACTGTGGGGGAGATCACCTGTGAAGTGCGGAGGGACGCAGAAACATCTGCATGGATAGTTAGATCACGCAAAGCAAACATATCACTTAACAGCTTTTCTTAAACAAGTGATTGACAATGGCCCTGGGTTTAAACTCCGTTTTAGCTTGCCCTCACGGCCTTTGTCAAGAACTTAGGACTCCCTTAACTGCTGCATCCTGATGTCAAACCCGCCGTCGATTCCGAGTACTACATCCTCATGGAGGAGGCTGATTACGCGCTCTTCGGCGCCAGTAAGTGGCGGTTCCCTTGGGCCACCCCCCATTTTGACTTCGCCGTACAGCGGCCCCTGCGCAAAGCCGCATGGTGATAAACATAGATTCTAGCTGTACAGAAAATATGCCGATTCTTACTGCGAATCTTGTTGGCACTCTTGTGGTTGGACCACTTCTTTTTGATTTCGGCCACATCCCTCCAGATACCGGACACGGCGAAAAGCGACGCGGTGATTCGGTCCCACGCCCGCTGCTTCGCCCGGGCGCCGTGCGGACCGTCACCTTTTGTGTCGACAGCAACCTTGTTGGCCTCGTAGCCGTCGACCAATGCCTTGGTTTCAGCATTGGTAAAATTGGGCATTCGAACGCGTTTTTGGGGAGGTTGCGCCGACATGTTCAGCACGGAGCGCATATGAGCGAGCACGTCGTCGTCGCGCTGGTTCTTCAAACAACACGCTGTGATGGAGCTCTCCGATTGGCTGTTGGAGCTGCCCGACACGCTGTCGCCATAGCAACAGCTCGCTCTCGCAGTACTCGGGAACTGGCAAGACACTGGAAGTCGTCATTCGATTGTAAGAAAATTTCGCTTTCCTCTTCTCACTTAAGGCGTTCGTGAATACCGATTTCGCCTCCTATTACGATGTGCGTAACTTATGAACTTCTGAGCTAAGTTGTTGTAGCCTAAGAAGCTCTTCATGAATCTGGCCTCTGGTGTGCATTTTATATACTATTTTAAACAGTATGAGTGGAATTCTGGAGCGTGTGGCGATACATACTGTGCTACCTAAAGGTTGATAAAGCTGGGGAATGGAGATGGGGCTGCAAGAGTGTGCGCTTCCTCTGATGTACACACTCTCAGAAGCCCCGCCTATCGCTCTCAGCTAAACTGTATTAGCTTCAAGCTATAGCGCAGCATGTAGCGAAAGCAATGCGCTCCAGCATTTCCGCTTTTACTTTTTGTGATAGAACACAGTTTGGGAAAGAGTACTGCACAGACTCAACAAAAACAAGTCTGGTTAGAACCACGAGTAGTCAAAGCTAATCCTTTTGCAAGACACCCTCATCAACTGTTCCAGGATCAGTAGCAATTTGAGGTATGAGAACAAAACTGGGAGTAAACTTTCGTGCCATTAACACATGAGCTTTGGGACATGAATCTACACTATAGGGTGTTTTTAGAGGATGTCAATCGCCCATTTTGTTGCTACACGTTCTGTGGTGAAACCTATGCGGGGAACAAGTCGTCTGCTTCTTGCGCAGGAGTAGCGGTGACGTTTCAACGCCGAGCTCTGATTGGCTTTGGTTGAAAGGATGGTGTGTAGACCTCAGTGCTGGGCGCCTTTTTCAATCAGCCAATAAGAGCTTAGCGTTCTGACATCATCGCAACCTCTGTGTAAGACGCAGGCAAACCCCACTGCACTGCATATTTGATGTTATCAAATGAATCCCTCAAACGTTTGCCTTTGGCACGCGCCAGGTTGCTAACAAAATGGCGGACAGAATGATTTCAATGAAAACAACCTATTGTACTATTACTGCCCCGCCCACTGCCATAAAAGTTTAAGTCGAAGATTTTGTAGGGTGAGACAAAACATGTCGAGGTGCAATGTTATCATTACATATTAAAAAAAAACACTTTCACGGTTTCATGTTGGTTTAAGCTGCACACAAACCACTTCTGCTTGCAAAACGGGGTTCCTGCATCCTCATTTTATGGCGATGAAATCAACAAACAAAAAGCGTGAAAAGTGTTCATTGCTAACACAACTAACCTCGTTGCCCGACTTGTTGAAGTGGATGCCTTCCGCCTTAATCATCCCATTCCAGTCCTTTTACCTTTTGGTATGCCATTACCATCTTTTATCTAACCACTGGCTACTAAAGCCTCTTTTTTCTCTCAAAGCCTTTTCGAGCAATAGTTTTGTTTTTGGCGCTTTATGGCCTTAGTAGCTTTTGTGCCATAAACACTAAATCAACCAACCAGTCCTGGCTGGTCCCGTCGATGAAACCATGGCCCTCCTTGCAGCACAGCTCCTGCAGAAAAAAGTTGGTCTGTCGAGCTTCCCCGTTTTGCTGGCGAACCCCGGCACTGACTGCCCACCGATCATTCCTCAGCAAGCTCATCTGCCTCGGAAGAATGGCCGTGAAGGTATACTCTGGATCTCAGGGTTGACCTTCAGGACCCGAGACACCATCTGACGAGACCTGGTGAAGCGCGTAATGGCACTGTCAGCGGTGTTATAGTGCCAGTGTGCACCACCAGTACATCCAAGTTAGACAAGGCGTTGGCGATCATGAAGGAGAGCCGTCGATCCCAATGCCACGGAATGACCGAACCTCAACAGTCACACTGGGTTTCAGTGCAGTGATGTGATTGCTGCGCCAAACTGCGCCAAGGGGCCAGCCCTGCTACATCCTGCTACCTTTTGCCGAAATATGGGTAATCTGCACCAAGCCTGTGCTAAAGAACCAATTTTGGTCGCCTTTCAAAACCGAAACTAAACTGAGTGCTGTAATTGAGCATGCGTGAGCTAGGTGGCGCAAGCGGCCGCCCGACAGAATGTACCCTACATCAATCGTCCATCCAGTCTTGCATGGTTTTTCCCGCCGTCTCTCGTTTCACGCTCTCCCCGTGTCGTGGGTCTCGTCTCGCGGCTTTTGAAAAGTTTTTCAACACGTGCCACTAGACTGTTTTTTGGCTGAACAGTTACATTTTGCATACAATTTTGGGGACCTGGTGGCAACCGAGCAGAGTGGCATGGTTTCTGTTTCGATCAAACAGCCATCTCCGCTCGCGCAACGAAGCACATGCAATAGACTACTTCCAGAAAGCCCTACATGAAACACGGCGCTCGTTGCACTCTGGGAACTAGTTGGCCAGGGAGGAGAGTGGCATGGTTTCGGTTTCAATCGACTTGTCGACAAGAGATTACACACAGAGCGTGGACTATTAACGGCCATTATCTCATGTTTTCTGCTCCTGAGAGCGTCATTTGTGGTCTCTAAACTAACCTAAATTGCCAGACCTTAAAGCCTTAGCACAAGCGCGAGACGTATAACTTGTCTTAACACATGCTTGTTGTATTTTTGTACTTGAGCCTTTCCGTTAGCGTTTTGAGGTATGGCGGACGAGCCAGTGCTGGGAATGTCGACGCTGCAAAGCTCGGGGATCTTGCTTGTGTGCGAATCAACAAGCTGTAGCTACCAATAAGTATGCATACATCGAGCTCGCGCCTTTACATTAGTGTTGTTGATCAGGAAGTTTGTTTCGTGCGTCCATAGATGAAATATTACTTCTTGCAATTACTGTTTTCTTAATACGCCTGTGTACGCGAGGTAAAACGCGGAGGCGCCATTGAAAAGCTCAATTGTAACAGACTTATCTCTTACCTGTACTGACCCGCACCACTGCACGAAGCGAAGTCCCCGCCCACTTGCATTTTACTAATATTCAACATCGCGTATGCGCGTAAAGTTTTCCTGCAATCGTATAAGCACATTCGCGCATACAAACCGTTTTAAGAAAGCAAAAATCGAGCACTTGTGTGAAAAATGTCGCACCATTCGCCAGTAGTACGCCGAACGGGCATGACCCCTATGCGGTGCGCCAAACGAACAAAATTATTCAAAGTGCATTTGACGGTTTCTAATGGCCATAATATTTGTTATGTGTTTGCTTTCTTCCTGCCTGAGTATGCCGAGATAATTTCAGACACACCGTTCAGGCACAGATCTTGGGCAAAATATACCGCCTATTATCTAATTATTATAAACTTAAGATATAAACATGCACATATAAATAAATAATTAACTTAATTTACACACTCACGTCTATCATTTTTGATAGCCAATCATAACTCTGGGTCTCCCAACGCTTGTCGTTGCGTCAAACGGGTCGACGCAGACACTGCCAAAAAAAAAAAAACCCAGTCTAGATTCTTTAGCCGACAAAAGAACTGACGGGGTGCTGACACATTCTTCGCTCAAGTGCGCTATTCTATAATCTCCCTGGTCAAGGCATTGGCGCTTCGTCCAATGACAGTACATTTTTTAAAATTCCGCTTCACGGACACAGTCGCGACAATGAATGCCCAAGTGGCCTGATACTGCCCTCTTTTTGTAACAATGCTCTCTTAACCTATCATTGAGACGTCTGACCTATGTACCGTTTACCACAGGATAAGCAAAAACAATTGCCTTGCAAGCTTTTTTTGCCGTACACCTCCTTTGGCATGACAACAAACCCCCCCTCCTTATCAGCAGCTAACAAAGCCAAAGAATTCTCTTAAGTATGATTCAACTCGGTTGGTTGGCACACAGTTCACAGGGGTCCTGCAGTGCAACAACGCGTCGACACCCTCCGACGTACATCGATCACTCTCAGTCCCTGGCGCACATCTGGACACGTGCCTGACACAGGTGAGCAACTCTGGTGCCGTCTTCCTGGGCTCAACGGCGAACTTTGGTCCCTTGCCGAGGACCCAGTGAACACCATCCGGGAGCGTTACGTCTCCCACCAAATGAACAGCATTGTGTGGTACGAGTTCTTGTCTGAGCACTAATTGGATCCATGTTAGAACGTTTTATGGGTCCTTTCAAGAACGCCCTAGTTCTTTTTAGCCACCTTTCGTGAGGTTCTTTCTGAAAGCATTTAGCACTCCTTGAAAGAGTGATTTCGTTAGTTCTTTATGGCGCGTTATGAATATATTTTATTGAATGTTTGATCGGTGCTGTATAGAACCATTAGTGGTCCTTTCTGGCAACCTTACAATAGGATCTTTCGAAACCATTTATGGCTTCTTAAAATAATGATTTTATTGGTTCCTAATTTACAATAACAAAAGAGGGACATTGAAGACGAACAGACAACACGGGCTTATTTGGAACTTTTATTAAGCGTGTGAACGGTGCTTTATATAGGTTATTGCTTTTTGGCCACCCTACTATAAATTGTTAATGGTGCCATAATGGGTGTTTACCAACTTGACAATACATTGAACAAATCACGGCTTCTTAACGATTTTACTGAACCTCATTTGGGTATATATGTATTTAGAGGCTTTTTCATGATTATTATAACCATCTCAGTGAATCATCTGATCAGTTCTCTACTTTTGCTATTCTCTAAAACGTCATTAGTGTTCTCAAAAGCGTGTATTGATTGGTCGAAGCAAATAAATATGAAAAGCAAGACACTTGTTCACTTTACATATTTTATTTAGCCTATTATTCAATGCAAACATACAAAAATACTGACATCTGGTGTGCAAAGTACTGCTAACAAACAGAGTAATGAAACAATGAACATTTTAATGAAACGATGACCACTTAACTGGACAAAAAGGTTTCATATCTCTTAACAGGGATAGGCATGCCGTTTCCTCCAGGAGAACAAAAAAGTTAGCGATGAACATCATCGCGTGAGAGATGCCTGATGGATACTTCACATCAAATAAGTAGTAGATGGCAAGCAGTGTACTAACAGCTTCAGTTTCTGTGGTGATACCGGTCGCGGTTCCCACGCCATCAATAAAAACACAAAATTCATCCTCCTTGACTTGAATGATTGACGTCAACACACTGACATTCTGCAACTGTCCAAACGGATAGCATGGAATCACATATATGTGCTTGTTTATACTTGATTCATGAATACATAATCTGGGCCCCCTGTAACTGGATGATACATCTCTATCACATGCACTAAGTATGGATCTCTACTGTTCGGTCAAGATATGTGTTGTTTATATTCCCTGTACCTTCAAAATCAAAGGATAAGTTGATTATGTTCAAGTACATTCTCGAATGTATTTTAATAAGCATATTAAGCATACATAAATACAAATATATAAAGACTAGTTAACTTACATTGTTAGACGGTGAAAGCAAGTGTCTTCTCATGACACACCAATGGCAGGTTCAAGAGGGCGACCCTTCCTAGATTATCTGCAAATACATAAACTGAAGATACAGTTTATACATTTGAAATGACTTCATATACAAAACAATACATTTATTATGAAGTGAATATCTGTATTTTTAGATATACTGTGACATTGAAACGAAAAGCTTGTTTAGTTTGTACTTTCAGACTCACATTCGTATTAAGGAACAGACTAATCGTTAATAATTCTATCATTGCGGTAGCCATCCCCACACTTGTAGAAACAAGCAGCTCGTGCTACCACATTAAAGTCGCCCTCGTGGGCTTTCCTGCGATGGCTATAATTTGCTATTGCGATAATAGCATTAACTGTCCCATGGAGCGACCCAACGTCATCAGCCACGCCAAAGGGCAGATAAATTCCCGAAGCCGCGATCTGAAACATCCCGGCTTTGAAACCATGCAGAAAGCCACACAAAACGGCAGTGATATGGAGCCTCTGCACGTCAGTTTCAATTAGTGCCACCCCATGGCACCGCGTGTCCGCGAGGCAGCGGCGCCACGCAACAAAGTGCGCACGCGCTCTACCGTCGACGCAAGTACGCCGCAGACGAAATAAGGGAGCAGAGGAATGGCATGCGTGCTTTCGCATTCACAACTTATAAAAAGTGCTTAGCTGTAACTCGAGCCTTTTTCGATATCCATCACGTCTTTCCCAACGAAAAATTGTATTTGGAGTTCTAGTGTTTAAACACATATAACAATCTCCTGTTTTGAGTTGACTCCAACATCTTCGTCAATATTATTTAATTTATTCTGAAATACATACTACACAACAATCTTGGGCCGCTCTGCAGCTTTGTAGCATCGAAGTCTATCTTATGTCGTGCTTCCTTAAACAGATATTGACTCAATGTTCGGCAAGCGTTTCTCGCTGTAGTACCTAAGAGAGGGGTGTGTTTGCAGAGCGACTATACACCTCGCACTGTAGAGCAGGCCGTTTATTCCGCTGATGTGGTCACTCAGACAATGCTCTACCGAAACGGGGGAGGCTCGCGATAGGTATAGGTAAACTTAAGCTATGTGACGTATTCCTTGCCCTATGAAACATATATGTATAATTTTGTTGAGATGTCACAACGCCTGTGCAAATATGTGTTATCAAGCTATACCCTTGCTCAGATCATGGAAGTCAAGGGCGATATTCTTTTCCTTAAGGAATGTCTTAAAATATGTTATTCTGCTTGTCATGGCCCCGAGGATATCTATGCCAAGCTCGATTTAGGCATCTTTGAGTACCTGCCAAATTCACATGAAGGTAGTAGAGTGAGCCGCTGGTAAACAAATGTTAATAGCAATTGACACTTATCATTCCGGGAATCGCTGGGAATTCCTCAAGAACAGCTCCCACGCCTTTATAAGGTCCAGATCTTGTATAAGGTCGAAATCAAAGGTCACTTTCGCAGCTTCCTCCTTCATTGCCGCCATGTGGTGATGAATGCCGTCATTGTCTTCGCAAGTCTCGGCATTGAAGTTCTGGAAACAAAACATGTTAGGCGCAACCCTCGCTTAAACCTCTCAGTTATCAACACGTGCCTCTAGGCAAGATAGTCGCATGATAAATCGAAGTGCTATATAAATAATGAACTTTACTTACACGTCGCTTCGTTTTCCATGTGGACCAATAGTGTCGGCAGGCACCACTCTTGCGTCCACGTCCTCTGACATCAAATTTTTCCTTGTAGTCAGCAACTTTCGCGAGTAACAGAAGGGGTTGCCTTTCTTTCTTTAGTTTCTTCTGCACAGACTGCCTGATGGTGTCCTGAAATAATGAGAAAAGGTTAGAAGGAAACACGATATCAGGTGCAAAAAATATCATGCATTATTTCTGTAACATTCTGGACACTGCGTATCAGATACACAACGAACAACGCAAGAACGAGCGACACACACTTGAACATGAGCAGAGACACCGACGTAGTCCCGAGTTTGAGACATCTCCCAGTCTGTCATTATCGCAAGTGTCGGGCTGTTCGTTATTTACCATTTTTTATTGACTGTTTTCATCAAATCATCCTGTTTTAAATGCTCGTAACAAGCAAAATATGTAATTTAAAATATTACCCCTGTTTTGAAAAGTGTCGTAGAATTCAGATGAGGGCCTTTCCTGAAAAGACTGATTCTTTGTTATGGCGCTGATTCGTGCTGACATTATAGCGCTGAGAGGGCAGTAACATTTTCGAATAAACCCGTGAAATCTAGGTTTTAAATGTTAAGTACGCCTTGTCATTACCTAGATGTTGATGGTGAAACCAGCACGCGCTCATGAAAAATATATAGCAACAGTGTACAGTAAAACCTCGTTATAAAGAAGTTGAAGGAGTGGTCGTAATTACTTTGTTATAACCATTAGTTTGTTATAGCCAATGTCCATTTCTTCCAACTATTCAAGCAAGGGGAATTATGATTGCTTTGTTATATCCATTTGTTTGTTATATCCCATTTTGTTATAACGAGGTTTTACTGTATGTCAAAATAACAGCGAAGCACTCACTTGAGCTAAGAGCTCTGAAATGCTGCTGCCCTTGTCCGTGAACACAAGAAACAGCATTCGACAGAATCACAAATCGTACCCCACTAAATCTCTGGCACTGCCGGTTTATTGATGGGTGGGGTTTGTGTCGGAGTGCGCTCTTGTAATCACTACTGCGTAATGCATGTTAATGAGTCCATGTCAGCAGTCGTACTGTACTCGACAAATCGTCTGTCTGCCATGCGACATCAGCTATTTTAAGGCACACAAACTCGGTCTTTTCTAAAAGTATGGTCTTTATATATTTCTCGGTCTTTTCTAAAAGAAAAATATATAATACACTGGCCTACGGCCGACCACTTCTTTGGCCCAAATAGTCAAGTTCCTTAGCCGACAAGGTTAAGGAGAAAGTGCTAACGGACCGATTAGTTTTGTAATTCATTGTGTTTTAGATGGCATCCTGTTTCTTGGGGTGGAAGGAGTATGACCCACTACGTGCGAAAAGTTGATAGTCAGCGCTGTATGAGTGCCCTTTTTCGTGTGTTTGGATTCTTTGAGTATATGTGCACTGCTACATAGATCTAGGCTGAGGTGCCCGAAATCTGACAGAGAGGCTTATTGTGGGGAAGGCGCCGGGTAACTAAGATTTCAGTTGCACGCTAAAATCTTTACATGGCCTGAATAAATCTCCACTCTTTCGCTGAGGCATGCCAGACGCCGTGCGTCGGCCTATCACGTAACTCCCAGAAGTTAAAATATAAATGTTTCGTATGATTCAGTGCGCGCAACTATAATACCTTGTGTTATCGATGAACGCCAAGAAAAGCTCCAACAAATCCGAAAGGCTAACTTCGTCTGCAAGAACAAAAACAAATAGTAAAAGAAACAGCTGTGTAATGACTATACACCCTCAGAATTATCAATGTCTGTGACTTCCTGCTTAGCACAACGTCTGCCATTCATTGCGAGCTATGTAAACAGACCACCCAATGAAAGGCCCAATTATGTGCTCGGCTCAAAACATGCGTTCTAGGCTGTGACTACTGTGACACTGAGCGTGACGTCTTGAATGCTAAAAGATGTCATATCTGAGCCTCGTCATTGGCTGGTCTCTTTACATAGCTCCCCATAAGTCTCGGTGGTTGTGCTACGCAAGACATCACACTCGCGAAGTTTTCGGAGTGTACACACCACTGAAAGAAGGATTAGAATAATGGGGAGTTTTGTATGGAATGACCCTAGTGTGCCTGAGCTTTTCTTTCCGGAAATTTGGTACTTGAGGAAGAGGGTACTGTCTCCCTTCAAATGTGTGCATTTGTTTACAGGTGTTTGATCCATTTGCGACCTCGGGTGGCAGGTGAGCGAGTTGTTCGTTTCATCAACAGCAATCCGGTGTTCGTGATTTAAGGAACGCGTCGGCATGTGGAGCTTGCAAAGGTTCCTGATACTCACAATCCAATAAATTTCAAAGAAAAGTGGTATCTCCTCCCGATGCAGGAGAGCTACTGCGTACAACATTCCGACGCTCTACAGGACCGAATGTTTCTTTAATGTCTGTTCCTGAGCAACGCCTTCGGTATCATCAATCTCTTCATCAAAGATTTGATGATTTCGCGAAGTGATGGCGGGAGAGCCACGAAAGCTTTTGTCTTAGTGGCCGTCGGAAGCGAACAGCCCAGGTCAATGCTGCTTCGAGCTTCTTAGCACTAACACATCTGGTGTCTCTTTGGCAATGTCTGTGTGATGTTAACAAAATCCTGTTATTCTGGCAATGCTTTCAAATACTGATGCTTTCCTTCAAACCGCTTGCACCAGACGTTCCTCAGCGGTCCATACAGGAGAATTAATTGTGGATAATGCAGCGGGTAGCGCATTTTAGGTTGGAAGTGGTCCGGGAATAGCTCAAGAAATGGTTCAGAAAATCCTTGATCAGATGCGCTAGGTACGGAATCCCTGACAGGCCGAGGGAAGGGGCGAACACAATATCGCTTACACTACGAAAGCGAAGAAATATTTCCGGGGTTTGGTTGTTTCTGGGTACCTTGTTGGGCTGACCAAAAGCAGCAAGAATCTCGGCGCCATTTTTTGCTTCTTTGAATACCAGCTGAACATAGAGGGGAAGCAAAGGAGAGGGAAAACAAAGACATACTTGAACGAAGTGATTCGAGTGGTCAAGGACTGCAGTGTTAAATGCCGTTCTTGAATGAGCTTGTACAGTACACGCTTGATTACGCGTGGTGCGATCCCTTGTAAACGGTCAGGCTTGATATCTGGTGGGCAACCATTGGTTGCGTCTAAGAAGTCATTCTCGGAGAATGGGCATTTTCGAACACTTTTGGTAACTGCGTCACCTTGAGCAGCCTGAACGTGCATTTTATGAGCATTAAAAGTTGCCATGCAAATCCGACAAATCCTTCCCGAGCTAAAGCTTTTTGAAAAACCTCCAAACTTGCGTGCTGAAAGATTATCCATGCTGAGACACGCAACTGCCGCCCTCACGTGCACAGTACCTACGGCTGTGTCGATCTGAATACCGCTTTCGAGCTCCTTCAAGTCAAACAGCAGTGTTTGGAGGATTTTCTCGTATGTGTCTTCAGGTGTCTCTGCTGGAACAGCACAGCCAAATGCATGTGTCTCATTTGGAACAGATACTGTGCGGGGAGGTTCTCCAAAACAAAGTAGAAAGAAGCAATCTTCTACTCGCTTTTCCGTGACCCAAGAGGGTTTACTACCGTGAACTCGTCAGTGTAGTAGAGGAGACGCAAAGAAAAATTCGCATGAGCAAAGAGCTTGTGTCTTCGAAAGTGATCACCATCAGAGTCATCTGACAGGCACCCAATGTTTGCTTGGTGCTTGTCATTTGCAAGAATGCGAGACATGATGTCTCTTTTGTTTAGTTCAGCCTCAATCACCTTTAAAATTGGAACGTACTGGTAAACCATCTTTGCACTGCTGTTGCTCTGCAAGTGGCAATCTGTAGGGTGAACTAAGTCGTGGTGCTGTTTACAATAACTTATCAGCTTTACTCATTGCTGAATGCTTCCAAAGCATGGTCAAAGCACTCCTCTAACCTAAGTATCTAATTTAGGTCATCATCGTTCTCCACTTCTACTCCGATCTTAGGAAGATGGCTTCTCAGTAGAGCTGAATAAGGAGAACTCAGAAAGAGTGTGAATGTTTTCGGTGACATCGGTTTGCACGACACGAGGAACGCAGTGGTTTTGCTCCATGCTTAAAATGAAGCAACAGAGTGTGTCTTTCAAAGCAGCAAACAACTTTTTGAACTGCATGATGGAGTTTGAAGATCGAGCAGACTTCCTTACTGTGTCGTCTTGATGGTTCGCCCTCCCTTGATCTGTCTTATCAACCTCACCTCACTCTTCATTTCCAGTGTAATCACCTTGCGAACGACAGATTTCTGTGCTTTTGATGAACATGTCTCCAGGAAGAATATTTCTTGAAAGTAGCTGCACATGTAGCAGGCTGACAGGTTAAACAAAGGTAGGAAGCTTGGCTTGGGTATACGTGCTGCAGCAGTTTCGGAACACCACAAATTATACATCTGAAAATGGTCGCCATGTCCAACCTGCTGGAGACGAGGCTGCAAGACGACGGGGCTGAGGGTTCGTGACAGGCAGTCGGCCGAAGAGTCACGAGCTGACGCTAGAGAGAGCGAGCTGCGCGAGGCTGGAGCCGGGCAGGAACGACGGAGCTGGACTGGCTGGCCTGGCCCACGGCAATCCCTGGAGCGGTCCACCAGCTAGGTTCCTACTAGGACCAGCAGAAGCGGCGAGCCCTGGCCATACTGGCGTGGGCCATGACGATCCCGGAGTGGTTCCGCAGCGAGACTCGGGCTTTGATAGCCCTGGACAGCTAGCCTAGGCAGCGCTGGCGTGGGAGGTATGATCCGCAGGCCTGGACGGACAACGCGACAAGCAGGGTCGGCTGGCCCGGACTGCTGGCTTTTGAGGACGGGCAACCAGGAAATACAGTAAACTCGTTCGCTGTCTTCTCATTAGTGTGTGTCTTTCCATGGGAGACGAGCAAAGCACATACCGACTGGGCGGCGATTATTAATAGAGCGAGAATATTACAACTAATACTACAATCCTTGAAGCTATAACAAGATATATATATATATATGTGTGTGTGTGTGTGTGCATGTATAACATGATACATTCTACATAAAACAATTATATGCGTAACATGCATCTTAAGATACACGGAGCGTAACCATGGGCCAGCATTTCTATGGGACTATGCAGCCTATAACAATTCAGCATAAAGTTATGAGATCACAGAGGAATGGATCGCTAAGCAGAGAAGATGGACATAATTAGCCACTAGGATAGCCTAGTATGCATATTAAAATGTAATAACTTCAATATCAGACTGCACAATTTCCTAAAAAAAAATTCCAGAAAGCTTTGGGTGCATTTCGCAGAAAGAGTAACAATTGAAGAGCTTAGTCATAATGGGCAGACGTTTGTCGATGAACAGTGCATCGCTGGAGAGTTTAATAATTATTTTGCCTCCGTGTACACTGCTGATAACTCTGTCTTGCCATCATTCAACTTTCAACTTTATTGTTTCTCTCCAGGGGAAAGGAGGAGGAAGAAAGAAAAGCAGACTTGTCGCCTGACAGAGTTTCTCCTGCCCACCAGCAACGAAACTATTTTACATACCAGTGTCCCGTAGAACAAGGTTTACATAGGTTCAAAACGCACAACATTAAACAAAAAAAAAATCTGATGTGCATTACAAACATTTTTTGCAGGTCAGGTCCCATCAAGAATAGGCACAAATAACACTAGAGAAACAATGAACGAATATCCTTTCTGCTCAAACACATCAAGTCCGTGCCCAGTCTATGTGTACTATTTATAACATTAGGCAACGAGTACTGCAACATCTGGAGGCCGTAGCCTGTTCTTGAGCGAGGCGTTCACCATCTGTCAAAACAACGGCCTGCATATGCAGGTACTCTCCACTTCATAATGGCGATTGAAAGAAAAACTAGTTGATTTTGCCTTACAGACGTTTGATATGTTGTAAGAAGTTTGTAATTATAATGCTCTGTAATGGGAACTATATGAAGGTTTCTGAAAAGTTGTAATGTGTGAGCGCTGAACTCCGTATTGCACATAATTTGAATTATTTAATCTTTTCTGGAGATCATGCAAGTGATGCATATTTGTAGCCATTGTGCTACCCCAAACAAGGAAGGAAGCAGTAATTATACCAAGAGTAAAAGAGGGAGTTATGAAGGAGGTATTAAGACCGAAAGGGGCTATATATGACGGGATATATAAATAGTGCCCACAACTTTTGAAAGTCTGCCAGCTATGCATTGTACTTTGGCGTTCCAGCTCATGTACTCATTAAATATCACACCAAGAACCTTCACATTCTGTACATAGTCAATATTTCGTCCTTGAAGAGAGAGCCCTTGAGTAGACGAAAACACTGTATTTTTGGATCGAAGAAGTATTGGCTTTGTCTTATCTGTATTAATTACTAAAGAGTTTGAGATTGTCCAGTCACTTATCTTCTGCAAAATGCTATTTGCCGCACATAAAACCTGGTGGACAACTTTTCCCGAGAAGAATAAACTGGTGTCGTCTGCGTAAATTACAAAATATGCACAGTCGTCTATATTTACTATATAATTGATGTGTAAGTTAAACGGAAGGGTTCGAGGATGCTCCCCTGTGGCACCCCTGACGTCAGTTTCTTTTTGCTAGAGCGCTGACTATTGATCACGACACACTGATGCCGATATTTAAAAAAACTCGATCATCGTTGAGGCTACTCCTCGCACCCCGTATGCATTTAATTTTCGAAGCAGAGTTTTGTGATTTAGATGGCCGAAAGCCTTTGAAAAATCAATGAAGACCCCCAAGGTAATCAACTTTCTTTCGATCTTGTTTAAAATTAGTTCCTTCTGTTATAATAGCGCGAGTTCCGTCAAATTCCCCTTCCTAAAACCAAACAAGATGTTAGGATGGAGTGTTTTTCGCAGAAGGAAGATGTTTGGAGAGTGGCGGCTCCACGGACCCCGAGCCCCGCAGGGGGCGCCTGCACCTTAGGTGCTAGGTGCTTGGTGAGTTGCGTCACCACGGACCCCAGCTACGTGGGCCACCATACCCGCACGCAGGGGGCACCTACTTTGGTAGGTGCTTGGTGAGTGGCGTCACTACGAACCCCGAGCCATGTGGGTTCGCCCACCCACGTCTGGCTGTGCGTGGCGTACCCGTGTCCGGGGAAAAGGGGACCCTGGTGGTTGAGCTGAGCCCGGGGTATGTTTGGACCCTTCGGGGCCCCCCGGGCGAGGCAATACACCGCTTCGACCCCTGCTTCTCGTAGATGGGTGTCCTGGCTTGGCCCGACCAGGATGATTCAGTCAGTCGCCTCTTCTACCCTCTTCTTCCTTCTTTCACTTTTCCTTCCACCTCTTTCTCTTTTCTTCTGCACTCTCTTCCTTCCTTTTTCACCTTCTTAGGCGGCAAGGGCTAACCTTGAGTGGAAACAGGTCCTGTCCCTGCATCCACACTCGGTTATAGTGCCCGGGCAGCACTGGTAGTGTAATTGTGTCAGCCAAGCCTTTCTTGCTATGGCACATTACCTACCCCCTTGTTGGGCTCCGTGGTGGGCGGTGCACCCGGGCACTGAACTTTCTTTCCCATCTTTATGGGTTCTCGCACTAAAACCATCCTCGATCGGTCCCTGAAAAGGGTCCGCACTGAAGTCCAAATTCCAAAAAAGACACCACCAACACCGTCCAGATTTCCAAAGTTTTTGATTCTTCACTCCGAAAATGAGAAACAGCTCTCGAAATTATCTCCTTTCCTTGTCGCAAAAACACTCGAGGGTGTTGTCGGTAAGGAATTCAAAGCCAAGAAAATGCCATCCGGTGACCTACTTGTTGAGATTGAGTCAAGCGAGCAGAGTACTGCACTACTAGGTTTAACGTCCATTTCTGGATGTGACATCTCTGTCTCTCCCCACCGAACGCTAAACTGCATCCAAGGAGTTATTTCCGAGGATGACCTCCTTGACAGCTCTGAAAGTGAAATCGTTGAAGGCCTCTCTGACCAAGGTGTCACAGCTGCAAGACGTATCACCATACGTCGTGATGGGAACGAGCTCAAGACAAAACATATTGTACTCACCTTCCAATCAACCGTCCTTCCTGAAGCTTTGAAAGCTGGCTACCTGCACTGCAGAGTTCGGCCTTATGTGCCAAACCCCCGTAGATGTTTCAAGTGCCAGAGATTTGGCCCTGGCTCTCAGAGCTGCCGTGGAAAGGCCACCTGTGCGAAGTGTAGCAAGACCGACCACGAAGCTGATACATGTACTAACAACCCACGCTGTGTAAACTGCTCAGAAGCTCACCCAGCATATTCCAGATCATGCAAGACATGGAAAAACGAGAAAGAGATCCTCACTTTGAAAGTTAAGGAAAACCTCACTTTTCCTGAAGCACGCCGTCGCTTTGCATTCATGCAGAAAGGCGGCTACGCCCAAGTGGTGCAGCGGGGACCTGCACCACTGAAGGTTGCAGTGGCAACCCAGACGTCCTTTCTGGACTATGGGAAGCCACGGCAGTCCCCCACGCCCCAGCTGAAGATTCAGCTTCCGGGGCGTGCAATCTCGGCTGGGCGGTCTTCGGACCCCCCAAGCCAGAGTGCGAATCCTCGCGCTCAAACAGGGCAACAGCCTGTGTCTTCTCAGGCTGTTTCCCAAACTCAGGATGGGCCGGTGGCTGCCGCAACCGTCCCTTCTCCGCGATCTCCTTCCAGGGAGAAGGGTCGACATTCTCGCCCACACTCCCTGGAGAGAGCATGATCGAAGGAGCGGCATGGCTCTCGTGCCGCACCTACAGTGCCTAAGAGACAGGAACGGGTGGACTTGAGCGACGCTTCGCCCAGCACCTCCTCTGCCTCTTCGGCTGGGGCTGGGCGCGGGCGGGGCATGGCGCCCCGTTCCCCGAACCTGAACAAAAATGTGGAAAAAACCTCGCCTCAGGAAACTGAGGCCATGGATGAGTGTAGAGAAGTCTCCACTCATACGTCTGACCAAGACGATATGGAGTGGCAGACTTCTAAAAATAAACACAAAAGCAAAAAACCTGTGATCCCTCCAACGTGAGATTGTAAATTAATTTATGCCACATGCAGCAGCTTTAGAACTTTCATTTATTCGCCCAGTGTTTCTTCTTTATTCATATTTTATTCTCATTTTTTAAACAATGACCAATTTCCATTTTATGCAGTGGAACTGCCGTGGCCTTATCAGAAATATAGATGATGTAAATCATTTTATGGACGAGTTGAGACCAATCGCCCTCAGCCTGCAAGAAACACATTTAAATGACACTCATACACAAATTTTACGTCGGCACCAAGTTTTTAGGAAAGATAGACTCTCCCCAAATACGTCGGGAGGAGTGGCACTGGTGGTGCAGAGTGGTGTTGCTTGCTCGGAGGTACCCCTTTCTACGCCCTTAGAGGCTGTAGCGGTGCGCCTTCTTGTTGACCGCATGATCACAGTTGTTTCTCTCTATTTGCCACCTAACTCTGCACTGCATATGTGTGAACTTGAATCACTTGTAAAACAGTTACCTCAACCTTTTTTAATTTTAGGCGATTTTAATGCCCACCACCCTTTGTGGGGTAGTGCTCGCCAGGATTCATGTGGAGGTGTCGTTGAACGGTTTTTATTATCATCTGGGTTATGTCTTTAATGGGAGGGAACCTACATTTTTTAGTGCAGCACATCAATCATTTACATCTATTGACCTTTCTATTGCATCACCAATTTTACTTCCATGCTTTTCATGGACTGTTTTAAATAACCCTTTTGGGAGCGATCATTTCCCTATTGTTTTAGAAGGCACAATGCCAATTCCTTCCATTCCGACACGTCTTCCAAGGTGGAAATTGGAAAAGGCTGATTGGTCTCTTTTTCGTTTGGAGGCTTTTATTGATTCATCTGTTCTCGTAAATATGAGCCCTGAAGATGCCACGCTGTATGTTACTGAAGCGATTATAAATGCCGCATCACACAGTATCCCCCAGACCTCTGGACGACTTCCCAAGAGGTGCAAGCCGTGGTGGAACGATGACTGCACCACAACACGCAAGTCACAAAACAAGGCATGGTGCATCTTCAGACGTTATCCCACTTCTAGGAATTTACTTGAATTCAAGAAAAGAAGAGCCGAAGCTCGCTGGACGCGAAGGCAAGCGAAAGGCAGGTCTTGGAAAAAGTATGTCACCTCTTTGAGCAGCTTTGTTTCTTCAAAGGAAGTGTGGGATCGTCTCAGGAAGATTAGGGGAGAATATCGGTCTTTCAGGATACCCCTCTTTTCCTCAGCAACATCCCTGAGGGAACAAGCAAATATTCTTGGTGAACACTTCCAGGAAATCTCTAATTCAGCCAACCATAGTGAATCCTTTAAGAGGTTTAGATCAGCGGCAGAAAAACAAACTATTTCTTTGTCTGGTGGTCAAGGTGCTCCTTATAACAAACCATTTACGCGATGTGAGCTTGAGTTGGCTCTCGGCGTCAAAAAGAAATCTGCGGCTGGGCCGGATGGGATTCAGTACGAGATGCTAAGAAGACTGTCGCCTGAATCCCTAAGCAGTTTGCTCACTTTTTTTAATTTATTGTGGGATGCTGCTTGTTTTCCGGACTGTTGGAAAATGGCACACATAATCCCTCTACTGAAACCCAGCAAAGACCCCTCCTTACCGACGAGTTATCGCCCAATTGCTCTGACTAGCTGCCTGGGCAAAACCTATGAGAGACTCGTTAATCGCCGTCTTGTACACTTTTTAGAGGCAGAGGGTGTTTTTGATAGAAATCAGTGTGGCTTTCGAGCAGGCCGCTCCACAGTAGACCACCTTGTCCGCCTGGAAACCTTTATTCGGGAAGCATTTGTCCATCGCCAGCATTGTGTGTCTGTCTTTTTTGACCTACAAAAGGCTTACGACACAACTTGGAGATATGGGATACTTCGAGACTTGTACTCATATGGTGTCCGAGGTCGCATGCTTCGTTGTATTCAAAGCTTCTTGACGGGTTGGAGCTTCCAAGTGCGTTTGGGCTCCATCCTGTCGGATGTTTTTCTCCAGGAGAATGGCGTCCCTCAGGGTGGAGTATTAAGCGTTACACTTTTTGCTGTAAAGATTAATAGCCTGGGAAAGGTTATACCACCATCTGTATCCTATTCAATGTATGTGGACGATGTGCAGATATTGTTTTCCTCTTGTAACTTGTCCAGCTGTGGACGGCAACTGCAGCTCACAATCAATAAGATGAGCAAGTGGGCTGATCAAAATGGCTTTAGGTTCTCCCCCGAAAAGACAATCTGTGTTCCCTTTTCACTCCGCCGTGGCCTGTTTCCAGATCCAGTGTTGCACTTGAATGATGTTGCTATATCTGTAAAGGAGGCCCACAAGTTTTTAGGAATAATATTTGATAAAAAGCTCACTTTTATACCCCACTTGAAGGAGTTGAAACATAAATGCCTACGTTCTTCAAACATTCTCAAAATGCTGTCGCATACAACCTGGGGGTCTGACAGACGGTGCCTGTTGCGACTGTACAACTCTTTGGTACGGTCCTGCTTGGACTATGGCGCGATTGTTTATGGGTCGGCGCGTCCGTCCGCCCTAAAGATGTTGGACCCCGTCCATCATCTGGGGCACCGACTTGCCACGGGGGCATTTCGAACATCACCTGTGCCTAGCTTGTATGCTGATACACATCAAATGTCTCTGGAAAGACGAAGACAATATTTGACTCTTTGTTATGCTCACAAGGTATACAGTTTTCCTCAACATCCCTCTTTTGATGCCCTCCAATCTGCTACATCCCTCCGACTCTTTGAAAACAAGCCAAGTATTGTTCGGCCTCTGAGTTTCAGAGTTCAAACCATGGCAACATCACTCCCGCTTCCCGTTAGTGAAGCTGCTTTGCTGAAGAGCAATGAAAGAATTGCACCTTGGGACCTTCTGCCAATCTATTGTGACTGGTCACTGTCCAAGTACAGAAAGAGAGCTATTTCTTCACTCGTTCTTCAGCAGGAGTTTGCGGAACTGGAACAGAAATACAAGGACTACTCACACTTTTACACTGATGGATCAAAGACATCAACTTTCGTGGGGTGTGCGGTTTACTCCACTGCCTTCAAAAAAGTTAGACAACTCCATACTCTTGCAAATATTTTTACTGCTGAATTGTATGCCATTTCAATGGCTGTTGAGTACTTACTGGAGAACAATATTATGAAAGCAATTCTATTTGTCGACTCCCAGAGCGTTCTTCTAGCCATTTCGTCCTTAACAGACAGTAAGAACCTTCTCGTACAATATCTTCGGGTACGGTTAAACCGAGCACTTCAACTAGGACACTTGATAAAATTCTGTTGGGTTCCTAGCCACGTAGGTATTTCCGGCAATGAGAAAGCAGACTTGCTTGCTGGCTCTGCAAAAGAGTTCCCAAAACTGCCTCTAGGCTTGCCACACCAAGATGTCTCATATACTCCTAATTAACATAAAATACACTCAAAGTTATTACAAATATAAACTTTAAAACGAATTGAACACCGCCAAATTCCGTCTGGTTTACGGATAGACGACGCAGTACCTTTTCAATACTACACGGCGCTGCTCACACAAAAACAGTGATAAACACCTGGGATAGGGATATTCATCTTTCGACGTAGCACATTTCGAGACAAAAGGGTGATGCGATTCCGAGCCAGTTTTCGCTTTGTCCAAATTGCAGTCAGTTCAGTGTCAAAGTCTATGGCGCGTCGTCTGATCACACAGCGCGCACTCACAGGGGGACAAGGATGAACGCACTGTTGAAACAGTCCGGCCTTTCCACGGTCCCACCATTTAGCTCTGTCTATTCTGGGGTTTGGTAAACTCTTTCTAGGACCACATCACCTCCCCCTTCCCCATTGCTTTGCTCCACACATGAGAAGATTGGATGCCTTTCGATGGGGGTACCTTCTCCCACCCCTTCCTTTTAAGCTCCCGATAACGGGACAGCTCCTCTTGGTCGATGAAGAGAAGCGTTATCCCCTTGATTTTCTGGCCAAGAGCTTCAACGAACGTACGCGCGTTAGTTATGGAGCTCAGCTCAGTTGTTTTCAAGTTATGCAGTGACGCATGATGCTTCAGCACACCACCCACTCCATCGCACGCGCTTTTGCCGTGCCCTGACGCCGAATATATCCACCTGCTGACAACAAACTTCTTCTGAAATTCGTGTAATTGGTGCCGATTTTTTTCATTGGCTTGGAGCGCCGTCCGAAACATAGATTAGCTCCAAAAAAAACGGGCAAGAGTTCCTCGAGTCTGTCTTCAATCATTGTGAGCGCAAAGAGCGCGTGTGCAGAATCGTGACAGGTATCGTCACTCACGACGCCGAAACTTAGTGTTCCCCTTCGTGGTCGTCGCAACGCAGGTGAAGATTGTCACCATCTTGGTTTTCCAGTGGTATCTGTGCACTGAACGTTGGATCACAATTCTCCAGTTTTCGGCGATATCAAAGTGGAGGACTACGACACGTGGCTTCACATTTGCTTTTTCAAGCCATATTGCTCTCTGTTGTGCGCGCCGAATATAATAGTGGGGTATGTATTTCTTCGTCCACTTGTTGAGTTCGTTAAGAAAAGCAGTGGCCTCCAAATGTTTTTTCACCAACTCGCCACCAGATTCTCACAGTGCCAACTCCAGTTCATCTTCAGCGCTCATCTCTAGCATCTCGAGGGATATGTCCTTCCGGTTCGAACAGGCTTCACATCTTAGCAAGAAGCAGTTTTGGGAAGGATTTTCACAAAAAAAAATTTTATGGGCGTCTTCAAAGGTCATGGTCTTCCCCGCCGCATTTGACAGAGATGTCAGACAAAGTATGAAGTTGGCGCAGCATACACACACACACTCTTCATGTACAGGGTGTTTTTTAACCCACTTGGGCCGAAGAGAATAAAATTTTGTTAGGCCCATTTTTGACTCGGGATTGGCCGCCTTGAATTCTTTGTAGGTTTCCCTAATAGATCTCGTCATAAATCGCTTCGTGACGAAGACTTCCTGACCATCAATAAAAAGCCTTACGACATCCTTCTTGTTCGGGCTTTGTCTTGAGCAGTCTTTCGCATCTGATGTGTACTAAGTCAACGCAAGAGCGACATCGTTTTCGTTGAGAGCAAGTCCTTGGTATGGGTCAGGTGACGCCCAGACCCCCATTTTTTTTTCAGCTTTCTTGATTGGTCCAAAGCATGCTTCGTCACTTCAGGAATTGCTTTCAGGATATCTTTCTTTTTGAGGTTAGATGGAAAGAGAGTTAAGAGGCGGTAGCGTTCTAGCTGCGACGCGCTCTTGACGTAGGCTGCTCATAAATTGCTGACCCAGTCGGAGCACGAGGAGCATGGATCTTCTTTGTCTGTGCCCGTAGGTTCTCCGTAGACGTCACTTAGTTTACGACCAATTTTCTTTTTGAAGTCCGCGGTTATCTCGGATTTTTTTCGCTTAACATAGCCGGTACGACTTCGTGGGGTCACGCTAGAAGGGAGTTTAAGTGGTGTCACACTTCGGCAGCATCAATTGCTTCAGACACTCCTTCGACCAGGGCTTCCTCGTCAACGAATGATCTGTCCGCTGGTTTCAGGGATGATGACGATGAGCTTGATGAAAACATTTCCTGTCCTTGCTTATGTTCTTCAATCTGACTCAAGAACATTGTGTAGCAGTTATTGCACAGAACATCTCCAGGGCTTACACGCTGGGCGTCCTCAGCCGTTAGAACTTGCTTAAGAAAACTTAGGTTTAGCTCCGAGACTTGACGAAAATGGCGTCCGTAAAACACTCTTCTCTTGTGTCTCCTTGAATAGTCGGCGCACACTTTCCGGTCTGAACTGAATAATGTATTAGCCATGGCAGTAACGAACACTTTTGGCTTTCTGAAAGCAGGAGCAGTTTTAAGTTCATCCAGCTCAGACAGCACGGAGGTAGAATGAGTACCAGCTTTCCGCCGTGGTTTAGGAATTCAAGTAAAGAGCCAGAAAGGGACCGAGAAGGCTATTATCAGTTAGACGACGTGCGAAGATTCGGCTTCCTTTGGGTCCCCAATCTTCCCGTCGATCCATACTTAAACATTCGCTCTCCCCCTCGCGCGTAATCTGAGTGCCACGCAGCAGCGGCGTCTCTTTTAGTGCCCGCGGATTAGGGGCACGGTTGTGTTAGGACGAGGAGGGGAGCTTGGAGAGACAGAGGGGGGCTTGCGACGTAAACTCTAGCCTCGAAACGCCTGTTCTCCCGACAATCAGGGTTTCTGTGTCGGTCGCATCCAAAGGCATAATCCTTAGAGGCTCCAGGACCCCGACGAAGATAGAGGCAATAGCCCCGTGATGTTCAAGATAAAGTATCCTATACACGCCGCCTGACTGGGGTGGCATCTGTAAAATTTCGGAGCCGAAAGCAAAAGGCCTCAGAGGACTTCTCTAACGATCTGCATTCCCCCGTATTGGCAGAAAAAGATGCGCTCGCACTTGTAAATACGGACTTCTAAGTAATTTTTTTTTTTTAAGAGCACTACTCAACATTTTTTTTTTAATGTTTATGGTCGGATATTAGGTAACTGCTAATGATAAATAGAAAACCTTATATAGGCCAATATCCCCGCAGGGGGCACCTGTGAAAGCAGGTGTTTGGAGAGTGGCGTCTCCACGGACCCCGAGCCATGCGGGTTCGCCCGCCCACGTCTGACTGTGCGTGGCTTTCCCGTGTCTGGGGAAAAGGGCATCCTGGTGGTTGAGCTGAGCCCGGGGCAGGGTTGGACCCTTCGGGACCCCCCGGGCGAGGCAATACACCACTTCGGCCCCCGCTTCTCATAGACGGGAGTCCTGGTAAGGCCCGGCCAGGATGATTCAGTCTAGTCGCCTTTTCTTCTACTATCCCCTCCGATCTTTCGCTTTTACCTTTCCTGTTTCTTTCACTTCCTTCTCATTTCTTTTGCTCCTTTTTCACCCCTCTTTGGCGGCAAGGGCTAACCTTGGGTGGCAATAGACCTCTGTCTTGACCCACACTTGGGTATAGTTTCCCGGCAGCACTGTTAGCGTAACGTCTCCAGCCATGCCCTTCTTGTTATGGTGCGTTACCTAACCCCTTGTTGGGCTCGGTGGTGGGCGGTGCACCGCGGATTCCGAACACTCTCTGCCCTTTTATGGCGCCCCACCCCTCCAAACCCCGTTCAGGGCACGCCCTTAAAAGGCGCTGCCCCGAACAAAAAACCATCGACAAAGAATATGAAGCAGAAATGTTTAATAAGTTTTTCATCGTTCATTCGCTGGATGAACAAAGACCTGTTTCCAAGCTGTCACCTTTTATTGTAGCAAAGGTGCTAGAAAACCTTGTGGGGTTTTCCTACAAGGCTAAAAAACAGCACACTGGAGACCTTCTCGTGGAAGTGAATACAAAAAAACAAAGTGACGCACTTCTTAAACTAACTACAATCGTTGACGTGAAGGTGTCGGTGAGTCCTCATCGCACACTAAATACTGTCCGTGGAGTCCTCTCTGAGGACGACTTCTTGCACACTAGTGAGGAAGAACTCCTCGAGGGACTCCAGGGTGCCGGTGTCGTCGCCGTGAAACGCATTATGTTTAGGAAAGATGGCGAACAAATTCCTTCGAGACATGTTATCCTGACGTTTGAAAGACATACCCTCCCCGAGACAGTCAAGGCAGGATACTTAAACTGCCGCATTCGCCCGTACGTCCCCAACCCCCAGCGGTGCTTCCGTTGCCAGCGTTTTGGTCATGGAACACGCAGCTGTCGAGGGAAGGAGACGTGTGCGAAGTGCGGTAGTCAAGGTCACGTTTCCGATACTTGCGAGGCGGCTGCGGCCCTCTGCGCTAACTGCGGTGGACCACATCCTGCTTATTATCGTGCATGTCCCTCTTGGAAGCTAGAAAAGGAAATTCTTACCATCAAAGTTAAAGAAAACATATCATACCCAGAAGCCAAGAAGCGGTTCTCCTTTTTGTCAAAGGGGAGTTTTGCCGAGGTGGTGCGCAGGGGTCCTGCACCACGCTCGGAGTCAAGGGCCCTGCACCACGCTCGGAGTCAAGGGCCACCCAGGTCTCTCTCGAGATCTTGGCGGCCGACTGCAGGGCCCCAGCTCCCCGACAGGAGCAGCGGCTGCTTTCTCCAGCCCCTGGTGGTAGCAAGCGTGCTGCTCCTCCTTCCAGGGACAGGCCGGCAGCAGCCGCGCCTGCCCCCTCTCCTAGGTCGCCCCCTGGGGAGACGGAGTGAGCTTCTCGCTCTTGCTCGCTAGAGAGGGCCCCCTTACCGAAGGAGCAGCATGGTGCCCATGCAGCTCCTGTGAAAGGAGGGGACCAGACGAGCTCAGACGACCCGTCGCCCAGTTCGTCTGCAACCCCCCCCAGCCGGTCGTGGTCGGGGTTTGCCCCCCCGCACACCTGGCCGGACAAGTGCTGTTCTAAAAACAACGGATACCTCTCAGGAGGTGGAGATGTCAACAGATGCTGACAATCTGTCCGCTCCTGGGTCCGACCAGGACAATATGGAGTGGGAAACGCCCTCCAGTAAACATAAAAGGAATAAGAAGCCTGTTGTCCCACCCAAATGATGATCCCAATGTCTTCCACCTAGTTTGTGTTGACTTTACAGTCTTACTTATTTTACTAAGTTTATTTTTCACTTTTATATTTACATACCTTTTATAGATGACTAAGTTACATTTTATGCAATGGAACTGTCGCGGTATTTTAAGAAATATTGATGATGTCAACTATTTTATGGATCAGCTTCGACCCATCGCTCTCGCCTTGCAAGAAACCCATCTTAACACTAATTCTTTTAGTCTTTTAAGACGTCATCAGGTTTTTAGAAAAGATCGCCCCTCTTCCACCCCTTCTGGTGGTGTTGCAGTGGTCGTACAGAGGGGAGTTGCTTGTTCTCAAGTCCCCCTCTGCACGCCCCTGGAAGCTGTTGCAGTACGTCTCCTTCTAGACCGCCTTGTAACAATTGTTTCCTTATACTTGCCACCTAATGCTCCTTTAAACCTTCAAGAGCTTCAGGGACTTATAGGACAGCTTCCACAACCGTTTTTAATTTTGGGGTATTTTAACGCTCATCATCCTATGTGGGGTAGTACCCGTCAAGACTCCCGTGGTGGTGTGATTGAACGTCTTTTATTGTCTTCGGGGTTATGCCTTCTTAATGGGAGAGAGCCAACGTTTTTTAGTGCGGCACACAACTCATTTACATCCATCGATCTTTCTATTGCTTCACCTTCATTGCTTCCTTGTTTTTCCTGGAAGGTTCTTCATAACCCTTTTGGAAGTGATCACTATCCAGTTGTTTTAGAGAGTACCGTTCCATTGCCTAATCTTTTAAAGAGGGTCCCTAGGTGGAAATTAGACAAGGCAGACTGGGCGCTTTTTAATCTTCACTCCACTTTAGATCCTTCGCTTCTTTCGTCTATGTCCCCTGAGAACGCTACACCTTATGTTACTGAGCAGATACTAAAGGCTGCTCAGCATTCCATTCCACAAACATCTGGTAATATACCGAAGAAATGTAAACCTTGGTGGAATAAGGAGTGTGCGACAACCCGGGCGGACCAAAATAGGGCGTGGGGCCGATTTCGCAGATACCCCACTCCAAGCAACCTTGTTGATTTCAAGCGACGAAAAGCCAAGGCTCGTTGGACTAGGAAGCAGGCAAAGCGGAAGTCATGGATGAAGTACCTTTCTTCTTTAACCAGCTTTGTCCCAGCCAAAGAGGCCTGGGACAGATACAGGAAAGTAAATGGGGATTACAGGTGCTTTGCAATTCCAACGTTTAATGCCCCTTCTTCATCACTAAAAGATATTGGCAACATACTTGGGGAAAATTTTTATAATTCATCTAGTTCGGCCAACTACAGTGTTACTTTCGGACAGTTAAAAGCTCGTGCGGAACGACAAAAACTTGTCATGTCAGGAGGAAATCCAGCATCCTATAACCAGCCATTTACGCGATGCGAGCTTGAGATGGCTCTTAATGTGACAAAGCTTTCTGCCCCTGGTCCCGATGGAATTCATTATGAAATGCTGCGCCGCCTTTCTCCAGAATCCCTTGAAAACCTTCTCCTGTTTTTTAATCTTTTGTGGGAAAAGGCATGTTTCCCTCGGGCTTGGAAACACGCACATATCATCCCCCTCCTAAAGCCTAACAAAGACCCCTCACAACCATCAAGCTACTGCCCCATTGCACTAACAAGCTGCTTTGGGAAAACATATGAAAGGCTTATAAACAGGCGACTGGTCTACATGTTAGAAAGCCAGAGGGTATTTGATAACAATCAATGTGGTTTTCGCCAAGGTCGATCTACCCTTGACCACTTAGTTCGCCTGGAGACTGGATACGTGAGGCATTTGTAAACAGGCAGCACTGTGTTGCGGTTTTTTTCGACTTAGAAAGGGCATACGACACAGCGTGGAGGTATGGGATTCTCCGAAACCTGTATGCCTGTAATATCCGGGGCCGTATGCTGCGAAGCATAAAGGAATATCTGACAGACAGGACTTTCCAAGTTCGTCTCGGCTCAGCCCTATCTGATTCCTTTGTTCAAGAAAACGGAGTTCCTCAAGGGGGTGTTTTAAGTGTTACTTTGTTTTTGCTAACAATGAATTCACTCGCACAACTGCTGCCACCCTCTATTTCATATTCTCTTTATGCTGATGATATACAGATTTCATCATCGTCTTGTAACCTTTCTAGTTGTGAGCGCCAGTTGCAGTTAGCCATAAAGAAACTGTCCAAGTGGGCCGACGAAAATGGGTTCAAGTTCTCTGCTTCAAAAACGGTCTGTGTTCCCTTTTCTTTGCGACGTGGGCTCTCTTTGGATCCATCCCTGGAATTGAATGGAACTCCTATACCTGTTAGGAAAGAGCACAAATTTCTTGGTGTGATATTTGATAGAAAGCTTAATTTTATTTCCCACCTTAAAGCACTGAAGCAAAAATGCCTTCAGTCGACAAACCTTCTGAAAGTATTATCTCACAAGTCTTGGGGGTCTGATAGAAAATGTATCCTGCAGCTATACAATGCCCTTGTACGATCCCGCCTTGACTATGGTGCAGTAGTGTATGGGTCGGCTCGGCCCTCTGCCCTTAAGATGTTGGACTCAGTTCACCATCTCGGCTTGCGACTGGCAACAGGAGCTTTCCGGACGTCCCCCGTCCTCAGTTTGTATGCAGAATCCAATGAGCTGTCCCTGAACAAACGACGTACATATCTTAGTCTAACATATGCTTACAAGATTCTGGCCGACCCTCAGCATCCAACTTACTCTTCCCTCACAAGGTCAAGGTTCTATCGCCTTTTTGAAAATAAATCAAGCATTGTAAGACCGTTAAGCTTCCGCAATGAACATCTTCGCTCCTCGCTGGACCTTTCTCTGGACCAGGTCGTCCTCGTTCGGAAAGTCAACGGTATATTCCACCTTGGAAAACACAGCGAGTTGAATCCGACTGGTCTCTCGCAAAGTTCAACAAACACGGCATTTCCCATGCTGTAATTAAGCAAGAGTTTGGAGAACTGCGAAATAAGTATGATGGTTATCTTCATGTTTATACTGATGGTGCCAAGACCTCCTCTTTTGTCGGTTGTGCTGTGTATTCTGAAAGCTTCTCCAAGGTTCAACGACTTGATTGTATCGCCAGCATTTTTACTGCGGAGCTCTATGCGGTATCAATGGCGATTGAATATATTATCAATAGTAAAATACTGAGGGCAGTCCTGTTTGTTGACTCTCAAAGTGTGATTCTTGCAGTTTGCTCTCTTAAAGATACTAAAAATATGCTTGTACAACAAATTCGATATAAACTTAACTCTGCTTTGCATGGGGGTCAAAATATAAAATTTTGTTGGGTGCCCAGTCACATTGGCATTCATGGCAATGAAGAAGCCGACAAACTTGCAGGGTCTGCTGGGAACCTTCCACAATCACTCTCCTGTCTACCCTATCAAGATATTAAGCCCTTGGTGAAGTCCTCAATTCTTCATTCTTGGCAATTGGAATGGGACATGGAGTGCGATAACAAGCTTCATGTTACCAAACCTACATTAGGAGTTTGGGAAAGCTCTTCATGCAAGAGCCGACTTCATGAAACGTTGTGCCGCCTGAGAATTGGACACTCATTTATAACTCATAGGTATCTGCTTTCGAGAGAAGATCCACCTGTGTGTGATCAGTGTGGTGACAGGCTCACTGTTTTGCATATCTTGTGGCTGTGTACCGGCCTTCAGCCCAAGCGCCGCATTCATTTCCCTGAATTTTTCCAATATCAGATCCCATTTCATCCTGCTCTCCTTGTGGGAGAGAATCCTCTAGTCTCTTTTGAACGGGTAATGGAATTTCTTAGCAGTATTGGCCTTTTACACCGACTCTAGCTTTTTGGTCCATCTTTTGTAAAACCTTTCCTTTAGTACAATGATCCTTACAACTAGTTTGGCGCAGATGGCCTCGTAGCTTTTGCGCCATTAACCCCCAAAATCTCTCTCTATAGGCCAAAATTCTGCTCAGCAGAGCGCCTGTGCGAAGTCCCATTCAAAATGCTCATAGCACGAGATTCGAGTCTTAATAGCGGCCATACAAACAATATATTACAATTTCTGTTGGTAGTTCCTGGTAGACTACTATATTAACTAACTGTGAATAAAAAATTAAAAAAATAAAAAGTGGGGTTTTTTTAGAAAATCGACTTCAAACTTGCTAGTTTTTCGAAATATTTGTTTTTCAGGCACATGTAGCGCATTATATATTTGTGGCAAAATATTGAAATTATACTCAAAAGAAAGAGCATAATTGGTGCTTTACGGTGATATAAAGATCATAAAAATATTTTGATTAGGTCACACAGCACAGCTTGCTGAACTTCGTCAAATATCGTCACAGAGAGGCGGTTTGACAAATAAAAAAAAAATCATTAAGAATGGTATGACCTAGACGGTTAATTAGCATGAAAAAGCCTATGTTTAGAGTGTTCCCAAAAAGTTATATTGATGTAGCGTAAAAAGTAGGGAAAAGGGATGGAGTGAAATATGGCACCTCCGATAGGCTGGAAAAACATCAATTTCCACCTTGACCGCTTCAACGGTCCATAACTTGAGAACAAAAAACCCGACGAAATAACCATTTGCGTCTTCTTTTATTATAGGAATTGCCCCAAAACACACACGTGGCTGGATGATTGAGTGTTTTCTTTCTTCTACTGCTTTATGCCTGTTAAACAAACTAGAGCCTACATATTTCAGCGCTCCAACTCGTTCGTTCACATCCATTGATCTGTCACTAAGTGACCCAACATTATTCCCCCTTTTTTCATGGGCTGTTGATACCAACCCATATGGAAGCGACCATTTTCCCATAATTTTAAGCCGCATCAATCCACCCGCGACACTATCCACACGAACACCCCGTTGGAAGTTCGAAGAGGCATACTGGGGTACTTTTAGTAAGGCCACTCAGCTCGCTTGCACATCATTTGACAATCTGTCTCAATCAAATCACCAGTCTGCTTAGTAGTCACATTTTTCATGCTGCAATGATAGCTATCCCCATGACCTCGTCTCACCTACCCCGTCGTTCTAAACCATGGTGGAATGCCGACTGTGAAAAATTGAAAAGAAAGCAAAACAGAGCCTGGGGGATTTTCAGACGTTACCCAACGCAAACTAACCTAATCAAATTTAAACAAATGAAAGCTCGTGCGAGATACATACGCCGCCAGTCTAAACGTCAAAGTTTCCAAGGATATGCATCCTCAATTAACAGCACTGCCACTAGCAAAGAAGTGTGGGATAAAATTCATAAAGTCAATGGCAACTACCGTGCTTTTTCAGTACCACTTCTTTCTGCAAATGGACTTTGCCCGGAGAGCCTTGAACAGCAGGCAGATCTCCTTGGGGAACACTTTCAAAGTGTTTCTAGTTCCGAGCACTCTTCAGCTGCTTTTCTGAAACACAAGACTCAGGCAGTGCGGCAGTCTGTTCGAACATCTGGTGGTGCTCGAGGAGCTTACAACTCGCGCCTTACGCTGAATGAGCTGGAACGGGTGCTTCATGAAGTCAAACCTATGGCTGCCGGACCAGATGGAATTCATTATTACATGCTTACACATCTCCACCCCTCTACACTTGACTAGTCCTGCATTTGTTTAATCGTATTTGGCAAGAGAGCACATTTCCACCCTCATGGAGAGTGGCCACTGTTACCCCTTCCCTAAAGCCTGGAAAAGATGCATCGTGCGTGACCAGTTATCGCGCAGTAGCGCTAACAAGCTGTCTTAGTAAGATTCTGGAAAGAGTGCTTAAAGGGACACTGACAGGGTATTTATGCTCGCCGAGGTTTTTAGTTGTACGTGACATATGAGAGCTCAACTACCCAGAACAGAATTTGCGCCTCGAAATTCGGTTTCTTTCCGCCCGAAAACCGCCGATCAAGAACTGGCCGGTTCGAGTCTCGCTCACTCTCTTTTCCGCGGTCACGGGCCGTTTTCTAAGGTATCGATGCGACCACCAAATTTAATCAAAGTCGTAGGTCACTGAAGGCACACACTCAATATTAAAAATAGAAAAAATATAAAACCAATTTTTTGTGGCTTCTAAAAAGCTGCAAATACGTTGATTGAAAAAAAAATGTTCCACAGACAACCGGAATCATTCTGTGCGTTCGTCGTTTCGCGTATCGTGGGACTCGCGGGGGCGGCGATGGCAGCGGACGACGGGCGTGGGACCTTTATTTCAGAACTGTTGTTCGCGGTACCGGCGAGTTCTGTCTACCTTTAAAAGAGAAATTTGGGACTGATCAGAAGAATTGGTATTCATCCCGTACGACACGCCCGACCACCAAGCCGATTCGCACGAAGACGTCGCCGAGCCGTCGCTCCCTTCTCGTGGCTGAAGACATCGCTCGCGCAAACGTCAAGTACGACGTGTCTACTTCAAGGTGAATATGCACGCGTACGATTTCTTAACTAGGTGCGAATGTCGCCAAAGCGTGTTGCTTCCCGACTTCGACCCGGGAGTGCTTTTGCTAGAAGAAAATCGGCAGCAAACTTTCCAACTTACAGTTTACCGGCTGAATTATTACTAAGGAAAGAGATCCACCTGAAGAGAGATGCCCCAGTAGCTCAGTGGGAAAGACGTCCACTTCTCACGCGGTAGGACCGGGTTCGATCCCCCATGAAACTTTTTTTTTTATTTTCAAACATTTTCCGATGTTTACATATCTTTTTCTTTTTTTTACAATCATCACTGAAGAAACAAACAAAAAAATAACAAACAAATGTTGTGGACGATACTTCGCTGAATTAAATGGTATGGGATTTCTGTTTTGACACCTGCGAACTCAATGTAATCACTTTCCACAAAATGCAAGGAGCATATAAATCAGGTAGCGTCCGCTTTCCGAGGTGCCCGTATATGTTGAATTGCAGCCAGCCATTGGTCCCGATCCCGTTGATCTTTCGGAAACTCTGTCGCACAATGCCCCGTTTTTTTTCGGACGCAGGACATCTGAGGCAGCTCTTCACGCAACATCTTGGGTGTATTCTTTTCGGAGCCGATCATGGAAATTCACCACGGGCACTCACTACTCATCTACAACTCCTCAATGTACAAAACAACTCATCTTGGAGTACAGAACAACGAGCGGAACAAACATAACTGCAAAAGAATCGCACAGCGAACAGTTCCCGTACGCCGCAAGTCGTGTCGTCTGCTACAAAGAGGAGAGAAAAAAAAAAAAAGGAACGCACGGTCGGGTGTAGCCTTGGTGACTTCCGCCACTCACTCTCTTCTCTCCACTTCTCCGACCTCCGTCGGGTTTCGGTTTCGGTTTCCAGCAGTTGCGTCTTTCGGCTTTATTAAAAAAATATGCTACTCTGTTGCAAAATACTAATTGGGTAGTCCTCTGACACCATAATAAAGCGCCTGCCAAAAAATGGAAAGAAAATTTTGGGGGGTGTCAGTGTCCCTTTAACAAACGACTCATGTAATTTTTGGAAAAAGAAAATATCCTTTACAAATACCAGTGTGGGTTTCGTTCATCACGGTCTACAATAGATCATTTAGTTCGTCTGGAAACTACTATTCGTGAGGCCTTTGTAAATAAGCAGTACTGCCTGTCTGTTTTCTTTGACTTGGAAAAGGCGTACGACACGGCGTGGCGTCATGGCATCCTGCAAGACCTGTATAGTTTTGGCATTTGTGGTAGAATGCTAGCATTCGTTAAGAGCTATCGGGGGTGCGTACGTTCCGTGTTAAATTGGGCACTACTTACTCTAGAGAGTTCTGCCAGGAAAATGGCGTTCCTCAGGGAGGCATTTTGAGTGTGACCCTTTTTATAGTTAAAATGAACTCAATAGCTCGGGCCATTCCACCATCTGTGCAGTATTCACTCTATGTTGACGACCTTCAGATATCCGTCTCATCCTGCAACCTCGCTTTGTGCGAACGTAGGGTCCAACTAGCAATTAACAATTTGCTCAAGTGTGCAGACCAGAACGGCTTCAGCTTTTCACCTGGAAAAACAGTGCCTGTTTGTTTTTCTCGCCTACGGGGAACTTCAGTGAAGCCCTCGTTGACCATGCAATCCGCTTCAATTCCAACAAAACCTGAACATAAATTCCTAGGGCTTATTTTTGACAGTAAATTGACTTTTCTTTCGCATATCAGATATCTCAAAGTAAAATGCCGAAAAGCACTAAGCATCCTTAAGGTGCTTTCCCACACCTCCTGGGGCTCTGATCACCTCTGCCTTCTCCGAATTTACAGATCGATGATTCGCACGCGCCTTGATTATGGTAGTAGTGTGTATGGATCGGCAAGGCCTTCAGCCCTACAAATGCTTGACCCTATTCATCACCAGGGACTGCGGCTGTCTACAGGTGCATTTCGCACGTCGCCTATCCCCAGCCTTTACGCAGAGTCAAATGAATGGTCTCTGGAGAAGCGAAGGTTTGCTTTAGGGTTTATGTATTCGCTTAGAATTCGTTCGGTTCCCTTGCACCCTTCTTGAGAAGCTGTTGAAGAAATGAGATATAAACATACTTTTGACAACAAGCCCACTGTAATACCTCCTTTTAGTATGAAAAATGCATCCAAAGCAGGTTCAATTGGACTGAGTAGTACAATGCCCGTCACTCCTGTTCCACAAGCTATAGCTCCGTGAGACCACTGCCTCATTTCCTGTGACCTTTCACTAACGAAAATTAAAAAGAAACTCCACCAGAATATATAAAACAGGAATTTTTTGAGCTTCAGAGTAGATATTCTGGACACAACTCGTACTACACGGATGGTACTAAGGCAGAATCGTTTGTTGGATGTGCTATGGTCGGCCCCTCTGTTCACTGTGTAAAACGAATTGCGTGTGCAGCCACTATTTTAACAGCAGAGTTAAACAGTCTCCGTCTTGCAGTTGATCACATTGTAAAAACAAAGAGCAAGCAGTCAGTCGTTTACACTGATTCACTGAGTTCTCTGCGTTCACTCTCATCATTAAAGACTTCGAAAAACCCAATAATCGTGGAGTTACAGAATAAAATTATTGATGCTTCAAAAAGGAATATTAAAATAATTTTAAGTTGGGTTCCTAGCCATGTTGGTATACCCGGAAATGAAGAAGCAGACCTTGCTGCAAGTTCTGCTGGTGAGCAAGAAGTGGACCTGCATGACATTCTATACAAAGATTATAGCACACTTTTAAAGCATTGTATTAGAAGGAAGTGGCAGCAAGAATGAGATGAAGAAGTTAATAACAAGCTCCATTCTGTAAAACCATTGATCAGTGAGTGGGAGAGTGCTCGACACCGTGAACGTTTCTATGAGGTTGTCTTGTGTCGACTGAGGATAGGTCACACACACCTTACTCATGGCCACCTCCTGCGCACGGAAGAGGCCCCAGAGTGTGAGAACTGTTTTAGTCCTCTAACAGTTTTACACTTTTTACTTGAATGCCCTGCATGACCGAGAACGTCGGAAACATTTTTCTCAATTATATAACGAGCATACGCTGGCACACCTTAGTATTCTACTTGGCAACGACGCACTTCTACCACACAGTTGTGTTTTTAACTTTTTGAGAGCTATCGGTCTTTTACACCGGCTATAATTTTGTATTCAGCTTCATCTCCATCGCTATTTACAAGTCATATACATAGTTTTAATCCACCGCAGCTACTAAAGCTCTTTCTCCTCTGAAGCCTTCTCCCCGCAGGGGGCACCTGTGAAAGCAGGTGTTTGGAGAGTGGCGTCTCCACGGACCCCGAGCCATGCGGGTTCGCCCGCCCACGTATGGCTGTGCGTGGCTTTCCCGTGTCTGGGGAAAAGGGAATCCTGGTGGTTGAGCCGAGCCCGGGCAGGTTTGGACCCTTCGGGGCCCCCCGGGTGAGGCAATACACCACTTCGGCCCCCGCTTCTCATAGACGGGAGTCCTGGTAAGGCCCGGCCAGGATGATTCAGTCTAGTCGCCATTTCTTCTACTATCCACTCCGATCTTTCACTTTTACCTTTCCTGCTTCCTTTACTTCTCTCTTACTTATCTTACTCCTTTTTCATCCCTCTTTGGCGGCAAGGGCTAACCTTGGGTGGCAATGGACCTCTGTCTTGACCCACACTTGGGTATAGTTTCCCGGCAGCACTGTTAGCGTAACGTCTCCAGCCAAGCCCTTCTTGTTATGGTGCGTTACCTAACCCCTTGTTGGGCTCGGTGGTGGGCGGTGCACCGCGGATACCGAACACTCTTTGCCCTCCTATGGCGCCCCACCCCTCCAAACCCCGTTCAGGGCAAGCCTTTAAAAGGCGCTGCCTTGAACACAAAATCATTGAAAAAGAATCTAAGGAAGAAACCTTTACAAAGTTTTTTGTCGTTCATTCGCTGGATGAACAGAAACCAGTTGCAAAGCTCTCACCCTTTGTTGTAGCGAAAGTTCTTGAGCACCTTGTAGGGTTCTCCTATAAGGCTAAGAAGCTCCACTGTGGAGATCTCCTTGTGGAGGTAGAAACAAAAAAACAAAGTGAAGCACTCTCTAAGATGACCAACATCGTTGACTTGAAAGTGTCGGTGAGCCCTCACCGTACACTTAACACCATTTGTGGTGTCCTCTCTGAGGATGACTTCCTTCATACCAGTGAGGATGAACTTCTTGAGGGCCTCGAAGGCTCTGGTGTCATCGCCGTCAAACGAATAATGTTTAAAAAGAATGGTGAAGAAATTCCCTCTAAGCATGTTATTTTGACTTTCGAGAGACACACTCTACCAGAGACAATCAAAGCAGGGTACCTTAATTGCCGGATCCGCCCTTATGTCCCCAACCCACAGCGGTGCTTCCGTTGTCAGCGTTTTGGCCACGGGTCACGCAGCTGTCGCGAAAGGGAGACATGTGCAAAGTGTGGAAGTCAAGGCCACGTCTCCGACATTTGCGAGGCCGTGGCCCATTGCGCTAACTGCGGTGGACCACACCCCGCTTACTACCGCAGCTGTCCTTTCTTTCAGCAAGAAAAAGATATTCTTGCCCTGAAAGTCAAAGAAAATATTACATACGTGGAAGCAAAAAAGCGTTTTTCCTTTTTGTCAAAGGGTAGTTATGCTGAGGCGGTGCGCAGGGGCCCTGCACCGCGCTCGGAGTCAAGGGCCTGCCAGGTCTCTCCCGAGATCTTGGCGGCCGACCTCAGGGCCCCAGCTCCCCGACAGGGGCAGCAGCAGCTTCCCCCAGTCCCTGGTGGTAGCACGCGTGCTGCCCCTCCATCCGAGGACAGGCCGGCAGCTGCCGCGCCTGTCCCCTCTCCTAGGTCCCCTTCTAGGAAGGAGCGAGCTTCTCGCTCCTGCTCGCTGGAGAGGGTCCCCCTACCGAAGGAGCAGCATGGTACCCATGCAGCTCCTGTGAAAGGAGGTGGGAAGACAAGCTTGGGTGACCCCTCGCCCAGTTCGTCCGCCACTCCTCCATCCGGTCGTGGCCGGGGTTTTCCCCCACGCGTGCCAGGCCGGACTAGCTCTGTCATGCTCCATCCACCAGACACTTCACAGGACATGGAAATACCAACCGATGCTGACAGTCAGTCTACTCCTGGGTCCGACCAGGATGGTATGGAATGGGAGACAGCTTCTCGTAAATCTAAAAAGAAGCAACCTGTAGTAGCGCCCAAGTGATAGCCCCGATAGCTGTTGCATTGTGATCACATCTTCCACCTAGCTTGAGTTGGCTCTCCATAGTTTTATTTATTTTGCTAGGTTTTATCTCCTTATATTTACATATTTACACACTTTTTTTAATAGATGACAAAGTTACATTTTATGCAATGGAATTGTCGCGGTATTTTAAGAAATATTGATGATGTCAATCATTTTATGGATGAGCTTCGACCCATCGCTCTTGCCTTGCAAGAAACTCATCTTCACTCTAATTCTTTTAACATTTTAAGACGTCATCAGGTTTTTAGGAAAGACCGTCCTGCTTCCAGTCCTTCTGGTGGCGTTGCGGTGGTTGTGCAGAGTGCAGTCGCTTGCTGTCAAGTTCCACTCCGCACACCTCTGGAGGCTGTTGCAGTGCGTCTCCTCGTGGACCGCCTTGTAACGCTTGTTTCTTTATACTTACCACCAAATATTCCTTTCAATCTTCAAGAGCTACAGGGACTTGTAGGACAGCTTCCTCAACCGTTTTTAGTTTTGGGTGATTTTAACGCTCATCATCCCATGTGGGGCAGTGCCCGTCAAGACTCCCGGGGTGGTGTTATTGAACGTCTTTTATTGTCTTCTGGGCTGTGTCTTCTTAACGGGAAAGAACCAACTTTTTTTAGTGCAGCACACAACTCATTCACATCTATTGATCTTTCTATCGCTTCACCTTCATTACTTCCTTGCTTTTCATGGAAGGTTCTCCATAACCCTTTTGGAAGTGATCACTATCCTATTGTTTTAGAAAGTACTGTTCCGTTGCCTAATCTTTTAAAGCGTCCCCCTAGGTGGAAATTAGACAAGGCTGACTGGACACTTTTTAATCTTCACTCCACTTTAGATCCTTCGATCCTTTCTTCTTTGTCACCCGAGAACGCTACACTTTACGTTACTGAGCAGATACTAAGGGCTGCTCAGCGCTCTATTCCACAAACTTCTGGTAATGCGCCAAAGAAATGTAAACCTTGGTGGAACAAGGAGTGTGCCACAACCCTGGCAGATCAAGACAAGGCCTGGGAAAGATTTCGTAGATATCCCACTTCGCACAACCTTGTGGAGTTTAAACGCCGAAAAGCCAAGGCTCGTTGGACTAGGAAGCGGGCAAAACGGAAGTCTTGGATGAAGTACCTGTCTTCTCTAACTAGTTTTGTCCCTGCCAAAGAGGCCTGGGACAGATATAGGAAAGTAAATGGGGATTATAGGTGCTTTGCCATCCCAACGTTTAATGCTCCTTGTTCGTCATTAAAAGACATTGCTAACGTCCTCGGAGAACATTTTTATAATTCATCCAGCTCAGCCAACTACAGTGCTAGCTTCACACAGTTTAAAGCCCGTGCGGAGCAACAAAAGCTAGTCGTAACTGGAGGAAAGGCAGCCTCTTATAATCGGCCATTTACGCGATATGAACTTGAGATGGCCCTTAATGTAAAAAAGCTATCTGCTCCTGGGCCCGATGGGCTTCACTATGAAATGCTTCGTAACCTGTCCACGGAATCCCTTGAAAACCTTCTTCTTTTTTTTAATTCCTTATGGGAAAAGGCTTGTTTTCCTCAGGCTTGGAGGCATGCATATATTATTCCCCTTCTAAAACCTAATAAAGATCCTTCACAGCCATCAAGTTACTGCCCAATCGCACTAACGAGCTGCCTCGGAAAAACATTTGAAAGGCTGATAAACAGGCGACTGGTTTATGTATTGGAACAGCAGAGGGCCTTTGATAACAACCAGTGTGGATTCCGCCGAGGTCGTTCTACTCTCGATCACTTGGTACGCTTGGAAACTGTTATACGTGAGGCATTTGTAAACCGGCAGCACTGTGTCGCAGTTTTTTTCGATTTGGAGAAGGCATATGATACAGCGTGGAGACATGGGATTCTTCAAGATCTGTATGCATGTAATATCCGTGGCCGTATGCTGCAATGCATAAGGGAATATCTAACAAACAGGACTTTTCAAGTTCGTCTTGGCTCCAACCTATCTGATTCCTATGTGCAAAAAATGGAGTCCCTCAAGGAGGAGTCTTGAGCGTAACTTTATTTGTGCTAAAAATGAATTCAATTGCACGACTGCTACCTCCTTCTGTTTCATATTCTCTTTACGCTGATGATATACAGATCTCGTCTTCCTCTTGTAACCTTTCCAGCTGTGAGCGCCAGTTGCAGATAGCCATAAACAAACTTTCCAAGTGGGCTGATGAGAACGGGTTTCGGTTCTCTGCATCCAAAACAGTCTGTGTGCCCTTTTTTTTGCGTCGTGGGCTGTCATTGGACCCATCACTGGAACTAAATGGAAACCCTGTACCTGTCAGGAAAGAGCACAGATTTCTTGGTGTGATATTTGATAAAAAGCTTAATTTTATTTCACACCTGAAAGCTTTAAAAACTAAATGTCTTCAGTCTATGAATCTTTTGAAAGTTCTATCTCATAAGTCATGGGGTTCTGACAGAAAATGTATTCTACGGTTGTACAATGCTCTTGTAAGATCTCGTCTTGACTATGGTGCGGCAGTGTATGGATCGGCCCGGCCATCTGCCCTCAGAATGTTGGACCCAGTTCACCACCTGGGGTTGAGACTAGCAACTGGTGCTTTCCGAACATCCCCTGTCTCCAGTTTATATGCAGAAGCTAATGAGCTATCACTGAACAAACGACGAACTTATCTTAGCCTAACGTATGCTTTTAAGATTCTGGCTGACCCTCAACACCCTACTTATTCTTCCCTTACAAGGTCGAGATTTTCCCGTCTCTTTAACAACAAGCCAAGCATTGTGACACCATGAAGCTCCCGCATTGAAGAACTTTGCACTTCACTGCATCTTTCATTGGACCAGGTCGGCCTCATTCGAAATGTCGACGACCGTATTCCACCCTGGAAGACACTGCCAGTTGCCTGTGACTGGTCGCTCACAAAATTTAACAAACATGGCATTTCCCATGCTGTAATACTGCAAGAGTTTTGTGAAGTACAAATCAAGTATGATGGTTATCTTCACGTTTACACAGATGGCGCCAAGACTTCATCCTTCGTTGGCTGCGCTGTGTATTCAGAACGCTTCTCTAAAGTTAAGCGACTTAATTCATTTGCTAGCATTTTTACTGCAGAACTCTATGGAGTATCAATGGCAATAGACTACATTCTACATAAGAAAATAACTAGGGCTGTTCTTTTTGTTGATTCTCAAAGTGTGATTGTTGCAGTTCGCTCTGTTAAAGACACTAAAAACATGCTTGTACAACAAATTCAGAGTAAACTCAACGCTGCTCTACATGATGGTCAAAGCATAACATTTTGTTGGGTACCTAGTCACGTTGGCATAGAGGGCAACGAGAAGGCCGACAGGCTTGCAGGGTCTGTGGGAAACCTTGTCCAATCGTCTTTCTGTTTACCATATCAGGATATAAAGCCTTTAGTAAAGTCATCACTTTTTTGTTGTTGGCAGTTAGAATGGGACAGGGAGTGCGAAAACAAGCTCCACGTTACAAAGCCTGTTCTTGGAGCTTGGGAAAGCTCTTCATGCAAGAGTCGTCTTTATGAAACCTTGCTGTGCCGTCTGAGAATTGGTCATTCTTTCATCACTCATAAGCACCTACTTTGGGGGGAAGATCCTCCTATTTGTGATCAGTGTGGTGATTCTCTTACAATCTTGCATATCTTGTGGTCCTGTCCCGCTCTGGAGCCCAAGCATCGTATTTATTTTCCCGAGTTGTTTCAACAACAGATCCCGTTTCATCCGGCCCTCCTGCTGGGGGAGAATCCCATAGTCCCTTTTAGCAGGGTAATAGACTTTCTTACTAGCATTGGCATTTTATACCAAATATAGCTTTACCAAATCCTAGGTTGCACTTTGTTAAAACTCTCACCAAAGCATGCTGATTGTCACTATCGTTTGGCGCAGATGGCCTCGTAGCTCTTGCGCCATTAAACCCCCAAAATCAATCAATCTCTGAAGCCTTCTCTGCAATAGTCTGTATCTGGTGCATCATAGCCTAAGATGCTTTTGCGCCATAAAACCCTAATCAATCAATCAATCTAAAATAATGTGTTATTTCAGAACAGGCTTCTAATGTTTTGTATATAGTGACACCCTATTTGTTATTAACATATCCAACTGGCATATCTAGACATACTTATGTGAGACATGCTCAATTTGAAATTTCATTTGGGAGTCCTACCTTTGGCTGTGTAAATTGCTAATGCATCAGAAAACCAATTTCTCTTGCTAGCTATCTTTCTAATTGCTTATAGTTTGAATTAGAAATGTACAAACTGGCTGTTTTCTAATGGGAATTTCAGACCAATTGGAGAAATACCAATTGATGTGCTTCCGTTTCGGAACCACACCAATTGGTATTTCTCCAATTGGGCGTTCCAAAACACAGTCGATCACTATTCCAATTGGAAAAAAAAACAATTGGTATATTTCGAATTGGGCATTCCAAAACACAGTTGATCATGGTGCCAATTGGAAAAAAGCCAATTGGTAATATTGAACCAATTGGCATTTGTTCCAACAAACCAGTTGCGTTCCAAAACACAACTGGTTTTGGCAATTGGTACCAATTGGAAAATCCAATTGGACCCAATGGGTATCTTTAACTTTTAATGTCAAGACTCTTGTGGAGACGTAGTTAAACGTTTTTTATTGGCTTTCTCCCATTAAACAGGCTGTGCCTGTTTAATGGGAGAAAGCCAACGTTTTTCAGTGCAGCTAACACCACATTTACATCCATCGACCTGTCGATTTCATCCCCCTCATTGTTTCCTTGATTTACATGGAATGTTCTCAACAACCCTTTTGGCAGTGATCATTTTCTGATTGTTTTAGAGAGCGTTGTTCAGCTGCCCTCACTTTTGGAACGTATCCCTTGGTGGAAGTTAGATAAAGCTGACTGGTCACTTTTTGGGTTACATTCCACCTTGGACCCTTCTCTGCTTTCTTCTATGTCACCCAAAGATGCTACTCTGTATATTACTGAGCAGATACGAAATGCTGCTGAGGTGTCTATTCCACGAACCTCTGGTGACGTGCCAAATAAATGCAAACCATGGTGGATCAAGGATTGTGCCACAACCTTACGGATCAAAACAGGGCTTGGGGCAAACTTCGCAAATATCCCACATGTAATCTCGCAGAGTTCAGGCAGCGGAAAGCTAAAGCTCGTTGGACCAGGAAGCAGTCAAAATGGAAATCCTGGATGAAGTATGTTTTTCTATAAATAGTTTTCTGCCAGCCAAGAAGGTTTATGATAGATACAGGGAAATAAATGGAGACTATAGGTGCTTTGCAATTCCTACTTTTGATGCCCCTTTTTCGTCTTTAGTTGACATCGGCAACATCCTTGGTGAACATTTTTATAACACATCCAGCTCGGCAAAACTACAGTGATTCGTTCAGTAGATTTAAATTTCGTGCAGAGCGACAAAACATCTTCATGTCTGGAGGAGACTCTGAGCCTTACAACCAGCCTTTACGCTGTGTGAACTTGAAATGGCACTTGACATAACGAGGATTTATGCTCCAGGGCCCGATGCAGTTCATTATGAAATGCTTCGTCACCTTTCTCCTGAGTCCCTGAAAAGTCTTCTCTTGTTCTTCAATTTATTGTGGGAAAAAGCCTGCTTTCCCTATGCCTGGAAGCATGCACATGTCATCCTACTCCTAAAGCCTCAGAAAGACCCCAGGTAAAAATATGAAGTGGTATATTTCAAGTGGTACCACTTTCTTTCAAGTGGTACCACTTGGGTTCGAAATGGTACCGCTTGGACTGCAAGTGGTGCCACTTGAGCTGCAAGCGGTGCCACGTGAGCTGTAAGCGGTGCCACTTGGGCTGCAAGCGGTGCCACTTGGGCTGCAAGTGGTGCCAGTTGGCTGCAAGCGGTGCTACTTGGACTGCAACTGGTGTCTGTCTGGCTGCAAGCTGACTTCACTGAAGTGATTTCGTAAAATTTGATTGTCAAGTTGTACTATTGCTACTTGAACCAGACTGCTACTAGTATAAAATCGCAGATAGTCTTAATGCATTCATGCCCACAATAAATTAGATAATAGCTGGTATTATCCCTCTTGATCCTGTACTTCTATTCGAAATATAATTAATTTAATGATTTTTTGGACTCATGCTAGGTACAGAGGGTATGAGCATATTCTCATTTGCATCTAGCTTCTAACGAACATAATTTACATTACCCCATGCCAAAACTTCCATTGATTGGCCCTTACTGCTTGAATATTCGGTAAACGAGGGGAGAGTGATATGGTAGACTGGATAAAATTGAGTTCACTGCACTTATTTAACAACTGCAAGCACAAACTAAGTTCCCTTTATAAAAAAGATGTCGGTGTTACCAAAAACAATATTTTATTAAAAGTGGCCATACAACAAATTTATAGACTGTTATTTAACAGAACCCAACAGCACAGAGGTTTAAATGAGGTCAAAAGGAGTACAGTATGATCATCTGGTCTATGCACATTACTAATTATGGTAAGAAAAATAAAGAGGAGGCAGCTTTTCGTAGAATATTCCTAAAAGATGAGAATTCAGGAGATTCTGAAGGTCAATATGCAATTATGCCTTCAGTTTACACTTCAAGAAAGCTGCCTTCACAAATACAATAAAGCACCATTTCACTTTCACAGAATGTGACATACATGAGCAAAGCAAATGCCTCATGTCCTGTACAAGGGACCATGAAAATATATGGGACTTATAAACTATGAAATGCTTTCTAAAGGCCACTAAGAATATGCTTGTGGAACAGATGCGAAGTAAACTTAACGGAGCTTCCTTCCCATCCAAGACTTTTTTTAGGCCGAGCATCCCATCATTCCATTCAATCGGGTCCTGAACTTTTTGCAACCAAATGGCCTTCTACACAAAATTGAAGTACGGTACTGCATTTTTGTTCACCATAAATATATAAAACATCAGCTTCATGTGTGCTCTCAATTACCGTTACTGTGAGTCGGCATTAGTCTTGTAGTCTGGTGCAGCATGGCCTTCGTCGCTTTTGCGCCATTAAGTCAAAATGGTTCAAAAATAGCCATCTTTAAAAAACGCGTGACAGCATGCGACTAGTTTTGAAGTTATGGAAGTGGACTGGATGGCACTGTTAAAGCAAACAGGGCAAACTTCGATCCCCTGACTTTCCCGAATTGATCTGAGTTTACATACCTACTATGTATTTGTTGACCGGACTAAATGAAGCGTTGTTAGGAATCCCACAAACATAAAGCTGATATTAATTTTACATTCTTTAATTTCAAGGTTCTTCAGAAGGTTGACGCTTAATAAGTTTTGAAGGCAGTGAGGCTCATGATGAAGACAGAAAACAAAGGAAATCCAGCCTCTTAATTTTATTTTCTTCACTCTGAAATTTAAAAAATATACGAGTCATTTATCGAATGGCTTTAGCCTTAATCACTTTCTGTGGTAACATCATCCTCCACCTTTGCCATGCCGCCGATTAACTCTTTTTGTTTGTTCTGCTGCTCATTTCAGGGTTTCAAGCAAGAAGTATGCCATTATGCTATGGCAAATTCAAGACTCAGTTTGTGACAGTGTTCAGCGTCACTGCTCCAAATGGTAGCTCTGCATGAACCGAATACCATGGAAGTGTAGCTCCTCAAATGAAATGAAGTATGATCAATGTAATCAGTTTATAGTGGGACCACATCAGTCCACTGCTAAACCAGTAAGACATTTTCTAAAGAAACAGATTGAAGTTAAAATTACGGAATTCAATAAGTGTGCCCTGTTGACATAAGCTACACTTTTCAAGCACAGTTCCAAACATAAAAACAGGTCAAACAAGCACTAGTTAAAAAAAAAATTGAAGCAAAAGTGTCTCGAGAATATAGGGAGTTTTGGAATAACGGGCGCTAGTTTATCTCGCGTTACGGACGGCAAAAGCGTTTCTCTGCCGGGGACCAAAAACGCAAGCATCTTGGTGCCACCAAGATGTAACGATAGCTTTTCTTTTGAAGTTAAAATGTTCTATCTTTAAAATTAAACAAGCTTTTGGTCTGGAATAACATTTTTATAGTTGTTTTATACTCATGTGCCGCATGTTTCTGTCACTGCCAAGCTGCTCTGTTGTACTTCCGAGGCCACAACGATCCACTACCCCGGCATGTTCACATTTCTGCCGCGATCATAAGTACACACGCTTTGATAGCTTTGAGCTCTCAATCCATCGGTATGTGACATTTTCAATGCGCTTTGATTATACTAACCGTGGTCGCGGTCGCCAAGTGCGACTCACACAGTCCCGAGCGGGCGGCGGGCGGCGGAGACGCGATCAACGATGTCGTGGGCGCCGCCATTCACGGTACCCACGCTATTTCCAAGAAATAAAGGGCCCCAAAGCCCAAGCCCCAATGCTCATTTTGGGTCTGCGCATTCGCAGTAGCGACGACGTTATTTATTTCAGGTTGCAAACGTCATTCTAAAACTCTCTAATGTTCATAACTTCCACGCGTCTACAATGCAAACAAAGACCAAAAGAAGCATGCTTACCAAGGGCCCTAAACTCGTCAAACACAAAGTTGAAGCCGAAGTTGACGGAGCACGCCGATTACCCAGTCACGACGATGACTTCGCGTTTTTGTCGTCGACGTCCAATCAGCGCTCTCTGCGAACTTTCGGCTCCAGCTTTGTGTGTGACGCGTTTAGGGCCCCAACTGTGTCGAGTTGCTCGCTAGACTGTCGCGTCGAGGGTCTTCCACGCTCTTCTTGAAAATAATCAACGTAAGAGGAAACTTCACAGATAGATAAACTCGAATAAATTCGCACATTTTCATGTCTAAAAGCATATCCGTCCCGCGATGGAAACGCAAACAACGCACAACAAAACAATGCTGAAAAAAAAAACTGGTGTCGCTACCGATGGGGTTCTGTAACTAGTACGAGCTCGATAGGGATAGATAACTGGGCAAGTTGGTGAGAATTTATGGTGAGAGACAGCGCGACCGGGACGAGAACAAAAAGACGAAGAGAACACACGACAGCGCTTGTCCTGTGTTCTCTTTGTCTTTTTGTCCTCGTCCCAGCCGTGCTGTTTTTCAACAATACGAGCTCCTTACAAAATTGAAACCGAAACTGACCGAATCGCGGTAGAGGGGTGCCGTAAAGATATCTTTACAAGCTTGGGAATAAAAAAGGGTGAATACAACTATTGCTATTACCACAGAAAATAAATGTGTAAACCATGACTAGTACCGACTTGCCATTTGTTTCGAGTGAAATGGAGTAGGAAGTAGATTTCCTGTTTTAACCCATCAAGATATTTTCTTTATTTTTCATGGCGATTACTTTTATTTACACTCCTTACAGTAATTTATTAGTAAATTACTTTAACGCACCAGGTTCCCAAGTTTTATTTAGAATATTGCCCTAAAATTAATTCAGAAAAGCAAGCATTTCAATACGCTATTTTCCTCTAAATTGTGAATGTATGTAAGTCTCTTATTCTATCATTAATTTCGAGCTACAAAACTCTGAATATTTATAACCCATTAATATACATCGATAGTGTGTTATATAACCTGGACTTAAACCATTTTCGCCATCTAAAATATCGAGAGAAAAAGCGTAACATTGTCGCATAATTAACTTGACTAATGTACTTTTATACATGCTGTTCTAGTGTGGACACATCCTTCGGACGTGGAATAGATATTTGCATCACACAGCCCAGGTTACATAACACATGCATCAAATGATGCATGTGTTCATCTGACACGGACTATTCTGACAGACATTTGTCTAATTGATTCCTATTGCTCAAATATACATGCACAATTGGTTTAGACATTCCTATTGAATGATTCGAGGTTTCCACTAGACAAGGAGGGATTCCTATTTGGCCAACAAAACGTTTTGTTTGACTGAAAGATTCCTAATGGTTCGATAAAGTCCCTATGGGTCCGGTCTAAGTTCCTATGGAACTATAATAGGAATGCCTATTGGACCGATAGAAATTCTTATAGGCCTAATAGGCAATCCTATGGGACCGGTACACACCCCTATGAGACCGGTACACACCCCTATGGACCGATACACACTCCTATGGGACCGATACACACTCCTATGGGACCGATACACACTCCTATGGGACCGATACACACTCCTATAGGACCAATACACATTCCTATGGGATCAATAGAACTTCCTATGGGACTGATACAGATTCCTATGGGACCGATACAGATTCCTATGGGACCGATACAGATTCCTATGGGACCGATACAGACTCCTTTGGGACCAATAGAAATTCCTATCGGACCGATAGATATCTCTATTGGCCCGATACAAATCTTTATCGGAATTTTGGCTAGGGAAAGAGTAGTATTGTTCGGGGGTTCATCCTCGGGTGGTGTTTATGGAAAAAGATAACATGCGAATGTTGCAAATAAGACATCTTTTGGTGTTGGTTTGGGTCCGTGGCACTACGACGGTTCCTTGATGTTGAAAGGTTGCCGACCTCGTGTGTGCGTATCGTCTTTTGTGTTCAAAGTGGTTACGGGTCATAGTGTAAAGGCCGGTTCGACGTCTGACTGCACTTCGTCCGCCTCCATTTTGTGTAAAAGGATTATTAGAATCCCCATACATTGGTAACTTGCCCTGCCTCAAGTTGCTATTTTTTTCTCATAAAACCTACAGCGCATAAAAAAACAACGAATACACGGACAGAAAAGCGATATATGAAATGACAAGAACACCCCTGACTTTTTTTGAACCTCCTACGATAATGCACTTGAAGCGCCATAAGCATCCTGTGAAAAAAAAAAAAACCTTTGCACCATTGGACCTTCCGAGACCAAACGTAACACGTGCAACAGACCTGCATTGCTTGTTAAAACATCGGTTGCGTCAAGGTCGGGGAGGCCGAAGCAAAGCGGACAGGAAGACACTTAGTCTGTGTTTGTTTTCCTTTCCCTCCACTTTATTTTTAGTCCCGTATCTTTTTTTTATAGGCAGCCCCCCTCCCCCCTTTCGAATAATCGATCGCATGGCGAGTCAAGAGGACCAACACACCAAGAGGTCCAATATTGGATCTCTTGACGCGTTGGATCTTTTTACTTGGCAGACATGAGTCAAGAGATACAATGTGGGCCAATAGGTCCAACGCGTCAAGAGATTCATGGTGAGTCAAGAGGGCCAACTAGTCAAGGGGCCAAACGAGTGAAGCGGTCCAATACTGACTCACCTGACTCGTTGGATCTCTTTACTGATTGGACCTCTTGACTCGGAATCCAACTCCCTCCTTTGCCCCCTTCCCCTTTCCTCCCCGAAAAGACCCCCTTATAGTCGAGAGGTCCAACGAGTCGACAAGTTTAATAGCCACGTGACAGCCGAGTAAAGAGGTTCAACCAGTGTTAAGGTCCAATTCGAGCCAAAAGCTTCAACGAGTCAAGAGGTATAATTTGTGTCAAGAGGTCCAAAGCGTCAAGAGGTCCAACGCATCAAGCGGTCCCACGAGCCTTATTTTTTATCCCCTCTGTTTATAATTTACCCCTTAGCCGTTCTTAAGACCCTCGTGAGCTTGCTTCGAATTGCTGGAACCAATAAAAAGTCTTAGTAATATTTTATCGGATATACAGGGTGATTCAAGGAGACGCCAGGCTCTTTAAATCGACCGCAATATTCGGTTTCTTAACTTATCGCGCTTCGACTTTGTGCAGCATTGCCCACAGATGGTGCTTTTTTTTGTGTAAAATTTGCAAAGAGCAAACTTACCTGAGGAAAAAGTAAAGAAAGAAAAAGGCTTAGCTCCTATGGAAACGCACCGACGCCGCCGGTCTTCAAAGAACACGGCGCTGTTTAGCACGGGAGACAAAAGATGGCGCAAGTGGTCGCGACGCCAACTGCCGCCAACGAAAGCCTACGACGCCGAGAGCCGACGTCTTTAGCAGACAAGGAACTGCAGTTCCTTGTTGTTACCGCGCCTGTTCTTGTTTCTGCGACTCGTTCGTCGGCGCCGTTCGTTGCGCCATCTCTTGTCTCCCGTGCGAATCGGCGCCGTGTTGTTAAAAGAATGGTGGCTTCACCGCGTTTCCATAGGAGCTAAGCCTTTTTCTTTCTTTACTTTTTCCTCAGGTAAGTCACCCTTTGCAATTTTTACAAATAAAAATGCACCATCTGTGGGCAACGCTGCGCAAAGTCGTAGCGCGATAAGTTAAGGAACTGATTTTTGCGGTCGATTTAAAGAGCCTGTCGTCTCCTTGAATGACCCTGTAGGTCATGCGGGGTTATATTCTTATTAATTGCCGCTTGTGACGGTTACTTACTGTTTGAGCTATTCGATCGATTTTGGACAACTACTACATAGCTATTGGTGACAAGTAGACATATATTATTTGCCACAATGTATATGTGAGTGTTAAAAAAATCCATAGTGCCTGGCGACATATTTTGGACTTGTAGAACTTAGTATCTGTGTTCCAGTCTTTGAGTTCTAGGACACTTCTATGCCATTTCTACCGAAGTGTCTCTCGAATTCCCGAGATATAAAATATGAATGTACCTCAGCATCTCGCGTTTAGCCTTCCCTTTCATGTATCTCAGTATTTGTAATTGCAAATACTTCCTTGGGTAACTCTGTGCAGTCCTGGGTTCTCGTATATGTTCTATTAAAAATATCTGCATCATAAGTACTGATTGGTGCCTCTTTAAAAGGTTGCCGAAGGATCTAGTCCCCAAAACAAATATTTTTTTTTTAACGCCTAACAGAATACGCGTTTCTTGGTCCCTGTAAAGTAAAATTATTCAGTCTCTGCCTAGCATGTCCGACAACGCAGACACATCTTACCAACTAGGTACTGTTCTGGCGTTATTTTACCTGACAAAGGCGTTTTGATAAATATTTATGCAAACAGAAGCGCACAGTTACAAATATCATTCGACAAACAGGGGTATAGTGTTCAGAGGAAAAACAACTAAAATACATTACACAAACGTGTTATATTTTGAATTGTTCGTGATTACTGCAGGAGAAGTACGTAATTACTGCACGACGAGAATCCCAAACGCGGCAACCATATCTAGGTAATTGATTATGTCTTGGGAGGTTGGGGCCGTTGTTGAGACATAGGACGAAAGGAAGGCCATCTCCTCTCGCAGCTTCTCATTCCGTTCCCGGACTTGTCTGGATGGTGCCGAAGTCACAGCAAGGGGTCCCTCAAAAAACCCTGAATTCGGTTCTGCGACGCGAACTGGGGAACTTGTATAAACTGGATGAATTCAGTCAGGGCTGTATGGTAGGCACTCAGGCGACCGTGGAGGCCATTATGCCACTCCTCCATGTTAGTGGTGCGGGGACCCTTTGCCCCAAATCGCCCCCGACATCTTTCACTACTGGGCTTGACAGCCAAAACCCGTCTAAGTAATTCTCAAACTGCTGCAGCCGCGTAGCGTCTAGTGGTGCCAGCGGTGGTCGCGCTGCGGTCAAATCCACCGCGAATAGTAGGCAAAAGTTGTCTGGGATGAGCGGCAGGTGGCGCACCCTCCTCGGCCACTCGTTGACCAAAGTGTTGCAGAGGCCCTAAAGCCGAGCTCGTCTCGCTTCGTGTTGATTGCTTTTGCGAAATAAAAAGCACGACCCCCGATCTGAAAAAAAAAAAAGAACAGCACAGATTACGCTTATGTTTAAAATTTAATGGTGGTGCATTTAAAATGTAACAGTAGTTTTCTTTCTACCATAGATATGATAGAAACATCGGAAAAATGCCACTACTTCTGTTTAGGAGGGACACAATGTGACACTGATAGCGCGTCCACGATATCGGCTAACTTTCGCCTTTTTACTACGCAAGAGTATTAGCGTGTCAAAAATTTTCTTGCCTCCACTAGATCCCCAAGTGAGCACTTCCCGGATCAATAATAACTCTGATAAAATCAGTTTGTTTCTAAGAGAGAAAAAAAAGCGCCGATCGCTTGCTTGCGCAAAACATGTCACACTCTGTACAGTTCATGTATTTAGATACAAAGTGCATAATTTTAAATATTGACCAGAATGAAGCAGCGTACTTGGCACTTAAAAATTAGTGAGGTGGCCACCGGAAATATTAAAAATGGAAAAAGTAGTGGATGAAACAAGGGGGTACAGCCAATATCCGACATTTTCACTTGAAAGTTATCTATAGTCGAATTTCGCAATGCAATTAATTTAATATTTTGCTGACCGGTGTCCTCTTTAAAACGTCCGCTTTAAGGCGCATTCATATTAGCACCTCGCAGCAAGTGCGAATGCACCTGATCGCTTTATTGACTGCTGCTGCTTTGATTAATGGTACTAATAAAGTACCGATATTTGTCTCGCTTCAATTGATGGCACTGCCGAAAATTAGGTTGAGGTTGAAGCTAAAACAATATTTCTGCTTTAATAATACTGTTTTTGAATCTATGGAGAAATGAAATTGCGCTTCTTTTTTACGTTAAGGCAAAAAAAGCACTAACCTTTGGTCGGCCAGAGGTCGTGCTAAACACGTTCTTTGTTGCGATGATCACCCCTGCCTCGTAGTCGAGGATCCAAGTTGTACCGGTCGCAAAGCCCTAATGAACCCAAACCTTTGTATCATAGAATCCTTCAAACATCTCAGTTTTACACCTCGTACGCACGTACGTTTAATGCCTGCATGAGCCCGTACGCGTTTGGCTGCGCTTCGCCATTCAGGACCGCATGGAGGGTGTAGAGCTGGCCCGGGTTGTGGAACTCCTTTGGGTTGTACTTAAAGTTGCCGTCTCGGAGCCCATTCTCGGCGTACTGCAGAGCCTCTAAGTCTTTGTCGGCGAAAAGTATTAGCATCTGCCAGCTGTCGGTGTTGTCTTGAAGCTGAAGGAAGGGTCTTAGGTCCTTGGTGATCTGCAACTCTGGAAGAAGTGTGTCGACTGTTGCCTTTGAGTATGGAGAATTGGCGATTTCTTCTAACGGGCTCCTGAACTTCACCTTTAACGGCCCCTTGAACTTCGGAGCTTTGCTCGCTGAACCTTTCTTTAACAGACGGCACCGCATTATCGAAGGACTCTCGCGGGCGCTTCCGGTTGTGTCTGATATCTGTCCGTACTTCCATCATAAAGAGATTTGCAAGTATCTTTAACACTGGCACGTCGATTTCCGGGTGGCACCTGTGCGGTTTGGCTGGGTAGATCTTGTCCATCATTATTGCTGCGTTTTCAAGGGTCAGGTGTGCTACGGGAATCTTTTTACCAGATTGTTTCTTTTTGCTTAGTTTGTGGCAGCTGACGCACCTGTAGCACTTGACTTCGGGGTTCCTAGGATGCAACCCCTTGAAATAACGACGACGGGACGACGAGGAAGAAGAGAAGAGCACCAAAGCACGGAGCTGTATTGTTCCAATTACTTTTCAATCTCTAGTGTTCTTAAACTAAATTCAACCTAGTAGATGAATTCAGTAAAGCTGAGCGATTGAAACAATACCCTACTATTATTGAAATTCAATTAAAAAGATTAGAAAATTAAGTTAGAATTTTTTGCTTATTAAACGACCATATTGTTTGAATCGCTGGGCTTCAATAGCAAATCTCTGAAGACACATAGCTCATTCCATCATAGCGAATAAGAATCAATGTGTCCTAGCAATTCTAACAATACCAAACTTACAAAAAAAAAGCCTACCAACAAACTCAAACTTGAAATTTCAATCTATTGTTTACTGCAGATCTGCACACACTTCTAGGCTTCATAAACAACTATTTAGATGTAACTCTTCTTTTTCATGCTTACAGTTAAAACCATGAGGGCCCAGCGATCCTAATAATACCAACCTTTCATTGAAATTAGCTCGCGAAAGCTTAAAATTCAAGAAAATAACGATACTCAATATACCTAGAAAAAACACCATCTAAACCGTTCTTCTTGACTTCCTTCAGGAATCGAACTCAGTGAAGCGGAACTTCTTATCCTAAAGTTAAAACCCGGTTAACACCGACAAAATTGTTGTTTAGTCACATAACTTACTATTAATTAAGGAAAAGGACAAAAACATGAATCCCAAGACAGACGGAAGCTGCGACGACCTGAAGACCTCCTAAATCACACTTGGCCACACCAGCAACAAAGAATTATGCGACATCCACCTGAGCTTCATCCGATTAATTGAAGTCGATGACGCTAGGATTAACAAGGAAACTGGCTCACAAATGTTACAACTCCTTGCAAGACTAATGAGCATTAGTTTGCATCAAGAAGTCAAAAACGCAGCTCTTCGAGCAGTATTGGACCAGCTCCAGTCTCCGGGCGTCCTTAGCTTCTTAGATCAAAAATCGAAAAACGCCATCTTATGAGAAGACTCCATCTTTCATTAGGAGAGCCGTGGACTACTTCCTGGCTCGGAGCTTCTGCTAGCTTACCATCCTGAACCAACATTACAACCAATGGCAATTGGAAGACCTACAAGATCAGGGGCAGTGAGCCAGTTTCTTTCCCCGGGCTTTCTTTAACCACCCACGACAAACAGCCACCAGTAGAGGAGACCCCAAACAACAGGTTAGGAGGACCGAAGACCAGTTCCATTTTCTGGGTTCTCACCAAAAATAATGAGAGTATCAACAACAAAACTGGAACAACAAATCATGTACTCTCAAATCAGCAGTGTTCAGGGATAGACAACAAAAACGGTGAAATAAAAAAAAGAGCTTTACATCTTTTACAGCATCTCAAGACCAATCACCAACGACTAACAACGTGCGAAACGAAAAGTAATGTTGATAAAGACGACTAAATATTTTGTGTCGATCTCACATCATACCTTCAAATTAAAAAAAAAAAACATTTATAGAAACACATGATACGAATACAGGGCGAAAACGGGAAGTTTTATGTGTGCGATCGTTCTCCTTCAGGGAAAATGTAAATATGTAAACACCAGGGTATGTATAGCTATAGAAAGATAATCTTTTGTAAACAAAAGTAATCATTGAAAAAAATTAAAAACAACTAAGAAATAAAGTGATCTCTGCTCTCCACCGAAAAAAAGCAAACAAAAATGAGAAAGACAAATCATAAATAAAATGAAAACATACATGGGAATACAAAGAAACGCATATATATATATATTGTAAGATGGAGATAGTGGTAGTTTTCGGATAGGTTTATTATGAGACTGCTCAGGGCGCAGGCTGGATTCGAATATCCCGGTCGCGCCACGAGCAGCCCGCGATCAGTCCTCATGATGATGATCGTTGTAAAGATGAGGGCGATGAATGTCTTTATGATGGTGTGTATCGCGACGATGAAAGAAGATGATGTCTTCGTGACATTTGTCCCTCCCAGGAAAAGGCGACATCCTGGCGCCGTGAAGAGGTTATTGTGGTTCGGGTGGTGGGTAGTAGTTTTTGAGTCGGCTGACATGTACAATGTCGCGATTGCGGCGACGGTGGTCTTGGGGGACTTGTAAGGGTTCCACAATGTAGTTGACTGGTGATGTGCGATCGAGTATCCAATACGGACCGAGGTATTTGTCGAGAAGTTTTTGGGTCAATCCAATGTGGCGCTGTGGGACTGACAGCCAGACCAAGTCTCCAGTCTCGAAAGAAATATCTCGGTGATGGTTATCATAGCGGCGTTTCTGATCGGCTTGGGCGCGAGTAGTTTGGAGGCGCGCTAGTTGCCGGCATTCCTCAGCGTATGAAGCCATGTCGGAGACGCTCTGATGTTCGGTGAAGTCGGACCGGTAGGGTAAGACGGTGTAAGTGTGCACGATGCTTCTCTGCCGAAAAGAAGAAAAAATGGAGAAAAGCTGGTCGTGGTGTGAGTGCTGGTATTGTACGCGAATGTAATGAATGGTAGGACTTTGTCCCAGTTTGTTTGATGGAGGTCTGTATAGCGAGCATGTCTACGAGTGTTCTATTGAGCTTCTCGGTTAAGCCATTCGTTTGAGGATGGTAAGCCGATGTGGTACGATGAATAACATTGCAAGCTTGCAGGGGTTCTTGCACAAGGGTGGATAAGCATACGCGGCCACGACCGCTAAGCAATGTCTGGGGAGCTCCGTGCCGTAGTAAGATGTTGGTGAGGAAAAAATGGGCAATGTGATCTTCTGGGGCATTGGGTAGGGCGCATGTTTCTGCATAGCGAGTAAGGTGGTCGCCCGCTACTAAGATCCAGCGGTTGCCAGAAGCCAAAGCATGGAGGGGCCCAATAAGGTCAATCCCAACTCTTTGGAAGGGACGCTCGGGGCACGGTAGCGGTTGTAATAAACCAGTAGGGGACTGAGGGGGGCGTTTGTGTCGCTGACAGTCGGGACAGGCTTGAACGAAGCTCTGCACGCTGCGGTAGAGCCGAGGCCAGAAATAACGCTGGGAAATTCTGCGATAGGTTTTCAGGAAGCCAGCATGGCCACTTGTTGGTTCGGAGTGAAGTGAGCGAACAACGTCGCCTCGTAGTTCTTGTTGGATACATAGTAACCAGCGATTTCCCTGTGGGAGGTAATTTCGTCTGTAATGCAGGCCGTCTCGGATTTGAAAGTGATGGACGGAGCGAAGGAAGGCACGATTCGAGGAGGTGTGAGTGCCGTTCAGGTGGTTCAAAATGCGGCTGGTATGGGGGTCCAAAATTTGCTGGCTGGCGACACTGTGGAGACTTAACGGTAGGATGAAAAGTGGGTCTTCCACGTCAGATGTATCGCTGAATGGTAAATCCGGCAGTGGGCAGCGTGGAAGGCTGTCCGCATCTCCATGCTTCTAACAGACTTGTACAGCACGGTATAGTCGTACTCTTGGAGGCGCAACATCCACCTGCCAAGACGACCGGATGGATCTTTTAAGGACGATAGCCAGCATAGGGCGTGATGACCAGTCACTACATCGAAATGACGTCCGTATAAATACGGACGAAATTTCGCAATAGCCCACACGATGGCGAGTCCCTCTTTCTGTCGTAGAATAATTTCTTTCTGGTTTGGTTAGCGTTCTGCTGGCGTAGGCGACGACGTATGTGTCATAGTGTTGTTTTCTTTGAGTAAGGACTGCGCCCAACCCGAAACCACTAGCGTCAGTGTGAAGCTCTGTCGGTCCGGTATTATGAAAATGTCGCAGGATTGGGTCCAACGTTAATAGTTGTTTTAGTCGGTGGAATGAGTGTTCACAATCCGTGGTCCAGGCAAACGGTGTGTTCTTTTTAAGTAGATCGTGAAGAGGTGCTGCGAGGCCTGAAAATCCGCGCACAAAGCGTCTGAAATAGGAGCAGAGGCCTAAGAAACTCCGAACATTTTTTTCATTTTGGGGTGGTGGGAAATCAGAAACGGCTCGAATTTTATCTGGATCTGGTCGGATTCCTTCGGGTGAAACGACATGACCGAGGATTAGAATTTGAGTACATCCGAAATGGCATTTTCGTGTGTTTAACTGTAGTCCTGCGTTTGCTACGCAATTCAAAACTGTGTTAATGCGAGATAGATGCTCTTCGAAAGTTTGTGAAAAAATAACATCGTCTAAGTAACAGAGGCAAATCTTCCATTTGAGACCACGAAGTACGTTGTCCATCAACCTTTCAAATGTAGCCGGCGCATTACATAAGCCAAAGAGCATTACGTTAAACTCAAATAGACCATCGGGTGTAGAGAATGCTGTCTTTTGTTTGTCATCTTCAGCCATAGGGACCTGCCAGTAGCCTGAGTGTAGGTCCATCGTTGAAAAATATTCGGCTCCCTGGAGGCAATCTAGCGCGTCATCGATTCGTGGCATCGGGTATACATCTTTTTTGGTTATTCGGTTTAAAAGGCGGTAATCCACACAAAATCGAATAGTCCCGTCTTTTTTCTTTACCAAAACGACAGGAGATGCCCAGGGACTGCTTGATGGGCGCACGACTCCTTTCCAGAGCATCTCACTTACTTGATCGTTGATCATATTACGTTCGGCTAAGGAAACTCGGTACGGCCGCTGCCTTCGTGGTTGCTGCTCCCCGACGTCGATTCGGTGTTTAGTGGAAATCGCCTGGCCGGGGGCTAATTGACCAACATCGAAACATTTGCTGTGTTTGTGAAGAATGGCGTAGAGCTTTTCCCTTTGGTCTTTGTGAAGGTTAGGATCGATAGTTTCAAGTAGATGAGGCGAACTAGGAGAAGTCGTGGTTTTAACACCAGTGTTGTCGGTCTGCTGGGCAAGAGTGACAAGAACTCTTGAAAAGAGGCATAGTGCGGTCATGCCTTAAAGGGCAACTCTGCTTCATTTTTGATATTTAGAAAACTATGTAGCCCTCTTCAGTATCATATAGGAAGACCCCACCTCAAATATTACGATCTAATTCCGTTTATGTATTTAAAAAACTGGCCAGCAAACCTTCAAGCGAGCCAAGTCGCCGAAATCTGCCAACTCTAGCGTGCAGCGCGAGGCGCAATCATCAGCGCAGTCAATGCCACGGAGTTGGAGCGGCCAACGTTGAGCCACTACGTCAGAGGCATGATACGTCATTATCACGTTTTGCTTGTTTTTACTTCTCAGAGCGAAATTGAACGATGACGTCATGAGTTTCTCCTCCCGGTGTTGGCTGACCGGGCGTTCACGTGATCACCGTAACACGGATGCGCTATATTTGCGCTGCCCTGCACGCTTATCGGTCTGTTTCTCCGCTCCCCTTCTTTTTCGTCTTCTCCCCTTCCCCCTCTCCCCCAGGCCATCACCGTCCACGCCACGCGAAGCGACCTGCCCGCGTCCAATAAAAAAAAACCAAAAAAACCTGCCCGCGTCGCGTGTCCTGTTTCTCGCTCCCTCCCGAACGTCACAAGACCACGTGGTTCGACGTGACGTGCCATGCCTCTGACGACCCGAGACCGATGTTGCCTGACGGAACCGAAGTTTCGGTTTCGGTATCTGCTGATGTTTAAATTAGGATTACACAAATAATATTCCACATTTCGCGAATCCGAAGACGTAAAGTTGTTTAGTAGTGCTTTGTGAATGTGAATCACATGGAAGCCTAAATTTTTCGGAATTGAGCGGAGTTGCCCTTTAAGAGCTCAATCGCAAAGTCGTGCTCGCATTCCATACAAAAAAGAGTTTCGACGGGCAAATTGCAAGACTTAAGTCAGCAGGGTACCTTGTATTCTTATTGGTGTCAGTGGTCGAAACTATTCTTAAAGAAATGAAGCAAGAGAACTGTGTCAAACAAACACACAGAGACAGGACAAGAAGACCAGTCATCGTCCCTTACATCCACAATTTTTCCCACGGCCTCAAGAAAACAGCGAACAGAGTCAATGTTGTCATCGTGTTTTCAGCACTTACCAAATTGTCCAGCCTTTGCAAAAACGTCACCACACCCTCAAATCCCGCAATCTGCTGTTCCAAGAAGCATAGGACCAACTTTGTGCCTTGCGTTGAGGGGGTTGTATATTCCTTCCCCCTTTCCTGTGGAAGACAATACGTTGGACAAACTGGGGGATGTTTAAATGACCGCCTTCGAGAACACTCCAACAACATTGTAAACGCTAACTCTGGCCACTTGGGGATACACTGTCGGGATTGTGGGTGTGTCGCGCACTTCAACAACAGCACCGTGTTGGGCAAAAGTGTAAACCAATTAACAAGGGAAATCATCGAAGCCGGCAATATCATACGACTAGAGGACAAATGTGTTAGTACGATAACATTATCACGAAAAGAGATTAATTATTTAGCCGCGAATTAGCCTAAGCGTTAGACAGGAATTTTTACTCTTATGTCGTCTTTTTCTATTTGCAAATCATCTAAAATCTGAAGAAGTAGAAGCCGAAGTAAAACACGAAATACAAAGTTCTTAGTGAGCGCTGTGTCAAAGGAGTGTTCTTCGGGTGTGTGAATGCTTGAATGACAGTTTTTCGAGTGCGCTAGACGTCGACAAACGTGTCAGATATTATTGCCGTTCCTAAGACAAGGCCTGACAGTAAAAGACAATTAGAAGAAGACGAATTAGTGACCATGATCAACGCTTCCTTCTTTGCGAATGCAGCTTAACTGTATGGGGTGAGAAGTCCTGTCTTGGCAAATGTCGGTTTTGAAGACGAAATTAAAACATCGCTTTGAATCGGGTCCGACGAAGAAACTACTACCCTCATGGAGGAATAAGGAGGAATTACGGTGTCTTCTGCAACAAAGACCTTATAACTGTTACTGGGCTCGGGAAATGCAAGTGGGAGGACTTCGGATAATTCTATTGTGGAGTGGGTACAATCGATAATTGCTGAAGCCTTAGACAAAAAATCCCAACCTAAAATTATCTCGTGTGAACATGAGGCGAGAACGAAAAATTCAACAACATGGAAAACTCCGCCCAAAGAAAGACGAGTTGTACACCTTGAAATAGGCATCAAATTTTGCTTACCAGCTGTCTGAAGGACAAGACCGGTACACGGGGTGGTTACTTTCTTGAGTCTTCTACAAAGATCATACCTCATGACGGAAACGGCAGCACCGGTATCTACTAGAGCTTGAATACGTAAATCTTCAATGCAGACTTCGACCATGTTGTTCGGAAAATGAGGGCTTTGAGATTGTGAAGATGCTGCAGTTCTTGCCTCCTGAACCGCAGGTATCAGTTTCCCCTAGGGGTGGGGCTGACATTGCGGGGGAGCATTGGTGAGGAAGACCTGCGGCGTGGCGGCGGCAAGTGGTACCGCTTTGATGTACGAGGTCTGTCACGGTAGTCGTCACGGGGCGAGGGCGGCCTATAGGTAGACTCATGCTGGGGGGTCGAAAATGGACGATACGGGGCATCGTGGGTGATGGGACGGCGTCGGCAATATCTTGCAATGTGGCCCACCGTGCCACAACTGAAGCAGACGGGACGTCCGTCGGGAGCCCTTCATTGCACTGATTTTGGGGCCTGAGGTAACGATGTTGGAGCTGCATATGGCAGAGGTGTGTGCACAGCTGGTCTACTCAATATCTCGGCATACGTTGGTCTTAATGGTGGTGCGTTTAGGGAAGAAACGCATCCAACCGCAGCTGCAACCTCGTCCTGGATAATAGTCAGAATGCTTGCCGCAGGTAGTGGGGCTTGCGGTATCTGGGATGGTGGGGTGACGTTCAAGGTCCCCAAGATGCGTGCTACCTCCTTGCGAACAGTGTCGCGAATGAAGTTCCGGAGGCTGTCGCGAGTGCCGATGGTGTCTTCGTGAGGTGTGGTGAGACTCGCTATATCGGGAGTCGGTACGACCCTAGCTGGAACGTGAAGTCGTTGATGCCTAGTTGGAAGTTCTGGCACGCCTCGACGAGTTTTTCTACGGTTAGTGCGTTTTAAGTTGCCAGCAGCTGGAATGCATCTTCGCCGATTCCTTTCAGTATGTGATGCACTTTTTTCTTCTCGGGCATGTCGGGGTCAACGCGTCTCGTCAGTTTCAAGACGTCTTCAATGTAGGCCGTAAACGTTTCCTCGGGTTGTTGTACCCGCGTGGCCAGCTTGCGCTCGGCTGTGAGCTTACGTACCGCGGGTCTGCCGAAGACTTCCCTGATTTTCTGGGTGAACTCCGGCCATGTTGTCATGCAAGTCTCGTGGTTTTTGAACCACGTGTTGACGACTTCCGACAGATAAAAGATGACGTTGGTTAGCTTGGTGGCGTCATCCCACTTGTTATGGCGGCTGGCCCTATCGTACGAGTCAAGCCAATCTTCCACGTCGTCGTCTCCAGCTCCGGAAAACCATTTCGGGTCTCTCTGGCGAAGGGAACCGGAACAGAAGGTTGTCTGTGGACTAACCTGTCCTGCCGCTGAGGTGGAGCCGTCAGCTGGTGGAGCGGTGGTCATAATGTGTCGGAGGGTCCGGCTTCGCAGCTCCAGTGCAGAGGGAACCTAGGCTTTGAGGCAGAAGAGCAGCTTGAGGTCTTCAACGAGGATACCCCACACCTCCACCACTTGTAAGATGGAGATAGTGATAGTTTTCGGAGAGGTTTATTATGAGACTGCTCAGGGCGCAGGCTGGATTCGAATATCCCGGTCGCGCCACGAGCAGCCCGCGATCAGTCCTCGTGATGATGATCATTGTAAAGATGAGGGCGATAAATGTCTTTATGATGGTGTGTATCGTGACGATGAAAGAAGATGATGTCCTCGTGACAATATAATTAATTAATTAAATAAATTATTAAACAAAAATATTTTTTAAATATTTTCTAATTTATTTTCTTAGATAATCCAGTACGAACATTCTACACAAGAACAAGAGAACTTTCTCGTCGTCAAGAACACTGAAGACAAGAAACAAGATCAAGCAGAACTAAAATTATTAACGTAATACCAACGTTACTAAAACACTCAGTTGGGAAACTCGCCGTCGAAACCTGGGCCGCTGGCGTCCACCGAGACCGAGCTAAATGCGACAACAGCGCCACTCTTTATCATTTGTCTGTACTGTGGTCACCTTGAGCTTTTTGAAAGCCTGTTTTTGCGTAAAAACGAACGAAAAAGACTCTTTTTGTATGAAAGTTATTGGAGTTTTGTACCAAAAGAGGGGCGCGTTATGTTTTTAAAATCTTTAGTTTGCAGGGTTTTGCGGCACAATTAAAATTGTTTTTATACAACCATGCCTCAGCGGGCCTTTCAGGCAGCACGTCCCGCCCTAGGTGCATTTTAACTTCGATAGCTTTCCTCGGCGCGTCCGCCGGGGAGACGGGGGTAGCACCCCTGTAACCTCTTCCGCTGTATCTGTTCTTAAAGCCAAAATAGAAGTCACGTGCAGTTCCTCGAGTGGCCGCTGCGGGAGAAATGGTGGCATTGTGTTCGTCATTAGCTCGGTGCTCGGAGACAGTTTGGGGCCACCTTTTGAAAGCTGTCTCTATGGGAGTTTCCCAACTGAGTGTTTTAGTAACGTTGCGTAATACTAAAGAAAAAATACAAAACACAAATAATCATAAATGCCGGCATAATTTTTACAAGTTCGTTCCCATGCAAAGGTTTAACTCCCTCCTTGTTTTTTTTTCTTTTATAATTGGCCTTAAGAACTAAAGAAACTTTTGGCCAATTACGGCCCCCATTTTTTATGTTAAATTGGATCAAACCTGTTTTACCGTCAGGTAATGCAGGTCGAGAGAAACAGTTTATTTCCTTTATTTTTAACTCACTGAGAAATTGAGTAATTGAGATTCTTTCTATTTGCTGAGTTGGTGGCAGCTGATGCACCTGTATTACTTGACTTCGTGGTTCCTAGGATTCACTCCCTTCGAAGAAAACTCCAAGACGACGTTCATTTATCGACCACTTTGATACTGAATAAACGGCCGCTTGGAACGGTGTTTTGATGATACGAACGAAGGCTATCCAAAGTTTCTTGACATAGCAGCGGAGGGTGCACTCACGGTTTGGCAATGAAGCTGGTTGTGGTCGCTGTTGAGCATGGTCAAAACGAAGGACGACACAAAGCCCGAAGTTTAACTACCCCCACAAACCAGAAGATAGAGAAGGAAAAAAAAAAAAACCAGTAAACCTCGTTTGTTAAAGCAGAAGAAAAATTACCTCTGCCTGAAAAACCAAACAGAAAGAAACGCAAAGTTAAGGCGAATTTCGGATGTCGAAATTTTCCTCACCCGGAAGAACCAACAATCCGGACGTGCAACAATACTCGTTCCAATGTTCCGAAGCTTTTTTATAGATATAAACAGAGGCGCTGTACCAGCGTGGCCCGCAATACGGCTTGAGCATTTTTTCCCAAAGCAACAAAGCTTCTTTGTGCAAACTTGAGGGAAATAGATAGCTATATAATCGCAACAAAAGTGACGGCTCTGGTGTTCGACCTTAATAAAGCCAACCGGGTCTGATCATTGCACCAGGGATTTCAAGCCCGGCTTGTGTGCCACGGCCTTTGCGTCCATTTCTTTCATGACGGCTCCGTCATCTTGAATGGCGCAATTTCCTGTGTGCGGGAAAACAAAATATTCCTAGCGGTACTGCATCTAGAGTAGTTCACGTTTAAGTCCAGCTGTCAAAAATTTAGATTTTTCTCGGCTGCAACTTTTTACTTTCTGCCGGCTCAAGGTTTGACTTTTTGTAGCGCATCCCAGATACGGAAACCACGTGACTGCGTAAGACAATAGCCGAAAAGTAGTGACTAATTGACGCATAGCATCAAAATAACTGAATGTGTCATTTTGAGGTTTTCTTTTTTTACGGCACTTCCACCCCCGCAGGGGGCACCTGTGAAAGCAGGTGTTTGGAGAGTGGCGTCTCCACGGACCCCGAGCTCCGCAGGGGGCGCCTGCACCTTGTGTGCTAGGTGCCTGGTGAGTAGCGTCACCACGGACCCCAGCCGCGTGGGCCACCATACGTAAATGACCATTTTACAAGATTTTTTGTTCTTCACTCCGACGACGCATCCAAACCACTTTCAAAACTGTCTCCCCGCAGGGGGCACCTGTGAAAGCAGGTGTTTGGAGAGTGGCGTCTCCACGGACCCCGAGCCATGCGGGTTCGCCCGCCCACGTATGGCTGTGCGTGGCTTTCCCGTGTCCGGGGAAAAGGGCATCCTGGTGGTTGAGCCGAGCCCGAGGTAGGTTTGGACCCTTCGGGGCCCCCCGGGTGAGGCAATACACCACTTCGGCCCCTGCTTCTAGTAGACGGGAGTCCTGGTAAGGCCCGGCCAGGATGATTCAGTCTAGTCGCCACTTCTACTATCCCCTCTCTGCTTTCACCCTTGTCTTCTCCTCCTTTTCACTCTTCTCATTTCTCTTCTTTCCTTTTCAACTCCTTTGGCGGCAAGGGCTAACCTTGGGTGGCGACAGACACGTTGTCCAGAACCACTCTTGGTTATAGAGACTGGGCAGCACTAATAGCGTAACGTCTTCAGCCAAGCCATTCTTGTTATGGAGCGTTACCTATTCCCTTGTTGGGCTCGGTGGTGGGCGGTGCACCACAGTTTCCGAAAACCCTCCCCCTTCATATGGGTTCTCAAGCTAAAAAACCTTTTGATCGGGCCCCAAAAAGGGTCCGCACCGAAGCACTGCAGATAGAAAAACCAACATACACATTTTCAAAGTTCCCCAAGTTTCTTGTCATGCACTCTGAGGATGAAAAACCGCTTGGCAAGTTGTCGCCTTTCCTCATTTCAAAAGTTCTTGAAGGAGTGATTGGGAAGAATTACAATGCAAAAAAGATGGCATCTGGTGATCTCCTAGTGGAGATACACAGTAAGCAACAAAGTGATTCACTATTAGCACTAAACTGTGTGACTGATTACAAAGTCACTGTCACACCTCATAGAACACTTAACACAATTCAAGGAGTGATCTCAGAAGACGACCTGCTCGAGTGTACAGAAACCGAAGTAGTTGAGGGCATTTCCACACAGGGGGTAATCGCTGCTCGGCGTATTACCCTTCGCCGCGATGGTGTTGAACGCAAGACGAAACACATCATCCTCACATTTGAGTCAACCACACTTCCTGAAGTTGTGAAGGCAGGATATCTCCAGTGCCGCGTCCGCCCCTATGTGCCAAACCCTCAGCGGTGTTTTAAATGCCAACGGTTTGGCCATGGGTCACGGAACTGTCGAGGAAGTGACACTTGTGCCAAGTGTTCTAGCAAGGAGCACGTTGCTGATGTGTGCGAGAATGAGCCCCACTGTGCTAACTGTAGCGGTAAGCACCCAGCGTACTCCCGATCCTGCCCATTATGGAAACAGGAAAAAGAAATCCTCACCTTGAAGGTTACCGAAAATATTTCATACGCTGATGCAAAGAAGCGTTTCGCCTTTGTATCCAAAGGCTCTTATGCCGAGGCCGTACGCAGGGGACCGGTACGGCCAATGGTTTCGACGGAAACGCAGACGTCTACGGACAGTCTGCGCCTCCCGTCGAGGTCTCCGTCCTCGGGAGCGGTGCCAGTGACACCGCTTTCGAACCGTAAGGTGGATGCTGCCTCTTCTGCATCCACCTCAGGGCAGGGGCTGACCCCCCCTGCTGCACCTGGCCCTTTGGCCCCTAAGGGCCGAGGCCTACCCCCTCGCTCCTCTGCTCCCCCCCAGAGGAAGCCCGGTGAGACGTCGAAGCAGTTGGCCCCTAAGGGTCAACCGACGACACCATTGGAAGAGCCCATGGAAGAGTGTGGGCTCAGATCCGACGACGAGGCTATCCTCTCGGGATCGGAGTCCTCCCTCGCTGCTCCCACTACCTCTAGTGGGAAGCAGAATGACTGCGCGAAAAAGAAAAACGCTCCGTGCATAAAAATCGATTTTAAACCTTAGTAACCCGTTTTGACCCATTCTTGCAGTTTATAAGTTAAAGTTTATTTTAATTTTAGCACTGCTATGAGTAAACAATTAGGTATCATGCAGTGGAACTGTCGCGGCCTTCTTCGTAATATTGATGACGTTAATTTTTTTCTCGATGAGCTTCGTCCTGTGGCACTCTGTTTGCAGGAAACCCATCTGAGCGACAAACACACACAGGTCTTACGCCGGCACCAGGTTTTTAGGAAGGATCGCCTTTCTCCTAGCCCTTCTGGTGGTGTCGCAGTTGTAGTGCAGAGCGGTTTTGTGTGTGCTCCGGTTCCTCTACAAACACCACTCGAGGCAGTAGCAGTTCGCGTTCTTCTTGACCGACTCGTCACCCTGGTCTCTCTCTACCTGCCACCCAACGTTCCACTGCAGCTCCACGAGCTACAAGGACTCATAGATCAGCTGCCTAAGCCTTTTTTAATTCTAGGTGATTTTAACGCCCACCACCCACTGTGGGGTAGTGTTCGTCAGGATTCTCGTGGGGGAGTTTTAGAACGACTTTTATTATCCTCCGGGCTCTGTCTTCTGAATAAAAAGGAGCCAACGTTGTTTAGTGCTGCTCATAACACCTTTACTTCAATAGACCTTTCCATATCATCATCAGCTTTACTTCCATGCTTTTCATGGAAGGTTTTAGATAATCCATTTGGCAGGGATCATTTCCCCATAATTTTAGAAAGTTCAATACCCCTTCCTTCGCTTTCGACCCGCCTTCCAAAGTGGAAATTAGAGAAGGCTGACTGGGCTCTTTTTGGTTTAAATGCCGTACTGGATCTATCGCTTTTTCGCAGTATGTCCCCCGAGGAGGCGACGGTGTTTGTCACTGAATGTCTAATTAATGCTGCTGCATCTTCTATTCCGGAAACATCCGGCGTCCTACCCCGGAGATGCAAACCCTGGTGGAATGAGGACTGCACAGTCACTCGCAGGAAACAGAACAAGGCATGGGGTATATTTCGCCGTTATCCCACTGCTTTGAACCTGATTGAATTTAAAAAATGTAGGGCCAAGGCACGTTGGACACGGAAACAGGCAAAGAGGACATCATGGGAAAAATATATATCTTCTCTAAATAGCTTTGTCCCAGCTAAAGAAGTTTGGGATCGCCTGCGGAAAGTTCGAGGAGATTACCAATCTTTCCGAACTCCTCTGTTTTCTTCCCCCTCTGTATCGCTGAAAGATCAAGCAAATGTTCTTGGGGAGCATTTCCATCTTATTAGTAGCTCCTCTAATTTTAGCGAAAAATTCAAGAAGTTCCAGTCGACTGTTGAAAAGCAGCCCATCTCGATGTCGGAGGGTGGTTCATTTTTTTACAATAGACCATTCACAATGTGTGACCTTTTTCAATACGCCGGGGATTGTCTCTTGATCCTTCCTTGCATCTTAATAGCATTGAGATATCAGTCCAACAAGAACACAAATTTTTGGGTGTTATTTTTGACAAGAAACTTACCTTTGTACCCCATCTGAAGAATTTGAAACGGAAATGCTTGATGTCATCAAGCATCCTAAAAGTGCTATCGCATATGTCGTGGGGTGCTGATAGGCGCTGTCTTCTACGACTGTATAACTCCTTAGTTCGATCCCGCCTCGACTATGGTGCAGTAGTATATGGGTCAGCGCGGCCATCCGCTCTTAAGATGCTTGACCCAGTACACCACCTTGGACTACGACTTTCTACAGGTGCATTTCGCACATCTCCTGTGAAGAGTTTGTATGCTGATACGCATCAAATGTCCCTTGAGAAACGGAGGCAGTACCTCAGCGTCTCTTATGCTTACAAAATATTTTCAAATCCAAAGCATCCCTCCTACAGTGCCCTTCATGCTTGCAGAAGTTCACAACTTTTCGAAAACAAGCCGAGCATTGTTAGACCATTAAGCCTCCGTTTGCAAAGTACTTGTCAATCCCTTAATATCCCCCTCCATGAGATTCCCTTGCCTAAAAACACTTATAGGGTTGCTCCATGGGATGTTCTGCCAATTTTCTGTGACTGGTCACTTGCAAAATACAGTAAGAGGGTCATTTCACCACAAATCCTCCGGCAGGAGTTCCTCTCCTTGCAACAAAAATATGCAGACTACCTGGAGTTTTATACAGATGGGTCGAAATCGTCGTCTTTTGTAGGGTGTGCTTTCTATTCCGCCTCCTACAGCAAAGCCACACAAGTTGACTCTAGGGCAAGCATTTTCACTGCAGAGCTTTATGCTATTTTACTAGCGGTCGAACATATACTCGACAATAGTATAATGAAAGCTGTAATTTTTGTCGACTCATAGAGTGCCTTATTGGCTGTGTCTTCCCTGATGCCCACAAAGAACCGCCTTGCACAACATCTACATGGTAATATCAATAGCGCCCTGCGACGCGGCCGGGACATTAAGTTCTGCTGGGTGCCAAGCCACGTTGGGATTTTGGGCAATGAAGAGGCGGATAAATTGGCCGTGTCTGCCCAAGGCTCGTCTATAACATTCAATTGCTTACCTTACCAAGACTTGAAACCACTTCTGAGGAAATCTATTTTTCTCAAATGGCAGCTTGAATGGGATACAGAGAGCAACAACAAACTTCACATTATCAAGCCCGTTCTGGGCGTTTGGGAGAGCTCTTACAACAGGGAACGTCGTGTGGAGGTTCTTCTATGCCGTCTAAGAATAGGTCACTCCCGTGTGACACATCAGTATCTGCTTCGTGGTGAGGATGTTGCACTATGTGAACATTGTGGAGAGCTTCTGACCGTGTTGCACATTTTGTGGCATTGTTCGTCTTATCAACCACTCCGTCAATCATGTTTTCTCGAACTTTTTAGGGATCATCTCCCATTTCATCCCTCTTTTTTGCTTGGTGATAAACCTTTAGTTCCATTCAGCCGTGTCTTAGACTTTTTAAAACAAACTGGATATTTATACCATTTGTAAATATGTAGCCTCAAAGTAAACTTTTGTTATAATATGCTCTAAATACATTAAGTTTGGCGCATTATGGCCCTCGTTGCTGCTGTGCCAATAAACTCCTAATCATCATCATCATCATCATCATCAAAACTGTCTCCGTTCCTTGTTGCCAAAGTGCTTCAGGGCACGCTAGGAGCAAAGTATGAAGCCAAAAAGCTCTTCTCGGGTGACCTTCTTGTGGAGGTTTACGAGAAATACCAAGCTACCGCTATGGCAAATCTCCAAATGATCCAAGACTTCAAAGTGACAGTGTCAGCTCATCGTACACTGAACACCATCCGCGGTGTGACCGCGGAAAACGATTTAATAGACAGTACCGAGGAAGAAATTGTAGAAGGTCTACAATCTCAAGGAGTTGTTGCTGCAAAGCGCATCACAATCCGTCGAGATGATGAGGAACGAACCACTAAACACGTCATTTTGACCTTCCAGAGGCACACTTTGCCTCCATCTATAAAGGCAGGCTACATTAATTGCAAGGTGCGACCTTACGTCCCAAATCCACTCCGCCGCTTTCGGTGCCAGCGGTACGGTCACGGGTCGCGCACTTGCCGCGGTCGTGAGACATGCGCCAGGTGTGGTGGCAGGGACCATACTGCTGAGGGCTGTAAAGCTGAAAACAAATGTGCCAATTGCAGTGGCAACCACCCTGCCTACTCCAGATCATGTGAGCTCTTCAAAAAAGAAAAAGAAATCCTTGCACTTAAGGTTAAAGAAAACATAACCTACCAAGATGCAAAGCGTCGCCTTTCCGCTTTCCATAGGGGCTCTTTTGCCGAGCCGGTGTCCAGCAGGGGACCTGCGCCGTCCAAGGTATCAGTGGCAACCCAGGTGTCCCTTGGGAACCCTGGGAAACCACTCCAGTCCTCCACGCCCAGGTTGAAGCTTTCTCTTCCTGGGCATTCCCTCTCGGCTGCCAAGGCAGTCGTGGCACCCGGTCATTCCAAAGACTCGGGTGCCATTGAGGCAATGGAGGTGACTCCATTGCCCACACCTCGCAGGTCGTCCTTGGAAGAGAGCGAGCGAGCCCCTCGCTCCTCTCGGAAGAGAACTTCCTCACCCAAGAAACCTCCAGCTTCGGGGGGAAGCACACCAGCTGACTCCCGGAGTCAGAATGGGCAGGCAATGCCTGTCCGTGGTTTGAGGACTTCCTCTGGTGAGGAGCGGCACTCTCGCCAAAACTCGCTGGAGAGGTCCTGCTCATCCAAAGGGCAGCATCGGGCTGCCCCTTCAGGATCTACGGGGCAGGAACAGAGGGACTCGGGCAATATCACGCCCAGTATCTCCCCTGCCTCTTCAGTGGAGGGTGGTCGTGGACGGGGTTTTCCACCCCGCGCTGCGGACCTACCCAAAACTCTAGGAAAGGTCTCGTCTGAGGAGGTAGAGGCGATGGACGAGGCTACTGATTCGGCTACTCCTGCGTCTGACCATGAAGACATGGATTGGCAAACCCCAAACCGTAAATCGAAAGGGAAGAGGCCTGTGACTGCTCCCAAATAGATTATACCAGTTTACCTCTTTAATCGCGAGCATTAATTTTCTTTTCTTTCCTTTTTATTAATTTATTCGTGTACTTTTTTACTTAAATGAGAAACTTGCATTTTATGCAATGGAACTGTCGAAGTCTCTTACCCAACATCGATGATGTTAATTATTTTATGGATGAGCTTCGGCCAATTGCCCTTTCTTTACAAGAAACTCATCTTCAAACACATCATACACAAATTTTGCGACATCATCAAGTTTTCTGCAAAGACCGTTCGAACTCCACTTCTGGTGGGGTAGCAGTGGTCGTGCAGAGTGGGGTTGCCTGCTCGGAGGTTCCTCTTTGCACGCCGCTCGAAGCTGTAGCGGTACGCCTTCTTTTAGATCGCCTCATAACAATTGTGTCCATTTATTTGCCACCAAACGTTCCATTGCAACTTCACGAACTCCAAGGGCTTGTAGGGCAACTCCCTCAACCCTTCTTAATTTTAGGAGATTTTAATGCCCATCACCCTATGTGGGGCAGTACTCGCCTTGATTCTCGAGGCCGAGTAATCGAGCGGTTTTTATTATCATCTAACTTGTGTATTTTTAACGGGAAAGAACCTACTTTTTTTAGTTCTGCTCACAACTCATTTACATCTATTGAACTTTCTATTACTTCACCTTCATTACTTCCATGCTTTTCGTGGAAGGTTTTTAATAATCCTTTTGGGAGCGATCACTTCCCTATCGTTTTAGAGAGTACTGTCTCTCTTCCGACTCTTTTAACGCGAATACCTCGGTGGAAGCTAGACAAGGCAGATTGGTCCATCTTTCAATTGGAGGTACTAATTGATTCTTTTATAATCTCGAACATGAACCCAGATGAAGCAACACTGTATGTCACAGAGGTTATAATAAGCGCTGCCACACGGAGTATTCCTCCAACGTCTGGTCGTCTTCCTAAAAGATGCAAGCCTTGGTGGAATGATGATTGTAAAACAACACGAAAGTCTCAGAACAAAGCTTGGTGCATCTTTCGTAGATATCCGACTTCTAGGAACTTACTTGAGTTTAAGAAAAGAAGAGCTAAAGCTCGCTGGACAAGACGCCAGCCGAAGGGAAGCTCCTGGAGGAAGTATTTGACGTCCTTAAGTAGCTTCCCAGTTAAAAATAACCATTGGGTCCAATTAGTTATTGACAATTAGAACCAATGGGGAATCCTATCTGTGATTTCGGACTCCTAGTTAGAAAAAGTCAATTGGTTCCAATTAGTTGTCGACAATTAGAACCAATGGGGAATCCTATCTGTGATTTCGGACTCCTAGTTAGAAAAAGTCAATTGGTTCTAATTAGTTATCGACAATTAGAACCAATGGGGAATCCTATCTGTGATTTTGGACTCCTAGATAGAAAAAGTCGATTGGTTTCAATTGTCGAAATCTTATTGAACATCACCAATTCGAACCAGTTCGGCATTGTCAATAGGATGCAACCAATTGGAAAAAACCTATTTCTGTTTTCGGACTCCCAATAGGAAAAAAGCAATTGGTCCAACTGTTCAAATCATACTGACAAATACGAATTGGGACAACCATTAGTGTTTGGATATCCCAAACTAGAAAAGTTGCAACTAGATCTAAAGGTAGATAATCACACAGTCTTTATTTAACTTATTAGAAATGATTTCTTGCTTCTAGGCATCGTCGTTTTCTTCCAGGATAGCAGCTGCAGCTTCCCTAAAATAAAGGATAAATATGCATTAAATGACCTTATGGGATTATAAATGTTTAAATCAAGCTTAGAAACATACTAAACTTTTTTTTTCGCTGCAAAGAAATTAGCTGCAGTGGTATAAACCTGCAGGCCTTGCATTAAAAGGCAAACATCCCTGGGTGACTGAAACACTCTGGTCAAAATTAGGAGATGAAGCTTTTGCCGAGACTGGGCTAAATTTGCATCTGGGATGGTCTAAGACTACTAAGTTTCCTATGAGCCTGTGAGACATAATCTCTGCTATAAGGAGAAGAAACAGTCAATTCAAAGGCATCTCTGTAAAGCTGGCCAGTGCACCTGAAATATGCTTAAAGTGTGCAGGGGTGAAAAAATAAGTGTCTTTCATATCTCGAAAAGAAATCACGCATTGCAGGCTGTGTTCCAAATCTTACTCGAATGGATCAGAGGCAACGCAAGACGCGGGTAGGTTTTTGAACTTACCCTGAGTGAGACAGAGTAAATTTTGAAACAAAGCTGCAAATAGTCCGCCGAATGAGATGCAAAATTTTCGGCACCTACTGTTATTTTATTAGAAGTCATCAACTTCCAGAAGTAATGACCCGACATCACCGACCGACCGACCCCCCCACCCCACTTCCCACTCATTGAAAATTCCCCCGAAATTGCTTAATTTTGAATCCCAAATCCTCAATTTTTGAAACTGTGCCCAGTCAGTGTTTTCAGCAATTCATAGTTTAGTTTTGAGATGCTTAAAATGCACTTAACTTTCCTCGCGGATACCCAACAACTTCCGAACTGACAGCTGCCCGGAAAATTTTCTTCTCTAAAGCTATATATTCACGCTCGCATCGTTCACTGAAGATCAAACAACGAGTGTCTCAGCAGATCTAACAATGCGAAATCCCCAAACTGCAGCGCAGCAAGGACAAAGAAAATTTCTTACCTTGCTCCCATGAACGTTTGTTGCCATTCATTCGCGCTCTAACAAGCTGGCAGGTCAAATGAAGTAATTATCACCGCACCATTGAGCACTCTGCAGCAGTAAAACACAAAAGAACTTTCTTGAATCATTGCCATAACCATGCTACGAATGCCGTACACGCCATCGGCGCCATGTGCTTCATGCTTCCTCTGTTCTCGCGGCGCCATCTTTGCCGCCTAGTGTACACCGACGCTGCCGGCAATTCCGACTAATTCTAGAAACAGATTTTTTTTTCGTTTTTATTTTATTTTTTTTATTAAATAGCGTACGAATTTTTTCCCTCTTTCAAATTGCGATGCTGAAAAAATTTTTTGCAACGCAATACTGGAAAAAAAATAAAAAAAATAATTGCGATCTTTGGAAACTTTGTGGTGAGGAAACAGATAATGGCAAGTTCTGTCCCAGTGCCAATTGAATTTTATTGATCCCAATCGGAGATCAATAAAATTCAATTGGAAACATTGAAAACATAAAGTTGGAAACATTGAATCCAATTAGAGTGACCAATTAGGTGGCTGAGTGCCAATTGAATTTCGTTGGTCCTAATTGGGGTAACCAGTTGGAAACATCGAATCCAATTAGAGTGACCAATTAAGTGGCCCAGTGCCAATTGAATTTTGTTGTTCCTAGTTGGTGTGGCCAATTGGAAACATTGAAACTAATTAGAATGACCAGTTGGATGACCCAGAACCAATTGAATTCCATTGACTCCAGTTGGTTCCAATTGAATATCCTAATTGGAGTCAATGGTTATTTTTAACTGGGTTTGTACCTGCAAAAGAGGCGTGGGATCGGCTTAGAAAAATTAGAGGTGACTACTTACCCTTCAGAATTCCACTTTTCCCTGCATCATCTTCAACGTCCCTGAAAGATCAAGCGAATGTTCTTGGGGAACATTTCCAAGACGTTTCTAGTTTACGCAACTGCAATGAAGCATTTAAAAAGTTCAGCGCAACAGCTGAGAAACAACCAATCATTCTGTCTGGGGCTCGTGATGCTCCATACAACAGGCCTTTTACACTCTCTGAGCTCGAAATGGCTCTCAGTGTAAAGAAACAGTCTGCTCCTGGACCAGACAATATTCATTATGAGATGCTAAGGCACCTGTCACCTGATTCTCTAGGCAGTTTGCTGACCTTTTATAACTCATTGTGGCACTGCTCTGCATTCCCCGAGGTTTGGAAAAGAGCACATGTAATCGCTCTTCTGAAGCCTGGTAAGGATTCTTCTCAACCAACTAGCTACCGTCCCATTGCGCTCACAAGCTGCTTGGGAAAAACCTACGAAAGAATGATTAATCGACGTCTCATTCATTTCCTGGAGACTGAGAATGTGCTTGACATTAATCAATGTGGTTTTCGAGCTGGACGTTCCACCCTTGACCACCTAGTCCGCCTTGAAACCTCTATTCGGGAGGCATTTGTACACCGCCAGTTCTGTCTCTCTGTGTTCTTTGATCTGCAAAAGGCGTACGACACGACCTGGCGCAATGGGATCCTACGGGATCTCTATGCTTACGGTGTTCAGGGTCGCATGTTGCGATGTATACAAAACTTCTTAATGGGACGTACCTTCCAAGTACGTCTGGGCTCCACCTTATCGGACGTGTTTTTTCAAGAAAGTGGTGTCCCTCAGGGAGGGGCGCTGAGTGTCACACCTTTTGCTGTTAAAATCAATAGCCTGGCTAAGGTGATACCACCGACAGTGTCTTATTCTCTGTATGTGGATGATGTGCAAATTTCAGTTTCTTCTTGCAATCTGCATAGTTGCGAACGTCAGCTGCAACTGACAATCAACAGAATGAGAAAATGGGCAGCCGAAAATGGGTTTCGTTTCTCCCCCGACAAAACCGTATGCGTTCCTTTTTCGCTCCGTCGAGGGTTGTCACCGGATCCTACCTTGCATCTGAATAATCATTCCATTACTGTAAAGGAGGCGCATAAGTTTCTAGCCGTGATATTCGACAAAAAGCTCACATTCGTACCTCACTTGAAAGAACTGAAACAAAAATGCCTACGATCTTCCAATATTCTTAAGGTGCTGTCTCACACTACTTGGGGGTCTGACAGACGATGTCTGCTGCGAATTTATAACTCTCTAGTGCGGTCCAGGTTGGATTACGGTGCACCGGTATATGCGTCGGCACGACCATCTGCTTTAAAGATGTTAGACCCAATCCATCACTTGGGGCTGCGTCTAGCCACAGGTGCTTTTCGCACGTCGCCCGTGCTGAGTCTGTATGCTGAAACGCATCAGATGTCGCTTGAGCGACGCAGACAATATCTTAGTCTCTGTTATGCCTACAAAGTTTATAGTGATCCGTACCACCCTTCCTTCTCCGCTCTACAGACCTCTGCATCACTGCGCCTTTTTGAGAATAAGCCTAGTATTGTTCGGCCCTTGAGCCTTCGGGCTGAGAGCATGGCAAGGTCGCTGCACCTTTCTTTTGATGAGCCTCCCTTGTTGAGACAGGCCTATAGGATCGCTCCTTAGGACTTGGTGCCAATCTATTGTGATTGGTCCCTTTCAAGGTACAACAAAAAGGTTGTTCCTCCTTTTGTTCTCTTGCGGGAGTTCGCAGAGCTAGAGCAGAAATATAGTGACTATCTCCACTTTTACACTGATGGCTCGAAAACATCGACTTGCGTAGGCTGTGCAGTTTGTTCTCTCGCTTTCAGCGAAGTTAGGCAGCTCAACCCTCTAGCAACTATTTTACCGCCGAATTGTATGGTATCCTGATTGCTGTTGAATATATTCTAGAAAATAACATTAACAAAACAGTTCTGTTTGTTGATTCCCAAAGTGTTCTCTTAGCTATTTCATATTTAGCAGACAGCAAGAATGCCCTTGTGCAACAGGTTCGTTTTCAGATAAACAAAGCTTTCCATCTAGGACAACTTATAAAATTCAGCTGGGTGCCCAGTCATATGTGGGCATTCCTGGTAACGAGAATGCAGACCACCTTGCACTTTCTGCAAAAAACTACACGGAAACGTCTTTTGGCCTGCCACACCAAGACCAAGCCAGCCTTAAAAAAGTCAATTATTAAGTTATGGCAGCTGGATTGGGACACGCAGATCGATAACAAACTCCACATTATTAAGCCCAACTTAGAAGTATGGGAGAGTTCCTCCCATAAGGACCGCCGTTCGGAAGTCCTTTTGTATACCGCTTGAGAATTGGTCATTCTCGATTGACGCACCTGCACTTGCTCTGCGGTGAAGATGTAAAGCTCTGTGAAAAGTGTGGGAAAGTGTTAACTGTCCTTCACATCCTTTGGAATTGTAGATTTCTTGATGATCAGCGTCGAAGATATTTTCCTGAACTTTTCAGAAACCACCTTCCATTTCATCCTTATTTTTTGCTTGGTGATAGACCCTTGGTACCATTTGCTCGCGTTTTAAGTTTCATACATGCAATTGGCTTTTTGCACCTGATATAGGTAGACAAGTAAGTTTAAACGTAACTGCATGCTAGGCTTTTAAGTTAACTTTCTTGGCGCAATATGGCCACAGTCGCTCTTGCGCCATTAAACCCCAATCATTCAATTTTACGGCACTTCCACAACACGACTACGACAGGAAATGAGATTTTTGCTCGTTATTACGATGCCCCTCGATGTGAACCGCGTGGGCGCGTGTGGTTGCTTCTCAGCCCGGGGAGGGTTTACAGGGGCGGTGACAATTGTTACCATTTTGTCCGGGACCATAATATCGAGGACCATAATGTCTGGGACCGTATTGTCCGGATCACCCCGACAACTCCAAGTGAACGCGTAAAAAACGAGCTGGCGCGGATCATGACGACTACCACGTCGCTAAAAATGCATAACATTTTTTTTTAAGAAAGGGTTGTGGATAAAAGCGACCGTTTGAATAGTGTACCATCATTTATATTCCAAACTTCGCCACGAGGGCAGCGCAGCGGTCGCGCTGCACGGTCCCCATTCCGCACTTTTGGAACATTGTCCGTAAGTTCCAGTTTAAACTATTAACGACGGTTTATGGCATTATAAACTATATTTAGCTCGCTCTTGCGAACCTAGCCAATAAGAAAAGTTGAGGCGTGAGACGCCATCCAGCCGCGCGCCTTTTTAACACGCCGTATCGCCATCGTAGATTGAGGTTTCTGCCTTGTTGAATTACAATCTTTCGCGATACTATTTTATGCTTTCGTTCTTATTCGCCAAGTTCACCAAATCGCTAAATAGGTAAAGAACATAACATGGGAAGAAGCTCAAATAGAATTACAGGCCGCCTTTAAACGAGCCCAAATTACGCCACTTGGCGTCAAATAAAATGTTGCAAATGAATGCGAGCATTGTCTCTAGGGGTGTCGCGAACTTTTGTCGAACCGGATTTTTTGGTCGAACTTTCGGGGTTCAACTGGGTCGAACCGGTTCGACGAACCTTCGAACTTTTCACCAGATTCGACCGGTTCGAATTTGTGGACAGTGTGGCCAGACCTTGATACAAGCATGTCTAGGTTTGGAGAATTTTTTTTCATGCAAAGGGTTGTTTTATTTTATTATCAGTTGCAGTTAAAAGAAAACCAATTCTAATCAATGATGAAGTTAATAACTTTATTGTTTTGTACTGTATTAACTAAAATAACCAATCAGCGCTGCCCTTAATTCATGCCTTAGCCATCACCATCCAATCCGAAGCCAACTGGCCAGCCTGTCGCGCATGCGCACATGAGTCGAACCTCAATAAAAGTTTCGTCGAACATTCCACTAAAGGTTCGAAAAATTCGAACCTGGTCGAACTCGAACCTCGGCCGGTTCGCGACACCCCTAATTGTCTCCTTGGAACGTTATTATGACCGGTGTAAGCTAGCGGGTCATTCTGGGCGTTGACTTTCTCAACAGCACGGAGCAGCCGCAAATACTTATGCTAGCGATATGCAATTCCTTTGCTGCTGTTTATATTTGCGAATGCTGAGAAAAAATCCATGAATCAGAACGTTTTATGATTAACCGCTTTATGATTTAGAGAGATTAAGACACGAATTACTGAACACTTGTCAGTCGATATCATTTATTTTAAGTTGAAATTACGCGATGTGCTAGTCGGGTGGAACTGTAAGATGGTGGGTTAGTTGCACAATCGTTTTTAGAGAAGTAGATCATAGTGGTTGGAGCTGATTGAAGAGGTGTTCGTGTCGGAAAGCGCGGCGATTTCTGAAGCTGATAGATCTAGTGTGTCCTGTGCTAGGCCACGGCGAATGAAAAAAAAGACTAACTTTACACGCCATGCTGCGCCAGGTCAAACTGTCTGTTCAAGCTCTTCGAAGACCAAGGACTTCAAAATATCGATAGGAAGCTATTTTGACGGGAAGTAAACAAATTAAAACAGTGACTACAAATTTTAAAAATAATGTCACAGAAATTAAAAACAAAATCTTAGTTATCCCGATGTCGAACGCTGGAATAGTGCTTCAGTGTGATGGTAGATGTCAAAATAGAAAATAACTATGAACACATCTTTTATATGTGACGAAATATGTATCCAAAGTAGTTTTACAATTATTTAGAACCCGGATGTCGAAATAGTCACTATCTAGACGAAAAAGGCATCTCAAATAGTGGAATGTTAAGACCTTTCCGGTGACACGTTCGATATTCGTGGGGAGAGGGACACGGGAGATGCAGATTTACGACCTTGTGGTCAGAGGTAGAAGAGCAAAGGCACACAGCCTTGCAGGGCTGCAGGTTGCCAACAAACCAATGCTGCTATAAGCTTGACAGTATATAACAACAAAGATTTCCGGTGTTTACCAATCCAGTGCCCAACATGCGATCTCCATGATCGCACGCTGCGATCCAGCGCGAGTGTATCTGTCGCTTCAGAAACCAAGGAAGTCACGGGCCATACACACGAACACTGATTAGCTCACCGGCCAGAAACAATGTATCAAAGCCGTGTTTTGTGATATCACCCCCTGCCGTGTTAAAGTCTTCACAGCTTAACGGTTTGCCCTTTTTTCGGCATTTTTCTTCACCTTGTTTTGTTAGCATCTTTGTTTTCTGTTTTTTTTTTATTTAATGCGTGAGCATTACCTGGGGGGGCTCAGTCACCGAAAAAGCCGTCGGCCAAATCCGTGACTTGTCCTACACAATCCAACACAATAAAAATTAAAAATATATTTGGTCACGTGACCTCACTGATCACGTGCCGATCAAAAAAAATGTTTAAAAAATCTCTGGTGGTCACGTGACCTCTTTGGTCTTGTGAGCACGAAACCATCCCCTCTATGGTCTCGAACCTGTGCCCTCTTGATCGTGAAACTAGCGCGCTATCCGTTGCGGCAACATAACTCTGTCTATGATGATAATGCAATTAAAGACAAAGGTTCAAGCGGGCTGGGCAAGAATGGCGAAATTAATTCCTGGAGAAGGGGAACACAGGGGACAAAGGACAAACACAAACAAATACCAGATTTCTGTTTGCCCTTTATCCCCCTTGTTCTTCTTCTCCAAAGATTATTTTCGTCATAACTCGGGCAAAGGTAATGCTCACGCATTCTCACATCATAGGAGAATGCTTAGGTGCCCTCTTAGTTTTTTTTTGTTTTGTTTTCTTTGCTGCACTTATTTCACACCCTTTCTTGTACGTATTTCACACCAAGAGGTGAAACGAGTCAAGATATCCAATATTTGACCCCTTGACGCGTTGGACCTCTTGACACATTGAGGCACGAGTCAAGATATTCAATATTGGTCAAATGTCCAACGCGTCAAGAGGTCCAACGAGTCAAAAGATCCACGGCGAGTCAAGAGGTCCAACGCGTCAAGAGGTGCAATATTGGACCTCTGAGCTCATTGAACTCCTTGACGCGTTGGTCCTCTTGACTTGGAATCCCAAAGACCTGCCTCCAAGGGCGCGTTAATCCCTCTGTTCCTGAAGAGCGTCTAAACCCAGAAACGTGCCTATCTCCATCATGTATGCTGCGGCCTGCTCCGCTAAGTGCACCCCGTATTTTAACGACTCGGACACCAAACAACTCGTACGTTTACTATCCACATCTTCGGCTCAGGATACTTCCGCCAACTGAACGAGACAAAAACAACCCAAACGGAAACTGGGCCACTAGACCTATTCTGAGTCGCCTTTGTGAAACATGGTGCAACCGCAAAACCGGTGCATATACATCCGAACAGCACAGGTCCTTTCTCCTGGTAGAGGAATTGTAGTACACTTTAGTAGAAGCTTACAAAAGGCGAACTTGAGGATTCAGTCACCATCGGTTGTGATGTCTCTGCCACACTCACCCTGGTTGTCGCTAGAATCGATGCTCAAACTGAAAAGCGCAAAAGAGACTGCCAATTTAGAGTTCCAGTGCCTTCTCCACCTCCCAGAACGAAAGCTTCTTTCATCGGGCAGGACAGCCAAAACAAGAACACACATTTGTTACTATCTGTACCTTGAATCAACGTTTTAATAGCCAGGTATGAAGTTTACTTCCTGTACAAAAAGTGTTCGAGCCTAGCGAAACTCCCAAAGACGCAACCTGTGACAATCCTCAAGATCTACAAACCTGCCTTCGGTACTCTGGCGCGAAAAACTTGAGAAAAAAAAGTTTCTGAAGAAAGGATTTGCGGTTTTGTAGTAGTCAAGAATTTTACCACTTATACTTTCTTCACTTTTGTTGTAGTCCTTAAATTTTTTCGTGCGCAAGTTGAGATGAAATTGCCCACCTACAAATATGCATTCAAGTTTGCTCCACCAGGCAGAGTGTTCATAAATACTAGCAATCAAGCGCCATGTTTTTATATTTAATGAAACCGAAATATTCGCTATACACCTAAGAGTCGCTGCACCAAAATATCCGCACACCGAAACGTACGCACATTAATTTGCCCGTGAAACGTATCGTGCGTGCACCGAGACGTCCTACACCGAATTCTCCGGACGGCGTTCGTAAAAACGGTAGGTGTATTGCGTTAAAACGACCCGGCTACAATGCAAAACGGCGCCTTCAGGCATAGCTGCAAGTTGGCATCATAAGTTTTGTTCAGCGTTCGCGAAATATAGCCTTACACTGAGGTAGAACGAGCTGGAAGCTCCTCAGCCTTTAAACGTTCGTGTCTATCAACTTGCTAGTGTACAAGGCCTTTTTTTTTAACGCGAGATGTATGTTTTTTTAAGCGTCTCTTCACAATCTTTTGGGTTCTGGCAAGCAGACGACAAGGATGACGCTTACATCTCCGACGGCCTGAAAAGAGGCGCAAAGGCACATGCGGGAGATCAACCGGCACCCACGCACCGCATGCCGTCACCTCACCCGCTTCTCCTGCGGGAACAACTTTCGCTTGCCGCAATACTCTGGACCCTAAATGGTTGAAAACGCTACACCACTTCGCATATGACGCATATACGGTTACTCTAGTGTAAAACATCGCTTCGAGCTCGTCCAGCACCGAGAAATTCAGGCTGAAATACAACAGTTAGGAAATTCCTTCACGCAGCAAGCCTGCTGCCCAAGTTTACACACAAGCAAACAACTAATTTGATCCACAGTTTTGAAACACTCATAAATGAAACACATGTATTGTAAAAGCTTGGTCTGCTGAGCAAGTTAGCGCTTGTCCTGTGTGCTTCTTCGTCTTTTTGTCCCGTCTTTTTTGCGCTATTTTTAATATGAATGAACCTTCAAGCGCCTAACAGTTGAGGGTAGTTCTAACTTTTGTACGCCCGTCCCCCCAATTTTTTGTAATCTTCTTTCTCCTCTTACAAGGTAAGAAACCTGCCCCGTCTTCTAGGAGCCTAACATTTTGTCCGGCCTTCCTTTGTTCGTTTTAGTTTCACTACAAAACAACCGCAGACACACACAGGGCGATACCTGTCTTTATTACTTTGTATTTACGTAGTGACCCCTGCAAAATATCGTTACCACCAAAACATGGAATCGTTCATTCCAGAGAAAACGCACAATTGTGACTTGCTTACTACAGGAGGATATTTTTAGTAGCGCAACTGACGTTAAAGAGAACAGGAACAGAACATTTCGATCAGTTGCTTTACACTATAATGACGTTGACGAAATTTGCAAGCTGCTGCTACTGCTGTGATAAAATCTAACATGAGCTGCGAGAAAATGAATTGCTTGAAATATATAAAAAATCTAGGACACAAGCAAGAAATGGCTGCTATCTGGCTGCAGCCTTACATGCAAACATTTGGCAAATCTTGGCACCCGTGTCAGGCTGTTAATTATTTAAAATTTATTCTCCAACAGGTGTTTGGTCTCTGCTGTTGTGGTGATGCACAAGCCAGGGCTGTAATGCAAAATGTGCTACAATACAGTGGCTATTTCGGCTGCAGCTGGTGCTATCACCCAGGAGAGTTGATCGACGGTGAGAACACTAAAGCATAAATGTAAAATTCGCTGCTGTGTAAACCTGTGGGGTCGGCCACCCAAAAGGCGTTTTAATGCTGATACGTTCCATGTTCACAGATTTAAAAGAAACTGCAAATTGCGGCTTGGTTTAACGCAGTTGTAAAATTTAGTACAATTGTGTTGCAGGGACCATTAAGTACTCCGTGGATGCCGGGCCATCTCCAGAAAGAATGGAGGAGGAAATGTTCTCCGACATGTGTGAAGCGGTAGAACAGAGGCCCATTGTTCGTGGAGTGAAGGGCCCATCCCCTATGATTAATCTCAATGATTTGATATTGTTCGGTCCTTCTCTCCAGACCACATGCATTTATTTATTTATTTAAATATCATTTATTTATTTTACCCTCAGGGCATGAGGCATTACAGAAATGAGTGGTGAGAAAACGAAGAAAACAGCAGTGGAACATACAAAGTAGTTAAATAACAGTGTATACATGCTTTGAAACATTTGAACCAAAAAGAACACAGTCAACAATTGATGTGACTGATGCAGGTAGTTGATTGCATTCATCCGAATGTTCAGGGATAAATGAAGCAAAATATCTTTTATAATGGCGAAATGGAACGCCTACTTTGTGACTGAGATCCAACCGTGCAGAAACAAACGATGGGGGAGGGGGTATCACTTGATTTCTGAGTACACTGTTGCGGTGAAAAATGTAAAAGAGACAAATGCTAGAAACATTTCGTCGATGTGCGGGACAGGGTAGTGATAAAGTATTTTTCATTCATGTTACGCTAACGGTACGATTGTAATTAGCCAAAATAAAACATGCGGATCTCTTCTAAATTAATTCGAGATAGTCGGTAAGGTAGAAGGTACTGAAATCCCAGATGGGGGCAGCATACTCAAGCTTTGACCTGACTAATGTTTTATAAAGAAATAGTTTTAATGATGACGGGACCACAGAAAATTACGTTTAACATAACCAAGTATACGGTTGGCGTTTTTAGTCACATAAATAATATGAAGTTTCCAGGAATGATCGGAGCTTAGGATCACTCCTAGATACTTATAAGAGGTTACGAGCTCTAGTGATGTGTTATTATGGCTATACGTAGAAGTAAAGTAACTTTATGAGCCATGCGCATCGGTTTGCACTTGTTAATATTTAGTTACACTGACCAGACCTTACATCATTTTAATATAAATTCTCAATCGTGTTCTAATTGCTTGGAGTTAGAGTCATTAGATATCATTCGATAAATGGCACAGTCGTCAGCAAATAATTTGATTGGGGACGAGACAATACTGAGAATGTTGTTAACATAAATTAGAAGAATTTAAGGACCTAGAGCGGACCCTTGGGGTACACCGGAGGGAACAGTTGTGAGAGTGGAGTTGATGGCATTACAAGTTACAAAATTGAGAACGCTCTGTTAAAAATGTTGGGGGGAATCGGTGGCCGAATGGGCTAGCGCACACCAGCTCGGAGCACGTGGAGAGAAAGCTCGCGCTGCGGAACCAGGGATCCTGGGCTCAATCCCCACCCCTGCTCGTTTCGATCTGAATGAGCATCGTACCGGCATGCGGTCGTGTATCACTACTGCGTGGTGCATGTAAAAGACCCCAGGCTAGCGGTTGTACTGCACTGGCTAAATTGCTCATCTACAGCGAGTGACTTGTCGCAACTTTGAAATGGTTCAACAACACGGTGTATAAATATGCACACAACCCCAATTATTTATTGTTAAAGATGCTACAATCCAATTAAACACATCAGGATCAATGTTCAGTTTACTTAGTTTCTGAAGAAGATTATATGATACCTTCTTAAAAGCCTTTGCGAATTCAAGAAAAATGCAGTCCATCTCGGATCCCTGATCAAAGGCAACATGACAATCATTAGAGAGGCTGAGTAGTTTTGTTTCACAAGAAAATGTTTTCCTAAATCCATGTTGACACGGAGAGAAGAATGAGTTGGATTCGAGAAAGGCAACTAGTTGTGCAGATGATGTGTCCGAAAACTTTACATGAAATGCTAGTCAATGACATGGGCCTGCAATTGTTGGGGGAGTGCTTTTCACCAGCTTTAGAAAGAGGAATTACTATTCTGATTTTCCAGTCGCTTGGTAGAACAGAGACGTCCGTGACTGTTGGAACAAACTCGCAAGGATGAAAGAAAATATTATTCAGTTTTCGCTTTAAGGAATTCTTGATTGAGTCTATACCTGTGACTATGCTCATTTAAGACTATAATTTTTGAAACACCGTTGGGCTCAACAACAACATGGTTTATTAATAAAAAAGTGTTAACGTGATAGGTCGGAGTGGTGTTACTATGACGATTAAAATTATTTAATGAACACTTCATTAAAATTTTAGCACACAGATTCGTCACTGAGAATGTTATTTGTTGTTTGAAGTGAAATAATATATGACCTGTCACGGGTTGGCATAACGTTCCAAAATCTATTTCTATATTACCCAAGCATCAAGGAGAATGCAGGGATTGGTGTTTCACGCGTCGCACGTGCTGGCCTCAGCAGTAATAACTTTTCTAAAGCAAATACCTAAAACAAATTGCATCTTGCACGCGCGTTCGTCAGCGCTTTATTTTGGGGTTTTACTTCGAATCTTTTATGCGGGAAAGCCGTGCGTGTGTGGCGTGTGGAACACCAATCCCTGCATTCTTTTGCATGCTTGCGTAATATAGCAAATGATCCATTGTTGATGATTATTTCCTAGCAGAGATGGCGATGTTTGGAACTCTACGCTTGCACGGCCGCAGGTGCCGCACGCGCATGTCTTAACCGTATAAAAGGTTCGAAGTAAATAACCAAACAAAAGCGTTGACGAACGCGCGTGCAAAACAGTGCAAGATGCCATTTGTTTTAGGCTTTGTGCTTTAAAACAGTTACAGCTGCAGACGCCGGCGCCGCACGCGCATGCCTTCCCAGTATAAAATATTCCAAGTAAATAGCCAAAATAAAGTGCTGCCGTACGCGCGTGCAAGATGCATTTTGGTTTTGGCTTTTGCTTTAGAGCAGTTACTGCTAAAGCTTCTTCGTTCTTTGAAAGTAGCGCGAGGTGTGTCGATGCACGAGGCACGTGCAACGTGCAGCCCTTGGGAAGATCATTGCGGCACAGCGCAGCACTGAGCTAGATTTAAGACTCCATGTTCTGCCCAAAAATGGCGCGCGGCACGTCTCTCGAGCATTTCTACAACAATGAATGGTGCCACTTTTCCCAGGATAGAGGGGACTTAGTTACGCTGCGGACGCCGGCACGTGCAGCGCGTGAAACACCATTTGTTGCATTCTCCTTGATGCACCGGTAATTAGACTCTCTGGCAGATAATAAAGGTTTCTCTAAGATTTGCCGCTGTGCGACCCGCGTCGGCCATGTCTACGCTCGCACCGCCGTCGCTTTTTCGTTGTTCCAAGCGATTGCTGCCTAGTTTCCTTTAAGTTTAAACGGAAGAGCTCAAACCAAAATAAAGAATAAAAAAAACGGGTGGGTGCTTTCATCTTTGTGACGACGACAAATCTTACAATGAAAATAATCGAGCAGAGAGCACTACGATCTTTCACCAGCAGGCCCAAAGTGTTTTTGCGCTATGCGGATGACTGTTTCTGTATTTTAACCCTTTAACCACTCAACCCGAGCTGTACTCGTCATGGAAGGTTGTACCAATATCGCCGATGACGAGTCACACTCGTCCAGCCAAAATGATGGTTTGCTTTCACTGCCAAACACGAGACAGGTTCGTCCATCGGCTTTAGTTTCAATTTTCAGCACTAGAGGGCAGGAGAGGTCGCGCAAATATACCGTGTTTTGGCCTTTGGTGCGTATCTAGCCTTGCAACAGTGATCAGAGATGGCAGCGCGCTTGAGTGATGCCTAGAGTTCCTGTATAGGCTCCCTACAGGAGCCTGAGTTGCGCATTTGTTTTCCCCGCGCCGCCACGCCGCTATTCGCCGAGATCCATCACGTGAGGAGCAAAGCATCCGGTGGCGTGCAAGAAAGACACCTTTACGGTCGCTCCGCCGACGTTTCTCTTGCCCCGGCGTATGTTTCCCTGCTTTCCGCCTCCTTTTCCTCCTCTCCTGTTTTCTATGCGCGGCGGCGCGCGCGCCGCCGCAATTTGCCAAATTTAGTCACGTGAGGAGCAAAGCATCCAGCTCGTGCGGGAAAGCCGGCGCTACGGCCACGCGCCGAGGCTGAATGCGCAACTCTGCTACCGTAGGTAGCTATACAGGAACTCTAGTGATGCCGGTGACGGCCCTCGGAAACGGGCTCTCTCGTGCGGCAGTTCGAACTGTAGCGACCATGAAGACATCGAATTATCTCTGAAAGTGAGTCAGAGATGACGACGGACCACAGAGACAAAGAAAACGACGCGCTGGGTAGTGTTCGAGAGTGGCAACACGTAAACACTGAAAACCTGTCACTCGCGCCTCCGAGGTTTCTGTTTTGTGCAGTGCCTGGGATTCTGTGGCAACCCACTGAAAAAAAAAATAAACATTCTCAATTGGTTCAAGTTCTTTTTTTTTTTTATTGGGCCCTTCTTAACTTCATTGTGACAGAGACAAACCGCTCTGCGGTCCCGCATTTCCCAGCGCGGGGTACTTGATGGAAACCGCTGGACCGCGAAGAGACCGATGGTGTTCCTTGCGCTAATAATTTTGCAAGGAATCGTTACTGACGGAACATTGTTAGCGCTAGTACGGAGAAACGTCTAGGCACTTGATCTTTTGTTACGGTGCGTATTTTCAAATAAATACTGCGCATTTCAGCACGTGTTATTCTTACTCTTACTTGCACTGAGGGAAAGATTCCATAAAAATCAACATCCTTAAAAAATTTTGTGTTAATACCTATCAGAAACCAATCAAGTAATGTAATTGCAAAATCAAAACCACATCAGAAAAAATATGCGCAAATAAAAAAAATTGGGAAAGTTTGTACATTTTTTTCAAAGATAACTTGGTGCATGGTTAAAGGGTTAAAGAAACCAGAAGTTAACCATTTCTTGGCCCACCTCAATTCCATTGAGCCTGCCGTTCAGTTCACCGGCAAATGCGAAAACGATAACACCTTACCGTTTCTAGATGCATTGGTGAAAAAGCAAGGGTGGAAGAATGGAAGTTTGCTGCGTATTGGAGACTAACGCACACCTGGGGCTAATACAAGAATTTCCGCCGAAGGCGGTGAGTAGGAGACCCCTGTGTGTATTTTACAGGCAGATAAAAACGTACCGGATTGCCAGTTGACAAAGGCAGTGCAGCAAGCTGCACCTAATCCAGCAAAACCTGCCTTTTTTCCGGGCAAGAACCGTTAAAATTAAACGTATTCCCGCCTGGGCAGAAAGAAAGTGACTCAAAAACACTACAACAACAGCATGTAAGAGGGGTCTCCGAACTACCTATAAAAGTAACGTCGACAAAAAAGTCTTTGACATCAAACACCAAAAAGGAGCGAAAAAAATGCATGCTGGCAACTACACCAAGCATGCAGAGAAAAGGAAAAAAATTTAAAAAGGATTGGCAGAGGAAAAAACCTCCATACCATCCTGGGTGAAGGTAAAACCGTACGTTGGTACACTAAAATGACTGGCGAGTTAAATTGCTCGTCAATCAGGATGAAGGATGGAACTATTTCCGCATGAAGCGGTTGAGGCAGATGAGTGAACCAACGAGTGCTCGGGAGGAAAGCCACGCCATATCCCACCTGGGAAGGCCGAGTAGGCCTCCTCCACGAACAGTCGCTGCAGAGCATGCTTTTGGCCCCGAACGCCAAGCCGACTGCCGTAACGACCTTATCGGGGAACATTGGTCTCAGGCAGTCGTACTTGGCGCTCTTGAGGTTACACATGCGTGTTAGTGATGCGGGGCGGTCGTCCCAAGACACCGCAACATCAGCTATGGTCACGGTGTTGCCCTCAAGTACAATGATGTCCGGCTTGAGACGGTCACTGGTCGGGCTTTTGTAGACATGTTCTGTTTGGATGGTGGCCGCTGGTCGATACTTGGCGACCAGACGACCACACCTGCTTACATATGAAATTATGTCTCTCCATCCTGGGTAATTTAATGAATGAACACTCCTGTAACATGTGGAAGGGTGTTTCCAGGGAATGGTGGCACCTCCTGCAGAGCCTTGCCGCCTCGTTGTTATGATGAAGCATGGCGTTAGTAGGATAGGTGTTAGTACGCACCCGTAGTGCCTTAATGCGATCTCCATCCTTAAGGTGGTGAGAATCGGGCTGAAGCCATGTGTTTCCTAGGGCTTGCCCATGGTGAGCAAAAAGATCTTTGTTTGCGTATTGAGCCCGGTGCTCATTCCACCAATTGGTCCGGGATTGTCGTAGTGCTGTCGTTAATTCTTCCGCCTCGGTCAAGTCGGGCGGCACGTGAAGCTGGGAGGCCAGATGGCAGTGGAAGGTGCCGATGGTTAGAGTGCCTTCATACACACGCGCGCTTTTGCTTGAGTGGTGACATCTCAGCCATTTTTCCGCCCAATCGTTTTTTTATGCATTTCGAAGTGCGCGCAATCCGGTGTCACTCAGCTCGAGCGCGTAGCTTTGGCTAATGCATAGACGCCATTTTACCGCCCAAGTCACGCACCGAGTGCGCGAGAGCGTCACGCGCTGGCACATTCAGGGCAACGATGGATGTCTTCACCCTGAGACAGACAGACATGTAGGCACCCTACCGATGGTGGTGTTGAAGAGGCTGTCCACCGCCGCGTTGCCGAGGCGAATCAGGCGAGCAAGTGCCTTCAGTTGCACCTCCGTGCTGACCCGCTCGATGTTCATTGTGCCGAGGCCTCCATCCCACGCTGCTAGGTATACGTGTGTGTTAGGGAATGATTGTGGGAGATGTAGTATTGTCTTGATGCGCACCCTGAGTTTTTTGTCGATGCCGGCCGACTCCCCTGCCGATCCCAGAATTGATGATGCTGCATACAGGTATTTTGGTGTGATTAGGGTGTTGATACACCGCAGCTTCTGGAAAGGCTTCAGGGAGGCGGACTCTATGATTGTTAGGTCATCCTCGGCGTGCTGGGAATGAATTACCGGGCGTTTGTTAATAAAGAAATCAATGCCGAGGTATCGGATAGGTGTGTCGAAGGGGGTGGATGGGACGGGTATGCCGGCGACAATGATTGGAGGTAGGTCGTAGAGAAGTCGGTCAGTTGTCGCCTTCCAGCCAAACAGGACTGTCTTTGCTGGGTTAAGCAACAGCCCCACCTCTGCTAGGTATGTTTCTTCTTAGTCGCCAGCAAACTTCGGAGACCCTCAAAGCTGGAAGATGTTAGGATGAGGTCATCGGCAAATGCGAGGGCTCCAATGGTCTGGCTGCCGACGTCTAGACCCGCCCGGTCCCGGTTAAGATCAATTAGTAGGGGGTCGAGCACGCAATTAAAAAATGAAAGCCGTTTACAACTCCCTGTAACGCCGAATTAGAGCGCAGCTCTTGAGGAGGAGGAGGGAAGGGTACTGGGGGTGGGTCAAGTGACCTCGGGGGCGGGGGGTCACGTGACCTTGGGGGTCACGTGACCTTGTGGGAGTCACGTGACCTTGGGGCGTCACGTGACGTCGGGGGGTCACGTGACCTGGGGCCACGTGACGATACCGATGACGTCATCAGTAGCGTCACTGATGACGCCATCAGTGATGATGATGACGATGCGGATGCCGGTGACGTCATCAGTGACGTCACTAATGACGTCATCAGTGATGATGACGATGCGGATGCCGGTGACGTCATCAGTGACGTCACTGACGACGTCATCAGTGCCTATGACGTCAACGGGGGTCACGTGACCTCGGGGGGTATCCCCAGGTCACGTGACCCCAGGGGGGTCACGACCTGGGTAACCATCGTGACCCTCGTGAGGGCAACCCTAGTAACCCTTGTGAGGGCAACTCTCGTGACCCTCGTGAGGGTAACTCTCGTGACCCTCGTAAGGGTAACTCTCATAACCCTCGTGACCCTCGTGAGGGTAACTAACCCTCGTAACCCTCGTGAGGGTTACGAGGGTGAGTAACCTTCGTGAGGGTAACTCTCATAACCCTCGTGACCCTCGTGAGGGTAACCCTCGTGAAGGTTACCCTCACGAGGGTTACTAACCCTCGTAACCCTCAAAAGGGTTACCTTCACGAGGGTTACCCTCACGAGGGTTACTAACCCTCGTAACCCTCGTGAGGGTTACAAGGGTAAGTAACCCTCGTGAGGGTAACCCTCGTGAAGGTAACCCTTTTGAGGGTAACTAACCCTCGTAACCCTCGTGAGGGTTACGAGGGTAAGTAACCCTCGTGGCCCTCGTGATCCTCGTGAGGGTAACCCTCATGAGATTAACCCTCGTAACCCTCGTAACCCTCACGAGGGTTGCGGTTACGCCGACGCCGACGCCGACGCCGACGGCGACGCCGACGCCGACGGCGACGCCGCTCAAGCCGGGAACGGGCCCCTAAGAGCTGCGCTCTAAAATGAAAGCCGCTTACAACTCCCTGTAACGCCGAATTAGAGCGCAGCTCTTGAGGAGGAGGAGGGAAGGGCACTGGGGGGGGGGGGGTTAAACTAACCAGGGGGGGTCACGTTACCTTGGGGGTCACGTGACCCCCAATGCCGATGATGTCATCACTGACGTCACTGATGACGTCATCAGTGACGATGACGATGCGGGTACCGATGACGTCATTAGTGACGTCACTGATGACTTCACCAGTGATGATGACGATGACGATGCGAATGTCGGTGACGTCATCAGTGACGTCGCTGATGACGTCATCAGTGACGATGACGATGCGGATGCCGGTGACGACATCAGTGACGTCACTGATGACGTCATCAGTGATGATGACGATGACAATGCGGATGTCGGTGACGTCATCAGTGATGATGACGATGACGATGTGGATGCCGGTGACGTCATCAGTGATGATGACGATGACGATGTGGATGCCGGTGACGTCATCAGTGATGATGACGATGACAATGTGGATGCCGGTGACGTCATCAGTGATGATGACGATGCGGATGCCGGTGACGTCATCAGTGATGATGACGATGACGATGTGGATGCCGGTGACGTCATCAGTGATGATGACGATGACGATGTGGATGCCGGTGACGTCATCAGTGATGATGACGATGACGATGCGGATGCCGGTGACGTCATCAGTGATGACGATGTGGATGCCGGTGACGTCATCAGTGATGATGACGATGACGATGTGGATGCCGGTGACGTCATCAGTGATGATGACGATGACGATGTGGATGCCGGTGACGTCATCAGTGACGATGACGTCATCGGGGGGTCACGCGACATCGGCGGGGGTCACGTGACCTCGAGGAGGGGGCCACGTGACCTCAGGGGAGTCACGTGACTTCGGGGGGTCACGTGACCCCCCACAAGGTCACGTGACCTTGGTGGGGGGCTCGCGCGGTGCATTATGGGACATTTCCCATGATGCACCGCGCGGTTACGCCGACGCCGACGCCGACGCCGCTCAAGCCGGAAACGGGCCCCTAAGAGCTGCGCTCTAAAACGAAAGGGGAAAGGGGATCTCCCTGCTTAATTCCCTGTCGTACAGGGACCTTGATATTGTCTGTTGTACCGCCGGCCCAGAAGGTGGTGGATGAGCCGGCGTACAGGTCCCTAATGACTTCAATGTTGGCTGGTGGCAGTCCCCTCCCCCTGAGGGCCTCGATGATTGCGTGGTGGCTTACACTGTCAAACGCCTTTTTTCACGTCGAGGCTCAAGGCGAAGAGGCTGCGGCGGTCGGTTTTTCTTTTTTTCCTGAGTGCCTGTAGTATGATAATGTTTGAGGATGCGCTGCGGTCATCCCCAAAGCCCCCCTGAAAGTCGTGGAATTGAATTGATGGTCCTCTGTGAAGCGTTTTAGTAGTGACCGGGTGTACAATCGGAGGAGGAGGGAAGAAATAGTAATAGGACGGAAGTCCCCTCCCCGTTGTGGCATTCCGTGTCTTTGGCAGGAACACCGTTCGAGCAGTTTTAAGTTCCTCTGGAATGGACACGAACACCAGCCAGTTAGTAAAGAGGATGGCCAACACCGCTGGCGGGATCTTCCGTAATTCCGCCAGCGTTAGCCCGTCCGGTCCAGGGGCCGTGCTGGTGTCTGTACTCTTGAGTACTTTTTGTACCTCGAACTCGGTAAAGGCTGGTATGTCCATTTGGTCTAGGTTAAGTTCAGGAGTGATGGCGCTATCCACTGGTCGTGAAGGGCTAGACATGAGGGGGTCATACACTCTATGCAGTTCTTGTAGAGTGACGCTAGGATCCCTTCCCCCCATCCGTAGTTCGTCAACCAGCACTTTAGGTCCTAGTTTGTATAGTCGCTGATGTTCTGCATATTGTTGACGGCGTCTTTGTGACCGGTTTTTCGGCGGATGTTGGTTTTTCCGCCTACCGTGCTTTTCCTTTGGCTGCCGTGCTGCGACCCCGAAGTGTCGGAAAATTTGGTTAACTTCTGCCATACCCGCCGGGCGAGTGCAGAGGGCCCCGATCAGTGCCTCATTCGTGAGCCCCACCCTGTGCAGGCACGTCTGCACCTCCTGGGCATCCAGCAACGGGGCGGAGGGGGGGGGGGGGGGCTGACTGGAAAGAGGTTGTTGCAGGGGTTGATGGTGCGCGTGAAGGCGTCCGTGCTGGCCTCGCTGGTTGATGTCCCTAGAGTCTCCTTCAGATCTTGGTGACTCCAATCTAGGTGGGATATCGATGGAGTTTCCTGCCCGAGGATGACTGGGTGTGGCTGCCTTGCGGGACTCCAAGATCTGACGATACCCAACCCTGACGATACCCAATTACGCAGGGAGTTTAGGGAAATCAGAAATAAAGTAACTGCAAAAATACGGCTAGCGAAGAAGAAATACCACAATAACCAGTTCCAGCAGTCAAAGGGAAATGTAAAAAAAACGTGGGACATAGTGAACAAAATCATTGGGAAAACCTCAAAAGACAGCGTTGATGAGGTCATACGGAAGCGTTTTGGAACAGACTTTGACCTTCTAAGCAATAAGTTTAATCACAGCTTTGTGAAGGAAATACAGGATCTGCGAAACCAAGCACCGAAAACTACACGTGCTCCGTATAGTGTCTCTAGTTCACCAAACTCTGCCTACTTGCCGCCCATGACTGAGCAAGACCTCAGTGATATAATAAAAAAAATGCCACTCACTAAGCCAGAGGGATGCGATCGAATTAGAGTAAGAGATATATTCTATAACTTTGAGAAACTAAAAAGTATTCTGCTTGCCATAATAAACGGTATTTTAGAAACAGGGAGAATTCCAGAAATGTTTAAGGTGGCACTAGTCCGTCCAGTATACAAAAAGGGTAATCAAAAGGTGATGTCCAACTACAGACCCATAGCTATTTTACCAGTTCTATCACAGATTATAGAAAAGTATATAGTCAAAATTATGCAATCATTTTGTGAAAACTTTTCCCTATTGAATACATGTCAGTATGGATTCCGACAGCAAAAAAGTACAACTCTTCTACTAGAAGATTTTACTGACTATATTAACGAAAAAATAGAAAATAAATATATCATCTTAGCGCTTTTTTTAGATTTAAAAAAGGCGTTTGATACAATTGATCACGAGTTGTTATTAAGTAAATTAGAAGACATGGGCTTTAGAGGTCCCTTTCTTCAGTTTTTTAAGAATTACTTGCACAACAGGGCACAACGAGTACGGATAGGACGCAGTTTTAGTGAACCTTTGCTCGTTACCTCTGGTGTGCCTCAGGGGTCGGTTTTAGGTCCCATACTATTCAATATTTACATAAATGATTTAGACAAAATACTCCTCAAGTCTAAGCTATTTCAATACGCGGACGACACTGCGATTGTATTAGCACACAAAAACTACGATGACGCTGTTCCCATATTTCAAAGTGATATAAATAGTTTAGCAGACTGGTTTGCATGGAATACAATATTTGTGAATAAAACCAAAACCAACCTGATGTGCTTCCGGGCACATCAAAAAAGAGTAAACCTTATACATCCTATCTTTTTACATTCAAGCGACTGTGGTTCTTGTAATTGCTCTCCATTAACTTATGTTCAAGAAACAAAATATTTAGGACTAACTTTTGATGTAAACTTAACATGGAATAGCCACATTGAAAATTTAGTAAAACGCTACGATTGGTTTTGGCGTATATGTATAAATTGAGAAATTTGTGTGATATTGCCGCGCGCGCAGCTGGCCAAGTAGGCAGCGCGCGCGTGGCCTAACGGTTATCGCGCTTGCCTCTCACGCAGAAGGCCAGGGTTCGATTCCTGGCAGCGGCTACACATTCTTGTTGAGAGTGTAAATTGATGTTCTGGTGAATTCGAGAACCGTCTTGTTGATTCGCGGTTAGAATGTTCTACGCCCCGAACCTTCTACGCCGAACGATCCAGAAACCCACGAGGGTACATAAGGGATCCCGCCAGGCGAGCGCAGTCAGTCTCGCCCCAGCGTTCGACTCTGCTGCCACGCCGACTTCAACGCCCGCGACGCTCTATTATTATCTTTTGTACTCTTTTATTTTTGGCACAAGTTCGCCACATTAAACGTTTATTTCTTCTTGTTTATTTCCTGTTTTCTTTTGGTCACCACCCGTGACAATATTAACATCAGGAAAAAAGTTTACGAAGCGCTCGGTTGCTCTCTCTTGCGGTATGGAATCACTGTGTATGGCTCCTGTTCTTCCCACCGAAAACAAAAATTAAATAAACTAATTTATAAAATTGCAACTAGCATTGCCTATGGTTCGAAATATGAAAACCTTGATAAAGCAGAAAAATTGGCCTCCCTCCAAATACTACAAATAGAGGAATTAATGGAATTTGTTGTTCTAATAAAATATTATTATAATAATAATTACAAGCACAGAGTCACCAGACAAAAGACCCTAAGACATTCGGAAACCTTTTCTATCCCTATGGTATACACAAATTACGGACGACGTTTAAGAAAATACTATGTTCCCTCCTACTTTAATAAACTTCCTCAAGATTTATGCGACTTGCCATCTTTAAAAGTAGCCAAACAGAAGCTCAAGGAATGGTGTTGTCGGTTTGAATTATAAATGTTATCAATTTTCATGTATTATCTATTTTCCCAGCGGACTCGTCACCACAATTTTAACATTCTGTACACTTGTTTTGAGCAAGATGTGACTGCCATCATTTACTTTTGTTTTGAGCGAGATGTATGCACTGTTTGAGTGCGTTGCTGGGTTGCCATGGTCCCGCACACAAGCGCTTGCGCGCTTAAGTGGGCCATCGATTTCACTGTACAAAAGACTGTGCAATAAAGGATTTATTATTATTATTATCTCTTTATACCTCTTGGTATTCCTTTGCCCCGTAATGCCTTGCCAGGAGCGGGTTGTAAATGTCTTGGCGAGTGTCAGGTTCATGTGTGGCTCGTTTCCGCAGGCGAGCTCCGCTCTGGCGAGGGCTGTCAACTCCGATACTGTCCATCTTGCGTGGAGGTTGAATTCTGAGGGTGGTGGTGGTTCTGAGGCCTTGATACTTGTGGTCTCGCTGGGTCCGGTAGCAGTGATGGCATCTGGATGGCTGTCTTCCCTTCGTGCCGCGGTGGGAGCGGTCTTGGGATTGTTGTTTGCGAGTTTTATGGCGCAAGAGCTACGATGGCCATACTGCGCCAAACTAGGTAAACTAAAATTAACTAGAAACAATGTACTAAGAAAGTATTTCGGCTATAGTTTGTGTAAAATCGCTATATTTTCTAGAAAAGCTAAAAGACGGTCGATTGATATTAGAGGCTGTTCTCCTAGGAACAGAGTAGGATGGAAAGGAATACAATACTTGAAAAGCTCAGGAAAAAATAACTTGTGTTGTTGTAGAAGACCAGGGCAAAGAAAAACATGTGGAACAGACAAGGTGTCTCCACAGTGGTCGCACACTGGTGGTTCGTCACCAACAAGTAGGTAACGATGGGTAAGGAAGGTGTGGCCGATCCTTAACCGGCACAGAAGAACCTCACGGAAACGGCTCCGGTTATAGGAGCTTTCCCAGGTACCGATGCTTGGCTTGATGATATGAAGTTTGTTGTTATCGGCCAAATCCCACTCGGACTGCCACAGTTTTAAAAGTGAAAGCCGTATGGGCCTTGTTAGGTCTTGGTATGGTATGCGTGCGCGTGATGGTAAGAGGTTACGCGACGAGGCGGCCAGCCTATCTGCAGCCTCGTTGCCTGTAATGCCCACATGGCTCGGGATCTAACAAAACCTAATATCCTTCCCATCTCCAAGGCCCAGTTGAACTTTAGCACGTACAAGTTGAGTCAGCTTGTTCTTGGTTGAATTAAGTGAGCACGCTGCAGTAACAACGCTCCGAGAGTCCACAAAAAGAACTCCTTTCATTACTTTGCTCCGGATAATATAGTCAAGTGCTGACAGCACGCCATATAGCTCGGCAGTAAAAACGCTAGCAACATTATTTAGCCGTGTCACATGTGTAAACGAATCAGAGTGAACAGCAGAGCCTACATACGTTGAGGACTTGGTTCCGTCAGTGTAAAATTGATTCACTGCAAGAAAAGTCCTGTTGTAAAATGAGTGAAGAGGTATTATGTTTATTAAATTTTGTGAAGTACCAATCACAAGTTATAGGTTTGATATCCCATGGGGCAATATGACATGCACTTTCTATAAGGTAGACATTTTCACGAGGCAGGCCGAGAGAGAGACGAAGGTCCTCAAAACGAAGACTCAGGGGTCGAACAACAGTTGGCTTGTGGTCAAAGGTACGCCAAAATCTCGACTCTCGAATATAAGTGTGAGCTGGATGACTAGAATCCGATAAAACTTTGTAAACATAGACTAGACTAAGGAGCTGCCGCCTTTTCTCGAGTGACATTTCATTAGAGTCAACATACAAGCTTGGGATAGGGGATGTTCGAAAAGCGCCACTTGCTACACGCAACCCAAGATGGTGCACTGGATCAAGCATCTTCAATGCAGATGGCCGAGCAGATGCATACACAATAGCGCCATAATCAAGACGTGATCGTACGAGAGAGGAATAGAGACGAAGCAGACACCTTTAATCGGAGCCCCAAGACTTGTGAGAAAGAACTTTTAGGATATTCATAGTCTGCATACATTTTTGCTTCAGCCAATTGAGGTGAGGTACAAAGCTAAGTTTACGGTCGAAAATCACTCCTAGGAACTTATGGTCTGTTCTTACTGCAATGCTATTTCCATTTAAATTGAGAATCGGATCTAACCGAAGCCCACGTCGCAGAGAAAAGGGGAAACAGATTGTTTTTTCTGAAGAGAACTTAAAACCATTTTCATTTGCCCATTTAGTCATTTTATTTATGGTTAGCTGCAGCTGCCTTTCACAGCTAGACATATTACAAGATGCCACAGACATCTGAATATCATCCACATACAGGGAGTACGACACAGAAGAAGGTATGACCTGACAGAGAGAATTAATTTTTACGGCGAAGAGAGTGACACTCAGGACTCCGCCCTGAGGAACACCGTTTTCTTGAACATACGAATCAGATAATGTAGTGCCTAGCCGGACACGGAAAGTGCGTCCACACAGGAAGTTTTTTATGCAATGAAGCAATCGGCCACGTACTCCATACATAAATAGGTCACGCAGGATGCCATGTTTCCAAGTTGTATCATAAGCCTTTTCCAAGTCAAAAAAGACAGAAACACAATGCTGCTTATTCACGAATGCCTCACGTACAACTGTCTCCAGCCGAGCTAAATGGTCGGTCATGGAGCGTCCAGGTCGACAGCCGCACTGATTTATGTCCAAAATGTTGTGTTGTTCGAGGAAATAAACAAGCCATGTATTAACTAACCTTTCAAAAGTGTTCCCCAAGCAACTCGTCAGTGCTATTGGCCTGTAGCTGGCAGGAAAGGAAGGGTCTTTTCCGGGCTTCAGCAGTGGAATAACCTCTGCCCGCTTCCATTCGGAAGGGAAATGTGAGTCTTTCCACAGACCATTGAAGTAAACGAGAAGGGCAGCGAGTGATTCCTTCGACAAGTGTCGAATCATCTCATAATGTATTCGGTCAGGACCAGGAGACGAGTTTTTCCGGACATTAAGTGCCATTTGGAGCTCGACCATCGTAAACGGTTGATTGTAGGGTGCAGAAGCTCCTCCTGCCAAGCTGACTTTCATTTTTTCTGCATCTCTCTTAAACTTCAAAAACGCTGAAGAGTAACGGGAGGAGTTGGAAATGGCTGCAAAATGTTCGCCCAACAGATTAGCCTGGTCGTGCAACGAATCCACTGAAGGAAAAAGAGGAACTGTAAAGCAACGGTATCTGCCTTCGACCTTGTGAAGTCGTTCCCACACTTCCTTTGCTGGGACGTAGCTGCTGATAGAGGTCAGATAACCTTTCCAAGACTTCCTCTTTGCCTGCTTCCTGGTTGAACGAGCTTGAGCTCTATTTTTCTGAAACTCTAACAAATTCACAGATGTTGGATATCTCCGAAATATACTCCAAGCCTTATCTTGTTTTTTCTTAGTGGCGGAACATTCTTTACTCCACCATGGCTTACATTTTTTTTGCAATGTTACATGAAGTCTGAGGGATGGAGCGAAAGGCAGCATTTATGATCTGATCTGTAATGTATGTGGTGGCTTCATCATGTGTTAATGGCAAGAACATACAAGGTTTGAGTTCCGAGTTTAGGCTAAAAAGACCCCAGTCTGCCTTTTCCAGTTTCCAACGTGGACTGCGTTTCATGAGGCTTGGAATAGATACCTGACTTTCCAAAACGACTGGAAAGTGGTCGCTCCCAAAGGGGTTATTTAAAACTTTCCAAGTAAACATAGAAAACAGTGAGGGGGATGAAATTGAAAGGTCAATAGATGTAAATGAGTTGTGAGCAACGCTAAAAAAGGTTGGATCTCGTATTCATAAGGCACAGCCCAGAAGATAATAAAAATCTATCAATTACCCCACCACGCGAGTCCTGACGGCCGCTACCCCACAGGGGGTGGTGAGCATTAAAATCTCCTAACAGTAAAAATGGATGAGGAAGCTGTGTAACCAGCCGTTGAAGATCATGAAGATGCAGTGAAGTGTTAGGTGGAATATAAATAGAAACGACAGTAATAAGGCGGTCCAAAAGAAGTCGTACAGCCACAGCTTCAAGAGGCGTAGCCAGAGGAACCTGAGAGCAGGCGACTCCATTCTGGACAACCACAGCTACTCCACCAGATGAATTAGATGCAAGACGATCTTTTCTAAAAACTTGATGGCGGCGCAATATTGACTTATGATGACCATTGAGGTGTGTCTCTTGTAAAGAGAGAGCAATAGGACGTAAATTGTCCATAAAAAAATTAACATCGTCAATATTACGTAAAAGACCGCGGCAGTTCCACTGCATAAAATGAAATTTAGTCATGCCTCTAAAACAAAATAATAATTAAAAAAAAATTAAATTAAAACGCTAAAACGTTGTTGACCTTGTAATACTAGAAGGGAATACATAAAAACTTACAAATCTGCCGCTCATGGCTACAATAGACCAACATCATTACTTTGGTGGGATGACAGGTTTTTTGTTTTTCTGTTTACTCTTAGGAGTCTGCCAGTCCATGTCGTCTTGGTCAGACGCATGAATAAAGACTTCCGTGCCCTCATCCATTGCCTCTACTTCTTCAGGCGAGGCCTTTGCTGCTGGTTTGGGCAGGCTCGGAGGATGGGGCGCCATGCCCCGTCCACGACCAGCCCCAGTCAAACGGGCGGAGGAGGTGCTGGGCGGGGAGTCGCCCAAGTGCACCCGTTCCTGCCCCTTAGGTGCTGCAGGAGTGGCACGAGAGCCATGCCGCTCCCTCGATGATGCTCTCTCCAGGGAGTGTGGGCGAGAGTGTCGACCCTTCTCCCTGGAAGGAGATCGCAGAGGAGGGACGGTTGCCGCAGCCGCCGGCCCATCCTGAGCTTGGGAAGCAACCTGCATACCCTCTATGTGAGAGGGCTGAGGCTGTTTTCCCGCAGGAGCGCGAGTGTTTGCGCTCTGGCTGGGAGGGCCAGCAGACCCACCAGCCGAGATTGCACGCCCTGGAAGCTGAATCTTCAGCTGGGGCGTGGGGGACTGCCGTGGCTTCCCATAGTCCAGAAAGGACGTCTGGGTTGCCACTGCAACCTTCAGTGGTGCAGGTCCCCGCTGCACCACCTGTGCATAGCCGCCTTTGCGCAAGAACGCAAAGCGACGGCGCGCTTCCGGGTAGGAGAGGTTTTCTTTGACCTTCAAGGTAAGTACGTCTTTTTCTTCTTTCCATGTCTTGCAAGATCTAGAATACGCGGGGTGTGGGTCACTACAGTTTACACAATGGGCTTCATTAGAGCAAGTATCTGCAGCGTGGTCATTTTTCCCACACTTGGCACAAGTGGCCTTACCACGGCAGTTCTGAGAGCCGTGGCCAAACCGCTGGCAGTTGAAACATCTCCGAGGGTTTGGAATATAAGGCCGAACCGTGCAGTGCAGGTACCCAGCCTTCACCGCGTCAGGAAGTGTGGTGGATTGGAAAGTAAAACTATATGTGCTTGGTTTTACGTTCTTGGCCATCACGACGCAAAGAGATGCGCCTTGCAGGAATAACTCCTTGATCAGAAAGGCCCTCAACTATTTCGGTGTCACTGGTCTCAAGAAGGTCATCCTCGGAGATAACTCCTTGGATGGAGTTTAAAGGGACCATGAAATGACTTTTTTACTTTTTCCAGATAACTTTTACAATAAACCGTCAATGTTCACTGAATGCCGAACAGGCATCCGTTTTCGTCTCGGTTTATTAACTTCTACACAAAAAATTAATGAAATATCGACTTTTTCTTGACCGCAAAACAAGCCGTGACGTACGATGTTTCCGGAACCGGAAGTTCTCTCTGCAGCAGGAGATGGGAGCGTGAGCGAGTTGGGGTGCGCCGGTGGGTTTTACTGCGCCGATGTCACCGACGTATTTTCTGAATCGGCGCCTCTCATCGCCGCATCGCAGCTGAGCGAAATTCAAAGAGATACGTTGCGCTACAGCGACAGCATGGGACTAGTCCCATACGCCGGTATGCCTGTTGGGAAGTGCAGATGGGAACAATTTGCCGCGGCGTTTTTCGCGGTCTCGGAGATGCAGGAGCGAGCCTACGTTAAAAAAGATACGTTTGAACTGTCAGCAAGAGCCACGTAAATACCTGTTCACACTCGGAGCGGACGCGCGCGTTTGATGAAGTGCTGTATTCGCGCTGTTGGTAAGTGCTTCGGGACCGATCTTTTACAATTGCAACTCGATACTGACGCGACACTCGGCAAAGAAAGGTTGGACCGGTATTGCTCGTATACCTCCCACGAACTGTTACAGCTCGACAGTGACGTGCAGTCTCTCAGAATAAAAATGGCATACCAATAACAAAGTGTACATACCGTGCTACGAAGGTAATCCATACAGCGTTTATATCAGCTCTATATCACACAAAACAAGGAGAGGATCGACGAGGGTCCCTTTTCGACGAGTGTTCGTCAACACTGCCTCGGAAAACAAGGGGAAGAGATTGACCTCACCTCTTAACCTAAAATTGAGGTCAGCGATCAAACTATAATACGGAAGGGTCCACAAGGATAGCGCGGGCATATTCCATTCGGTACGCCAGCCGGTCGTAGGCAGACGGTTTTGCGACGAAGCAACGCTGCGCCAAGTCTGAGTGCCTGCTAGGCCTATATTCTGAGAGCTTCGTCGGAGCGGGATTCGCGGCTGTTGTCGCTCTTCTCGGGTGTTTGTGGATCCAGCGTTCTTGTTCGTCGTGGTTTGTTTTAAGTACCTTTCTTTCTTGCTGCTTGAAGTTGGCACGCGCGAGATGAACACGTAGAAAAATAAACGTTCAGTCAGTCAGAGTTTTGAGAGGAAGGAAACCAAAGGAAATAACCGTTCTGAACTTGGCCCTGCCCTACTGCGCACGCGCAGTAGTTGCTTCGTTTACCACACGATAGATGGCGCTTGGCTCTCAGCATTATCAAATTTGGCAATTTTCGCCACACATCTCTAATTATGCTACAAAATGTGGATCTGAATATTATTTAACAAAACTTTTAGGAAACATTCGCCGGCTATTTATTGTTTACGATCGCGGTACTGGTGAGGTAGGCTCTTACCCAATAGGCGATGTGGATTCGGCTGACGTGCACCGTTTCTGCGTATGCATCGTAGTGAAAAGGCAGAGCTTTCGAAGGAAAGAAGTCGCAAAAGAGTCCAGTCTTCTTTTAAAAGTTCTATAGCAAATAATTTTTTTGGCTCCCTAGTCTTGTGTTTTTGTGTTCCTTTTCACACCTTTTACGACGTGCGGTGGATGAAATTCGATTTTAAAATCATTTCATGGTCCCTTTAAGGTGCGGTGAGGTGTGACCGTTACTTCGTGATCAGCTACAGTTCTCAAGGCAAGGAGAGCAGCACTCTGCTCACTTGATTCGATTTCGACGAGTAGGTCACTCGATAGCATTTTCTTGGCTTTAAATTCCTTTCCGACAACACCTTCGAGTGTTTTTGCGACAAGGAATGGAGATAATTTAGACAGCTGTTTCTCACTTTCAGAGTGAAGAACCAAGAACTTCGGGAATCTGGTAGGTGTAGGTGGTGTCTTCTTTGTGGCTTGGACTTCGGTGTGGACCCTTTTCAGGGGCCGATCGAGGGAGGTTTTATCGCGAGAACCCATAACATGAGGAGGAAGTTTCAGTGCCCGGGTGCACCGCCCACCACGGAGCCCAACAAGGGGGTAGGTTATGTGCCATAGCAAGATGGGCTTGGCTGACACAATTACTCTACCAGTGCTGCCCGGGCACTATACCCTAGTGTGGTTGCAGGGACAGGACCTGTTTCCACTCAAGGTTGGCCCTTGCCGCCTAAGAAGGTGAAAAAGGAAGGAAGAGAGTGTAGAAGAGAATAGAAAGAGGAGGGAGGAAAAGCGAAAGAAGGAAGAAGAGGGTAGAAGAGGCGACTGACTGAATCATCCTGGTCGGGCCAAGCCAGGACACCCGTCTACGAGATGCAGAGGCCGAAGCGGTGTATTGCCTCGCCCGGGGGGCCCCGAAGGGTCCAAACATACCCCGGGCTCAGCTCAACCACCAGGGTCCCCTTTTCCCCGGACACGGGTACGCCACGCACAGCCAGACGTGGGTGGGCGAACCCACATGGCTCGGGGTTCGTAGTGACGCCACTCACCAAGCACCTACTAGAGTAGGTGCCCCTTGCGTGCGGGTATGGTGGCCCACGCGGCTGGGGTCCGTGGTGACGCTACTCACCCAGCACCTGAGGTGCAGGCGCCCCCTGCGGAGCTCGGGGTCCGTGGAGACGCCACTCTCCAAACACCTGCTTTCACAGGTGCCCCCTGCGGGGAGCGGTCTTGGGAGGTGGTGTCGGTGGGGTTGGTGGACGCTGCTTATCCTCTCGCGCCTGCCTCTCTTGCTGCAACGCCTCTTTATAGATGGATGTCTGGCGATGGCCGCGAACACTCTGCCATGAGCGGTTTGGCAGGAAAGCAGCTAGCTCCTCGTCGTTGTTCATGCAATGTGGAACCTGCAGCTCGCACAGGACCAGCGCCCTCGTGTCGTGCGCTGTCCAAAGCCTGCTGCCTGCTTCAGTTGAGGATTCCCGTGGTGTAATTGGCGATCTTGCACCAGTTGCATTTGTGGCAGGTTTTCGTGGGGGGTGTTTTCGTGGCCGTCGTAGAAGGTTCATGGCCAGAGTGGTCTTTCCCATGAGGTATTGTCTCGGATGGGGTCACTTTAGGCTTACCGGGGAAGAGCACGTGTTCCTGTGGGCTGGGCAGCCTTCGCCGCATCTGTTCTTGCCCCAGTAGTCTCCGATATAACTTTTTAGCCCGTATGTCCTTAATCTTCTGCCAGGACACCCCTACGTAACCCTTAGCAAGTTCTTTATTAACGAACTTAACCTTGGTTTCCATAGATAGTTCTCTTTTTGCTAGGGTCCGAATGTCTTCCGTGCTCCATGCACCCGCGGATGGGCAAGTCAAGGTCTGCATTCCGCTCCCTGGTGGACTCGACGTCGTCGTCCCGCCCGAGTCTTGGGCGGCCCCAGTGTTTTTTTTTTCCATCGTGATCTAGTGTGGAGGTTGGTGCTGTGGGGTGCAGTGGTGTGCTGCCAACTGTCTGTAGTGGGCTTCTACCCACTACCGGAGCTGAAGATGACACGCCTAGTTCTGTGTGTCAACACTTTGTGTAGTGTGATGATATGGAGGTGCTTTTATTGTAAGTCTTCACCCGGCAGTGGGAGCACCTTCATAAGAAGTGACATTGATGGACTAGTGTGTAGTGATCTCCGAAAGCGATGCGGGAGGTGAGTCTTTTGTCACACAAGTGACACACGAGCTCATCTGGCGGATATAGCCACTCAAACGTGGGTTTGGTGCCGGGTGTGGGATGATTGCCTAACATGATTAAGGTAATAATTGGAGACTAACGCACACCTGGGGCTACCTTCAATTCGACTCGAATTATCCAAAGAGTCACAAGGTGTCAGTAGTCTCCAGACTCTCCACACCTCTATCCAGAGCAATGACTATCTGCTCATCAGAGACCGACAGAAGAAAAGAAAAGCAGACCATCCTTGATGACTTGAAGAACAATGGCTATAGCAACAGCTTGGTTGAGCGCATCGCCCGTCGCAATGGTCCCCCGTGCCAAAACAAAAAGCCATCACAATACGCGCAGCCTCGGCCAATCGCGCGCATCAGCGTCCCCTATGTAAGCGGGACCAGCGAAGCGCTGGTGCGTGTGCTAAGGAAAGAAGGAATTCAAGTGTGTCACAAGCCTGTGTCCACACTGGGACGATTCAGGCCGCCTCCCAAAGATCGCCTCCCAAAAACAAGAGCACAGGGAGTGATCTACAAGATCCCATGTGAAAAATGCCCCGCTACTTACATGGGCGAGACGAAAAACTTTTTTCAGCGGATTACACTGCATAACAACGACGTACGCAAGTTCGACCGCGAGCACAGCGGCGGCGCGGAACACTGCGATGTTCACGATGCAATCGTGAACTGCGTTGACTGCGATGAAATCAACTTCGCGAACGCGTAAGTGATTGAAACTAAGCCACAATTCCCAAAAGGGCTTTTTCTGCAGTCTTGGCACATACAACACACAGCGGGAAACATAAACAGATCCATGGGTGCTTTCCCAATTGTGTATGTCCATGGCTTGCGCCGCCTGACGACAGCAACAAACAAGAGACCATCTGTATAAAAGAAGAAGAAAATTTGAGTCCAAAACAACTAAGAAGAAGGTGAAAACTGCTGCTGCTCCTCGGCATTTAGTCACCTCGGATAAAGAAACCGAGCAGGTATTGAGACGTCGGGCTGAACCGTTTATTTTTATTTTGGTTGGAGTTCTTCCGTCTAAACCTTATCTTTCCCCAACCAGACAGATTTCTGTCGTAAATGTTCTCATTCTAGTTTTCTTTCCTTCCGCTCTCCCGGAGTGGCAGTCCCGTCGCGCGTGTCTACTTTCCGCCGGGTGGCGGTTCCTTCGCGGGTGTCTAGTTTTCCCCGACTTGTCGGGGCGGCGATAGTCGTCCACGCGAAATAAGGACCACCGATAAAAACAACAATAAATGTGTGTCCGTACCTTTCGTCACAATAACCACCGATCGGGACAATACATGTGTTTGTGCCTTTGTTCAAAATTCTTTGTCACGTCTCCCCGCAGGGGGCACCTGTGAAAGCAGGTGTTTGGAGAGTGGCGTCTCCACGGACTCCGAGCTATGCAGGTTCGCCCACCCACGTCTGGCTGTGCGTGGCTTTTCCTTGTCCGAGGAAAAGGGCATCCTGGTGGTTGAGCCGAGCCCGGGGTAGGTTTGGACCCTTCGGGGCCCCCCGGGTGAGGCAATACACCACTTCGGCACCCGCTTCTCGTAGACGGGAATCCTGGTAATGCCCTACCAGGATGATTCAGTCTAGTCGCCACTTCTACTATCCCCTCTCTACTTTCACCCTTGTCTGCTCCTCCTTTTCACTCTTCTCATTTCTCTTCTTTCCTTTTTCAACTCCTTTGGCGGCAAGGGCTAACCTTGGGTGGCGAAAGACCTCTTGTCCAAAACCACACTTGGTTGTAGAGACTGGGCAGCACTAATAGAGTAACGTCTTCAGCCAAGCCCTCCTTGTTATGAAGCGTTACCTATTCCCTTGTAGGGCTCGGTGGTGGGCGGTGCACCACAGTTTCCGAACACCATTCCCCTCTTATGGGTTCCAAGCTTAAACCTTCTGATCGGGCCCCCAAAAGGGTCCGCACCGATGCATATCTACCACCTTTGGACAAGAGCAATACCGACTATGTTACTAAGTTTCTCATTATACATTCCGAAGACGAGATTAAACCGATGTCGAAACTCTCCCCTTTCCTTGTGGCTAGGGTCTTAAAAGACTTGGTAGGGGAAAAGTTTAATGCAAAAAATACTTTTTCTGGAGACCTTTTGGTAGAAGTATTTAAGAAACATCAGGCAGCAGCGTTGCTCTGCCTCAACCATATTCTTGACACGAAAGTGAGTGTCTCTGCACACCGTACGCTCAACACCCTTCGTGGTGTTATATCTGAGGACGACCTGATGGAGGGTCAGGAGGAAGAGATTCTTGAAGGCATGTACAGCCAGGGTGTTGTTGCTGTAAAGCGCATCACCATCCGTAGAGATGGTGATGCGCTTTACACGGAAGAAGGCGACCCTGCCTTCTTCCGTGAAACGGGGTACTTGAATTGTAGGGTCCGGCCTTACATACCTAACCCTATCCGTTGTTTTCGTTGTCAGCGCTTTGGGCATGGCTCGCGGTCGTGCCATGGCCGTGAGACATGTGCCAGGTGCGGTAGCTCTGAGCACAACGCCGACGACTGTCATGAAGACATGAAATGTGTAAATTGTAAAGGCAAGCACCCTGCATATTCTAGGTCATGTGAACACTTCAAAAGAGAAAAGGAAATTCTGACCCTGAAGGCAGACTTGTACTGTACGCATTACAAGTAATCAAATTACTTGTAATCGATTACTTTTTGGGAGTAATTTTGTATTCAGTTGATTAATTTTATTAGGCAGTAATCACAAGAGTAATCTGATTACTTTTTGAAGTAAAAAAATTACTTGTAACCGTTACAATTGTCCACGGGACCCTCCCCCCCCCCTCTCCCCCCCCCCCCCCCGGGCACACGCCTTTTTTTTGTGAAATGACAAAAATAAAATTTGCTCTTTTTTTTCGAACGGAAAAATGAAAGTTTTTTTGCGGAGCTGTAGGAAACGAGGTCAATATCTTTCTATGTACAGTTTCTGTGGATTGTCCGTTTTTTTTTTTTCGAGCTGGGACTGGGAGTGGGAAGCCCCAGGGAAGCCACAGTGCGTGACAAAGACCATTCAGGGCGAAGTTTGAGGAAGCAGAATGTAGCTTTGTGAGTCCTTCGTTAAAACTAGCCCCCTCACGCACACACACACACAGAAATAAAGAAATAAAAAAATCGTGCTTAGGGTACCTACTCGCAGCCCGTAGGAGAACCACAACCGAAGAATGCCTAAAGTGGATTCAAAATATAACAAAGGCAGTTGAAATATTTCCCTATTTCCCCCACGTGGTCTTTGTGACAAGCAATGCTTCGAGTTGAAAAGTGGTCGGGGCGATCTCTTCCGCTAATGGATACTACACATGATCCGTTTCAAATCCTGGAGCAGAAGCTCTTTTGTATAACATGCGAGCTCATCCACATGTGACTAATAAAATGAGGGACGCAAACTTTGAGCGACAACCGTTGCTCAAGCTTAACGAGATCTAGAACCCCCTTCCTCCCCCCCCCCCTCGCTCGCTCCCCCCCCCCCCCCCCGCCCCACAGACACACCCACTGGCAAACGCCCAAATCATTAAACATCTTCAAACGAATTCTATGCTTGTGTCCGCATTGTGAAGGTGCAACGACCACGAAGAGGGAGCCAGTTTTTCTTCTTCAATACTTGTGCAAATGTGAAATATAGGTTGGAAGTAGTTCATTGTTATGAGCGCTAAAGATGTGTCTTCACACAATAAAGTAATCGGAAAAGTAACGATTACTTCTTTCAGTAATCTCCAATTACTTTTGCCGTCGAGTAATCAAGTAATCTAATCGAATACTTTTTATCCAAGAGTAAGAGTAATTGTAATCGATTACTTTTTTTTAGTAACGTGTACAAGATTGCCTGAAGGTGAAGAAAAACATCTCTTATCCCGAAGCAAAGCGTCGCCTCTTGGGTTTTCAGAGAGGCTCTTTTGCCGAGGTGGTGCGCCGGGGACCTGCATCGCCTATGGCGTCTGTGGGAACGCAAGTGTCTTATGGGGGCCTTGCACAACCACTTAAGTCCTCTGGTCCAAAACTAAAGGTGCAACTTCCAGGGGGTGGTATCTCAGCTGCCCAGGCAGGCGCCCTCCCGAACCGTGCAAAAGGCTTGGGTTTATCAACCGAGCAGACGGAGGCCACCCCGTCGCAGAAGAAAGGTACCTCTAAAGCAGTGCACACTGCTCCACCCCGAGATGACAGGGTGGATGCCGGTCCGTCGGGATCCACCCGACCACAGGGGTCTGCGTTCCCTGCACAGGGTTCTGCACCCCCCGCTTCTCCGTTCCAGCCACCACGAGGTCGGGGACTTGGTCCCTCTGCCCCTGGTGGATCCCGGAAACCGGGGGAGCCATCGAGGTTACAGGCCTCCAAGGAGGATCCCCTTTTGGCTCTAGCTGAGCCAATGGACGAGAGTGGGTCAAGGTCCGACGAGGACAGACCTCACTCGAGTTCCGAATCTCTACTTCCGGCCTCCGGTGGCACCACGGGCAGGCCGAATGACACCTCCAAAAAGAAAAATGCTCCGCGTGTAAAGATAGATTTTAAGTCGTAGAAACTTTGCTTACTCTTGACAGTTAATTTTATTTTTATTATACACTTTACAATGGTCCACAATTTTAGCATTATGCAGTGGAATTGTCGCGGCCTTTTTCATAACATTGATGATATGCATTTTTTTCTTGATGAGCTCCGTCCTGTGGCCTTGTGCCTACAGGACACTTATCTGACTGACACCCACACTGAAGTGCTACATCGTCATCAAGTTTTCGGAAAGGACCCCATTTCATCAAACCCTTCGGGTGGTGTAGCAGTGGTAGTACAGAGTGGAGTTGCCGGTGCTCCAGTCCCTCTACAGGCTCCACTTGAGGCAGTTGCAGTTCGAATTCTTTTTGACCGCCTCATTACCCTTGTATCGCTCTACTTGCCGCCCAACACTCCGCTGCATTTGCAAGAACTTCAGGGACTCGTCGGCCAGCTGCCCGAGCCCTTTTTAATTCTTGGCGATTTTAATTCCCACCACCCCTTGTGGGGTAGTCCTCGACAGGACTCTCGTGGTGGCGTCATTGAGCGACTTTTATTATCATCCGGGTTATGCCTTTTGAACCAAAAAGAAGCAACCTTTTTTAGTGCCGCCCCTTGTGGGGCAGTCAGCGGCAGGAGCTACACCAGATAGTAACATCCAAACTTTTACAGAAACCACCGGCACTGGTATCGGAGGGAACGCTGCCCATGACCAGGCAGCAACAAGGGACCGAAAATGCATCATCGGTAGCGGAACCAAGACCGCCATCGAAAGACGACGCCGATACTGATCATCGCTGACGAAATCGCTGTCGAGGACGACGCAGCAGCAAGGATCAACGAAAGGCAACAGCGGTCACGACACCGTGACGTCATCTAGAAAGGATAAAAGAAGCTTCCCACCAGGCAGCCATCGCAGTCAGCGGCAGGAGCTACACCAGATAGTAACATCCGAACTTTTACAGGTGAGAACTCGTCACACATTACGCTGTTTTTCAAAAAAAGAAAAGGAAAACCTGCTGCTGACTGCGAGGGGTGTGTTGGTATTGTGAATGGCTTCAGGGAGTGAAAATGATATTTGTTTGAACTGTAACCTAAAGTTGGAGGGTGATGGCAAGGACATACAGTGTATTGAATGTCGATTCACCTATCATTTAGGAAATTGCTCTGGCGTGCCTAAGAGTAAAGTGAAAGAAAAAAAAGAATCAACTATCCTGAGAGAGAGCTGGGTATGTCAGACATGTCGCATTTCGAAAAAGCGATCGAAACCAAGCGATTTAGAAACAAATGCATCGCATGGCGAACTTGATATTCACAAGAAATTAGCAGAGATTGCGCAAATGTTAGTGGTTCTCGGTCCACTAGAAAAGAAGGTCGACGAGTTAGCTAGTGTGAAAGAAATTGTACAAGAAATTGAAAGAAAGGTACAGAGAATGTCAGACAGATACGACGAGGCTATGAAAAAACTAACTGTGCAGGAAGCAGAAATGACCGAGATCAAAACAAGAGTGAAAAAAAATGAAGAAACTAGCCCAACTAACGAAGAAATCAACAATTAAAGCAAGACCTTAACAACCTCGAGCAATACGGCAGGTTAAACAACATTGAAGTCCACGGAATTCTTGTCAGTGAACACGAGGACCTAATGGAAAAACTGAGTTGTGTCGCGGACAAACTACAAGTAACGAGACTAAAGAAAGAGGACGTTGAAGCAGTGCACCGCGTTCCATCAAGAAAGGGAAAAACACCCCCGATAATGATTAGATTCTTAAACCGGAGCAGACGAGACGAATGGCTAAAAAACAAGAACAAACTGCGATCCGAAGATTCTAACGACAACATCTACTTACAAGAAAACCTAACCGAAATAAACAAAAAGCTTTTTTTCGAAACTAGAGAAAAAGCTAAATCACTGGGATATCGCTACACGTGGCACAGAGGGGGTTGCACCTATGTAAGGAAACAGGACGGTGATCGGGCGATACGTATCAAGACGCACAGTGATATCGATAAAATAAGATAAAGCCAAAATGGATGGAAAACAAACATATTCATCTTTTACAAAGTGGTGGACAAGTGTATCCGCTACTATTGATGACTGTTGTTTTGTTCTATTACACGCCAATGTCCGCAGTTTGAAGAAGCACTGGAATGAAATTAACAGTTTGGTGGAACCTTACCTAGACAAGTTAGATGTTCTTGTATTTTCGGAAACCAATATAAAGCCTGAGGAAGAGACGCTGTTTGTTCTTGGTAACTTTGAAGTGTTGTCACATAGTAGAGGGGACCGAAAAAGAGGTGGAACTATGGTCATAATAAATCAGAAATTAAAAATAAAGAATAGCAAAAAGATTAAATTCTCCTCAACAGAGGCTCTTCACGTCGAACTTGAAAAAAACGGAAAACTATTTTCAGTATTAAGTCTGTATCGAGCACCACAGGGAAATATAGGTGAATTCATAGATGACATAAATAAATGGTTACACGAGAATAAAGACAATGATATGATTGTAGTAGGTGACATAAACATTGACACATATAGATCGAATCCGATGACAAATAATTACCTTGATAGCATGGTACTATCCGGTCTAGAACCGATTCTACAGGATTTCACGAGAGAGGAAACATATATAGGGAGACTAACTCAGTCATGCATAGACCATATACATACACGGACGAAAGAAGGGAAATCTGAGGGACAAGTTATCTCAGAGAAAGTAGCCGACCACTATTTTGTGGCAGTAACTATTTCAAACTTCTTTAAAACTACACGACAAGCGTATGTTGAGAGTTCCTTTATTAATAATAAAAAAGTAGATATATACATACAGGAAATCAACTGGAAAGAAATTTCTAAGGAACAAAATCGAGTAAAGCTTTACGACCAACTTATAGACATATTTAAACAGATTTATGAAAAGTCAACACAAAAAAGTAACGTAAAAAGGTGTAAAGAACAAAATGAATGGATAACTAAAGAGATAGACGACCTAATAAAGGAAAAAACGAAGGCCTGGCAGCTCTTGAAGCGTTTTCCGAATAATAAAACGTATGAAACAAATTATCGAGCAATTAGGAACAAAGTGACTTCCATCATAAGATGTACGAAAAGAAATTACTACTGGACCAAATTTTCAGAAACAAAAAACATAGCACAATGCTGGTCACTAGTCAATCAACTGCTAGGACGAAAAAGGAAAAAATCGATAGATGACGTAATTAAAGTTAACATTGGAAATTATCATGATATGGAAACGCTTGCAAATGAATTCAATACAGAATATGTTCAGTCAATTGAAAAACTTCGCTCTATGCCAACAGAAAGGCAACCTAATCAAAACAGAATCTGTGATTCACTTTTTCTTCCGGAGATGTCTGAGAACGGCTTAATAGAAATAGTGGGCCAAATCAAAACTAATAAAGCAGTGGGATATGATCAAATAAGGGCAAGGGGCATTAAGTCCCTATTGGAAAAACGTACAAGAAACAAACCTGCCGCTTTTACAATTCTGGTATGACACCACCATAATTTCTTGGTATTATGTATGCAGCTAGTTTGGTTTGGCGTTCTGCATAACTGGAGATACCGGCACCGCTATGGCTCCGGGTCTGTCTATACTGGCAGCCAGTTTGCTTGCCGATATGATTCCGTGTGGCTGGTATGATTTTGCGTCCGATGACGTAGGCGACCGCCTTCTTTCCAACGAAACGCTTACACCACAGGACCACCGGTATAACTAAATCATACATGCAGAAAGACGACCGCCATCTTCCACCAAAAACGTCCATCGTTCACCACCGGTATCGTACATACACCATGTATGTCGAAAAAGAACATAAGCCGCGTTTACATGAATGCGACTTAGTCGCATTGAATCCAGTTGCCGCATTCAATATATGATCATGTAAACGGCATAATGCGCAAAGCGCATCGCATTTTGGAACGGGAAGGATAATCGCAAGGCGCTCGCTGCAGGAGCGAGTGAACAGCTGAGAACATGGCGGCGGCCAACCTCGTCAGCGGCGCGGAGAGCGGTCCCGCAATTTTTTTTCCCGAGAACAAACGCAAGCTTTTGTTGCGAAGAGTGGTTGTTTGGGCGAGTTGGTTTGACATCTTATACAATCTTGTGCGCAACAAAGACGAGGACAAAAGCAGAGAAGAGGACACAACAAGGTTTTGTTGCGATCATAAGTAAGCGGAATATAGCGGAGCTGCTCGGTGAGGGCGGCCCCGTCCAAACCTTTGCGAAGTACGACTTGCGCGTCCGAAGGGGTCACAATGGCTTCAGTGCAAGCACGAATGACACCCGAGAGCTCCGAGCACTGTAGAGCACTGCATGGTAGCGCAGAACGAGCAGCTCCTACTTCGGTGCCGTTCCTGGCTGCGAAAGAGCCTCTCGGACTCGGGGTCCGGTTGGTCCTGTCGCGATCGGCGAGGTCTGGCGCGGCGAAACGCGGAGGCTTCCTCAAAGCGTGGGCACACACGTCGCCTCTCGTTCAGAGTGAACCGGCGGCCCGGCCTGGAGTCCTAAACGCCTTGGTTTTGATGCTTCTTCCGTCTCGCAGCTTCTTCCACAGCACCGAAGACAGCGGACACGATCTTTACTTTCACTGAATGCGTCGAAAGGACTCCACGTGCGATGCACCGGAAAACGTGGTGCGGCTGGTGCCGGAACGGAACTGCGGAACTTCGAGGTTTGAGTTAACGTGCACGGCAAGAAACCGATCGTAACACCAAGCCGCGGATACCGCATCGCCGGTCGACAGCGGCAAACGGCCCGTTGCTCGTACTCGGCAAACTCGGCGTCTTTTCGTGGCCCCTCGCGTCCTCGCAACCAGCCACAAACTCACCAGCCCGCAACCGTAGCGACCGTAGCCGGCGTTGGAGAAAACCGAAACCGAAACCGAAACTTAAGGCTTCCGCCCAGTGGCTTCGGTGCTTCCGCTGCCGCGGCTTTTCTAATAGCATCTTCGATCAACTCGCACCGGAATCGCCCTGAAACCAGCACAGTGCACAGCGCTCCTCGGTCGTGCAGCGCGATGTCGGTGCAACATCGAGGACAAACTGCGCCGCGCCGGTGCACCGCGGCGAGCTCTACCTTGCGTCACTTCGCGTTTTGTTCGTTTATTTTGCGTAGGTCAGCGCACGGTGCCCGTCTGCTGTCAATTTCTTCTATTTTTTTTACTCGCGGATTTGACGATCCCACAGAAATAAACATCGTGGACGTGATTGTCGATGGGGTCACGAAGCGGGTGACAATTCCACATGTATATGTTGGCCATCATTATTAGTTCAAGAAAACGAAACACCAGATAATAGCCGTACCTCGCTGTCATCAAAACGCCTCGCGCCGCTTTCCACGAAGTTCGTGCTTTTCGGGCGCTCCTTGCCACCGCAGCAATCGCCAGTAATCGCGGAGATGGTGAGAAGCTCGCCGTCTCGCCGTCAGAAGACCCGAGGAAATCATCTAGTGCTGCTGCGAGGCGTGTTCGTTTTTGCAACATCGCCATCTCGATAGTCTGCGCGTCTGCTACTCCCGCCATCTTCTTGATTCCCGCTCCTGGCCGCAATGCCTGATGGGACTGCCCCCCGGCGCACCGCCGATTTTCTTGGTGCGCGTTGGGGCAACGAAAAGCCGCACCGGGAGGGTGCGCTTCGTTGATCGAGGACGTACGGTGCGCACCGGTGCACTTGATCGAAGATGAAGGGGCGCACCTCAGTGCCCCGGTGCGCACCGGTGCGGATGATCGAGGATGCTATAAGTTCGCGGCTTCCACTTCCGGTCGTCGCGGAGATGGCGAACAATGGCGAAGATAGCGCGATGTGGTTCGTTGGCTCGTTTACGGTTACGGGACAGATGTTTTGCGGTCCGTTTCTACTGCGTCTCTGGTTCTAAACTCGACGGCGCCTCTCATAGTTCAACCAGGTGTGGTCGGCCTGGGTCAGCGCGGTCGGCTCGCCTCGTCCGATCTCCGGACCGCCGGCGACTTCCGAGTTCTTTAGGCCTGGGATCCGAAGGCGTCTGTCTCCGTGAAACGGTAAGCGAATCTCGTCCCGTTTTCGTTCTACTTTTAAATTACGTTTGGTGCGCTACTGTGTAAGCATGCGTGCCAAGTGTTCGTGACAATTTTGAACTAGAATAATTGTGCTTCATTGCGGTTTGTCATTTACCGCAAATGTAAATCGAGCAATGAACGAGGAGTAAATCGAGCAATGAACGAGGAGTAAATCGAGCAATGAACGAGGAGCCATGCTTGAAAACGATGTATGTACGATGTTAACTTCTACCTGTGCGGCTTTAAAGAAAGTCAAGACTGGTTACGGTTGGATTGGAGGCTGGTCCCAATGCAATGTTAAGCACTTAGAGCGCCTTTCTGAACGGCATGTAAGCAATATAGCGATCAACGAGACGAGCGACGGCGAGAAGCTACGAGTGCCGGCGCCGAGCGACGAAGATTTCTCACTCCCGCTGCTTGCGCCGCTCGGTTCTTGGGCTTCTAGAAAACGTCGCTCATCGCCTTGGTCGCTCGCACCAATCGCTTTCATAATGTGTGTGTCGTCGCGCGGCCGTGTTTATTCGAATATAAGTCGACCTTTTTTTTTTCTTTTTTTTTCTTTCGGAAATTGTGACTAAAGAATTTCGACACCTGTATTCGCGACCAAATTTTGCGACCCTACCGGAGGCATGAAGCTATCGAGTCACCGAGCCGGCGTTGCCGTAGAGCCGCGCCGCTTCTTGTTTCAAAAAGCTTTTGGTAACCGAAATGGCTCGCCGCCCGCGGTGGCCCGTGCCGCTCCTCGGGCGTCGGATGTCGACATCGCGCCTCTAGCGTTACCCTTGCTGGGCAACGGGGAAGGAGAGGAACGCGATGCGCCACGCACTTTACCCTCCATCCTTGCAAACGCGCACACAAAAAAAAAAAAAAAAAGTTACTTTTGTTAGTTGCTTGAGGCGGCTCGGCTCGCGTGTTGCTCATGGCGACACGGCGGCTTTGCTTGCGTCTTTGTAGTTTGTCTTCCGTCGCTTCGCACCTTCTTTCGTTTCCTGTCGTCATTTTACAACGGTGTCAGTGAAGTATTGCTGTGAATACGCGAGGATGTCTACCCAGCTGAAGAAGCTTCGGACGACGATGACATGTCCAGAAGTTCTGACGGTGATGAAGTTTTTGGCATCGCCCCGTGATTTAGCTGAGAGTGATGTAAATAAAGGTTTGTTTCTTTCTTTTGCCCAAAATTTCCCCTGTTCTTAAAAATAAAAAAAAAGTCGACCTATATTTGAATTACTTTTTTTTTATTCTCTATGGACCCAGTAAATAGGGTTCGACCTATTTTCGAGTAAATACGGTAACTTTAATTTTTATTTTGGTTTACGTCGGACGCAACTCGAATGCTTGACAGTTACGTTGGGCGTAACTTTAATTTTTATTTCGGGTTCCGTCGGACGTAACGTTAGACACTCCGTTACACTTAAGGAAAATAGGGGCTGCTGGTTCATCATATAAACCAACCATTTGTGTTTAATTAAAATGCATCACTGACCTCAAAAAAAAATGATACTGCTATCCTAGAGTTTATGCTATAGGAATGTAGCGCTTCAGATAAATTTAATTTTTACTTTTAGTCCCTGCCCCCTCCAGATACCACATCTGGCCTAAAGCAGTGTTCCGGATCTCCTTCCAAGACCTCAGGCGGGTCGTCATTCAATCCATGTGTCGGCGGCGTCTCATGGGCGTGTTGCTGTTGCTTACTGGATGGTGCTACCGAGGGAAAAGTGGTCATGCTTGGGAAAGCCAAGTATGGCCGCCGTAAGTATACATATTGTCTTTACCTTTGCTGGAATCCACTTTTAAGAAATGCACAGTTCGCATGTGTGCATCTCTCAATGTTTCCACAGTCGGCTGTGTGTTTTTTTTTTTTTTGAGTGCTGCAACTCTGCTAGTGCTTGTTTCTCTAGATCATGCAAATGGGATGCAACACTAAACCACATATGCTCTCGCAACAAGCAGTGCTGTGCAGAAGCACAGTGGAATTTACTCTAGCTTTATAATGCAGCACAAAATAGTTGACTCCAAGTATAGCTACTTTTGTGACTCCGTTTAACCAAAAGCTCTGCCGAAACAAACTTGCCGCCTTATAGGTAGTGCAAAAGAACCTCGCGTGCCTAACCTGGAGAAGGGCATTTTTTTTATAGGTCAATTTTTTCTTAAACCAATACCTTCAGTCTCCTTGAAATGTTAACATCATGTGACACACGGAAGAACAGTAAACTCTTTAATGTTGGCGAACCTTTAATTTTCGCGGCCTTTAATTTTGCAGAATTCAGTGGCTGCGATTATGTGCTCTGTGACCGATTCGAGAAGAAATAGGGGCCACGAAGATAAGGGGGTTTTACTGTACATCGGAGGAAAGAGGAAGTCACTTTTGTTTGTATGCAAGAGTAAAACCAACAACAACAATCATGGTGTCGACACTTTGTGAGCCTATCTGTGTCTATTGAATGATATCAATTTTGTTTTAGTTCGTTAAACATTGTTGCCTGTACACTGTGGGATGTCGTCTTCAACACGAGCAGTGGTTTTCCCTGAAGTAGGCAGCATGGACGCGTGCCGCAGCGCAACATAGTTCATTTGCAGGTGGTACCGCAGGTTGAAGGATGGTTGGCACAATATGGGGGAATCACAATTCAATGTTCTACCTCGGGCGTAGACAAGATTTGCTCATTCTAAATCATTTTGTCTAAAAATCGGGGATTTGCGATGAATGTACCCGCATGGTTGGAAGGGCCAGACAAGCCTTGTGAGCGCTTCGTTTTCTAGCGTCTCAGTCCTGAACCCACTCACGCACCACATGTGTAGATGTTCCAATACATGGGACCACTTATTTGGAAAATGGTGAATGGCAACTGTTATCTTTATCAGACTTCTGTATTATGGTCAAAGTTGGACTGCATATTTGCAATACTTTTTCTCACTTAAAAATATGTCATACTAAAATATGTAGAATAGCCGATGACAAAAAGAGAATGGCTGGGCGTCCTCCAGCACGTGCTTGTGCTTTTTACCCCACTTTGGACAGATGTGCTCGCTCCAGGCTCATGAGGCTCTGAAACGTCATCGAAGGTAGCAGACGGGCTGGTGGTGGAACAACGGAGACTTCTCCCTGCCTTCCTCATGCTGTCAGTGAGCGTGTACCTCTATACTCTAACTTAGCTTAACCTGCACAGAGCTGAGGAGAATAGGCTTGGCGAGTGCCCTTACTGCATATGCTGAGGTAGAATAGCCGAGGTACAGCTGGGGCACTTTCTGAATCAAGAACATTGTGTATCTTACCTTCAAAAACACATCATTTTGGGGGTGCAAAAGGAATTGTAAGGCATATCTTTGTTTGTATTGTCCTATTACGCATCGCAGGCACGTAGCCAGGGGAAAGCTTATGAGCCCGCCCCCCCCCCCCCCCGATATCTTCCATTTTGCATGGGTCCTCCTCTCCCCCCTCCCCCTCATACAGCGTTTTGTTATGAGGGGGGCCCCCCCTGAAACAAAATCCTGGCTACGTGCCTGACGCATAGACTCCAACTTAATGCGGAGTCGACCCACCCTGTTGATAAATTTAATGCCTGCCAGGTAATTTGTTTTGCATTCAGTTAATATATCAGTATTCAGTTAGGTATCCCAAGTCATTAGTCGTTGAGATGCAGTCTCTCTGCAAGTCAGTCATGTTTAACATTCATAAAACTGCTTGTCAAATCATGGCACTGTCGAGGACATGTACTCGGCTCGAGCGATCGCTGTGCACAAGCTGGTCGTGTGGTTACAGGCAGCAAACATCCCGGTTGGAACGTCCTACCTCGCAATGTAGCTGAAGACTAGATCAGGGCCCCAGTCACAAACGTCTATACTTTGCATCTCTTTTAAGCTGGACCACTTTTGACACTACAAGCCATTGCAGCAAAAACAGTGTGAGACATGATTATAAGCTCGACGTACCATGGCATCCAACTAGAAGGTCACATGGCTTGCAGCTTCTGCCGTAATTAACTTTAAACTGAGATAGTTTGGAATAATGCTCCCGGTTTTTAGTGTTGCCCGGCACGGTTAACAATTTGGTGATATAGTGCTGCATTGAAAAATCTGCATTCGTGACTGTATCACCTTATGAATGCATACTAGCTATTAAACTCTCCATTCTGCAGAGAAATGAAATGCACTTTGCTTCCAAGTGCAGCTACTTCTGAAACTTCATGGTATGAAGCACCTTATGGCTGCAAGCTCTGACCGATCTTGTTCTCTGGTCTGCGCAGGCCCATTGCAGGGAGTCACTCCGAGAGCCTCACCAGAGGTTCCTGCCTGTGGTCGTTCTAAATTTTTTTGTTGTAGGTATGCATCCTTTCTGTCTTTCCCTTAATTGTACTCGGGCGTTTTCTTTTCATTGTCGCAGATTTGCCTCAAAATTGGTTCAGCACAAAAATGGATGCTGTACAACTGTATCCCGCATATTTTGTTCAAGATAACTTTTCTTTGCGAAAGTTAGATTTTTTTTATGAAGGTTAGTCTTTTTTTGTTTTTATTCACAAATTTATTTGAGTTTCCATGGGCAACAACGTTATGCCAAGGGCAAGGACAAGTTCACTGCTCTAACTTGTTCTCAACTGATTGCAAGAAATTTTGTTAATGTCATTTGCCTATGTAATGCTCATTTTCGCAGATCAAACTGCTTTTTCCGTCTGCACTCATTTTCAGTGGACTCATTCAGCGAACTCGCACCCGAGACTGCAGCGCTGGGTTCTGCGAAGTAATTTGAATGAATATAGATGCAACAGGTTTCTTTGAGTGTGCGTCTAACACGTATTCTTCACATTGAATCTGCTACTGTATTTATGACCGTGTCCTTAAATGTATCCACATTCCAGCTTATTTTTATTTTGACGTTTGAGTTTTCTTCAGTACTTTTCTCAACATCTGTGCTTGTTGAGCCGTACTCAAGACCATACATCTTGTCTTTTCCTATTACATTAATATATAAAACTGTTGATGCCGAGTGAGAATTCAAGGTACCGAATCTGTCGTGCGAGTTAAATAAGAACCAATAGAAAGCTCTACAAAGGAAATTTTGTTAAAGGAGGCTGTATAAGCATTAAAATAGCACATGCCATGCTAAAAAAAAAAATACAAATTCTTGTTAGGTATGCAAGGATGACACTGCTGTTTCTGATGTGTCACAAAAAAATCAGTGCCATACAGTGTTCCTTATGGAAGTACAAACTGTCGAATTCAAAGCCCAGAAGTTTTATTCAAGAATGTTCCTCAATACAAATGTATTTAGAGATCTGAGCCACTGACTCATACATGACTATGTGGCGAACATTCATTTTCATGTGCATTATAGTTTACAAGGTCAAGTCTGCATTGATTTATTGCATTCATGCTGAAACTGGGAGGGGTTCTCTGGGTATGAATAAAGATATAAACATTTCTTAAAATCAAAACATTTGAGAACAGACTATACGGCTCTGCATTGCAGTAGTAGTTTTATTTGTAGTCTTTACAGTTGAATTTGAATATTTGACAGAAGTCTCTCAGGTTGGGGCGAAAGAGGGTTAAATGAATGCATTTGATCATTCGCCTTAATTCGGTGCCCATCATTTTAACGCCTACGTGGCCTTGTCCTGGGGGGTGACTGTGACTAAAATAAGAGGATCTATGTGCTGATCACGAAAGAATATGCTAGCCATTCTAATGTAGCTCTGCCAAGTACTTGATTGTGATTTGTTTTTATTTTCAGCTACTTGGGTGCCTCAAGATCTGGAGATCCTAGTGGCCACAAGCTTGGACTCAATCTTTTTCTGTGGTCTGGCCAGGACCATGGGGGAGATAATCCCAGCAACAAGAGCATCGCAGTATCTCCCTGCCTATGACTTTCGATCAGCGTCACGACAGGGGAGTCCTCGTGCCACCAGGTGTTAGGTATGCCACTTGAAATAAGCATTTTTCTTACCTATTACTAGAACAGCAAAAGCACTACTAAGCCTAAAATGCAAAAAAACATATTCAAATATTGGGTTGGATGGAGTTCCAATTACAAAAAGGAGTCTGCAGACATGATTAACATGTGAACTTAAAGCCCGCGGATGTAGGTTCGACGGTGTCACAGAAATAACTTCCCGCAGATCGCCTTGTTCGTGCTTTACCCAAACAAATTCTTAAAATAATCATTGTGTTTCGTTGGTGTCATCAATTTTATGTCCCTACCACACCCAGCAGTCGGGACATGTGAAATATAAAAAAACAGGAACTTGCACGTTCAGCTTAAGAAAAAAATTCAGTGCAGGCCTATATTCATGGTTCACATATGTGTAATTGCTCTTCATAATGAAGTGAAAACTGCTTAAATTGTGGCCCACTACAGGCTTTCTATTAGTGTTAAAAAGTGTGATAGAAAACATGATTGCGCTTGGAAGATGGGGACATAGGAAGGACAGACACAACAGAGCGCTAACATTCAACTGATTTAATTCAAGAACCTCAGCGTAGAAACGAACTTTGTCACCGCACCACATCTCAACCAATCCGTTCTGCCACGGACCGCAAGTATGCCAACTCCTTATCCGCCAAGTCAATTGACGCCATACTGACACAACTTGTGCCGGAACTATTTATAGTGTCAGCCTCCATAATCTCGCTAACAGTCCTATCTTTGTGCCTCTCAAGAACAGTAGACGAAGCAAATAATTGTTTGCACCCTCAGTCATGACAGTGACACGACAGATCATCACTGCGAGTGCAAACCATTATTTGCTTTGTCTACTGTTCTTGCTAGGCACAAAGATATGATGGAGGCTGATGCTATAAATAGTTCTGGCACGTGTTGTGTCAGTGTGGCGTCAATTGACTTGGCGGATAAGGAGTTGGCGTACTTGCGGTCCGTGGCAGGGCCACGGATTGGTTGAGATGTGGTGCGGTGACGCAGTGTGTTTTTACGCTGAGGTTCTTGAATTAAATCAGTTGAAATTTAGCACTCGGTGGTGTCTGTCCTTCCTATGTCCCCGTCTTCAAAGCGCAATTATGTTTTCTAACGTACCGTACCAACTTGCCCAACAATCAGCACTCGTTAAAAAGTGCTATTGTGTTTTAAGCAGCTCGCACCAAATATTTTCTTGAAATACATAGGTTCATGAAAATTATTATGTAGATGTTGGCAGACAGTCATGGTGAGGCCAATCTTTAATGCCAAGTGGTCCACTTATTCAGAGTTAATTGAGTTTGTAAATATTGTAGGTCGCAAATTAAATTTTTATGGTATGCAATGGGCACAATCATCCGTAATGACTAGCTCTACCTAGGGGAACTTCATACGTTTACTACGGCAAGATGGTTTCGAAAAACAAAGTATTTAGTTTATTCAACTCCTGCACTAACCTTGTCTTTAGAATCTTTTTATATTCTTTGCGATGCTGAGATAAGATTCTGGAAATAGTTTTTCTAGAACTACTCTAGATATTTCCAGTTCATCATTTTTCTCGCAAAGCATTCGAAAGAGCCAAACCCTGTAATGTACGGAGGGAATTCACAGAATGATGCGACTGACAGTTTGGAACATTCGGCACTGTAACAGTAATAATGACATGTCACTTATGTAATGCTCATTATCGCAGATCAAACTGCTTTTTCCGTCTACACTCATTTTCAGTAGACTCATCCAGCGAACTTCCACCTGAGACTGCAGCGCTGGGTTCTGCAAAGTAATTTGAATGAATAATGATGCAACAGGTTTCTATGAGCGTGCGTCTAACACATATTCTTTATATTGAATCTGCTAACTGTATTCATGACCATGTCCATAATTGTATCCACATTCCAGCTTATTTTTATTTTGACATTTGAGTTGTCCTCAGTACTTTTCTCAACATCTGTGCTTGTTGAACCGTACTCAAGTCCATACATCTTGTCTTTCGCTATTACATTAATATATAAAACTGTTGATGCCGAGTGAGAATTCAAGGTACCGAATCTGTCGTGCGAGCTAAATAAGAACCAATAAAAAGCTATACAAAGGAAATTTTGTTAAAGGAGGCTGTATGGGCATTAGAATAGCACATGCCATGCTAAAAAAAAAAATACAAATTCTTGTTAGGTATGCAAGGATGACAGTGTTGTGCTGTTTCTGATGTGTCACAAAAAACAAAAAAAAATCAGTGCCATACAGTGTTCCTTATGGAAGTACAAACTGTTGAATTCGAAGCCCAGAAGTTTTATTCAGGAATGTTCCTCAATACAAATGTATTTTGAGATCTGAGCCACTGACTGATACATGACTATGTGGCAAACATTCATTTTTATGTGCATTATTGTTTAGTAGGTCTAGTCTGCATTGATTTATTGCATTCATGCTGAAACTGGGACGGGTTCTCTGGGTATGAATAAAGAGATAAACATTTCTTGATATCAAAACATTTGAGAACGGACAAAAGGAAGGATCTGAGAACGGTATCTTAGATTCTCTTCTTTTTCTTACAGTATATCTAATGTTCACTTTATTTCACCTGATGCATTTAGTTTTTAGCGCAGCTGTTAGCACCCGTTTCCGCGTTTCGCGGCGTCGCTGTCGGCGTAACCGTTTAACTAAACTTGGCAGGAAATTGAATTAATGTTGTGGTGATGTGACGTTAATATTTCCGCTAAGTCTAGCTGAGAAACTGAATGTTTTTATGGATGACGTGACACGGTCATGCGACGTCATTTTCCCCGCTACTTTTAGCGGAAAAACTGCATTTGTGTTGAGGTTATGTGACATCAATTTCCGCGCTAAATTTATTGGGAAACTTAACCCGCTAAATTTAGTGGGGAAATTTCCCCCTAAATCGGAGGGAGCAGAAGAGGAGGAGGGGAGGGGAAGGAGGGGCATACCCTCCCATCTTCCTCTTCGAGAGCTGTACTGTATTTTCTCATTACAGAGAATTGTAAACGTCTCATATTTCATCTCATGTTTTTTCAACTTTTATATTGCAGGTGCGCTTGCAGCACAAATCTGGGTTGTGCTGATCCTCTACGCACAAGTTAGGAACTCCTGAGTGACAAGAGTGGGAGTTTGGTCTGACAGCTCAAGGGACACCATTGTTCAGTATTGAATTTTTAATTATCTTCTTTTGAGCAAAGTTAAGCTTTGCTGCATGCAGTTCTTCTAAAAATAAATACCTGCAACCAAATTTACCAGGTCACGACATTTTGCCTCTGCTCTTAGTGCTCCTGGTGAGCCTCAGATAAGAGCTTACTGGTGTGCAAACATCATAATTGTTTGAAACCACTCACTGATGTAGAGACTCATTGACATCCGGCATTCCAATGAAACGCTGGATATCCACAAGTCTTTCTTGAACAATGCAAGCGAGAAAGGAAGCATACAATCATATTGTATTGGGGGACATTCTACAGAGTGTTTTTTTTGTATATTTTACAGATTTTTTAAAAAAAGCTGTAAAAGCTACATTTACGCAGTCTGTACATGTGAGTTATATGGCCAGGGCGGCATGGTATAAAAGGCTAATTTGTAATGATCAGTCAGCTTATTACAGAGATGTGCCAGACTTCTTTCAGAAAACTAGATGGAGGTTCATTCTCGCGTGGTTTTATCCCGCGAATCTGAATATCCCGTTCGTTTTCCACAAAGATATAACTAAACGTGAGAAAACACAAAAAAAACATCCTACCAATAGTGAAATCGTAAGAAGACCTTTCAGCCGCCAAGTGTGTGTCGCTTAAGGGCCGCGCGTCCAGTCGCAAGTTTTCTAGGTATATTCTCCCGCATTGGCACCAGTCGTGACACATTTTTCTGCCCCTTTAAAAAATAGCATGTGCGTGCATAGCTTTCATAGGCGCTGAAGATGCGTGAACAAAGATTTTGAAAGCTGCTCTTGTGACGTCGCTCTCTAGGGAAGTGCTTTCAAAGCGCTTTAAAAATGACTCTATGCAGCCTCGATTAATTAAATTGGCAAATAATTTTGATATTTGAGATTCTGGAGGTCAAATGAAGAAGATTTAAAAGTGTTTTCTCAAATACAAAACCGCTTCAGCCTCTCTCTAAGTATAGTATGTTCCTGAAATTTTTAATCAGTGAAAATAGACCCATGGTTCCAATTAGAAACTTCTAAGCATCATCAAAACACACTAAATCAATTTTCTTTGTGAAGATATAAGACAAGAGCAGCATTTTATGGTGTTCTAAAAAAATGGTCAATTTGGACGCGTTTCCAGACTTCGGTTTCTTACCAGAGCGCACCTTTGCACCTACGGTCCTGCTGCCCGGTGGCCGCAGTGCGAAGCCGCCCCCTCGCCTCCCTCGTAGGATGGAGGGAAGCAAGGCGCACGTGTGTTGCGCGTCTAAGCCCCTGGGGAACAGGACCGTGGGCGCAAAGATGAGCTCTGATAAGAAACTGAAACCTAGAAACTCGTCCAAATAAAGCATTTTTACAGAACGCGTAAAATGCTACCCCTGCATTATATCCTTCTAAAAAGAGTTGATTTTGTGGTTTTCAGTGACTCAGCAAGTTTCCAATAGAAACCATAGTTTCATTTTCACTAATTAAAAAGTTAATTAACAAATTGTATTTAATTATCTGACTGATCGTTACGACTAGGTCCCTATACTACGTACGCCTGGCCATATAACTCGCCTGCACAAATCGCATTAATTTAGCTTTCACGACCTTTCTAAACATATATGTAAAGCTTAAAACTAAATTGCCGTGTACAACAGTGAAAAGGCGAAACCACCATGTTGGAGCCATATGGCTCCAACATGCCGGTATCGCCTTTTCGCTGGTATAGGATGTCCCATATTACGTTATCCATGTATGGTTCCGTCCGCCTACGTGGTTCCGCCATAATCCACTACGCCGGTATAGGACGTCCCATAATACGACACGCTTGTATGGTTCCGCCTACCTGTATCGTTCCGCCGTAATCCACTATACTGGAGCTGCCTTTTCGCTTGTATAGGATGTCCCATATTACGGTTACGCTTGTATGAGCCTTTTCCATCATCTTTCCATTATCGATATTTTCCAACAGGGGTGCCACATCCACATAATAAAACCAGTTCTGATCCAGCTATATAACTGCATATTCTCAAGTGGTATTATTCCTGAAAAACTTAAGACTGCTATTGTGCGACCAATATATAAGAAGGGCGAGAAAAATAAATTACTTAATTATGGACCCGTTTGTATACTCTCGGTAGTTAATTATATAATGGAAAAATACATCAATAAAATACTTCGGAGTTTTATCGCGAAACATAACATATTAATTGACACGCAATATGGCTTCAGAGAAAAAATGGGAACTTCAGATTTTTTGGAAGACTTTTTTGATTACGTATATGAAAACATTGACTGTACAAAATATGTATTAGCTGTTTTTATAGATTTTACACGGGCATTTGAAACGATAAATCACTATTTTATTAGACCGATTGTACAGCATAGGGATTCGGGGAAAAGTGCATGACTTGTTACAAAATTATCTTCTAGACAGATATCAAATAGTGCGACTAGGATCGAAATATAGTAGAACAATTAGAGTAAAACAAGGAGTACCGCAAGGTACAGTTCTGGGCCCCCTACTGTTTAATTTATATATCAATGAAATTGCGCAAGTAAAACTAACAAGCAAATTATTTCAGTTTGCAGATGACACAGTAATTGTATACGCCCCCAAAAATTATGAAGTTGCCGTTCGAGAAGTACAAGAAGACATTCACAATATTTTTCAGTGGTACTGTAGAAATCAGATTATCGTAAATACTTCAAAAACTCAAACAATGTGCTTTAGAGATCCCAGAAAAATACTATTAACTGAATTACCCATTAAAATGCACAATAAAAATTGTAATAACTGTTCATGCCTACCAATTGAGTATGTAAAAAATGTAAAATACCTTGGAATGTATATAGACCAACATCTTAAATGGGACTCACACATAGAGCAAGTTTGCAAAAAATTGAGGACACTGATGGCCTATACGTTTCACATTCAAGATATGGTCCCCCAATCTGTACTTAAAATGATTTATAACTCGTTAGGAAAATCTGTAATTCAATATGGAATAACTGTTTATGGGCACTGTGCCAAATAACTACAAAGAAAAGTTGAAACTCTCCAAAAACAGATATTCAGAAGAATCGGTTGCCAAATCAAAAAGAGAAGCGATTTAATAGATGACATACATAGAGAAATAGGCGTATATTATTTTAGTGATCAATTGAAATATGACATAATCACAAAATTCTTTTTAATCAACAACCACAAAATAGAAACCCCGCAGGGGGCACCTGTGAAAGCAGGTGTTTGGAGAGTGGCGTCTCCACGGACCCCGAGCCATGCGGGTTCACCCGCCCACGTCTGGCTGTGCGTGGCTTTCCCGTGTCTGGCGAAAAGGGCATCCTGGTGGTTGAGTCGAGCCCGGGGTAGGTTTGGACCCTTCGGGGCCCCCCGGGCGAGGCAATACACCACTTCGGCCCCCGCTTCTCATAGACGGGAGTCCTGGTAAGGCTTGGCCAGATGATTCAGTCTAGTCGCCACTTCTACTATCCCCTCTCTACTTTCACCCTTGTCTTCATCTCCTTTTTACTCTTCTCATTTCTCTTCTTTCCTTTTTCAACTTCTTTGGCGGCAAGGGCTAACCTTGGGTGGCGACAGACCCCTTGTCCAGAACCACACTTGGGTATAGTTCCTGGGCAGTGCTAATAGCATAACGTTTCCAGCAAAGCCCTTTTTGTTATGGTGCGGTATCTATTCCCATGTTGGGCTCTGTGGTGGGCGGCACACCACAGGTTCCGAACAAACTTCGCCTCTTATGGCAACCCCCCAAACCAAAACCCCCAGTTCTGGACGTGCCGCTAAGAGGCATCGTCCCGAACGAACAGTCATAGTCAAAGATAAGGAGGATGAAACATTTTCAAGATTTATGGTGATTCACTCTGAGGTCCTTGACAAACCTCTATCTAAGATATCACCGTTTCTGGTTGCGAAGGTTCTCGACAGTCAGATTGGTTGTGATTATAAAGCAAAGAAACTGCATTCTGGTGACCTCCTTGTTGAAGTTGCAAAAAAGTCCCAGAGCATTACTCTTCTAAAATTGACATCTCTAGGTGACATACAAATAACAGTGAGCACACACAGAACCCTCAACACCATTCGAGGAGTGATTTCAGAAGATGATCTACTTTCCAGCAGTGAAGACGAGATCTTGGAAGGCCTGCGGGCATCTCAAGTAGTGGCGGTCAAACGCATTATGACGAGGCGTGATGGTGCAGAGGTGAAAACTAAGCACCTTATCCTGACGTTTGAACGTCACACGCTTCCTGCACTCGTCAAAGCTGGCTACCTGAACTGCCGTGTCAGACCGTACGTCCCGAACCCACAGTGATGCTTCCGTTGCCAGCGTTTTGGTCACGGATCGCGAAGCTGTCGGGGGGGCACCTGTGAAAGCAGGTGTTTGGAGTGTGGCGTCTCCACGGACCCTGAGCCATGCGGGTTCGCCCGCCCACGTCTGGCTGTGCGTGGCTTTCCCGTGTCTGGGGAAAAGGGAATCCTGGTGGTTGAGCCGAGCCCGGGGCAGGTTTGGACCCTTCGGGGCCCCCCGGGTGAGGCAATACACCACTTCGGCCCCTGCTTCTCATAGACGGGAGTCCTGGTAAGGCCCGGCCAGGATGATTCAGTCTAGTTGCCATTTCTTCTACTATCCCCTCCGATCTCTCACTTTTACCTTTCCTGTTTCCTTTACTTCTGTTTCACTTATCTCACTCCTTTTTCACCCCTTTTTGGCGGCAAGGGCTAACCTTGGGTGGCAATGGACCTCTGTCTTGACCCACACTTGGGTATAGTTTCCCGGCAGCACTGTTAGCGTAACGTCTCCAGCCAAGCCCTTCTTGTTATGGTGCGTTACCTAACCCCTTGTTGGGCTCGGTGGTGGGCGGTGCACCGCGGATTCTGAACACTCTTTGCCCTCCTATGGCGCCCCACCCATCTAAACCCCGTTCAGGGCAAGGCTTTAAAAGGCGTTGTCTTGAACCCAAGACCACTGACAAAGATCCTGAAATCGAAACATTTACAAAGTTTTTTGTTGTTCATTCGCTCGATGAGCATAAACCTGTTGCAAAGCTGTCGCCTTTTGTTGTTGCCAAGGTACTAGAAAACCTTGTCGGGTTCTCCTACAAGGCTAAAAAGCAGCACTCCGGAGACCTCTTAGTGGAGGTAACCACCAAAAAACAAAGTGAAGCGATCCTGAAGTTGACAAGTTTTCTTGATGTCAAAGTGTCAGTTAGCCCTCACCGCACGCTCAACACCATCCGTGGGGTCCTCTCCGAGGATGACTTCTTGCACACTAGTGAGGAAGAACTCCTCGAAGGACTCCAGGGTGTTGGTGTTGTTGCTGTTAAGCGCATTATATTCCGAAAAAATGGTGAGGAAATCCCTTCCAAACACGTTATTCTTACATTTGAACGACACACACTGCCAGAAACCATCAAGGCAGGATACCTTAATTGCCGCATCCGCCCCTATGTCCCCAACCCCCAGCGGTGCTTCCGTTGCCAGCGCTTTGGCCACGGATCGGGCAGCTGTCGAGGGAGAGAGACTTGCGCAAAGTGTGGCAGCCACGACCATGTAGCCGACATCTGTGAAGATGCCATTTCCTGCGCCAACTGCAAGGGTCCTCACCCTGCCTACTCTCGCTCTTGCCCCTTGTGGCGACAAGAGAAAGAAATCCTTACTCTAAGAGCCAAAGAAAACATATCGTATCCCGAGGCAAAACAAAGAGTCTTTTTTCTTTCTAAAGGCACATACTCCGACGCGGTGCGCAGGGGCCCTCCACCGCTAACGGAATCGAAGGCCACCCAGGTCTCGCCTGAAGCCCTGGCAGTGGCCCTTCGGGCCCCCACCCCCTCGCAGGGGCAGCAGCTCTCCCCACTTTCTGGAGGGAGCACACTAGCTGCCCTCAAGTCTAAGGACAGGCAGGCAATGCCATTGCCTGTCCTTACTTCGACGCCTTCCCCCGGTGAGAAGGGGCGACATTCTCGCCCCAACTCACTGGAGAGGGCTTCCTCCAAAGAGCGGCACAACTCCCGTGCTGCTCCCCTAGTACCCAAGGGGTCGGAGCAGGCAGAGTGTAAAGACGCTCTACCCAGCACCTCCGCTGCCTCCTCGGCTGGTCGCGGCCGGGGCCTGGCTTCCCGTGATCCGAGTCGAAAGAAAACGCTGGCTAACACCAGCGACACAACTCAAGAGGCAGACTTGTCCATGGAGTTAGACGATTTGGCTGCTCCCGCTTCTGACCCGGATAGTATGGAGTGGCAGACGCAGACCCGTGCAGGGAAGAACAAAAAACCGGTTACTGCGCCATAGTAATCCAAGTGGTCTCTCTCCTGAGTTTTAACCTTATTTTCCGACATATACAAATTTTATAAATGACAAAAGTAAATTTTATGCAATGGAACTGTCGCGGACTTTTAAGAAATATTGATGATCTAAATCATTTCATGGATGAGCTTCGGCCGATAGCTCTTGCTCTTCAGGAAACTCATCTTCATGACCGCTCTCCTCATATTTTAAGACGTCACCGGGTTTTTAGAAAAGACCGTCTTAGTGACACTCCCTCTGGTGGCGTGGCAGTGGTTGTACAGGGTGGGGTCGCCTGCTCTGAGGTCCCACTCTGCACACCACTTGAAGCCGTGGCAGTGCGCCTTCTTTTAGACCGCCTCATAACTGTAGTATCACTTTATTTACCACCTAACACTCCATTACATCTTGGTGAATTGCAGGGTCTTGTAGGTCAACTCCCACAACTCTTTATGATTCTAGGCGATTTTAATGCCCATCACCCCCTATGGGGTAGTATTCGTCAAGACACTCGTGGAGGTGTAGTTGAACGTTTTTTATTGGCATCTGGGCTATGCCTTCTTAATGGGAGAGAGCCAACATTTTTCAGTGCAGCTCACACCACATTTACATCCATAGATCTGTCGATCTCATCCCCCTCATTGTTTCCTTGCTTTACATGGAATGTTCTCAACAACCCTTTTGGCAGTGATCACTTTCCGATTGTTTTAGAGAGCGTTGTTCAGCTGCCCTCACTTTTGAAACGTATCCCTAGGTGGAAGTTAGATAAAGCTGACTGGTCACTTTTTGGGTTACATTCCACCTTGGACCCTTCTCTGCTTTCTTCTATGTCACCCGAAGATGCTACACTGTATATTACTGAGCAGATACTAAATGCTGCTGAGGTGTCTATTCCACGAACCTCTGGTAATGTGCCAAAAAAATGCAAACCATGGTGGAACAAGGAGTGTGCCACAACTTTAGCGGATCAAAACAGGGCTTGGGGCAAACTTCGTAGATATCCCACATCATGTAATCTCGCAGAGTTCAGGCAGAGGAAAGCTAAAGCCCGTTGGACCAGGAAGCAGTCGAAATGGAAATCCTGGATGAAGTATGTTTCTTCTATACATAGCTTTGTGCCTGCCAAAGAGGTTTGGGATAGATACAGGAAAATAAATGGAGATTATAGGTGCTTTGCAATTCCCACTTTTGATGCCCCTTCCTCATCTTTAGTTGACATCGGCAACATCCTTGGTGAACATTTTTATAACACATCCAGCTCGGCAAACTACAGTGATTCGTTCAGTAGATTTAAATCTCGTGCAGAGCGACAAAACATCTCCATGTCTGGAGGAGACTCTGAGCCTTATAACCAGCCTTTTACGCTGTGTGAACTTGAAATGGCACTTGACATAACGAGGGTTTCTGCTCCAGGGCCCGATGCAGTTCATTATGAAATGCTTCGTCGCCTTTCTCCTGAGTCCCTGAAAAGTCTTCTCGTGTTCTTCAATTTATTGTGGAAAAAAGCCTGCTTTCCCCATGCCTGGAAGCATGCACATGTCATCCCGCTCCTAAAGCCACAGAAAGACCCTTCACTACCATCAAGCTACCGTCCTATTGCTCTGACGAGCTGTGTCGGGAAAACATTTGAAAGACTTATAAACAGGCGGTTAATATACATATTAGAAAGCCAAAAGGTCCTTGACAAAAATCAGTGCGGGTTTCGCCGAGGTCGATCTACTCTCGATAATTTGGTTCGCCTGGAAACCGTTATACGCGAGGCATTTGTGAACAAGCAGCACTGTGTTGCAGTGTTTTTTGACTTAGACAAGGCGTATGATACCACTTGGAGATATGGTATCCTGAAAGACTTGTATGCTTGCAATATCCGTGGTAGGATGTTGCAATGCATTAAGAACTTTCTAACAAACAGAACCTTTCAAGTCCGGCTTGGCAGCACCCTGTCTAAACCTTTTGTTCAAGAAAACGGAGTCCCACAGGGAGGCATTTTGAGCGTCACTTTGTTTGTACTGAAAATGAATTCTCTCGCACGAATGCTACATCGGTCCATTTCCTACTCTCTTTATGCTGACGATATACAGATCCCCTCATCTTCTTGCAATCTTTCTAGTTGTGAGCGGCAGTTACAACTAGCTATAAACAAACTTTGTAAGTGGGCAGACGAAAATAGTTTCAAGTTCTCTGTTGCAAAGACAATCTGTGTGCCTTTTTCCCTACGTCGCGGGCTTTCCTTAGACCCAGCTTTGGAACTAAACGGTACTCTGATCCCTGTTAGGAAGGAGCACAGGTTTCTTGGTGTCATATTTGACAAAAAACTTACCTTCATTCCCCACCTGAAATTTCTCAAGGAAATTTGCCTTCGTTCCACAAACCTTCTGAAAGTTTTGGCTCATAAATCATGGGGGTCAGATCGGAAATGTCTGTTGCATTTGTACACCGCGCATGTGCGATCTCGTCTTGATTATGGCGCCGTGGTGTACGGATCGGCTCGCCCATCTGCTCTCAAGATGTTGGATCCTGTACATCATCTTGGCTTGCGTTTGGCAACAGGTGCTTTTCGGACATCGCCTGTACTTAGTTTGTATGCGGAATCAAATGAAATGCCGCTGTGTAAAAGACGTCAATACCTCAGCCTAACCTACGCGTCTAGGATCCTAGCAAACCCTGATCACCCAACGTATCATTCCGTACAAAGATCTCAATTCCACCGAATCTTTGAAAATAAGCCAAGCATTGTCAGACCCTTGAGTTTTCGTATAGAGCAATTTTGTTCCTCACTTCAACTTCATCTGGACGAACTTAACCTAATTCAGAACACAGTCTGCGTGGCACCCTGGAATGTGGTGCGTGTTTTTTGTGACTGGACTTTCACTAAGTTTAATAAGAATAGCATATCAGCTCTTGTGATTCAGCAGAAATTCCTTGACCTAGAAGAGAAATATAAAGATTATGCTCACTTTTACACAGACGGTGCCAAGACTTCATCATTTGTCGGGTGTGCCGTGCATTCAGGTCGTTTTGTAAAAGTTAAACGTCTAGAGGAATTTGCGAGTATATTTACTGCTGAAGTCTATGCTGTGTCTTTTGCATTGGATTATATCCTGAAAACTAAAACTAGACGGGCCGTAATATTTGTGGACTCTCAAAGTGCCATTACTGCAATATGCTCTCTAAAAGCCACTAAGAATATGCTTGTGGAACAGGTGCGAAGTAAACTTAACGGAGCTTTACGTAAAGGTCACAATATAAAATTCTGCTGGGTTCCGAGTCATGTGGGACTAAAGGGTAATGAGGAGGCAGACAGGCTCGCTGCATCTTCAGGTAACTACTCTAAATATCAAGCAAGCTTGCCCTATCAGGATATCAAATCATTAATTAAGTCATCACTTTTTAGTTTGTGGCAGACAGAGTGGGCCATGGAGACTAATAACAAGCTCCATGTAAGCAAACCAGTCCTTGGGTGTTGGGAAAGCTCCTCACTTAAGAACCGCTTTCACGAAGTTGTATTGTGCCGGCTTCGAATTGGGCACTCCTTCCTTACACACAGATATCTCCTTTGTGGGGAGGATCCACCAGTTTGTGAGCACTGTGGAGACAATCTTACTATTCTTCATATTTTGTGTATCTGCCCGGAATTCGACAATGAACGACGCACTCATTTTCCAGAGTTTTTTAGATTTTGTGTTCCGTTTCATCCCGCTCTTTTGCTGGGAAAGCACCCTCTCGTTCCTCTTGATCGAGTTTTATCATATATTACTAGTACTGCCCTTATACACCAGATCTAGTCCCGGTTGTTTCCAGGATCGCCTTTTTGTAATGAGGTAACCATAGGAGTTTCATTAGTTAACTTAGTCTGGCGCAGTATGGCCTCCGTTGCTGTTGCGCCAAAAAACCCGCAAACAACAACAGCGAAGCTGTCGGGGGAGGGAGACGTGTGCAAAGTGTGGGAGCCACGACCATGTGGCCGACATCTGTGAAGGTTCAGTTGCCTGCGCTAACTGCAGGGGTCCTCACCCTGCTTACTCTCGCTCCTGCCCGCTGTGGCGACAAGAAAAGGAAATACTTGCCTTACGAGCCAAAGAGAACTTATCGTACCCTGAAGCAAAACAAAGGTTCTCTTTCATTTCCAAAGGTGCCTACTCCGATGCGGTGCGCAGGGGCCCTGCACCGCGTACGGAATCCAGGGCCACTCAGTGCTCTCTTGAGGACTTGACAGGCCCCTTTCAGGCCCCGAAACAATCTGCGGGGAAGCAGGGTGCCCCAGGTAACGCTGGGAGCACACAGACTCCCCAGTCGATTCAGGCACGAGCTCCGGCTGACCGGCAGCCTTGTGCCAGTGGCTCTTCTCAAGATAGAGAGCGAGGCCGTCGTTCCAATTCCTCGGAGGCGGCCCGCCTTGTTAGGGAGCAGCAGGGCCCACCTGCTGCTCCATCAACGTCAAAAGATGTTGAAAGCGTGAATGTGGGAGGGTCCCGGCCTGGTACGTCGAAGTCTTCTTCGGCGGGATCTGCCCGCGGCCGCAAACTGGTGGCTCAGGTCTCCGACCACGTCGGAACTGGCAAACCTGCATCCAAGGTTCAGGATGCAGTGGGAACTGTTGACATTGCCGACTCTTCAGGTCCCTCCTCGGATCAGGAGGACATGGAATAGCAAACCGCTAAATCAAAACAAAAAGGAAAAAAGCCGGTGGTTCCTCCTTAGGGTGTAGCAAATGTAGAACTGCTTTAGTTCATTTATGAAATCTTTTGTCCTTTAAAATGGGCTCTGTAATTCTTCAGTGGAACTGCCGAGGCTTATTCGCTAACCTTACAGATGTTGAGTTCCTTTTAGAAGAGTATAAGGCATCTGCCTTACGCTTGCAGGAAACACACTTGAATACATCTCATACTAACTTTCTGAGACGCTACAGTGTGTCTCGTAAAGACCACCCTAGCACGTCCATTTCTTGTGGCGGCGTTGCGGTGGTGCTTCGAAAACATATTCCGTGTGCAGAGGTTCCGGTTCAGACGCCACTCCAAGCTATCGCTGTTCGTCTCTTGTTGCATAAAGCCATAACTGTATGCTCAGTGTATTTTCCACCTTCTCTTTCTTTGAAGCGACAAGATCTCGACTCTCTTTTAAGCCAACTTCCTGAGCTTTTTCTTTTACTCGGTGATTTTAACGCACATAGTACCCTCTGGGGAAGTGATCATACAGATACACGTGGAAAGATAATCGAATCCATATTATTTTCACAACCACTATGCATTTTTAATACTGGCCATCCTACATATTTAAGTCCTTCATCCTTGTCATCTACATGCATCGATCTTTCTATTGGCAGTGCAAATCTTCTACCTGATTTTTCATGGACTGTTGATCAGAATCCCCATGGAAGTGACCATTTCCCCATTATTTTAAAATGTAACGACACTCCTCAGTCTTTACCTACACGCCATCCACGCTGGAAGTTTGAAAAAGCCGACTGGAACCTTTTTAAGCTGTCGTCACTCCTGGCCTGTTCTCGCCTCGATCAGCTTTCGATTGATGAGCTGAACCATCTTTTAGCATCCCATATTCTCACTGCAGCATCACTCTCAATCCCTCGGTCATCCGGACAGCTCCCTAGACGACCGAAACCATGGTGGAATGAAGACTGTAAAGAAAGTCGCAAACAGCAAAACAAAGCTTGGAGTGTTCTAAGACGTTACCCAACTCGGGATAACCTAATATCTTTCCGAAAAATGAAAGCTCGTGCTAGGTACATTCGTCGCAAAGCGAAACGCGAGAGCTGGCAAAAATGTGCGTCCTCTATCAATAGCAGTACTTCTCCCAAGGAAGTATGGGACAGGATTCATAAAGTAAACGGCTTATATCATGCTTTCACTATTCCACTTCTTTCCAGAAATGGAAAATGTCCAATCAATCTTGAAGCAGGGCAACATCCTTGGCGAGCATTTTGAATTCATTTCCAGCTCGCAGCATTACTCGCCTGCTTTTCTACAACATAAAAAGAAAGCTGAAAGTATGGTACTGAAAACATCTGGTGGTGAACGCGAAGCTTATAATGCCCCCTTTACCTTACACGAACTGAACATAGTGCTCCAAAATTCTAAGTCATCGGCTCCTGGTCCAGATGGTATTCATTACTATATGCTTCAGCATCTCCATCCTGCCACACTTGATATTGTTTTATACCTTTTTAATCGTATTTGGTTCGAGGGCTACTTTCCATTGGACTGGAGAATGGCAACAGTCATACCCATACTCAAGCCCGGTAAGGAGCCATCTTGTGCGGCTAGTTATAGGCCTATCGCTTTGACTAGCTGCTTTGGAAAGACTCTTGAACGAATAATTAATAGAAGACTGATGTATTTCCTTGAACTAAACAAACATCTAGATGTGAACCAGTGCGGCTATCGTTCGTCTCGGTCCACTCTTGACCATTTAGTACGGCTGGAGACAGTCGTGCGTGAGGCCTTCGTTCATAGGCAACATTGCTTATCTGTATTTTTCGACCTCAAAAAAGCCTATGATACAGCCTGGCGTTTTGGTACACTGAGGGACTTGTATGATATGGGTATCCGTGGTCGAATGCTTCGTACCATTGAGAGCTACCTCAGCAGGCGCACCTTTCGTGTTCAGATAGGAACAACTTTATCTAAAGTGTTTGTCCAGGAAAACGGCGTCCCTCAGGGAGGCGTTCTTAGTGTCACTTTGTTTATTGTCAAAATGAACTCCCTTGCATTGGCCATCCCCCCATCGGTGCAATATTCACTCTATGTAGACGACCTTCAGATCTCTGTGTCGTCTTGCAATCTGTCACTGTGTGAGCGACGAATTCAGCTAACTATCAATAAGCTATCAACCTGGGCCAATCAAAATGGGTTTAAGTTTTCCTCAGATAAAACAGTTTGTGTGTGCTTTTCTCGGAAACGCGGACTACTTCCAGAACCTGTTCTTGCACTAAACAATTCCACAGTTTCTGTGAAGCCTGAGCACAAGTTTCTAGGTCTTACATTTGACAGCAAACTAACCTTTGGTGCCCATATTAGGAATCTAAGATTAAAAGCTCACAAATCACTTGATATTCTCAAAGTACTGTCCCACCGATCCTGGGGTTCTGACCGGACGTGCCTTTTGAGGATATATCGCTCGATAGTGCGATCACGACTGGACTATGGCAGTATTGTTTACGGTTCAGCTAGGCCTTCCATTCTAAAAATGCTCGACCCTATTCATCATCTTGGGTTGCGATTGGCGACGGGTGCCTTTCGCACGTCTCCTGTGCCAAGTCTATGCAGAGGCCAACGAGCTGTCTCTTGAGAAGAGAAGATTTTCTCTGGGCTTTATGTATTCCCTGAGAGTCAGGTCCATCTCTGATCACCCTGCGCCAATGGCTGTGGAAGACATGCGCTCTGAAAGGGTGTTTCAGAACAAAGCCACAACTGTGCCTCCTTTCTCTATGAGATTGAAAAGTGCCTGTGAGAACATGGGACTCGATTGGAGGCCTCCTGTAGTGCAGTCTACTGTTGCAGGAGCACCTTGGGAGCACCATGTCAAGTGTGACCTGTCACTGACGCGATACAAGAAAGGTAATACTCCCAATGGTGTGTTTCTTCATGAATTCTTTGCACTGCAAAGTCAGTATGGCGAACATGTAAGCTTCTACACAGATGGTACAAAGACGGAATCTGCTGTTGGGTGTTCCATGATTGGCCCGACAGTTCAACTTGTTAGGCGAATCAACTCCTCTGCTTCTATTTTTACAGCAGAGCTCAATGGTCTGCTTCTTACCATAGACTTCATACTTGATAGAAAACTCTCTCGCTCCATCGTATACACTGACTCCCTCAGTGCATTGCATGCACTGTCGTCATTAACACCCCTCAAGCACTTCTTGCTCCTTGAACTGCGAAATAAGGTTGCTGCTGCCTCAAGACAAGGATATGAAATTATTTTTTCTGGATTCCCAGCCATGTGGGCATTCAAGGAAATGAGGCCGCAGATCGTGCAGCAAGTACTTGCGTAAAGCGAACCGTTGACCTCCAGAACATTCCTTATGCAGACTACAAAGGCCTTCTCAGGCGTCACGTTAAGTGAAAATGGCAGGCTGAATGGGATCAAGAAATCGGCAACAAGTTGCACATGATCAAACCTCTTTTGAGCGAATGGCAGAGTGCACGCCACCAGGAACGATTTTTTGAGGTTGTCCTTTGCCGGCTCAGGATTGGTCACACTCATCTGACTCATGGCTACCTCCTTCGTGGGAAAGATGCCCCCACTTGTGAGCAGTGTGACAATGCCTTAAGCATCCTACATATTCTAGTTGAATGTCCTGCTTATCACGAAGAACGTCTTTTGTATTTTTCGCAACTGTATCAAGAACAAGTCCCAATACACCCAGCTCTGCTCTTAAGTGATGATTCACTTGTGACACACACTAATGTTTTCAAATTTTTAGATAGTATCGGCCTTTTACACCGATTGTAGCTGTCTTAACCTACAGATCATGCCCATCATCCTTTTACCTTTTGGTACCCCCTTACCATCTTTTATCTGATCACTGGCTACTAAAGCCTCTTTTTTCTCTCTAAACCTTTTCCAGCAATAGTCTTGTTTTTGGCGCTCTATGGCCTTAGTAGCTTTTGCGCCATTAACACCAAATCAACCAACCAAAATAGGAATTGTTAAAGAAAGAACATTACGACCAAATAGGAAATATTTTGAGCCATTAATAAAGACAAAGTATGGAGAGTCTACAAGAAAATATTATGTGCCTAAACTTTTTAACGAACTACCTGAAGAGCTGATTGAGTGCAAAAATCCACATGCAATGAAAAAAATGGCAAGAATATGGATCAATGAACAGAAAAATTAAACAAAGTGCGAATTAATAAAAAGTGCCAACATACGACTGTAACCACTGTATGAATTATATGGATTATTGAAACAATGCTTTGAGATATATTACTAAATAGCAGTATGTGACTAATAGAGGCCTGTTCCACCGGTTATAACGCACGTGTATATATGAGCTGCTTCTTTTCTTATAATTTGTTTGGTTTGTTTAAACTCATAGAAAGAGTTAAAACTAAAAATCATGGTTGTTAGTCACCTGCCGCGTCCCACACACAAGCCTTCTTGGCTTACGTGGGTACAGAGCGAAATGTATTAAAAATAAATTGTATTGTATTGTATTGTATAACGCTTTTACAGCTATTGATTTGTCCCTATCATCACCATCGTTACTCCCATGTTTTTCATGGAAAGTTTTAAACAACCCTTTCGGCAGCGATCATTTTCCTATTTTAGAAAGCGTTAAACCGATTCCATCGATTCCGACTCGCCTTCCTAGGTGGAAGTTAGAGAATGCCGATTGGTCTATTTTTGAATTAGAGGCTGTGATTGATCCATCTTTGCTTCGTACTATGAGCCCCGACAATGCGACTGTTTATGTCACTGAATGTATAATCAGTGCAGCTTCAAATGCTATTCCTCAAACATCTGGACATCTCCTTAAGAGGTGCAAACCGTGGTGGACTAAGGAGTGCACAACCACTCGCAAGGACCATAATAAAGCTTGGGCAGTTTTTCGTCGGTACCCTACCGATCAAAACCTAATTGCATTCAAGAAAAGTAGGGCTAAGGCGAATTGGACACGAAAACAGGCTAAAAGGGTTTCATGGACCAAATATGCCTCTTCTATAAATAGCCTTGTTCCAGCGAAGGAAGTGTGGGACCGCCTGCGAAAAGTCTGAGGAGACTACCAACCCTTCCGAATCCCTCTTTTTCCCCTGCCTGCCGTATCTCTCAAAGATCAGGCAAATGTTCTTGGTATGCACTTCCAGCATGTATCTAGTTCTTCCAACTTTAGTGTAAAGTTTAAGAAGTTTCAGTCTACTGCTGAAAAGCAATCAATCTCGATGTCAGGATATGACCGGGCAGCTTACAATAGACCGTGCAGTGTGTGCGAACTGGAAGTTGCGCTGGGTGTAAAAAAGCAGTCTGCACCAGGTCCAGACAATATTCATTACGAAATGCTGAGGCACTTGTCTCCAGCATCATTAAGTCATTTGCTTATGTTTCTTAATCACCTATAGAAAGTAGCTGCTTTCCCTCGATGCTGGAAAAGCGCCCACATTATTCCTCTTCTGAAGCCTGGTAAAAAACCATCTCTTCCAGCGAGTTTCCGTCCCATTGCGCTCACTACTTGTCTTGGGAAGACTTATGAAAGGCTCATCAACCGGCGTCTGGTGTATTTTCTGGAGGAAGAAAATATTTTGGACATTAATCAGTGTGGATTTCGGGAGGGATGATCAGCCACAGACCATTTGGTTCGTTTGGAGACATTTATCCGTGAGGCATTTGTACATCGGCAGCATTGTGTCTCGGTATTCTTCGATCTGCAAAAGACCTATGATACCACATGGAGGTATGGAATTCTTCGGGATCTGCACAACTATGGAGTACGAGGCCGCATGCTCCAGTGTATACATAATGTTTTAAGCGACCTGACTTCTCAGGTCTGCTTGGGTTCTACACTATCTGATGTGTTCCCTCAGGAAAATGGAGTCCCCCAGGGAGGAGTTTTAAGTGTTACTCTGTTTGCTATAAAAATTAACAGTCTTGGGAGTGTGATACCACCGTCTGTGTTTTACTCATTGTATGTGGATGACGTACATATCTCTGTTTCTTCTTGCAACCTCTCCAGCTGTGAACGACAACTATAACTTACAGTCAATAGGATGAGCAAATGGGCAGATGAAAACGGCTTCACTTTTTCTCCCGAAAAACCTGTCTGCGTTCTATTTTCGCTCCGCCGGGGATTGTTCCTTGATCCTTCCTTGCATTTAAACTACATTAACATACCTGTTCGCCAGGAACGCAAATTTCTGGGCATAATTCTTGACAAGAAGCTCACTTTTGTACCTCATTTGAATGAATTTAAGCGCAAATGCTTTAAATCATCAAACATTCTCAAGGTGTTGTCCCACAATTCGCGGGGGTCCGACAGGCGCTGCCTCTTGCGACTCTAAAATTCCTTAGTTCGGTCTGGCCTCGACTATGGTGCAATTGTGTATGGATCTACTCGTCCATCTGCACTAAAGATGCTGGATCCGGTTCACCACTTGGGGCTCCGACTGGGTAGAGGTGCTTTTCGCACATCACCTCTGTCGAGTTTGTATGCAGAAACCTTTCAGATGTCTCTTGAGAAGCGTAGGCAGTACCTTAGCCTTTCTTATGCTTGCAGGGTCTATTCTGACCCGCAACATCCATCCTACACTACCATCCGTACCTGTCGATTCTCTCAACTTTTTGCAAACTAGCCACGTGTCGTGCGTCCTATTAACTTCCGCATTCAAAGCCTTTGTGCCTCCCTCCAGTTTCAACTGAATGATGTAGTCATACTAAAGCACAAAGAAAAAGTTGCTCCGTGGGACGAAGTGCCGATTTTCTGCGACTGGTCGCTCACAAAGTATGATAAACGGGCTATTTCCCCTCAAGCCCTGCAGCATGAGTTTGTCATTGCAGGAGACATATAGAGATTATACTGAATTCTATACTGATGGATCGAAATCTTCATCTTTTGTCGGTTGTGCCGTATATTCTGGTGCCTTCGCGAAAGCTTTGCGAATGGATGGTAGGGCAAGCATTTTTTCTGCAGAGCTTTATGCTGTCTCCCTAGCCATTGAACATATCATGAGTAAAAACATATTAAAGGCTATCCTCTTTGTCGATTCACAAAGCGTGATACAGGCTATTTCCTCTAGACTTCCAACAAAGAACCTTCTTGTACTACATATACTGTCTAAAATAAACCGGGCTCTCGAACTCGGACACACCACATTATTCTGCTGGGTGCCCAGTCATGTCGGAATTCTAGGGAATGAGCAAGCAGATAAACTGGCTGCAGGTGCAAAGGACTCGGCAACATCTCTTGGGTTACCCTATCAGGACCTTAGGCCACTTTGGAAGAAATCACTTTTGAAGGCATGGCAGTCGGAGTGGGATGGGGAGTGTAACAATATACTTCATGTCATTAAACCCATCTTGGCTCTGTGGGAGAGCTCGTTCCATAAGGAGCGTCGACTGGAGGTTCTATTATGCCGCCTGAGGATTGGCCATTCACTTTTGACTCATCTACATCTTCTTCCTGGCGACGACGAAAAGCTCTGTGCCCATTGTGGAGAAATACTGAGAGTTTTACATATTTTATGGATTTGTAGATTTTATCACCAACATCGCCGACAAAGTTTTCCTGAGCTTTTCAGAGATAACCTTCCATTTCATCCTATGTTTCTGCTTGGTGATCATCCTTTAGTGTCACTTCACCGTGTTTTTGACTTTCTTTGCCATGAAAACTCTCTAATATTGCCGCGCGCGCAGCTGGCCGAGTAGGCAGCACGCGCGTGGCCTAACGGTTATCGCGCTTGCGTTCCGTGCAGAAGGTCAGGGTTCGATTCCTGGCCGCGGCTACACATTTGTGTTGACACTGTAATGTGATGTTCTGGTGAATTCGAGAACCGTCTTGCTGATTCGAGGTTAGAATGTTCTACGCGCCGAACCTTCCACGCCGAACGATCCAGAAACCCACGAGGGTACATAAGGGATTCTGCAAGCCGAGCGGGATCGGTTTCGCCTCAGCGCTCGACTCGGCTGTCTCGCCGATTTCGACGCTCGCGCCGCTTTGTTATTATGTTCTATTCCCTTTTTGTTTTGGGCACAAGTTCGCCACATTAATCGTTTATTTGTTATTGTTTATTTATTGTTAATCTGGTCACGACCCGTGACATTTTGGTGGAGGTGCTGGGTAACCGCATGCCCGTGCAGCGCTCCCCCTCCCCCCCCCCCCCCCCCCCGAGTTCCCGCAGTGCAAGTCCGAACACAAGCCCCCAAGAACCCAACGAAGACCAGACCGAGATCCGATTAAGTCGCCGGAACCTTGGCCTGCCCCCGGAATTAGGACCCTTGCCACCCAGGACCAGGCAAACAAGGGAGACGACGATGGCCAACCAGTCGGAGACCCCGGCCGCTCCAGCCGTCGTTTACCTGCCCGTCGTACCGCGGACGGCTGCTCCATTCCACGGCGAGCAATACGAAGACGTCGAAGACTGGATTGACCAGTATGAACGCGTTGCCCGTCACAATCGCTGGACCGAGGAGCAGCGCCTGCACAACGTCTATTTTTCGCTTGAGGGTACCGCCAAGCACTGGTACGAGAATCATGAGTCCTCTTTGACGTCGTGGGACATTTTCAAGGCCTATCTCAAGGCTACGTTTAGCAACCACCACCGCCGAGAGAGCCGAGGACCTACTGCGAACCAGAACCCAGGGCCCCAACGAGAGCGTCACCGGCTTCGTAGAGGACGTTCTGCGCCTGAGTGCCCGCGCCGACCCTCGGGCTACCGAAAAGAAGAAACTACAAATTCTCATGCGCGGGGTGAGAGACGACATTTTCGGAGGCCTCGTCCGCAACCCGCCGGCAACCGTCGACGCCTTCGTCACCGAGGCAACAAACATCGAGCGCGCCCTCCAAGCGCGCGCTTCCCACTACCAGCGGCATCCAAGCTTGACTGCAACCGCTCTGCTTAGCGGCGAAAACGCTGATGGTACGGACACCCGCGAAATCATCCGGGAGGTCGTCCGGGAGGATATCCGCCGGTTGCTGCCAGCTGCAAACCGACCAGCGACGCTCTCCATCGCCGAGGTTGTGCGGGAAGAAGTTCAGAGAGCCATCCAACCAGAGGCTCCCGTCGCCGTGGCAGCCACCGAGGAGCCCACGTTGACTTACGCCGCAGTGGCCCGACGGCCACCGCCTCCTCCTCGCACCTATATCGCGCCGCCCCGACGTCAGTCTCCTGCGCCGCAACACGACAGACGCCACGACGACCAGGTCCAGTACACCTGCCAGGAGCCCCGCGTACCTCGAAAGACCGACGTGTGGCAAACACCCGACCGACGCCCTCTGTGTTTCCACTGCGGGGAAGCAGACCACACCTACCGCCGATGCCCATACCGACGACTTGGGCTGCGCGGGTTCCACCCGAACGATCCGCGCCCCCGTTATGGTGAACGACCTCGAGAGATCGACGAGTACCTGCGACGACCTCAGTCCCCCGAGCGTGCGTCCCGCCGAGAGTTCCGGTCACCTTCGCCACGACGTCCAGCTTCGCCGATGCACCGACCCCGACGTGAAAGCCTGTCGTCCCTCGCTCCTCGCCGGGGAAACTAGGCGCGGCAACCCCTGGAGGTGGAGTTGCCGAGGACGACCGACGCCAAGATCCTCCACGTACGTCGGAAGGCCCCCACTCGAACGCTACCAGAGACCGGAGCGGCGCTCCTGCAACGGTGAAGAATAACCTACACGTCGTTATCGACGGCCACGACGCGTCGGCCCTCGTCGACACCGGAGCAGACTACTCCGTCCTGAGTGGGAGGCTCTCCCAACGCCTTCGGAAAGTGACGACGCCGTGGGATGGCCCACAGATACGGACCGCCGGTGGGCACTTAATCACACCAGTCGGGATTTGCACTGCACCTGTCGAGATCCACAGTGACACGTGCCCTGTCAAGTTCATCGTTCTGCAAGACTGCTCGAGAGACGTTATCCTAGGAATGGACTTTCTTTGCGAGTATGGCGCCGTCATCGACCTCGGATAAAACCGGCTGACGCTAAGAAAACCTCCTCTAGCGCTGGAGGAACCCAAAGCGACGTCATCCGCGGTCCGAGTCCTCGGAAATCATGTGAACTTACCGCCGCGGTCCAGTGCTTTCGTACCCATCGGGATCGACGGGTCATTCTGCGGCGACGTTCTGCACTCTAAGCCCGGTCCCACTTAGGAAGAGGACATTTCTTAGATTTTTTCCCACTTAACTTTAAGGGGGGCGACGTACCTCTTAATATTACATGGGGATACTCCCTCTTAATTAAGTGAGACACCACCCCTCTTAAAGTAAGCGAGAAGGCGTCTCCCTTAAATTCGAGGTCAGTCCCATTTAGTAAGAGGGACATTTTTTAGATATTTTCCCCCTTAAATTTGGAGGGACGGTAGCCCGCTTAAAATGCAGGGGTCCATAGTCCCCCTTAACCGATCATTCACACTGGCAGCGGATCCGCGTTTGCAAAGCGGTTGCGAACGCGGTTGTATAAAGATCCAGTACAATTGCACGCGCACTCGATGACATCAAGTGCGCGTGCAATTGTACTAGATCTTCATACAACCGCGTTCGCAACCGCTTTGCGAACGCGGATCCGCTTCGAGTGTGAATGAGCGGCAAGTCGGGGTCGCATTGCTTTTACATCATACAAAATACCCTGCGCATACTTGTTCAATAACGAGTCACCACGATATCCGTGCCTCGTACGCCACGAGGCCACCAATCCAGATGTAGCTTTGTTACATGACATTCGAAGCACGGATGTCGCGGTGACTCGTTTCGGAACATGTCTGCGCAGGGTATATTGTGTGATGTATAAGCAGTTTGACCGCGGCTTTAGGTTATCTCTTTTATTTATTGTAGAATTTCTGCTCCTTCGTGTTTTGACTGCCAGCTGACATGCTGCTCTGCAGTGATGCAATTCGCGCACTTTCGCTGATATTGTTTAGAAAAAGTTATTCGATGCTGCGTAGCAGAATTGAATATCGATCGGTATATTCAGTTTGATAAACAAAATCAATATGAAAAATAAAACAGTAGCAATCTTTAAAAGTAAACACGTGTTTTATTTGCCATGACACAGTACAATATATATATAAAAATAGTAATTTTATAACGATGTTCTGGTAGCTTATACAGCTAAAAAAGACGTTAGAACGAAGCCAGAAATTGACGTTCCTTAGGAGCTATCACAGAAAAAATTTCGTGCTGCAAAGTGACTCTTTTTGGCTATCATAAGCAATAACACTGCGACCGTGCTGAAATTGCCTTTTTTCAGCCCCCCCTGTCCTCCCCCCCCCCCCCCCCGGATACCGCAAAAAATAACACTACACTCTAAAAAAAAAAAAAAGCCTGTGCGTCTACTTTTCCGTACAACACTTGGAAAGCCAATCACCATTACGCACGGCGGCAGCTCAGCGAATGTCAATGCCCAACCTATGATTTTAGAAAAAAAAATGCAGCCTGAGTTGAGATATTAAGCATATTAAGCAATGCAAGCGTGACTTTTTCTATTACTTAATGTCACAACTCAGACTGCGTTTTTTGGTCTAATCATATGTTTCGGCATCGTGAATCGCTGAGTTGCCTCCGTGAGTTACGGTGATTGGCTATCCAAGTGTTGTTCGGGAAAGTAGATTCATGGGTTTTTTAGAGTATAGTTACATTCTTTATAGCATTTAAATAATTTACGCGGCGTTTCTTGAAATCAGCAGAAGCTCAGAATTTCTGTTGTTTTTGAACTGCCATGAGCAATTTTCTCAGCTTCTCCGGCATAAATTGAATCGGAAACTCGTCATTTTGAACGAGCAGACACTGGAGGAGCCCAAGAGTTTGTCCGTATGCCGCAGGGTAGGAGAGTCCCCTTATGTAATAAATGCATAAGCACATGACTAGTGCCTCCTCCAGAGTCGTGCTAGAGGCGAGTTTTACTGACTGATCCCCGGAAACGATCTGTTTTTCCGAACCGAAGAAAATCTTCGGTCCTGGGACTCTTTCGTCTGGGGTACGCTCGTCCTGCAAGCAGCAATCAAAAATGTTCAGAAATTGTGGCAGCGTCAAAATTACATTTTTATATTTGCATCTGCTTTTTCACGTACCGTGGTGATGAGGGAACTCCTGGCTAATCGAGACCGGAGGTGGTCTTCAATGTTCAAAAACGTTGATGGATCGTCTTCGGAGAAGGCCCTTTTCACCTCCTCCAGTTTTGCCAGCATGGTCACCATAGTGCTTTCGAACCGAAGCTCCGCTTCCACCTTCAGCTGAATGAGAAACCATAGTGTTTTCTTTTAGATACAAAGAGAGGGAATTACAATGAAGGTAATGAAGCGTTTTCACCTTTTTTCAAGCAGGCGGTAGGAAACAAGTGCGAAAATAAAATGCAAACAGTTATTTGAAACCCAATCTGTAGTGACTGAATAGATCATCTAAAAAAGCATAACTATTAAATATTGTAGGTAATAAAGCAAGAATGTATAATTATATTGAACTTTATGGCCCCAAAAACGTATGTTTCTTTTTCATATAAATTTTCTAAATTAAAGTTCTAAAAAATTACATTAAGCCCAGGTCAAGATCAAACCCGTAAAATTATTTTTTGTGCGAGTACTGACTCGCACAAAACACAATTTTACGAAGTTTAACCTTCATTAGGGCTTAGTGTAATTTTGTAAAACTAATTTTAAGAAAAATATTATATAAAATCAGACATACGTTGTTGGTGCCATAAAGTTAAAAGTTTCCGGAGATCGAGGTTTGCTCAAAATTGTAGTCAAACGAACTTAAAGTATCCTACAGCGGACAATAAGGTAGTTAAAAGCCGATTATGCTTCTGGAGCCATTGAAAGTGCTCAAATACTCCGTGGGTCAAACTAGGCCCTATTGAAAATTCCACCAAGGTACGTAATTTGGGACACTGACTGCCAGTCAGCAGCCCTGGTGGAACGTGCCCTGATGGTCCATCAGACGACGTCTGACTGCCACTGATGGAATGTCCCAAATTACGTATGTGGTGGTCTTTGATGGAACGTACTGTGGTGGTCTTTGATGGAACGTATTGTGGTGGTCTTTGATGGAACGTATTGCGGTGGTCTTTGATGGAACATGTTTGATGGAAGGTGTGATTGTGATCACTGCTGAGCTGATAGGATAGCCTAACCAAATTGCAGCGTTGCCAGAGAAACTATTACATACTTTCGACTGCCATAGGATCACTGCAAGTTAACTTCAAAGAGAACAGCCAATAAAATGACAAGTAAAATGCAAAATCAAACCTGTTGTATCTTTATTAGGTCACAGAAAACGCCTGCCTTGAGCGATGCTCAATCTGAAAAGGTAAAACAAACAGCACAGTTAAAATAAATTAAGTTAAAGCAGGTGGTAACTGCAATGGTGGAACTGACAAATGGTGATTTGGAGCTCTTGTAGCAGGCAAAAACTGGTTTTGGGGCAGACATTCTCACTTTTGGAGCAAACATTTTACCAATGTTATTGCGTCATTTCCAATGCAGAAGTTCAAAAATGCTATAACAACTTGGAACCTAATGCCGGAGTTGAGGGTTTCTCAGCAATGGTGACAGCTGCTCATATTGAATTCGAACAAGGGAATAAGTGTGTACCCGTCCTTATTTCTTGTTTTTTTCTTTCACTTTTGAAATTTGATTTTTTAGGCAACAAGGACATTCCTTCACAAACGGGCCCACGTGCACCCAAAGCATGTTTCAGAGAAACGCCCTCGATGTCTGAACCTTTCGAGACGACCGTATACTTTAATTCACAAAACGTATGCGACTCAGCTGAAGCTAGAGAGCAAGCATGGATGCTACGACAGGCAGTCCCTTGCTTCCATGGATGAACACGAGCAGCAGACATATCTGAACTATGCTCACGGATGCATTTTGTCTGCGCTCTTCATGAAACAATAATAATGAGATGCGACATAGCAGTAATGCCAATAGCCCATCTGTAAAAAAATTTGCCTCTTTTACGGAGAAATTCTCTGGCACCTATGCTGCCGGAAAGGTCATCCGTAATTCTAATAACGGAAAAATCCTTTTAAACCACGATAAGGAAAGAGGGACATTTAAGACAAACAGACAAGACAGGCTTTCGCCTGTCTTGTCTGTTTGTCTTAAATGTCCCTCTTTCCTGTCTTGTCTGTTTGTCTGTCTTGTCTTGTCTGTCTTGTCTGTTTGTCTTGTCCTGTCTTGTCTTGTCCTGTCTTGTCTTGTCTGTTTGTCTTGTCTGTCCTGTCTTGTCTGTTTGTCTGTCCTGTCTTGTCTGTTTGTCTGTCCTGTCTTGTCTGTTTGTCCTGTCTTGTCTGTTTGTCTTAAATGTCCCTCTTTCCTTATCGTGAATTAATAACCAACACGCTCAACCATCTACATCCTTTTAAACATATACACAATCCGTGAATAAAAGGACATTCCGCAAAACAGATTATGGAAAGTGCTCTACTATCCGTAACGCTATTCAAGAGCTGTCCATAAAACAACGGACTGGAATATGCATTCCGTAAAACCTATTACGGAAATCGCTCTAGTATCCGTAAAAGTGCATAAAAGTTGTCGGTAAAAGGGCAAACAGAGTAGGCTTTCCGTAACTTATATTACGGAAAGCACTCTTGAGTATCCGTAATCCTATGGGGAGCACAAGTTTGTCTGCTTCTTGCACAGGGGTTGCGGTAATGTCAGAAGGCCGAGCTCTTATTGGCTGATTGAACAAAAAAAATAGTGCGTAGACCTCATGGTGTCTAGCATTGTGGTCTACCCACTATATCCTTCCAATCAAAGCCAATGAGAGATCGTCACCCTTCTGACATCACCGTAATGTCTGTGCAAGAAGCAGACGACTTACTCTCCGCATAGGGCGGTGGCAATAGAAAGGTGGGCTGTAAAATGAGCGAGAAGAATCAATGCCTTCATTTAGCAAGCTGAACTTATCAAAGGTTTTCTTTTTGAGACACAGATTCCCATGAAAACTTTTAAGGTGCAACTCCAGTCTGTGTAAAATAAAACTACATTATTTAAATTTGACAATGGGCACCAATGTATACAATCGAGAGCTGCCACAACCTGTTGTGGAAAGCAGGCAACACAGCTGAGCAATGGATGTGCAGCAAGTTTCCTCAATGTCAGTTGTTTTTTCTTCTGTCAGTTCTGGCATTCAGACCAATGTGGCGAATTATAGAAGGTAGTGGGATTACAAAACATTATCTGCAGTCTGAACGACCACCGCAGTCATTGCATTTTTAAACAGCGATATAAAGCACCTTCTTTACAACACCAAACGTCACTCTCACTCATCTGCGTCGGCACTCATGCTTGAAAATAAAGAGAATGCTGTTTTCACATTCCACAGAGACGGAGCTGTGCCTTTACATGTCACAATCGTGTTCACTGCTAAAATAGACCTTTGGTAAGAATATGAGCTCAATGCTTGTAGGTGCAGATTTCTCCAGTTCATTTAACAGGCAGTCGCTTAGTGATGCTGCCCTATACATAAAATAATGTTCATTATGACGCTGATACAACCAGGTTTTCTATAAAAAAAAGTTACAGAATTTTGAAATGGAAAAGGATCTCTTTAAACGAATATTAAAAACTCTTTCCTATGCTGCTTGCAGCAATCATGCAATGTCACCTGAATAATTGATGAGAAAATAAGAAAAGTACCTTCGAACACTTTATTTGGGTCCTTGAAGAGCCAAAGTAGAGCCCCCCGTGGTGTTTGGCCTTTGTTTTCAGATGCTGCATGTAGCATGATGTGCTAAAGAGAAAACAGAGAAAAAATAATTAAATATCTATAGCAGATGCAAATTGAGCTTGTGCATAAAACACAGCCCCCCTCAGTCCATTTAATTATTAGCCATGAATCTTATACAAAAGTCAAATGGGCATGGCCTCTAATTGTTCATCCTGTGACCCGATATCTGAAACCAATGTTTGACTTGAGGGTCTTGTTCTCCTGTTCCTTAGTCAAAACCGATACACTTCAAGCCTAAATTCGTTCGAAACTTAGAAAAAAAAATGCAAGGCCGGAATTGCAATAGTGATTTGGTTTATTATGTGAAGCATTTCTTGAGAACTGATGAACCAACGGGAAAACTCGATTCAGTTTGAGTAATGCTTTATTTCTAAGGTTCATGAGATGTTGCAGAAGAGTCTATGTAAAACTGGCTAAGCTCATATCCCAGACTTTCATAAGTTTGGGCAGCCACTCAAAATCTCCCATTAGAACGAAGGGCTAGTTGCACTCTTTCTCGTTGTCGAATCAGGTGGTCAGCCTCGAGTGCTTAGAGTGTGTGAACATAGAAACTTGATTTTCTCTTTAGATATCCCTGAAGGTTTTCACAGAACTGAGCGGGTGAAAGAGTGCATGTGTACTAAAACTGCTATCAAAAACTGGGGACTAAGCAGTAGCTTAGTCCATAGTCCCCAATCTTACAATTTGGGAGCTCCATCCTACCCACGTTTGAGCACACCTGTGCACAACGCTTTTGAGTTGAGCGAGTGGTAAAAATTTACAGAGTATTTATATATGGCATGCAAGTCTGTTTGCAAGCTCCACACTTAGTGCACCTGATTACCCCCAAAATGTGATCTAGCCATTCCCTTTACCCCAAGTGCCTACCACTCAAGGAGCTTGCTTGGCCACCTCGTCAACGCATTCTGGCTGCGCATTTCTTTTGTTGCCCGTTGAAAGGCGGACCCTTCTTCATAATTTTCTCTGAGAGACTGTTCCGATGTGTGCGAACGCCGCATTTTGGTGTACCTGCATGCCATATACTCCAATTTACAAGTTGGATTTGGAGCTGACAAAAGCATGGGGTCAGATGCACGATTTTAAAAAGCTTTCTCTCTGCGTGAGCGCTCATACAAACCAAGCTGTCATCATGTGCCTCTGCCGTTGCCTGTGCTAGAGTGAAATCAGTCACACAAACCATAAAACAGACGAACCGACTGGTGAAAAGTGACAAAAAGGTTTGCCCACAAATGCTGTCGCATTTGTGGGCAATGCCATGAAACTTTCATTACACCAGTTATTTTATATCTACAAGAAATAAATATGTGAAGCCAACCGCATAAAATTAATTTATAGAGACCATATCGGATCTGCACAGATGAGGAAAAAGCCAATCTTGTGGAAGGCATTCTTAATAACTGTGGCCTTTGATCTAGTGAAGCTGTACAAGTTAGGATAGAATAAATGTTAGACACAGATTTTTCTCCATACATTGTGGACAAATAGGCATCCGACTATGACTGTGGAGGGGAGGGGACACAGGCAGCTGCTGCATCTTTCTTCTGCGTGCACCTCGACCAAGTCGTATTAATTTGGGTTGTGGGGACCTGTACCTGCATGTCTTGGCACAGAAGTCCGCCGAGCACAGCGATTTCTGTGCCAAGACATGAAGGCCACAAGACATTTTTCAAAAAATTGGGCAGCTAGCAGGACTAGTGGGCAGCGAAACCACTGCCACCCACTGTGAGAAAAACCCTGGTTAGATGTGATCAATATTGTTTAAACAGTTTTCAGAAGGGTGCTGTCAGTCACATCAAGTTTGCTTTTCTCTCAGACCATGCTAGATTTTAAAAACTGAACTATTTACTTGCCAGCAAAAAACAAGTGCAGCCAACTCCACAAAATGACTTTTTCAAAGTGACCAATCGTCAAAAACTGCTCCACGTTGTACAATTCCAAATGTAGTTCCTGAAAAAAAAAAAGACAAACACGAATGACAATCTATACAAATGAGAGTTGCTTAAATCGTAGCTGGCTATAACTATCCAAGGTAATCCTGCAATACAATGGCCACAGGAGACTGCCAGAAATCAGCTGACTTGTGCTCCAAGAAATTCCTACAAACAAGACTTAAGAACCATGCAGTTCCCTTTACTTAAGGGTTACCTTATAATGTGTTAGAATATACAAGAAAACAGATTTCAAATGTTAGAGCAAGACCTTGTAGGCATCGACATAAACTAAGCGAAAAAATTATGCGATTAGAGGACCCTTACAATATTTGTCGCCTTGGGCAAGATACTTTATATAAAAAGACTACCTAATTAAGCTAGTTAAGAAAAACGTAGCCTATATTGGTTACTCCTAAGAGGTAATTCCATTATCTTACTTTACTTCTTTTATTAAACAAATAAACAAGGAAAACTAGGAACCGGCTAAGCTCAGGTTTTTTTGCACAAAGTGCCGGTATCAGTGTTATTACATCTTATACTGAAGCAGCAGTTGCTTTTCTAAATTTTCATCCAAAAGTTTTACATTACTGAAGGCAAGCACATCCATTTCCATCGCTGAACAAGCTTTCAACTGGCACACTCGGTGGAATGGCTTGCATGCACAAGGATTTGTTCCTGGTTAAAACCTTAACAATATACAAAGCCATTGCCTCTGAGGCTACCTTTCTCCACCACTGCTCCTCACTGTAAGCACAACTTTTGGAGGGAGTTGAGAAAAAATATTCTCCTTGTTTATCTGTTGTCAGTGTTTTCTCTGCATTGCCAGCTGCGCTTTGTCATTGGCACCTGTCATCCATAATCCGAAGTGCATAATCTTTTTGGTCATTGTCTATCCATGACAATCTCGATATAAGGTATGCATCACATCATGCTCCTCAATGTAACTGTAATTAGAAAATTAACTCCAAAAGAACATTGCTTTTTTATTCAGTAAAAATAACGTGATACAGAACTTACTTCCCACAAACTTAGTGTGTGACAGTTAGTGTTACCAAGAAAACAATTATTACATCAATATGTTGCTTGCAACGTGTCACTACTTAATACTACCTGCGATTCAAACGTGGCAAGTTCATCGGCTACAAAAAGCCAGCAGCAGGTGACCTAGTATGTTTGAATTTAGCTATAGTAACTAGATTCAAATGAATTTAGCATATTAGGTTTGAATTTAGCTATAGTGAATAGTAACACCAGTTGGGGTCAAAACAATGTTACATGCGACGGACACTACTACAAAACTTGTCGGAAGTGAAACCAGCTGGATCAGCGTTGTCTCCCTCTCAGAGTCGTGCTCGATCTGTAATAACTCACTTTTTACTTACCATGAAAATACACCAGCGAAGTTGACTCCGTAACTCGACTTGTTCAAATAGTTTAATCATAAAACGTTGCTCGACATTTCGTATCTTCTGAAAAACAAGACATACACATGACTGTCAGAATGCCAGTTAAAGCAAGTGAGAGTAGCTTAAACCGCAGTTGGCACTGGACATGCAAAGTAACCCTGCAGTCCAAGCATGGCTGCAGGAGGCTGCAAGAGATCAGCCAACTTGTGCCCTGAAAAACCTCTACAAAACAAGAATAAACCATGCAGTTCCATTTTGATGTTAACTCATAATCTGCTAAAATATGCATTAGAAAAAGGCTTGATACATGTTCAAACTGGGGCTTTAGGGGCAACATGTTAGATGTGGCTGATATTGCTACAACAGTTGTCGAAAAAGTGACAGCAGCTACATCAGCGTTGCCTCCCCCTCAGGGACATGCTCATTCTGTAAGAACTTAGACTGGAGACTTACCATAAAAAAAATGCAAAAGCGAAGTTGACTCCGTAATTCAACTGGTTCAAATGGTTAAGTCGTCAAACATAGCTCGACGTCTTGAGGTGCACACTGTATTTTCTGAAAAACAAGACACAAGATTGTCAGACTGTCAATTTAATCAGGTTAGAGCAGCCTAAATAGCAGTTGGCACTGGACATGCTAAGTAATCATGTAGTGCAAGCATGGCTGCAGGTGGCTGGCAGACCGGCCGACTTGTGCTTTGAAAAACCTCTATAAAACAAAAAGAAAGAACCATGAGGCTTCACTTAGTTCAAAGCTTAAAAGTTACTATTTAAAGGGGGGTGCAACGATTTCCGGACTTCGGTCAAAAATTTGTGGAGGTTGCTCTCCGACACTTCTGAAGTAAAGAACAGGAAACCGATTTCGCCTGCGCGTCCTAGTTGTTGCGTAAAAAAAAAACAGCTATTGGCATTTCGGGCACCCCTCAACTCACTCCCAGTCTTCAGGGTCACACGTGGTCGCACTCCTAGTGACGTCATTCGGAGTGCCGTGTAGGTTTCCGTGTGCTATCTCGGAGGACGCTCCCTCTCCCTCTCCCTGCTGAAATTAACGGGCGTTATGCTGCAGCTTGGAGCCGAGCGAGGGCACGTAATCTTCTAGCCGTAGTTCCTTCGGCTGCCACTTGCGGCTGCAGGTGGGGGAAAAAGCTTGGCTTTTGTTTTGCGATTATGCAGCGGAATCGCAACTATCTTAATGAAGGAGATGTTTTCTGTATCCTCCGGGACGTGATAAACAACATAAAAATGACGAGATGCAAATTCTCTTAATCATAAAATCGTTGCACCCCCCCCCCTCTAATAATAATACATTTAAATATCAAACGAATAATTATTTTGTGCGAGAGCAAGGGGCAAAAAAGTTGCAAGGAGATAATTTGTAAAGTGGCAGGATGCCGGTTGCTGTAATTAAACAGACGCAGACTCCTAATAACACGGGATATGAATACCATATCATGTCGCCCACATCTGCCTTGACACTGTAGCACTCGCACTGCGTGCATGCATCACCGGTTCACAGCAGCATACCGCAGCAAATCATGTATTGGCTCTGGGGGCTCAAACATTTTACAGATCAACCATCTGTGGTTACAATTACAGGATGTCTTCCCGTTTTAAATAAACGAGTTGAAATAAGTTTTATTTGCATACAGTTCCCAGACTTCTGTGTGGGCTTTTGTGAGTCGTTTCAGTTGCTTTTTTACGATGGTGTGACCTGGAGCATTCTCAGATTGAAAATTCGTACAACTGCCGAACCGTCCTATCCGATGAAAGTATAAACAAAATATGACATTATTTCGCTTCGATATTTGAAAGTTCTGAATACTCACAAAGCCCTTTGTTACGCTTCTCAAAAGATTGGCATCAGTCACATTAGAGTTGTCTTCCTCTTAGGTACATGCTAGATGTCTAGGAATTCAAATTTGCACTTACCATAAAAAAACATACAGGTTCAAGGGATTTCTGTGGAGACTTCATTTGAAGCCCTTCAGCATCGCTAAAATCTTGAGCTGGGCCGTCGTTCGCTTCACTGCTCCCATTTTCTTCAAGCCCTTCTCCAGGTTGATTTGGAAGATTGGTCTAGGAGGATATATTGCATCATCTAACATTAATGCCATGCCTGCTTTAAGCATACTCAGCCTGGTGAAGGTGAAGCCATTTATTTTCTACTATCAAGTCAGACTATGGTAGTGTTGGAACATGTTAAACCTGAATGACTGCTGAACAAGCACACATTCTATAGACCGACACCCTGTTTATAAGCAAGCCCGCGTTGGCCAGACCAGGTGTGTGCACTGTGCGTGCGCAAAAACCAAATTCGCGTAAAGTGAAGAGTCTGCGCTGTGCCGCCGACAGCGCCACCGCAGCTGTGCGACGTCAGTGCTGCGTGCTGGTCTATACAAGATAACCATGCTTCCCTGCCTTGAAAGTTACAGCCTAATGACAACCAGTGTTCCCACGTTATCAATTCATTATAAATATGCAGCAGCGTAATTCTTTGTAAAATTAGTACAGCTCAAATGTTTGTGCGGGTTGTGAAAAAGGGCGCTACGGCACGATAAATGATAGGGTAATCTAGATTATGTCATTCTATGACACATTCTGTGGACTTGACGCATTTCAAGATTTTCTCACATTTGCATAAACTCGAGAGTGGCCAAGGCTTCCATTGAATAGGTAAATTCAACACGTAAAAAGCTCCAAACAAGACGCATACCGCCTTCAAGAATGGCATAGGCTCTTTAAACATTGGCCAATGCTCAGTGACAAGGAAGCAATTGTCGTTGAAGACGCCTCCTGAAAAAAATATGAGCTTGCATCTCAGACAATTTGAAACTGCAGGAACCGTGGCTATGTTCCTTACAAACAGTCTGACTGAGGAGCCAAGATTAATGCACACAATTTTGCAGTCCGTGGAACAGTGGTATTACGCGCCCTCCTGAGTGGCGCCGTGCAAGTATTGAGCGGAGGTATATAGCTTTAATATACACATAGAATATTATGAGCATAAAAATGAATATCAATACGATGATCTTAGACCATCTGGTTGGGGGGAATCAGCGTACAGTGACACAAGTGCATTCTGTGAAATGAGATATTCATCGGCTGCATTATGACTGCTAACCAACCAGTGAACGTGAAGTACGCAGTGGTGATACACCAATGGGGAATCAGTTCATCGAACGACGTCCCCTCGACAGATCGTTTCATCGACAGCTCGAATTAACCTTCCTTTTTTTTTTCTTTCTTTTTTTTTTTTCGGGGGGGGGGGGGGGGGGTAAACTGCATGAGACTGTCGCCGCGAAGCGACCTGTACGGGTCGGTTAGGTGGGTTAACATTTTTGTAGCGAGCAGCCGCTGACTGTCGCCGCGAAGTGGTGTGAACGCAGGCGGGGGTGTGGGTTTACGCGCACTTCAGTGATACACGAGTGGCGAAACGTCACTGCAGCATGCAATTCGCGTAACGTGTCGATGAAACGTTCGTGTCGACGAAACGTGTCCATAAAAAGTTGTCCACGAAACGTACTGCCGCGAAACGAATTTCGACGAAACGATATGGACCCCTCGGCGAAATGAGAAGGCTACAGGAAGAGCGAACAACGATGCGAAACTCGTAAAGCGCACTCACGCACTCAGACGATGGGTTGTCACGTGCTTTATTGCAACTCTTGCGAGCCAGCACGCGCGAATAGCCTCCCAATCGCTACAAACGACGAACCGCGCTTCCCGGCGAGCTCACGACATGACACAAGGTTCAAACGAGCACCCGACTTGAGCTTTCAACTCTGAGAAGAACGTCAAACACGAACTGAGATAGCAGCGACAGTCATTGAACCCGAAAGTTTCAAGCGACGCAAATCCGTGTTTTCGTTTCTTTCGAGGAAAGAAGTGTCAAAAATACGAACGTATATATGACAGTCCCCAATCAATGTTAATAAAAAGAGCAGAACAAACTCACCGTTTTGATAACAACAAGGAAAGCTCGCACAAAAACCACCAAGCACCTCTACCCCTCGACAAAACAAGCGCGGCAGTAACGGGGGTAACGGCCGTAACGGCAGCAAAACGACCGAGCGGAGATGGGTAGATGAAGAGATAGCGGCAGTGTGATTATACTAGACAAAAATCTCACCTCGTGCTTTTCAATTGAGCGGTAACTAGCGCCACCTCGTTTCGGAACGTTTATCTTTAGTTGATTGACAGTGCAATAAATGATTCTTTAAAATGTGAGAACCGTTGTCTATTAGTCTAAACCAAATAAAACAACTTTCAGCTTGTCGCAAACAATTTTAGTTGTTTAAAGAATCGTAACTTTAGATTTACGGACAAGTCAATCGTATTTCAGATTACGGATGCTTCTCCGTAGCTTTTAATGAGAAGCTCTACGTTTTTTTACGGAACGTTTTTACCGTGCACACCTGATAGAAAGATATAAACTTTCTTGCCTAAACCTCTCGGACCGAGTCAAGAGCATTTCAGTATTGCAGCGAGAGGTTCCGACAATGAGTGCATCGCTCTAAAAAGTGCTTCGGCTGCATATGCAGTTAAACCAAGCAATCGTACATCAATCGCCGTACTTCAGTTCTACTCACCTGCCATGCACAGTAGTTTCGCGTCGTAGAATCCTCCTTTCGTTGGAGCGTCTCCGGCCCAGTAGTACACCTTGTCGTCTTCAACTACACCGCTAAAGTGCCTTACATTGTCGGAACACACAACAGGCTGGGTCTTGTCGAGTAGAAATTCTACTAAAACGTATGACATTGTAGAGCCCGGGCAGGATCGACAGGTTGGAGAAAGCGGGCAAGCAAAGCGAGTCGAGAGCGATCGTTCATAGAAGCTCGGCGAAGCCCACATGGGCGAAGCGAAGTGCGAAGTGTCGTGGTGTCGTGTTCGACGCTTCGGCGGCTTCGGCGGGCTTCTGATCAAGGTTGTCGGTCGGTTGCGTGTCACATCTCTAACGTCAGCGGTTTTATGGGCTCACGTCCCGAAATCGTTTTCTCGTGCATAGATTACTTTTCGTATTCATAGATTTGACGAAATAGTGGTATCCGAACGAACTTTACGTCCTTTGACCGTACTTCTGTCTGCACGTCAAAGCTTTCTGACGTACAGTCAGAAACAATCGATGTACAGTCAGAATCACCACCAGGACATCCTGATGGCATTTCGCGGCGGCCGACTGCCACCAGGAAACCATCAGAAAGCCGACAAGCGGGGTCTGACTGGAGTTTGACTGTCGGTCAGAGTAACTTGTTGTCCAATCAGACATGCTTGACGTACAGTCAGGCACAGTCAGCGGTCCACTAGAAAACATTGACTGCCAAACAGCGTTACATTGATGGATTTTTCCTTCGGGGGGCTGGCATTCGAAACATAGGTTCTGGCATTTAAACCACTTGGGGTCAACAGAGAAGTCCAAATGAAGTTATGTTGCTCATATTGTGCGTGAATCTAGATTGTCAGTGAACGCTCAACCTTGCACGCGCGACTTTAATTTATCCGGGAAGAGGAGCGCCTGTATGCACTATATAGCGTTGCGTAACTAAAGTGTCCTTCAGACTTACCACTTCCTCTTGACAAAAGTAGTCGGCAAGACGTCAAGTGCAACTGATTTTCTTCTTTCGATTGTCGCCTTCAGCAACAGCACCACCCTTGTTATATCGATGGCCCCAAGGTTTTCGCCTAAGGCATTCAGGACTTGTATCAAAATTGTGGTTTACAAACACGAAACACACGAGAAAATAAACGTACATCAAGCTCAGCAGACGCCTCATCAGTGGAGATGGCTGCAGTTGCTGGCACTTCTTTTAAAATGTTGCTGTCCTTTTCTTTTTTTGTCCCTCTCCTTTGTCTCCTTTTTTTGCGAGTCATGCTCAGCCGGTGTAAGAACACTGCCTGAAAAACAAAAAATAGGTGCGTTACGAGCCTGATATTCTTACAATTGTAGGTAAACACAAACTGCCATAGGGAGGAGTTTAACTCTCGCAGCAAATTCGCTAGGCTTAACCAAATGTTCTTCCCCCGCGTCAAACTTTGTTTTGTTCGCGGCTTGGGGGTTTCCCACAGGATGTCGGGGAACCTCTCTGACAATGCCTTGCCAAGGTCACAGTACTTCCACCTCAGCACTGTGGAATGCTCATCCACGATCAGCTCTTGACGACTGCGATACCGGTTGCAGGAGGTAAATATTTATTGAACATGGTACCAATTTGCACCAGCTACGTTATTGGAAATCAAGACCCGGGCGCTAATGCAATATATAATTTATATATTTCTTTCAACGTTTAGTCTATTTTGGGTGAACGAGCATTATATTGTGATACAGTTTAAACTTACCAAAAAACACAACAAGTTCTGTAAACATACACCATTTGTTTACCGTATAAGGCACCAATAGAAGTAAAACAATAGGTAGCCTGGATCATTTCGTATTGCTCATATACAAATGCTTACTCGAGAAATTCAATGATCTCATCCCGAAGCTGTTCACTCAGCCTCTCATGTTCCTTTGCCGTCAGACACTCTCCCGTGAGGAGAGGCATTACAACACGTGAGAACTCTGGTAGGACAGTCCAGGGTTTCAAAGCTCCGCCAGGTGGCTGAAAGTAAAACCAGACAAGGATAGAAGAGAGGTGAGGAAAGAACCATTATTTATTTTTCTCTTGGCAAAGCATCGTAATGTTAAACAAGCGAAACGCAGACATAGGCATCACAGAACTACTTCAGAGGGCAGAAGTCAAGACAACGGGCAATGCAACATAAACCGTGGTCAGAAGTATTGTAAGCATACAATGGCCACGGAAAGCGAAAACTTGCAGATGGGAAAAACCTTTTGGTGGCACGTCTCACGAACAACAAAAGCATTTAACTTTTCTGAAAATTGCAAGGTACAAAGCAGTCTACAACAAAAGAAAACATTTCCGCTCCACTCGACAATCTGCAGAACCTTGACAAACACTGGTGTTTTCCCACACTCCCCAGTAATTAGGATAACAGACACTGATTTTAGTGTGGTCCACCACAGCAAAATTAACAGTATGGGCAATCTCTCCAGCACATTCTTCTTCCAAGCCAGCATCGACATACGCTTCGGTAAGTGTTACCTGGCACCCAAGTTTTTCTCCGGCCAAATCATCACTTTGAAGTTTTGCAGTTCCATCTCCATTCCAAAGCCCATATGATTGGTTAAGCTGGAACATTTCACTAACAGATAATGGGATGCTTCGGAAGTTAAAGAATTTTTTGGGCTTCGGTAGTGCGTTTTTTCCTTCATACCGCATTGTCCAATCATGCCTAGCTGTACCAAATTGGCGAATTTGTTCAACCAGGTGAACAAGCATATGCAGCTTGGGAATGAATGCGCCCTTACCATAACACTCCACGTACAGCTTCTGGTGCTCAGCTACTAGACATTCCACGTGTGTAAAACTCTCCGCCGTTACACAAGGAGGAAGAACCACCAGCGTTAGCGTTATCTGACACAGCAAAGCCAAGCAACGTAGCTGAGGTACGTCACCAGCGGGAACAAGGTCCCTTAAAATCAACGGCAAGTGGAGAAGGAGAATGAGGGATCCACTCCCCGATGACACAACATTCAGCTGGGCTTCGAACAAACGTGGGTAGTCGCTCTTACTTATTGACTCATGAAAATCAAAACGCAAGATAGCCTCATTTAATTGGGTCCTAGAAAACCATCGTTCTGTGCGAATCGCGCAAAATAGAAACAAGTGAATTTCTTTGGGAATAATACCCTCCATTAGAATGTGAAATGCAACATACAAAAGATCACGTGTTAGTGAAAAGTGTGTCAGTTCTGTTAGCACTGACCGCCCATTGATGCCTGTCATAGTGAACAGAGCACTGCGTTCCGCCGCAGAGCTCGCATTTTCAAGCTTTATGACCTGAGCTCTTATTTGTTCATCAGAACGTAGTGGGCATTCTCCATGATACAAGCAGCCGGGGAACTCATCCGAAGTCAAATTACAACTGCGGCAACTGTGGTGAACTGTCGGCGCGGAGCTCTCCTTAAATCCAGCGATATTGTTGGATGCAAGGGCGTCCCCAGCATAGGCAAGAATGCAGCCATGAAATACCTCTTCGTTATCGCAAGTGTAAAACCTAATTCCATCGTCTGCAAGCGTGTTGGTAGTGTCAATGACGTCACGCAGAATGGCCGCTTTTCCTTCCAGTGTCTTTCTGTCTTTAGAAAGGCCCACGCCCAGTAAGAAGATTTTGTGCAAATTAGACCGTTCAGATGGTGGCAAGTTTGTAAACATAATGTAGAAGACAGTGAGTTTCCCCATATTGCAACGTTTCATGCCTAACGGATTTGCAATTTCGATGTCATCACTGTAGATGACCATGGTGAGGACATTTGACGCGTGCTTTTTTAGAACGGGATGCGATCGTGGCCTGATGCCGTCCTTCATGTCTCTCAAGACACCACCCTGCACCGTGCCGGTCTGCGCTCTTTTGAAATGAGGTAGAAACTCTGGGTGCTTCATGAGGCTTGATATCAGACTCTTCAATAGAATGTAATACCCTTTTCTGCCGCTTGGAAAGCTCACTGCAACCGGAGGGATGTAGATTCCTTTCTGTGCAAAGTACACTTTCCTGGCTTTATCACAGTGCAAGCTAGATGTGTCTAAAGAAATGTCATTCAACGTGTAGAGCTCCGATACCCAAGAGACACCATCGTCAATAGTTTTTTTTTGTGCACCTATGTTTTCCCTCGAGCACTCTACACAGATCTGAAAGCTTCCCCTCGTTCGATATCGGTACATTGTCCTTGCTGGCCTCAGCAGTGGTTGGTCGCTCATCCACGGAAACATACGAGTTCTGGGGGAAAGGACAATTTTGGCTGAGCTCCGGCTGAGGTGCAAATGCGCCTGTGCACACACTCACGTGCGCTTTATAGCGAGTGAGGTTTGAAAACATAGAATGACATATTCCACATGGTATGCGTTCATTTAATGATTTCGTCGGACATGCTCTGCAAATCTGGCATAAAATTTTGATTCGAACTTGCAAGGTGTGCAACGATGAATTACTTGCGTTGTGGAAGCCCTGGGCATTTCAATTCTTGATGTCCCTTCGGGGGATCTCGGCATGCCCATTTCGGAGGTTGCGACCGGCATGGCATCTGAAAAGAAAAAAAAAAAGAAAAAAGTATGAGCAAAAAATCAGCAAGTTTGGTAACACTGCATACTCTTCTATGCTTTAAGCGGTAATGCCACTTGTCATAACGGCCTTCGAACAATTATTTCATCGTTGCCATATTGCGGAATATCATAGAGAGTAACACAATTATGTGTTATATTCAGGTTCCCTTACCCTCGTTGTCTTCATCCATTTTTTCGGAAGTAAGGGCGTGTTCTGCACTACCTCCTGGGACGTCAACGATGGCCACCTCACCAATTGTTTCAGAAAATATATTGTGAAAGCTTTTAAGAGTTGGTTGCGTAATTGAACATGTTAATGGCTGAGGTAACATGTCAATGCTGCTAGGTGGAATGAACGTTTCAGTGCACAAGCGTTTTAAGCGTTCGGGACTCCTCTTTCGCACTCCCCATTTTGGTGTTGCATTTTTAAGATCAGAATCTGAAATATAGGTCAGTCGATCATCTAAAGTTTTAAGCAAACCTGAGAATATGTTCGGTTAAAATCATAACGGAGATGAAATAACAGAAAATAATTTTCAATATTAAAAGTAGGTCTTCCTGAAATGTCTCTCCTGAGCGTTGTCAAGCTTTCCTGGGAAGGAAACTTCAATATTGGGGATTCGACAGAACGTCCATGAAAAACATTGCTAGTTTCCCCGCAGAAATAAACTACGCATTGCTCAACGCTTCATCTCCACATAAAGTCTCCGCCAGATGCCAAAGTGTCAGAGCTTCCTGTTCTTCGATTAAAAACATAGAAGAGATTTCCAGAAATTTGCGATGGCAAAATGGTGACAGACGCAGCCCCACGAGCAGTGGCGTAGCAAGAAATGTTTTCGAATTTGGGGGGGGAGGGGGGGGGGATGGAGGGGGAAGGGCGAGGGCGGGAGGGAGGGGAGGGTGTGCTGAAACGCTTGGAACCTCCATGATCCCAAAGTGTGTGTGTGCGTGGGGGGGAGACAGTTGGCACTATGCTGAGGCGCAAGACCAAACCCCCCCCCCCCCCCCCCCCATTCCTTCCCTTGGCTATGCCGCTGCCCATGAGTAGGTGGGGATGAATGGTGTCAAGTCCCACGCAAGAACCCTAGTTTCCCATTAAAGGTTCCAGACAATCACATACCTTTGAATATGCCAATATGGTAACAGTTCGTTGTGAAATATTGACCTGTTGTTAGGGCTGCTTGCGCTACGTTATGCAGAGATAACGTTCGATATCTGTATATATATTTTTTTTTTCATTTAAAAAACGCAAAAAAACGTTGTAATTCCTTTGGGAAACAAGCAATACATTTTAAACAAAATTCTAGCACTAGCCCGAACAAATTAAGCTTTAGTTTACACGATGAAATAAAATGTGGCATTAGCTCATGACGTAACTTCTGTGACTGTTGATATTTGACACGAGAATTGATTGCTATTTTAAGTATTTTACGAAAATCGTTTTTGTATTACGAAGACAAAACGAGAACACACTTAGTAGTAGCGAAACATTAGAAGACCCATGTGCCTTGGAAAACATGGATTTTATTTGCGGCTTGAACCTGCAGAAAAGATGTGATGCATTTTTTTAGAAAGCAACATAATCAACCAAATAATTTATTCGTTTATTCTTTTTAAGAAAGAACGCTTATGCCAACAGAACGAGAATGGAGCCGACCTACATACCAGAATACAAAAGGTTCATACTCACCGAGTTCGTTGTGAGTGGTGGGCGGGTGGCCGCAATAAGCACACCACTCCGGGTGGTGCGTTCCACAGTGCACAGGGTCCCGGTAGAACTCTTTACACGAGCATTCCGTGCAGAACCCCCGACTTATTCCCCTCATGTCAACGTTCGCAGTCATTGCCCCAATCTGAAAACAAGATTTGTAACTGTTACTTCACGGCCGTTGTCAACCTAGCCCTAAAGCGCTTGGAAATACAAAAAAAAACAAACAATCTCTCGTCTATATTTTTCGCACGTCTGCAACACAGAAAAAAGAAATTCAACCAGCCACAGAAACAAATCGAAAACAAACAACATGCATAAAATCTCCAAAAACAAAAACATGGTCGGTGCCGAAAAAAAAAAGAAAAGAGACCGGTAGCTTTGCCGCCGCGACCGTCAAAATATAACGAAAAGAAAAACACGCCCAGAAAAAAAAAAACAACAAAAAAACAAGTGCACTCCCGGGCCACCGCTGTCCCCTTCCCCTCTTTCCGTAGACGGTCGCGTCGTTGTGGACTAGACGGCTAGACGCTCATGGCAACGCAAGGCGAACGCGCGAAAGAACTTTTCTTTGTTTTTATTTGAATTACATGCTTCCTCTTCCCCCCCCCCCCCCGCCCCCCTTTTGCACACGCAGACACAAACTAGGGCTCGCCTCCCACTTGAAGCAAAAGTTGATACCCTCTTCAACGCTAACGATGTCTACACTGACTGCCCGACGAGCGAGTAACTTTAATCTCCACTTTGCCTTCGGGAGGTTGATACCATCCTTTGTAGTACCCGATGCCGACAGTGCACACTCACGGATAGTGCAAAGAAATTGCCGGTTATAAAATGGCGGGGTAGCAGTCCCAAAACTTGCAGCTCGAGCTGGGAGAAGATCGAACGCGCGCTCGAAATTAGAAAGTAGACAAAAGCGTGGGACACAAAATGGACTGCTACCATCAGCCTAAGGCAGAAGCATACACATTTGGACAACCTAGCCCGAACAGTACCGCTACAAGTGTTTTGTGCGAAAGACAGCCATGCGGCTCACGGCAGGGTCAACGATGGGCGACGCTTTGCCCTAGCTGAACGAGCAGATCCATGCAGGAAGTAACCGCGGACTGCTGCAGTCAAGCTGAAAACTCTCACTCTACATGCAAAGCTCGTGCATTTCACAGCCAGAGTGAAAATATCGATGGCTCGTTATTCCCACCCGCAATATACTCAAAACAAAGCGTCAATATAACAGGATTACTCACCCGAAGGAAGTCAAATGACCATCATGACGCTTGCGACTCTCCGGCCGCGACCGTTTCCAGCTCCGTCAATTGGCGCCAAACCTTAGCACCATCTGAACTCTTTGTCGGTTATTAGTGCGCCGGCACCTCTCTTCCTGACCGAACTACATTGGTCCAGTTAAGAGGGACAAGTCCCCTCTTAATATGAAAAGACAAGCATGCATTTTTCTGTCGGTCTTTCCTACTCAGAGGGACAAAGGAAACGAATCCCTTGGTCTCTCTTAATATGTTGGTGTCCCTCTGGATGTTGCTGTTTTATTTTTCCATTTCACTCTTAAAAAGAACTTTCCCCCTGAATGCATCGTTGTCCCCTCTAAAATCAGAGGGACAGTGTTTTTTTATGAGAGACCGGTTTTAGAGTGTGCTCGAGGGAAGCCTCCAGCTGCTTCTAGAAAGAGGGATCGGCGTCGCAAGAGGCATCGCGGAGCTCCAAGACGGACACACTGTTGCGTTCGTAACAAACGTCCGACAGGAGGCTCAGCATCTTACGAAAGGCACCGCCGTGGGCCACGCCGAGGAACTCATGGACTCAGCCGCAATCACCAGAATAGCAGAAGACATCTCTTCGGGGCCACACGAGACAACGCCGCATTCGCAGTTTGACATCGATCCAGTCCTGCCTACGCCACAACGACCACAACTCAGTGACCTTCTCGCCGAGTTCAGTGAGTGCTTCTCCACGTCGTCAAAGGTGCGCCAAACGACGGTTGCGAAACATCGAAATATTATTGATGACGACGCACTTCCTGCTCATCGGTCGCCGTACCGTGTATCTGTGAAAGAGAGAGGAGTCATCCAGAAGCAGGTCCAAGAAATGCTCGACGACGACATCGTCCAGCCCTCAAAAAGTCCGTGGGCTTCACCGGTAGTCCTGGTGAAAAAGGAAGACGGGACTCTTCGGTTCTGCGTGGACTATCGTCGACTAAACGCCGTAACAAAAAAGGACGTCAACCCGTTGCCACGCATCGACGGCACTATGGACCAGCTACGCCACGCCCGATTCTTTTTGTCGATGGACCTGAAGAGTGGGTACTGGCAGATCGCGGTCGACGAACGGGATCGTGAGAAGACTACCTTCGTTATGCCGGACGGACTGTACGAATTTAAAGTGATGCCATTCGGACTGTGCACAGCACCGGCGACGTTCCAGCGCGTAATGGACACCGTTCGTTCCGGCCTGAAATGGAAAAGCTGCCTCGTCTATCTCGACGACGTCGTGGTATTCGCAAGCGACTTCGACGAGCACCTGAGACGTTTGCGAGCCGTGCTACAGGCTATCCAGAATGCTGGACTGACACTGAAGCCGTCAAAATGTCGGTTCGCTTACGGCGAGCTCAAATTCCTGGGTCATGTCGTGAGTGCTGAGGCTGTAAGCCCTGACCCTGCAAAAACATCCGCTGTTGCTGAATTCCCGAAGCCATCAGACAAGAAAGCCGTCAGAAGATTTCTTGGGCTGTGCGCTTACTACAGACGTTTCGTTCGCGATTTTGCCAAGATTTCTGCACCGCTCACGCATCTGACGAAGGACGACGTGAACTTCCAGTGGGGGGAGGAGCAAGAACAAGCGTTCAACGAACGAAAGGAGCGACTCCAGTCAGCCCCTATCCTCAGACACTTCGATCCATCAGCGGAAACGGAAGTTCACACGGACGCCAGCAACGACGGACTCGGCGCGGTACTCGTCCAGAGGCAAGACGGAGCAGAGAGGGTGATCGCTTACGCAAGCAGGGCACTGTCCAAGGCAGAGAAAAATTACTCAATGACCGACAAGGAATGTCTCGCTGTCATCTGGGCGTTAACCAAGTTCCGCCCGTACCTGTACGGGATCCCGTTCCGTACAGGTACGGAACGTACCTGTACGGCCTGTACGGTTTCTAAAACACGATTCAATTAACGATCAACAGCGGACAAAAAAAAATGTTACAAATCACCGGAGCGACGCATGACCCAATACAAATGCCCTTGCGCTGGATAAACAGCTTGTCATCGAACGACACAAACGTGCTACTCAGATGAAATTCCAGTAATGCCATGAAGCTGTCCAGAGGAATACCAGAAGCTTTCTGGAAAGCCACCACGCCACTTGCTTCGATACACCCGATGACAGAGCGGGACATTTCTTCATGCGGCACTGAATAAAAAAAAATCCTCTACCTCAATAGAAAAAGCGTAACCAACACAATTGTTACTTCTTAATTCTTCAATCCCGTCCAACGAGTTCCTGGTCGCGAAGGGGTCATTCATAGTAAGCCCATTAAGGTGTTTTAGCAGATATTTGCTGACCTCCTGTTGCCAAGTACCTTTCTCACTAACAATACTTCGGAACGGAAAACCCTCCTTATGCGTCTTTACATTAAAAAAAGCCTTTAAAGTAAGGTTTTTCAAAACGCCGACAGCTTTTGCCAGTTTTTGCAGCTCTAGGCTCTTACACAAAGAAACAGCAGTTTTCTTTACCTTTAGTGGTTTGACGTCAGCCAGGGCAAAGTTCTTCATGACGGCCTTTTCTGCACAGTCCTTGAAAATATCAGACGGCATAACGACGAAGCCGCCCTCTTTGTCCGCTTGTAAGAGTCGAAGACCTTTTTCCTTGAAAAAGGCCAGCACACTGTCAGTCGATTCCCTGCCTCGGCGAGAACTCCTGGTCATCGTTCGCAGAAGACAGTCAGCACCATCAAGAAGACATCGTTCACGGTCTTCCTGCTCCGCCTTGTTGGACATTACTTTAAAGGCTTTTTTTAATGTAAAGACGCATAAGGAGGTTTTTCTGTTCCGAAGTATTGTTAGTGAGAAAGGTACTTGACAACAGGAGGTCAGCAAATATCTGCTAAAACACCTTAATGGGCTTACTATGAATGACCCCTTCGCGACCAGGAACTCGTTGGACGGGATTGAAGAATTAAGAAGTAACAATTCTGTTGGTTAAGCTTTTTCTATTGATGTAGAGGATTTGTTTTATTCAGTGCCGCATGAAGAAATGTACCGCTCTGTCATCGGGTGTATCGAAGCAAGTCGCGTGGTGGCTTTCCAGAATGCTTCTGGTATTCCTCTGGACAGCTTCATGGCATTACTGGAATTTTATCTGAGTAGCACGTTTGTGTCGTTCGATGACAGGCTGTTTATCCAGCGCAAGGGCATTTGTATTGGGTCATGCGTCGCTCCGGTTATTTGTAACATTTTTTTGTCCGCTGTTGATCGTGAATTGAATCGTGTTTTAGACGCCGACAATGTTCTTAAGGTTTTGAGATACGTGGACGATTTTCTTGTACTTTTAAAAACTAACACCTCTGTGACGCACTGTGATACAGTACAAAGTATTCTGTCAGCTTTTGAACAACATGGGAAAGGTTTACTTTTTACTCATGAGCTTCCTGACAACAATCATTTGCAGTTTTTAGATATTAACATCACAATCAACGAACGACGTGTGTGCTGGATGTATCGACCTCGCGCGCGGAAAGAGTTACTTCCTTTTGATTCAGCTCATTCAAAGACTGTTAAGAGAGCTATTGCAACTTCATGCCTGGAGTCTCCACTGCCGAAGTCTTGTGACCATCAGGCGGATGCTAGTTTTAAATATCAGATTTCTAGACTGGAATTTGCTGGCTTCCCGTGTTCGGTCTTGGTTTCTGTGGCGGAGACCGCCCTACAAAAATTAAGGGGTTGAAAAGAAAGGTCCCAACGAGGCAGAGAACAAAAAGACCAGAAGTCATTCCGTACATCCACAAGGTTGCCCACAATCTGAAGAAAGCTGCAAGCAAGTACGATGTTCCCGTTGTATTCTCTGCCCCAAAGAAGTTGGCTGGGTTGTGCGCCCGCATCTCTGATGAGAGGGCAAAAGCACCGTGTGATAAGAAACACGTCACCCCTTACGTGGACTGCACAGTGGCTGTGATCTACGAAATCCCATTGAGTTGTGGAAAGGCATACATTGGCCAGACGGGGCGGTGTATCAATGACCGAGCACGGGAGCACGCATTATCAGTAAAAAATAAATATGGCTCGCATTTGCCAATACATTGCAACACGTGTGGCTGTGTTCCGCGACTTCAGCAGATACGGATTCTAGGAAGAAGCCGAGAGACGGTCGCTCGAGAGCTATTGGAAGCTTTATCAAAAAAAGTGGGACGGCATGTGTCAGCGACACTTCTATTGTTCTTCATTGTAATAAATTTCAGTTTTTGAGTGATCGGGTGAAAAATTAATCAACTTTTACGTGGTGCTGCTTTGCCTGTCGTGTGTATATATGTGTTCAATTTTCCTGAATAAAACTAGTTGAAAGTTAGCGCCTGTCCTGTATACATCTTGTCCATGTCTTTTTGTTGCGCTATTTTATGTTTTACTATGATGAACCAACTAGCCCAAGAACGCACCCTACTAAACTATATCTTTCAAGCATGCCACGACGACCCGACGGCTGGACACCTCGACTACAGCAGGAGGCTCGCCCGGATTCGTGACAAGTACTACTGGCCGAGACTTTCGAAAACAGTCCATCTATACACACGATCGGGCCATGAGTGCCAACGACGTAAGAGGCCTTCGACGAAGCCAGCAGGACTCCTGCAGCCGATACCCGCCCCGACTACGCCCTTCCAGCAGGTCGGAATGGACTTACTTGGGCCGTTCCCAACATCGACGCAAGGAAATCGGTGGATCATCGTCGCTACCGATTATCTTACACGAGACGCCGAGACGAAAGCCCTGCCATCGGGAACAGCGCTGGAAGTCGCCAAGTTTTTCGTCGAGTTCATCCTCCTTCGACACGGCGCACCCGAAGTGTTGATCACAGATCGAGGATCATCTTTCATGGCTCACTTGACTCAAGAGGTTCTTCGGCTCACTCACACCAACCATCGACGAACCACCGCGTATCATCCGCAGACCAACGGACTAACAGAGCGGCTCAACAAGACGATCGCTGACATGATTTCCATGTACGTCGACGTGGAGCACAAGGCGTGGGACGAGGTGTTGCCGTACGTCACGTTTGCGTACAACACAGCGGTTCAAGAAACCACGGGAGTGACGCCTTTCCAACTGGTACACGGCCGGGCGGTTACCACAATGTTCGACGCCATGCTGCCTCACGTGCCAACCGATGATGGCATCGACGACGCTCAACTGATCTCCCAGCGCGCGGAGGAAGCTCGTCAGCTGGCAAGAATCAAGATTGAAGACCAACTGCGAGTCGACGCACGCCGGTATAACCTTCGTCGCCGGGACGTCCACTTTCAACCCGGAGACAGGGTATGGGTTTGGACACCAATACGGCGCCGCGGTCTCAGCGAGAAGCTTCTGAAACGCTATTTCGGACCCTACGAGATCATCCGACGCCTCGGCGATCTGAACTACGAGGTGATGCCCGACGAAACAAGAACATCATCACGCCGCCCACCACGACCGGAAGTCGTCCACGTCGTGCGACTGAAGCCGTACTACGCTCGATAGGACTGTGGACATTATCTGTTCCAAAAAACTCTTCAGTTCACATTTTTTTTATTTGCTTTGTTTTGTTTTTGGGTTGCATCGGGACGATGCACAATTTAAAGGGGGGAGTAATGCCGCGCGCCCAGCTGGCCGAGTAGGCAGCGCGCGCGTGGCCTAACGGTTATCGCGCTTGTCTTCCGCGCAGAAGGCCAGGGTTCGATTCCTGGCCGCGGCTACTCATTTTTGTTGACACTGTAATGTGATGTTCTGGTGAATTCGAGAACCGTCTTGCTGATCCGAGGTTAGAATGTTCTATGCGCGGAACCTTCCACGCCGAACGATCCAGAAACCCACGAGGGTACATAAGAGATTCCGCAAGGCGAGCCTGATCCGTTTCGCCCCAGCGCTCGACTCTGCTGTCTCGCCTACTTTGACGCTCGCGACGCTTTGTTATTATTTTCTATTCCCTTTTTGTTTTGGGCACAAGTTCGCCACATTAAACGTTTATTTCTTCGTGTTTATTTATTGTTATTCTGGTCACCACCCGTGACAATATCTCCTTCCTTGTATAGCCGTCTTAAGTAATGGTGTCTGGCGCAATATGGCCTAAGTTGCTTGTGCGCCATAAAACCCCAATCAATCAATTTGTCACGTCTGTGTCGTGTGCTAAAGAGCTTCGCTGGTCATCCACTTTCGCAGAGTGGAATGGCTCAAGCATTTTTTTAGAATGTCTCAGAGTACTAACGCTTCTCAGCGCACAAAACAAAAACACACTATAAAAATACATATATACAAAGAAATAATCTTCAAGGAGCGCTGCGTGAGAGTTATTTCTTTGTGTGTATGCATTTTTATAGTGTTGTTTTTTTTGTGCGCTGTGAAGTGTTAGCTTGATTCACCAACTCGCCTAAGCTGAAGTATTGATCTCACGAGTAGTCCATTAGACCGTGGCGAATGGGAATCTTAAATAAAAGTTTTCAAGCGGATGCATTTTTCAGTAACTAACCTTATCCCTCGTTTAAAAAGAGACCAGTTTTTTTCGACGGAGCGCTCGAAACTGTTTTTCGAATATCGATGCAAATAAATACATAGATCTACATGAATAACATCAAAATTGTCTCTAGTATAGTCGCAAAATAATTGTTTTAGATTTTTTTCACATGTGAATTGAGCGGACAAAGGAAAAATATAGTAGCGAGTGGTGACTAAGTCCAGGAAGATAAGTATTTTGGCTAATTTGACTAAGCGTAATAGTTAGATTAAGATCTCAAATATGTGATGTAGAGGTTGGTATTTTTGTTGGTTTGGCAACTAATTGAGGCAAATGAAAATAGGAAACTACACTGATAAAGTTCATACACTCAGGTGACAGATGATCAAAGTAGGGACATTTTGAATCCCAAACAATGTAAGGGTAGTTTCAGTCACTCAGTAAAAAAAAAGCGGTGTATTAGGAAAACGCGTTACAATTGTTTCTAGGGCATGTTGTTTCTCAACGAAGACAACATTACACGAAGGTGGACGATAACCGCATCCCAGAGTGAATCTTTGAAAATGAATGGTGATACAGACGAAACTAATGTCAATGGCACTCTTAGTATCCATACGAAATGAAGAAATACAATCCCTGACACCGATTAATACGCCGCCGCTATTTCTCAGCTCCCTGTCTTGTCGAAATATATTGAAGCGTTTTCGGACAGGAAACAATTTTGCATCACGTTTCGTTGACGAGAGCCAAGTACCCGTTAGTACAGCAATGTTTGCATCGCAAGTATCAATTATAGAATATAGTTCGCCACGCTTTCTGATAAGGCTACGCATGTTAGTAAACAACACGGATTCGTTAGATAGAATAGGCGACGACCACTATTCCTCACTGACTGCTAAACTGGGGTTGTACTCCCGTCTATGGAAGTGGGACGTACGGGGACATGAGGAGCATGAGGGTGAGACAGTTCCGAGACGCGGCCTTGTTCATCGTCGTAGATGTAACACTTACCGTTTAGGAACCGTTTGTTATAGCTAAGCTTGAAAGTTGTACAATGCGATTTTTCAAAATCCAATAATTTCATGCGCGCCAAGGATGTCGCAAAGGGAAATACTCGCCAACACCGATGTTAGCTAATTTAAGCTTAGCCCTTAATCGCATCCCTTGGTCTTTAGTCTTATAAATGAAAACTTTACGATGATGGGTCTGTACCTGTTGACATGATGCTGCCCCAGCCTCTGAGCACGATCGATATCAAAAGACGTGGCTGACAAGTTTGTCCTTTCTCCACCCAAAACATCCGATAAGGCCGTTCTAATCTTTCCTTCTGCTTGCGGCCACGTTTCAGCGGCACGGTCAGGTATTCCGTAGAAAAGCACGTTGTTTCGCCTTCAACATCTTCTATTTCGTTGAACCGATAACGCAGTGCGCCATTAGTTTTGCTCTGGTCTTCTTTTTCTTGCCTTACTGCTCGCATTTCGTTTTCTAAACCTCCTGCCTTGCTTTTAACAGTAGTAAACCGTTCCCAATTTTTCGTTACTTTTTCCTCGATGGATTTTTGTTTTTGTTTCATTTTGTCAAGGGAATGCAGTATACTTGTTTGGCCTGATTCGAAATTTTGTGATCTAGAATTAAGATCCTGCGGAAGTTGTAACATTTGTTTAAACTGAGCCAGGTGCTCAGCATTCATTGCAGTACGATTTGAATCTATGACGCCACAAGAAAGCAATGATCGAAAAGAAAAGACACACGACTCAACATAATGCTGCGGAAAGTATGGGCAGGCCAGCATCAGTGAGAAACAATACTCCGAGCACTAACAATAGCCTTCGGGAACATCCAGACGTTCGTGTACAAAAAGAAACAACTTGTAAGGAATGGGAGCCGCGCTGCTGCCGACCTGCCCGCTAGAGAGACTGTTTATGCGTCTTGTTTATATAGCCCTAGATGGTGACGTGGATGTCCAACGTGTTCCACCGGCGTACAGAGGCATCTGGTAGCAAAACACGGTACTAGTCGTGATGTTGAAGAAATGTGAGGTGTCTGACTTAATTATCGCGACACGGTCCCGTGCATGGTTGAGTATGTATTAGAATTGAAGATGATCCCTTGATACGTCGGTAGTTATTCCACGTGGCAGCAACAAGACCAGCACAAAGAAGTGCAACAGCTTCTAAGGCATTGTAACTGCCCTGCTTGGGGTCACTGTGTTCTTCTAGGGGTTGCAAGACAAATGACTGAGCTGTAATTCTCGTGCCCTGGTGAACTGTACTACATTGGCGGTCCGACAAAGTTTGCTCTTGTTGACAGCAGACTTTGTAGCATGCAACCTTCACATTGCTTTAACCGCCTTCCAAGGTCACTTACTTTTGAAAGTTCTGGATGGTTGCAGAATGGCAGCACAGGTTGTTCTACTACAGCCTACCTTGTCTCCAAGGTATTTTTCCTATTACATTTCTAGATCATTGGGGTCTGATAGTGACAGGAATATTTCATATTCTCAAAGATGAGGTCACAGGCGATGCCCCGCAGGGTGCACCTGTGGAAGCAGGTGCTTGGAAAGTGGCGTCTCCACGGACCCCTAGCCACGCGGGTTCGCCCACCCACGTCTGGCTGTGCGTTGCTTTCCCGTGTCCGAGGAAAAGGGCCTCCTCGTGGTTGAGCCGAGCCCGGGGTAGGTTTGGACCCTTCGGGGCCCCCCGGGTGAGGCAATACACCACTTCGGCCCCCGCTTCTCGTAGACGGGAGTCCTGGTAAGGCCCGGCCAGGATGATTCAGTCTAGTCGCCTTTTCTTCTACTATCCCCTCTTTTTCTTTTCTCCCTTCCCTCTCCCTCACTTTCACCTTCTTTGGCGGCAAGGGCCAACCTTGTGTGGTGGCAGATACCCTTATCCTAACCACACTTAGTTATACAACCTGGGCAAGTGCTAGTAGATCAGCGGTTCCAGCAAAGCCCATTTCGTTATGGGCTGCTGACTACTCCCTAAGTTGGGCTTGATGGTGGGCGGCACACCGCAGGTGCCGAAATCCTTTTCCGATTCATATGGGTCCTAAAACTAAATCTTTCCTTGATCGGGCCCCGAAAACGGTCCGGACCGAAGAGACAATATCAACAAGCCTTACCTTGCCAGTCATGAATTTTCCTAAACTTATAGTAATGCACTCGGAGAACAAAGATCAACCGCTTGCAAAGCTTTCCCCGTTCTTGGTCGCAAAGACCCTAGAAACTGTAATTAGAACATCTTTTAAAGCCAAAAAACTTCCATCTGGCGACCTGCTTGTGGAGGTCACAAATGCTGAGCAAAGCAAAGCACTTCTTGCTCTCAACCAAGTAAGAGATTGCAAAGTATCAGTGACTCCACATCCAGAACCAACCCCAACCAACCAACCCAGTCGCAGGCGATGGCATTACGATAGGAAAAGAAAGTCTTATTTAGTTTGTTGTAGAAGTGCAGTTCCTTTACACAAAGACTCCAATGACATACAACGTGCACTAGCTTCTTCACCTTGCAAAATGTGTCGTCCAGCTCGACCCCCTTTGAGCACACCCCTGCTTCAGCTTTGAGAGCAATATTAGAAAGCTGTTAAGGCTTGTGACTTGGTCAAATGGTGTGCCGATCCAGATTGGATCACGAGTCTTCCTGAAGAGCAAGCACAATGCATACATGGCAAATGACAAGATCAGAGCTCTTGTATCTAGAAGGGAACAGTCTGTGTGAAGGCATCAGGCCTTTATTCCTTCATCCTAGAGCATCGGTGTTTTCCACTAAAACTGGCATCGGAGGCTAAATAATTGGGAGTTATTTTGCCGTGTGCTTTAAGGTGCAAGGAAGATGTTGACTATATTGCAGGGAAAGCAGTCCGGTCACTGGGTATTATTAAGCATAATTTTAGGATGGCTCCCTCATCTTTAAAAGAGACACATTTTTCCCATGTGTGGTCTGTCCTAGACTACGCTAGTGAGATATGGGATGCGTTCAGACAGAACCTTATTGATCAAAATAAAAAGATACAGAATCGAGAGATTTGCTACGGGTAATTACGATTTCAGAGGTAGCATAACGGAACTTAAATCGTCTCTAAACTGGATGCCTCTCAGTCAACGATGGAAATTGCTCCGTCTCAAAATGTTGCATGAAGTGCTTCACAACAATAGCGCAATTTGTAGGCCCAAGTATATTTTTGAGCCTGCCTATGTATCGGAAAGAAGAGATAAATAAAAACAATTGTCCATTTTATTGCAGAACTGATGTTTCCAAATGCTCTTTTTCCCGCGGTCCATTGACGATTGGAATAACCTGCCAAGTAACATTGTTGAAACGGCATTGTCAGAGCTATTTTTTTAATGAGTCATTGTTACTTCTAACTATCGTTGTGTATTAGTTCTTGCATAATTGTTTTTCACCTTGTGTTTGTAGTGTACACATTTTATGTCTGTGCCCCTCGCTACTATAATGCCTCTTCAGGCGATGTAGGTATGCAAATAAATAACTAAATCCGTGGGCGCGCGCGCAGCTTGTCCTAGCCGATTCACACGGCGGACCGATTGGCGATTTTTTGTCTGCGGACTGTGTACACTGTGTACCACGTGACCGGCACGTCGCCGTTTCCTGCGTTTTCCACGAGCGCCTTTTCACTCGTGGATTTTTGGCGGGAGTTTGAATAGAAAGGCGTTTAGTCTGCAACGGTACAATGTTTTCTTTTTTTTATGATTAAAACAAAAATGGCGCATCGTTGTGTTTGCGTTCGCTGAGTCATTTTGTTGAACGATTCTTGTTTTCACGCGTGAAATAAATTGCAGAAACTTTGTCCGGCTGTCGCCACGCGGGTTCCGGTACTCCTCCGGGTCCGCGTTAAGAATCTCCCGTCAAAACTCGTCAAGCACGCCGCGATAATTCTTGTACGTCCAATGAGGCTTTCACCGAGCAATACCTTTATTGTGGTTATGGTGTACTTGGGCGTTGTGCACAAGCGCGGAGTGCGTGAAGGAATCTCCAAACGTCCCTCCGCGAGCCCACAACTTCGTCGCTTCTACGCGGAACCCTTATCGAGCAGGACCATGCCTGTGTCTTTGTCATGCTTTGGGTTAGTAAAGCCAGTGGAACTTCGCGCGAAGTCTATCGCGGTGTTTTGTCTCGATCTCTACGTAACAGCGGCGTCCGATTTTTTATAACGGTAGCAAACGTCAATTTTTTTCGGACAACTGTGCCACGGTGCGATTTGGGAGTTTCGTGGCACTGTGGAGAGGTGAACAGGTTCAATACGTCCCCGCTGGCGTCTGCTCGTAGTCTCGCTCGTGTGGATACGCTTGGGAGACGGACGAACCGCGGACACGTTGTCACGTGATCCCCGCAGGGGGCACCTGTGAAAGCAGGTGTTTGGAGAGTGGCGTCTCCACGGATCCCGAGCCATGCGGGTTCGCCCGCCCACGTCTGGCTGTGCGTGGCTTTCCCGTGTCCGGGGAAAAGGGCATCCTGGTGGTTGAGCCGAGCCCGGGGTAGGTTTGGACCCTTCGGGGCCCCCCGGGCGAGGCAATACACCACTTCGGCCCCCGCTTCCCGTAGACGGGTGTCCTGGCTTGGCCCGACCAGGATGATTCAGTCAGTCGCCACTTCTACTATCCCCTCCCTTCTTTCACCCTTGTCTTCTCCTTCTTTTCACTCTTCTCATTTCTCTTCTTTTCTTTTTCAACTTCTTTGGCGGCAAGGGCTAACCTTGGGTGGTGACAGAATTCTCTCTTTACCCACACTTGGTTATAGCACCCTAGTAGCACTGGTAGAGTAACATACTCAGACAAGCCAGACCTGTTATGAGATGTTATCTATCCCCTCGTTGGACTCTGTGGTGGGTGGTGCGCTACAGATGCCGAAGTTCTCGCCCTTCATATGGCGCCCGTCCTCTCTAAACCCGGTTCAAGGCAGGCTTCTGAGAGGCCTCGCCCTGAGACCCGAGTCACTGAAAAGCCCCTGAAATGGGAACATTTGCAAAGTTTTTTGTCATTCACTCGAACCTCGAAGTGTCGAAATTGTCCCCCTTTATGCTAGCCAAGGTGCTAGAAAACCTCATCGGGTTGTCATACAAAGCGAAAAAACTCCACTCCGGCGACCTTCTTGTTGAAGTAGATACGAAAGTTCAAAGTGAGGCACTCTCCAAGATGACCAGCATAGTAGACGTCGAAGTGTCCGCGAGTCCTCACCGGACGCTCAACACGATCCGTGGAGTCCTCTCTGAAGAAGACTTCCTCGATGCTAGCGAGGAAAAAATTCTGGAAGGACTGAAAGATGCTGGTGTTGTCGCTGTCAAACGTAATATGTTCCGGAAGGTTGGCAAGGAAACTCCATCAAAGCATGTGACCTTGACCTTTGCGAGACACACCCTCCCTGAAACTGTGAAGGCGGGTTATCTCCAGTGTCGCATCCGTCCCTACGTTCCCAACCCGCAACGGTGCTTCCGCTGCCAGCGCCTTGGGCATGGGTCACGCAGTTGCCGAGGAAAAGAAACTTGTGCGAAATGTGGAAGCCAGGAACATGTTGCTGACATCTGCGAGGCGGCGGCCCGCTGTAGTAACTGCAGTGGGCCCCACTCAGCTTACTCCCGCACCTGTCCCCTTTGGCGTCAAGAAAAAGAAATTCTTTCCTTAAAGGCAAAGGAGAATATCCCTGTTGGGAGCTGGGACGAAAGGAACCAGCTCGGACAGCGTTTGGATTCGAACTGTTTTAATCGCTCGCGCTGCAGAGGCAGCTGAACCTCGTCGTCGTCGTTCATGGCGAAGCTGGCTTTGAGTGTCGCTACAAGGCTCCCCCCTGTGGAGCCGTGGGCCCTGGAAGGGTCCATGTGATGTGCTTGGTTCTTGTTGCAAGCGCCGAAGGTGCTGACGGGGAAGGGGCGGTTGCTGGGGATGTAGGAGATATGGCCTCTAGGTAGGCCGGCTTGACACAGTCGGTCGTGACTACGTCACGATGGCCGTTTATGTCTAGTGTAAAGGTCTTGGCTTGCCGATCCAGCACTCTGAACTGGCCGTCGTAGGCCGGTTCCAATGGTCGACGGACCTGGTCGCGACGTAAGAAAATGTGCGAGCACGTCTCGAGGTCTTTGGAACCGGCCTACGACGGCCCGTTGAGTGTCACTACATCCCCTATCTGGAAGCTAAGAAGAGGCTGTCGTTCCTCTCAAAGGGAGGTTACGCCGAGGTGGTGCGCAGGGGTCCTGCACCACGCTCGGAGACTAGGGCCACTCAGGTCTCTCCTGAAATCTTGGCGGCTCACCTAAGGGCCCCATCCCATCAACAGGAGCGGCATGCTGCTCCCGTGGGCAAGGACGGGCCAGCAATAGCCGTGCCCGCCCTTCCCTTCAAGACTATGGAACAGAATCAGCAGGCTCCCCCTTCTCGCGGGGAGGGTGTCTTAGCTGCTTCCTCTGCTCAGGACAGGCCAGCACCGGCTGTACCTGGCAACGCTGGCCGCTCTCCTAGGGAGGAGAAGAAGCGAGGCCCTTGGCCTCAGTCCCTGGAGAGGCAGGCAGTAACCAAGGAGCTGCGTGTGTCGCATGCAGCTTCCCTGCCGGGAGAAGAGATGGAACAGATGGACGGGGTAGAACCCCTCCCCAGTACATCAGCCACCTTTCCGCCTAGTTCTGGTCGCGGCCGCGGATTGGGGCCCCGCGACACAGACCCTCCCGGGCCAGCAGGCAAGTCTGATTGTGGGGCTCAGGAAAACACTGGCACTGCCTTGTCTGCCCCGTCAGCGACTCCGGGTTCTGACCAGGACGAGATGGAGTGGCAGACTACAAAGAAACACAAATCTGAAAAACCCGTAACACCTCCAAAGTGAGGCAACTGACTCACTTTTTTATGTGCTCCGGTTTTGGTCCCCAAGATGGCTTCAGTACTCATACAATGGAACTGTCGTGGCCTTATAAGAAACCTGGATGATGTAGAGCGTCTTCTGGAGGAATACAAGCCACGAGCGCTGTGTCTTCAAGAGACTCATTTGAGTCCAAGCCGTACCAATTTCCTCAGAGGTTACCAGGCTTTCCGGAGGGATCGTCCGAGCTCCGTCAGTTCCTCTGGGGGAGTTGCGGTGGTTCTCCCGAGAGAAGTTCCCTGCACAGAGGTTCCACTGTCCACACCACTTGAAGCAGTGGCTGTTCGCTTCATGCACCATAAAGCCCTTACAGTATGTTCTTTATACCTGCCACCTTCATTTACTTTGAAATGTTCAGATTTTAACTCACTGTTAGACCAGCTTCCTGAGCCTTTCCTTTTGATGGGCGATTTTAATTGTCACAACCTTTTATGGGGGAGCACACGTCAGGATGTCAGAGGAAAAATAGTTGAGTCAGTATTAATCCCACGAAGTCTTTGTCTTTTTAATACATTCAACCAACCTATTTTAGCAAATCATCTTTGGCATCAACTTCCATCGACCTTTCAATTGGTTCTGCTACTTTAGTTCCAGATTTTTCCTGGAGTGTGGATTCTAATCCACGTGGAAGCGATCATTTTCCTACTCTTTTAACCTGTAGCGTAGCCTCTCTTTTAATTCATACACGCCCTTCTCGTTGGAAGCTTGACAAGGCTGATTGGGGCCTCTTTAAGCAGGCATCGCTTTTAGCATATTCTCGTCTGGATAGTCGCACAATTGACGAACTCAATCATCTTTTAACCAAGCACACCATAGCAGCAGCCAAGTTGTCCATCCCGCAAACATCTCAATTTCTCCCTAGGAGGCCCAAGCCTTGGTGGAATTCGGAATGTGAAGAGGTACGCAAGAAGCAAAATCGGGCGTGGGGTATTCTTAGACGATACCCCACTAGAGACAACCTCATATCCTTTCGGAAAATGAAGGCCCGTGCACGCTACGTCCGAAGAAAAGCCAAACGAGAAAATTGGCAAGGCTATGTTTCTACTATAAATAGCAGTACCTCACCTAAGGAGGTGTGGGATCGAATACACAAGATCAACGGTTCCTATCATGCATTTAAGATCTCCCTGCTTTCTAGGAATGGAACATGTCCACACACACTGGAGGAACAAGCTGATATTTTTTGAGAACATTTGAGTATGTATCCAGTTCACATCATTACTCATCTACTTTTCTATAACACAAACTGAAGGCTGAGAGGAATCCCTTGAAAACCTTACGAGGTGAACAGGAGGGATATAATGCTACATTCAGCTTGCACAAGCTCCTCGCTGTTCTTCATAACACAGAGCCCTCAGCCCCTGGACCAGATGGTTTACACTATTCAATGATACAGCATCTCCATCCTTCCACACTCGATGTCATTTTATATATTTATAACCGCATATGGAAGGAGGGCCATTTTCCTTCATCTTGGAAGGTAGCACATGTCCTACCACTTTTGAAGGCTCGTAAGGATGCTTTTTGTGTTTCCAGTTATAGGCCCATTGCTCTTACCAGCTGTCTCTGTAAGACATTGGAGCAAATGATTAATCGCAGACTAATGTACTATCTGGAGCATGGTAAGGTACTAGACAAATTTCAGTGCGGCTATCGCTCGTCAAGGTCTACAGTTGACCACTTGGTCTGTCTCGAAACTGTTGTGCGTGAGGCCCTTGTACACGGGCAACACTGCCTCTCCGTGTTCTTTGATCTCGAGAAAGCGTATGACACGGCTTGGCGCTATGGTATTTTGAGGAACCTGTTGGGCCTCGGACTACGTGGTCGCATGCTTCGTGCAATTCAGAGCGATTTAGACAGGCGCACCTTTCAAGTCCAACTGGGAAACACACTCTCCCGGTTTTACAAGGCCGGAGCGGTACGGCCTAAACCACCACGTTTTAGCACCAATGGAGCTTGTGCATGTGGTGGTGCCTTGACGCGGCGCAGAAGCTCCGTAGCGCTCTGGACTCGCTACCATGCGATCCCCGCGCTCCCTCCGATGGTACTTTGCCTGTGAGGGCCGGCGGGGATCGCAATCGGTTTTACAAGGCCGGAGCGGTACGGCCTAAACCACCACGTTTTAGCACCAATGGAACTTCTGCATGTGGTGGTGCCTTAACGCGGCGCAGAAGCTCCGTAGCGCTCTGGACTCGCTACCATGCGATCCCCGCGCTCCCTCCGATGGTACTTTGCCTGTGAGGGCCGGCGGGGATCGCAATCGGTTTTACAAGGCCGGAGCGGTACGGCCTAAACCACCACGTGTTAGCACCAATGGAACTTCTGCATGTGGTGGTGCCTTGACGCGGCGCAGAAGCTCCGTAGCGCTCTGGACTCGCTACCATGCGATCCCCGCGCTCCCTCCGATGGTACTTTGCCTGTGAGGGCCGGCGGGGATCGCAATCGGTTTTACAAGGCCGGAGCGGTACGGCCTAAACCACCACGTTTTAGCACCAATGGAACTTCTGCATGTGGTGGTGCCTTGACGCGGCGCAGAAGCTCCGTAGCGCTCTGGACTCGCTACCATGCGATCCCCGCGCTCCCTCCGATGGTACTTTGGCTGTGAGGGCCGGCGGGGATCGCAATCGGTTTTACAAGGCCGGAGCGGTACGGCCTAAACCACCACGTTTTAGCAGCAATGGAACTTCTGCATGTGGTGGTGCCTTGACGCGGCGCAGAAGCTCCGTAGCGCTCTGGACTCGCTACCATGCGATCCCCGCGCTCCCTCCGATGGTACTTTGCCTGTGAGGGCCGGTGGGAATCGCAATCGGTTTTACAAGGCCGGAGCGGTACGGCCTAAACCACCACGTTTTAGGACCAATGGAACTTCTGCATGGGGTGGTGCCTTGACGCGGCGCAGAAGCTCCGTAGCGCTCTGGACTCGCTACCATGCGATCCCCGCGCTCCCTCCGATGGTACTTTGGCTGTGAGGGCCGGCGGGGATCGCAATCGGTTTTACAAGGCCGGAGCGGTACGGCCTAAACCACCACGTTTTAGCAGCAATGGAACTTCTGCATGTGGTGGTGCCTTGACGCGGCGCAGAAGCTCCGTAGCGCTCTGGACTCGCTACCATGCGATCCCCGCGCTCCCTCCGATGGTACTTTGCCTGTGAGGGCCGGCGGGGATCGCAATCGGTTTTACAAGGCCGGAGCGGTACGGCCTAAACCACCACGTTTTAGGACCAATGGAACTTCTGCATGGGGTGGTGCCTTGACGCGGCGCAGAAGCTCCGTAGCGCTCTGGACTCGCTACCATGCGATCCCCGCGCTCCCTCCGATGGTACTTTGGCTGTGAGGGCCGGCGGGGATCGCAATCGGTTTTACAAGGCCGGAGCGGTACGGCCTAAACCACCACGTTTTAGCAGCAATGGAACTTCTGCATGTGGTGGTGCCTTGACGCGGCGCAGAAGCTCCGTAGCGCTCTGGACTCGCTACCATGCGATCCCCGCGCTCCCTCCGATGGTACTTTGCCTGTGAGGGCCGGTGGGAATCGCAATCGGTTTTACAAGGCCGGAGCGGTACGGCCTAAACCACCACGTTTTAGGACCAATGGAACTTCTGCATGGGGTGGTGCCTTGACGCGGCGCAGAAGCTCCGTAGCGCTCTGGACTCGCTACCATGCGATCCCCGCGCTCCCTCCGATGGTACTTTGCCTGTGAGGGCCGGCGGGGATCGCAATCGGTTTTACAAGGCCTGAGCGGTACGGCCTAAACCACCACGTGTTAGCAGCAATGGAACTTCTGCATGTGGTGGTGCCTTGACGCGGCGCAGAAGCTCCGTAGCGCTCTGGACTCGCTACCATGCGATCCCCGCGCTCCCTCCGATGGTACTTTGCCTGTGAGGGCCGGCGGGGATCGCAATCGGTTTTACAAGGCCGGAGCGGTACGGCCTAAACCACCACGTTTTAGCACCAATGGAACTTCTGCATGTGGTGGTGCCTTAACGCGGCGCAGAAGCTCCGTAGCGCTCTGGACTCGCTACCATGCGATCCCCGCGCTCCCTCCGATGGTACTTTGCCTGTGAGGGCCGGCGGGGATCGCAATCGGTTTTACAAGGCCGGAGCGGTACGGCCTAAACCACCACGTGTTAGCACCAATGCAACTTCTGCATGTGGTGGTGCCTTGACGCGGCGCAGAAGCTCCGTAGCGCTCTGGACTCGCTACCATGCGATCCCCGCGCTCCCTCCGATGGTACTTTGCCTGTGAGGGCCGGCGGGGATCGCAATCGGTTTTACAAGGCCGGAGCGGTACGGCCTAAACCACCACGTTTTAGCACCAATGGAACTTCTGCATGTGGTGGTGCCTTGACGCGGCGCAGAAGCTCCGTAGCGCTCTGGACTCGCTACCATGCGATCCCCGCGCTCCCTCCGATGGTACTTTGGCTGTGAGGGCCGGCGGGGATCGCAATCGGTTTTACAAGGCCGGAGCGGTACGGCCTAAACCACCACGTTTTAGCACCAATGGAACTTCTGCATGTGGTGGTGCCTTGACGCGGCGCAGAAGCTCCGTAGCGCTCTGGACTCCCGAGAATTTCTGCAGGAAAATAGAGTGCCACAGGGGGGAGTGCTAAGTCTCACCTTGTTTATAGTTAAAATGAACTCCATTGCTTCAGTAATCCCCCCGTCGGTTCAGTTTTCTCTTTACGTCGATGATTTACAAATTTCAGTTTCCTCTTGTAATTTCTCAGTCCGTGAACGCAGGGTTCAGCTAGGCGTCAGCAAGTTTACTGAGTGGGCTGACAGAAATGGGTTTATGTTCTCTCCTGAGAAGACTGCATGTGTTTGCTTCACCCGCAAACGTAGAATCCTTCTTGAACCATCCCTAACAATCTACAGTAGTAATGTTAGTGTCCAACCTCACCACAAATTTTTGGGTCTTACGTTTGATAGCAAACTGAATTTTTTTGCTCATGTAAAAAGCCTGAAATTGAGAACTTACAAATCTCTCAATATTCTTAAAGTTCTCTCGCACCTGTCTTGGGGCTCAGATCGATTGTGCCTCCTGCGGATCTATCGCTCTTTGGTACGCTCCCGACTAGACTATGGCTGCTTTGTTTTTGGGTCTGCCAGACAGTCTGTTTTCAAGATGTTGGATCCCATTCATCATCTTGGGCTTCGGTTGGCTACAGGTGCGTTTCGTGCATCCCCTGTGCCCAGTCTATATGCGGAAGCTAACGAGTGCTCCCTCGAGAGACGTAGATTCGCGGTGGGCATGATGCACTCTCTTCGCACCCGATCTGTCCTCCAGCACCCTATTCGAGAAGTTGTTCAAGAAACACGCTCGGAACGACTCTTTCTTCCAAAACCTAGCGTGATCCCTCCGTTCAGTATGCGACTGAAGACCTTGGCCAAGTCCGTCGGATTATATGCGGCATCGCAGGCAGTAGAATTTCCTGGCATCATAGCACCTTGGGAGCACCCTGACATACACTGCAACCTGTCTCTTGCACAGTATAACAAGAAAAACACTCCAAGTGCTGTGCTTCTGCAAGAATTTTATGAACTGGCTCAATTGTATGAAGACCCTACAAAGTTCTATACAGATGGAACAAAATCTGAGAACTTTGTTGGCTGCTCTGTCATTGGCTCTTCAGTCGAAGTTGTAAGGCGGATAAACACTGCCGCTACCATTTTGACAGCGGAGCTGTATGGCCTCCTGCTGGCTATGGAACACATAGCTCACCACAGAATACCGCTGGCAGTAGTTTTCACGGACTCTCTTAGTGCCCTTGCGAGCCATCTCTTCACTGCTGCCTACAAGGAACTCCCTTGGTGTTGAAGTTCAGAAGAAAGTTGTTGTGGCAGCTAGAAAGCATTGCACCATTGTCTTTTGTTGGATTCCTAAGCCATGTTGGTATCCCAGGCAATGAGGCGGCCGACTGTGCTGCTCGCACATGCGTCAGCAGAGAGGTAGACATAAAAGGGATCCCTTTCATGGACTATCGCCCTTCTGTAAAGTCTCGCATACGAGCCCGATGGCAAGCCGAGTGGAATGAAGAGATCTACAACAAGCTGCATCTCATTAAGCCAAACCTGGGTGAATGGGCGAGCGCCCGACACCGAGAACGGTTTAATGAAGTAATACTGTGTCGTTTGCGCATTGGCCACACGCATCTGACCCATGGCTACCTGCTCCATGGGGAGGATGCCCCTTTGTGTGAACAATGCGATAAACCTCTAGGTGTTCTCTATTTTCTAATTGAGTGCCCTTTCCACGAACGGGAACGCCAATCTCACTTTGCACAGTTGTACAGAAATCACACTCCCTTACACCCAATGTTGTTGTTGGGCGATGAACCATTCGTGGCTTATAAGCACGTTTTTAAGTTTTTAGATGCTATTGGTCTTCTACATCAATTGTGAATTTCAAAGTTTCTCACTCATGCCCATTGCTGTATGTGACATAATCCGGTTTTGCCTCATTCCTTTATTTTTAACCCTGACCACTAGAGTCCTTTCTTCTCGCTTACCCTCAACGCAATAGTTTCCTTCTTTGGCGCTCTTTGGCCTCAGCAGCCCTTGCGCCATAAAACCTCAATCAAACCAATCCAACCAGTCGTTACGTGATCAATCCGTCCGCGGATCATTCCGTCGTGTGAATCGGCCATTGCTGACGAAGTGTAGCTTTCTCCTTGGACTCACATCACGGGGTTAATTATGACGTAAATGAATAGTGTAAGTATGACATCAGAGCTCCAGAAAAAAGTCAATGAGAGGGTAAATTTCACGCACGAAAGAATCAACAAATAGCACGGAACACAGACCACGACATCTTTAGGAAAGACGTTGTGTCCTGTGCTCTGTCCTATTTGTTTGTTCTTTCGTGCGTAAAATTGAAGCGTACTAACACGTTTGGTTTTAATTAATCTGATAGAGTAAAGGGCGCGACAAACCTCCCCTCGCGCTAACTTCTGCTCCTAAATATCTAGGCGCACTCAGAATTCAAGATCATGTTCGCACCTAGCGCAGAGGCAAAACGTTTGGAAAACTTTTCATTAAACCAAGCTCGTGACACTCTCTACTCCGGAAGAAATTGGAGCGGGTCTCCATAATTCTGATGAACCCGAACATCGCAGGAGTGTGTCAGGGTGCAGCACATTCGATACCGCCTGAATATCCCCGGAACCAAGCCTAGCAGAACTTAACGCACGCATCATATATACATGCGCGACCCATTATGTGCTCCCTGCTTTTATTAAACTGATCGAGGCGTGCTTCATTTTATGTGCCATAATAAATACAGCGTGTTGAAGAGCATGACCATTACCCTATTGAAAAATCTTGCAAACTGGGCCAGTTCAAACAGACGTATTGCCACTGGTTAAATTGGTTGAACTGGACAAGCTGAAACTGTGCATACCGGTCTTACTGTGAAACTGTGCATACAGGTCTTACTGTGAAAATGTGTATACTGGTAATACTGTACGACTGCGTATACTGGTCCACTCCAAGTAGTTGAACCAGTTTAACTGGTAATATTGACAACACAGGTCGTAAACGGATAAAATTCACTTTATTTCCACAAAAAAATATACAAACTTCAGACCGCAAAAATAAACATAAAAACATATTTACAATTTAAAAAAAAATTGTGATCATATTATTCATTAGTCCCAGCCGGTCGGCGAGATTTTCCACATCTTCTGGAGTGACGGGGTTCCGGTGGTGGATAACATAGTACCTCAAGGCATCTGAAATAAGAATAAACATCAGTAATTAGAACCATGGCAGATTTATTTGCACCCGTCTGTTCTAAAACTGTATTTAACTAATGCTACGAATAAAAAATATGCACTATCATAAACAGTATGAGAGGGATTATGGAAGCGGGCGCCAACCGCACATGTGGTGCCAGTCTAGCGGCAATTAAATATAAATCGCTTGCAAGCGATTTGGCGAGCGGCGAGACAAGCGACGACGATCCGCTTCGCTGTCGCTCGGTCACTCGCGCGACGAGACAAACCGCATGAAAGCGACGGCAGCAAGCGACCAAGGCGATGAGCGACGATTTTTAGAAATCCAAAAACCGATCGACGCGACGACCGACCGTGGAAAATCTCCATCGCTCGTCTCGTCACTGTCACCGTCGTTCGCTTAATCGCTTACAAGCGGTTCAGCCTTTAAGCAAAGCAACGCCCAGGAGTGAAAACAACCTGCTGTTGCTACCCCCTTCCTGCCTCCCCAGTCTGTCGTCCGCAATCGCAACTCGCAACCACTGTGGTAGAATATCCCTGAAGCTGCATACACAGCAGTGTTGCGGAGTTGCCACTGCGGAGTTGGAATGATTCCCCGGAATCATTCCGTATTTTCGCGACCCGGGAATGGAATGGGAATGGAATGGCGGCAACGTTGAGGGATATGGAATGGGAATGGAATTGGATGCCTTTTGCCCGGAATGGAATGGGAATGAAATGGGCCCGGTTCTTTATATTTTTTTTATTCATTTAATATATATATATATATATATATATATATATATATATATATATATATATATATATATATATATTTACGTTTAGCTGTACTGTGCCAGTCAGCGAGTCAGTAGTTCAGAAATAAAATGAGCGGGAAACTGCAAACCCGCGTGGAGCCCGAACAGACTTATGCGCCGTTCACACTCTTGCGACCGACTAAGACCGAGAGAGACCAGACCGGTTTTTAAGCCTTTTGCGACTTCTTAGGACCGGATGCGATGCTGCCGAGCTGGTCCTAAGAGATCGCAAGAGGCTTAAAAACCGGTCTGGTCTCTCTCCGTCGTACTTGGTCGCAAGAGTGTGAACGGGCCTTTATACGCAAAAAAAATGCAATACAAAAAAACAAGCGTCAAAGCAAAGAACAAAGGGGGGCGGCGGTGGCGCCTTTCACCATTGAAGTTAAACACATTTGTGAATGCGTCTGCGCCTGTAATATTGCACGTCTCAAGGTATACGTCATCAGTCGACGTAAACGTGACCCGCTGCTTTGGTGATCCGATACCCAGGAAGGAGGCCCGACGTGGCCTCGGTGTGCGGACCCAGACTTCGTACACCTGCGACTCGAGCGCGCTGTTTTTCGGAGAGCTCGCACCTGTGCCGGCCATCTCAGGTCGCAATCCACGAGGTCTCTGTTTCGATGATGCTAGGCGAAACTTGAGGGCTGCCATTCATGCGTTGGAGGCCTAGTGTCGGCAGGTAGGACCGTCACAACAGGGAAGCCACCGTATCGATTTTGCAACCGTATCAGATGATAATACACGTGCTCCAGGATGCTTCAGGTGGTCCACTATTCTCGAAAATTCCAAATGCAACTGCCTGCATGGTCTTCAACGAGGTCATCTACAACGAAAGTACGTATTGTCCTTTCATACAGCAGCGTGGGTAAAGTTTCATGTTCAAGGCAACACCTACAGATACAAGAATACTTGTTCATCCCACCGGGACGTCATACGATCAGTGTTGACAGGGGCGCCCTTATTGGACGGGGAGGTGGTGATGTTTTGATGAAATTCATTTAGAGGTCGAAGACTTTTCGCATCACTCCTCAAAAAGACAGGATGCCAGGGAAGGGACCGCGGTCGATCCTTGATGTAACGTTTTTTGAACCCACGGAAGATTCCTCTTCGTCCGGAACCACTACCTTTAAGGCGAAGTGCTAAGCATGCGGGAAAGTAATTTCGGGACAAAAACAACTCCCACTTCAAACCTAACGCCTCAGATCATTTGGCGACTCAAAGAAATCTGAAAAATGTATTGCATTATCAGTATTTATATTTCTGCCCTCCCTAAAATGCTTTCCTGTATATGTATTTCCAAAAACTTTTTGCCTCTTTTTAAAACGTATTTCCGATACGTATCGCGATACGTTTTTACAGATATATTTGAGATTTGGGCATCAGTATTTTAGCTACTATTTTCATCTATCCCAGTATTTGTATTTCTAAATACATTTTTGAGTATTTCTGCCCAACCCTGCAACGCAATGCAGCTGTCAAGTGCCAATTTTTACGTTTAGGAATTAGAGAAATGGAATGGAACGATTCAGTTATTCCAGGAGTGGCAATCGGCCCAGTGTCCCCATTCCTAGGAGTTGAAAGGAATCGAATTAGCGAAAACTATAATTCCCCGGAATCGATTGGGAATGGAATGGGGGTGCCCATTCCGCAACACTGATACACAGTGGCTGTTGTATTACTAGCATAGCTGTTCCAAATCAGGTTCCAGAAAGGTTCAGTTTCACATGCACCTGATTATGAAAATGAATCCAAATGGTCGAGCCTGCTTACCTGGCTCGCTGGCGCGGAGACAGAGGCAGCCATCGGATTGAATCGCAGAACCAGGGGGCGCTTCGAAAATGCGATGGTAGCGCCACCGCAGTACAGCACGTGGTCGTGTCGTGTTGGTCGCGTTCGTAGCGTTGCAGTGGCGTCGCAGGTGTTTCGAGCGTACGGTGAAGATTTAGAAAAGGATAGAAAGCGTGCGAGAATTATTTCTCATGGTCACTCAAGAAACGATAAAGAAGCTTCAATAACACGCATCTTCCGCTGAGAAAGCGGTTGATTTCCCCGCCAACGAGTCGGGTCCGCCTCGCAAGCACGGCCGTGCGGCGTCTACGAGAAAACTTTGCAAGTGAGCGTCACTTGTTTAAATTTTGTGCTGTAATAACATTGTGCCTTCTCCTCTTAAAAGGAAGATTACTAATCAAAATGAACGACAGTTCTCGTGAGTCCTGTTAGACGACGACGGGATACTATTTTTCGGTCGCTGAACCACCGGCAGACTACGTTCTCGCGCTATAGGCTACGAGTGGGATAGCTTTTCGGGCTCGTCCTTGTCGAAGAAACATTAATGTGTCGGGGATCGTGCGGGCATAGGCTGATAATTCCGGGAAGAGATAAGACCCCCGCGTACAGGTCCTCGCTGGGCTGGAGTCGCGGACCGGTGCGAGCATTGTGCCGACGATCTTAATTTTATTAGTATTGCTGAACACGCTTCCTGCATCAGCACGACCTGAAGAAAGGCCTCGTAGATTTATTACCAGGTTTTTTTTCCCCACTTCACTGAGGCAGTAGGTTGCAGTTACTGGGACCTGCTCCTGCTGATTAATTGTACTTTTTCTGCAAGTTTGAACAATAATGTGCCGCGAGATTTTGTCAGAAAGAGGGGCAAAACAGTTAAAAGCGAAAAGAGGCTAGCTTAGACTAAATCTCCTGCATAAATGTCTCCTATGCAGATGACTGCACATAATTTTATTCGAATTTTCATGACAATGTTCAGTTGGATGGATTATTAAAAACTTCATTTCTCTTTCAGGTTCAAGATGTCCAATCCACATGCAAGATTTTCAAATATTGGGTGGGGGCTTGATTCATACTTTCCTGTGTGGGACATTTTAGAAGGAAAATGTTGTGCAGCAAAGAAAGCACCAGTGACACATGATAGGTTGCCATTATTGGAACAATTTTTATTTTCTGGAAAAATAATCCATGCCTGTCAGTGTTTAATTGCCGCTTCACTGAATTAAGTTTCTTTCATTGCATGTTTTCAAGCGTTTCCAGGAATGTACCGTATCTCCAGGGCTATACTTTTAAAAGTTGAAATTTTAGGCTGTGCGGACTATGCGAGATTTTTGTTTTTCAATATCGTTGCTTATGACAAGGCGAGACGGATTTTGTGAATGAAAGAGTATGTTAATGATGATTTATGTATATTATAGACTTTTTTTGTGAGCTAAGAAAGCAGACATTTCTCAAGGTGTGCCGTCTACGAGAAGATATTCGTGACGACTAAGCACCAGGTGCGGACTTATGCCACCGTGGGTAGACAATCTAAGCAAATTTTTTCTTTTTTATCCCAAATTTGCTTTTGCAGACTATAGTCTGGAAAATATGGTTTAGCAGCATAATGCAACGCTTTCAGAAATGTTTTGTTGACAGTGAAAAAGATTTTTATTGAGTTTTATCACAACTACGGGTAGGTAAACACACAATCTTGTGACAATATAAAAATTCTTCCCATGCTCTTAACACGGTGACATTGGAGCAGACTCGAAGTATGGCCGGCAGGACACTTGCAGATGATGTACACATCTCGAGAAGCAAAAACTGTCAAAGAAATTGTAGGGCCGAGAACCCCGACTATTTCCGAGATTTTGCACGGCAGATCACGCTGTTCATGATATTCCAATTCTCACGAAAGATGTCCCCCAGTTCGTGAGAAAGCAGTCACCTAAGCTTATTTATCTTTAGCCAAGTTATACTGAATCTTGGGGTACAGACTAAACCAAAACATGTAACTCGAAGACAGAAGTTGCCAATCAACTAACGATACTTTTAACAGGCTAAGAACCGGGCACATATAGAGAATGCAAAACAGACAAGGAAAGGTCACCTGTATCTTCGAGCGAGGGAGTGAAAATTAATTTAAATTGACTAAGAATCTTTCATGAGCAATTACAGGGTTGGTAGGTTCCCTGCAATTAGTCTTTATTCAACACCTCAGCTGGCATCTCTTGTAGTAACTTGTTGCAGGATGAGCCTCAGCATCGTCCTTGCAGGTGTTCACAAAGTGCACACTACAGATCCTCGCTGGCGTTGGCGGAATCAAAATTGAACCGCCCCCACTGGAAAATAAATCAATAATATAATATCTCTGGTGTGATCAGCAGAAAATCGAAATGAAATAATAATAACTATTATTGTCCCTACCAACTAAAACGTAATCGGGCTTTCTTTTTAACTTTCAAAGGGGTGGGGGGGCTGGTTGAGGCGGTTTATGTGCATGAGAAACACACACAGCAGGAGAAAGCTGCACTCGCAACCCCCAAAAGCCCCTCCCCTAGCTAGAAGTCTTCTCACAAAGTAAGAATGGCAGGGCGTCTCTTCTGAACGGCCGACCTCCAGCACGTCTTCGTTGGCTTTCGGTGCGATTTGGCTGTACGTGCCCGCTCGAGGCTCGCGAGATAGAAGCCCTATCGAAGGTTGGAAGCTAGTGCTGGAGAAACTGAAGCTCTTCCCTGCCGTTATCGTCCTGTCGCTGATTATAGTTGAAATATTCGTGCCAAAGGGATCCATCACGATCGAGGACTCGTCAAACACCTCAAGGGAAGGGACAGACGCGCACGACAATCAAATATTCCGTCACGCAGGCACTGCCAACTGACTTCCCCGCGTTCGGTAGTCATGCTGTTATTGTTCTGATACCAATTCCATTTCGTTTGTATGGCGTATTGAGCAAAACTGATCTTCCAACGAACGAGAAACTTACTTTTGTTGGAGCACTGCCGTGGTTCAGGCTTGGCGCCGTTCGAGTCTCGTACGGCTTTTCAGGGAAGCGGTAGAATTTTTAGGACCGACTACAACAATATCGGAGGCTGTTACTGAAATCAACAACGAAATATTTGTGCTAGCCGGGCTTTTCCCTCCTCTAGTTCCCTTTAGCTTCGGCAACCTCCGGACACAGAGCGAGTTGCGCGGCTCGAACACGGATGGCGCCACCATAGAGGTGTACAGCAGCACTCGCGTGGTCGGAGGCGCTCATTACTAAACACTGAAAAAACAATATTGAATCCAACCTCATTCAACTTTAGTTATGACTGCATATTATTTTACTAAATACAAATGAAGTATTTCTCAAAAATATAATATATATTTTTTAAAGTTTATGTCAACATCACTCTCTCAAAATTTTGCTTTTTTTTATTTTTGGTGTTTCTAAAACGAAGCCGCTGCCTGTGCGCATGCGCGCAATGCGCGCTTGCGCTCTGCGCGTTCTGAAACCGGTGGACCGTTGTGGAGGCGTCCGTGGGTCTGCTCGGTGCTTTCGCGCTTTCGCTCGCCTTCGGAGCGTCAAGCTTCGGCGCCTCGATCATCGCATTGCGCGAGCCTCGCACTTTCGGGCAAGTGGAAAGCTTTTCGTGTCTTTGAACCACCTCATTTGTGCGGTTACGCAAAGCCGTGCCCAAGCAGCGTCGGGGACAAGAAGCACCCGTTCGTGCGGATCCCAATTGACGACGGTGGGTTTGAAAGTTTTCACCCCAATTGAAACTTTTCCTAAGCTGATCTTCCAGCCACAAATTGCACCAGTTGAGGGTTATGTATTCTTTTAGATAATTGAATATATCGTTTCATTTATGAAATTCACAAAATGTCACCGTGATTTCATTGCGATGCACCCATCTCGGCCAGCGTTGTTAGCACGGTTTTGTGGATGAGGACCGCTCTGCAAATATTTTATGATCTGTAGACTGTTGGCGAAATATCACCTCCTCTGCCTCTCGTCGATTTCGTTCACAGCAGTGTCGATCCCCGTCGAGTAAATTGTAGTCTCTATATAAATATTCTTCTCCTAGTTTTATAATATTTCGGAGTTCACATCTTATAATATCTGCCCGTTTTTATTAATGTATCTCGTGTAGATTCTTTTACAGCCCTGCGACTAGTTTTGCCACGTTTTATTTCCTTCAGAAATAAATAGAAAGCTGGATAGTAAAATAATTTAATTTTTAAAGACACTTTTAAAATTAATCTTGAAAGATTTACGCACAGAAGGGCGGAATGCAGACAGCAGAGCTTGATCGCGAGATGTGCTATCCGCTCTTCCATGTGTAATTCTTTCGAAAGTTTTTACACCTCCCAACGCACTCCCCTCAAAACAATTAAAACTCGCGTTAGGCATTTTTTTTCGTTTGTTGCACATAAGATAGCATCATTTGCATTATGTTCTTTTTTTTTTTTGTGTATTCATACAAATTCTTAAGGCATGAAAATCGCCCCAACAAGCCTCAGGGACAGGGAACCCCAATAGACAAAAGGTATGTCCGAGGTAACTTTTTTGTGAAGCGCACTTGATTGTTGGCCAACCTATCAAGCTGAATATGTAACCATCAGCATGCTAGGTTCCGCCGTAGTGATCTATGCAGTCTAATCTACGATCAACTGTGATGTAAAACGAGAGTGGCTGGGGCAAAGAGGATCACAACAAAAACAAAAGGATAGTAGGAGCAGCCCTCTGCAATATTTCATAGCCCTGTTTCTCTTCTGTAAGTGTATGTGTTGTGACGAGACAAACTAATGTGTTCTTACATTGTCCTGTGCAGATCCTGAGAGGATAGAAAACACACATACAGCAAAAATGAGAAAGAGCAATGAAGTGGCTGGTCCATCCGATGGGCATCATAGGATCTCAGTGGCCACACCAAGAAAACCTGATTCAACTGGTCGTTCAACTTGACGGTGCAAGTGACAGGTATCGGAAGCTCATCAAGAGGCCAAGAGAAATGAGAAATACCAAAGTGGTCTACAGAGAGCTAGGTCTCCACATTATTAAGTCTCTAAAGATTTTGGTTCAGGTCTGTAAGTAAGCAGCGAATAAGTTTGCCCGAATTACAATTCATTGTATTAACTGTTTATTTGCATGGACCATTCAGAATGACAGGAGCTTTCAACTAGGCATGAAATATTTTGGCTGTGCTTCTTGAGACCCTCGAGAAACAATGTTGTCCACTGCGTCAGCAGGTTGCTCCTTGCACGACTTTCATGGAGCAAGATCATAGACTAACAGAAGCCTCTGAGCATCCACTTTGTTTAGACACGTTGTTAGCCTGCTGGTGGCCAACAACCTCTAGGCAGTTTTCTTTTTAGGGTGGGAGGGCGAGGGGGAAATATCTGTTGCTTCGAACCAGTGATTCCTGGACCTTTGGCAGCTAGAATTCAAACTACGTATTTGGAGAGTTTCACACTTTAAGATCTCAAGTTTTGGTGAACAATAATCTGACCCACTAAAATTTTGCGTTATTGTCTTATTACACAGGTTGAAGAATTGACGTTTTATCGTAAGCAGCAGCTGTAGAAGACAGAAGTTTCCGATTACAGACATGTTGGCGCGATCGCTGCCGCCTTTTCCACTGAAGCCAGATCGGTCGAAAGCGGTCCTTTTGTGCCGTTCATCCAGGATGTCAGCTGACGTTCCCGAACGGAGGCGATACAGACTGTCATGCCGGAAGTGCTGAGTGGTCCAGCGATGATCAGGTTGTTGGTTACGGTCATCGGGAATTCCCCGGCGATCACCAGGCGTGTGCCGCAGTGATACCGTTTCGCCGAGTGTGACGTTTCCAAAATCGGCGATCCCAGAAAGCAGCAGCTGTAGAAGACAGAAATTTCCGATTACAGACATGTTGGCGCGATCGCTGCCGCCTTTCCCACAAAGAGCACGAAACTTACTACTGTCTATGAAAGTGTTTTTTATAAGCTTGCTGATTCTAGCAGGCGATGTCGAGGAAAACTCTGGCCCTGACACTGATATGGCTATCATACTACAGCAACTACAAAAGGGTCAGTCAGCTATTTTGAGCAAACTTGACGACATCGAGAAAAGACAAACAAGGTTGGATAGTTTGATCAGCGACTTTGGAACTAGGATTGAATCATTAGAAGCTAAAATGCAAACGTTTGAAAATGTAGAGCGTGACACATCACGAGTTTATAACCAGGTCCGTATCTTGTCAGAGAATGCGGACGATATGGTTAGGAAACTCGATTACTTGGAAAATCGTGGCCGAAGACTAAACCTTGTCTTTTATGGTATCGAAGATCGGGAGCCCCGCGAGAGTTGGGAAGCATCCGAAAATCTGGTTAGGGCCTTCTGCCAGGATAGACTGCAGATAACGTTCGGGGAAGTTCAGAGAGCCCATAGGATCGGGAAGTATGGACCTAACTATAACCGCCCGATTATTGTAAATTTCGCATCCTACAAGGACACAGAAAAAATTCTTAGTAATGGTAGGAAACTTAAAGGTAGTAATTACGGCGTTTCGAGGGATTTTTCACCTCGTGTCAGAGAAATTCGTCGTAGGCTATGGGCGGTTGGCAAAGCACGGAAACAAAACGTCCAGGACAAGGTGTCGCTTGTGCATGATAAGCTAATCATAAATGGTGACGCCCATGGATGGGATGATATTACAGAATCTGTGATCAAATTAAATAAGCAATGACGATCTGTTTCAGCATTGAAAACCGTGACTGAGTGTGGCGTCCTCCTGATTAACTGTCAAAGCATAAAAAATAAAATTGATGACTTCAATGGGCTTTTGCAGATTTTTAATCCCGATATTGTTTTCGCAACTGAGTCATGGTTGGACGCTTCAATCAAAGACTCTGAAATATTTCCGTGTGATTATCGGGTTTATAGGAAAGATAGAAATGCTCCTGGAGGAGGGGTATTTATCATGGACAAAGAATTGTTCCACAGTGTAGAGATTGATATTCATTGTAACGACGTAGAATCCGTATGGTGCAGATTAAGCACTCCGGAAATGGGCACGATGGCATTGGGTTCCTTTTATCGTCCTCCGGGAGCCAGCGTTGAGGCTATCGGGTCATTAGATTCTATCTTGTCCACACTTCCTGACGATCGTTTTATATTGGCTGGGGATTTTAATTTGCCTGATTTAAAATGGGACGGGAATACACCGTCCGGTGGCGTTTCTTCGGCATTTAATGATGTAATCAGTACGTATGGCCTTAAGCAGTATGTCTCGACTGCTACTAGAGGTGCCAATATTCTAGATCTAATACTATGCAATGACCCAAATGTGGTTCGATGTGTGAGTGTTCTACCGGGAATAAGCGACCATCACATAGTTACTGCTAAGTTTATCCTGCCGCAATTAGTCCCTGCCAGCCACGATGTTAAAAAAGTGTACATCTACGGTAAGGCCAATTACAATGAAATTATAAATGATCTAGAGGACGAACTAAATATGTTTATGTCAAAATCATAGACTTATGATGCCAACTCACTGTGGACTGACTTCAGAAATCTGCTGTCAAAGCTTGTCGATAAGCACATTCCTTGTAAATATGTAAAGGACAAACCAAAACCCGACAAACCTTGGATGAATTATAAAGTAAAAAAAGTAGTTAGAAAACGCTCACGTATGCACTCCAAGTATAAAAAAAAATCCTACTGCCAATCTTGAGTACCGTCTAAAAGAGCTGGATATAGTTCATAGGAGCACCATAAGTACGGCCAAGGAGGATTATTTCTCTAGACTGGCAAAGGCTATCAACATAAATTCGAAAGCCTTTTGGAGTTACCTTAGAAAAATACGAAAAGAAAGAACAGGCATTCCGAGTATTACAAATACTGGTAGAGTCATAACAGATAATACAACTAAAGCTAGTTGTTTCAATGATTATTTTCAGTCAATATTTCTCAAAAACGGTGACTACGAACATTTGCCGATTCTTACAGATAGAGTGGAAAATGCTATGCCTCCCGTCATAATCACGCTAGAGGGAATAAGAAATTGCTTAAACTCTTTAAAAGAAGACAAGGCCGTCGGTCCAGACGAGATGTCCCCCAAGGTATTAAGAGCCTGCTCGTGTATAGTTTCACAATACTTTTATGTAATTTTTTGTAAATCTCTTGAAAGCGGATTGCTCCCTAAAGAATGGAAACAAACGTATGTTGTACCAATTCATAAAAATGGTCCAAAATCAATTGTTGACAATTACAGGCCGATTTCCTTGAGCTGTATAGCATGTAAGATATTTGAACATATTGTCTATAGTAGTATAATTAAGCACCTAGAAGATAATAACTTTTTTGCCCTAACCAACACGGTTTTCGTAGAGGTGTCTCCTGCAGTACCCAATTAATTGAGCTCTATCGTGATTTAGTAAGTGCGGCTGAAAACATACTGCAAACGGACGCCATTTTTGTGGATTTCCGCAAAGCGTTCGATTCTGTTTCGCATCAATTGTTATTACACAAAATGAGTGCTTTAAATATCGACCGTAATGTGCTCCGGTGGATAAAAGACTACCTGAGTGGGAGGAAACAGTGCGTCGTCCTGGGGGGTAAAAGATCAGAATACGTAGATGTAACTTCGGGGGTACCTCAAGGGTCAGTGCTGGGACCACTTTTATTTTTAATCTACATTAATGATATAGCGTCTTCCATCTCTTCTAATATCAGATTATTCGCGGACGATTGTGTAATTTACAGAACAATAAGGAACGTTAACGATGTCTCTTCTTTGCAAGAGGATTTGAACCGGGTTAGTTTATGGTGCGGGACCTGGGAACTGGGGTTAAACACAAGCAAACGTTTTCATGTCGCTTTTAGTAAAAAGAAACATAATATTGATTCGGCTTATGCTATTGGTCGAGACTCGTTGCGGAAAGTGTCTGAAATTAAATATCTTGGTGTCATTCTTTCAGAAAACCTTTCGTTCAATCAGCACATAGATATGATCATGAAAAAGGCTGGCAGGGTTCTTAGCAATCTTCGCTCTGCTCCACAAATCTTGAAAGAGACAGCGTATCGCTCACTAGTTAGACCACATCTAGAATATGCGAGTGCCGTATGGGACCCGCACCAAAATATCTCATAGATAAGATAGAAGGCATCCAAAATCGCGCTGTGAGGTTCATTCTGAATAAGTATTCTCGAGCAGAGAGTGTGACACAAATGAAAGTTTGTATGGGTATCGAGCCTTTAGAAAAAAGACGTAAGAAAAATAGACTTAAACTTATTTACGCTATCAACAATGATTTAACTGGAATAGACAAGTCTAATTATCTAGAAATGCCCCACTATATATCGAGTAGGAGGGACCACGTAAAAAAAATACGCGAAATAAAATGTCGAACTAACTATATGATGTTTTCTTTTTTTCCGAGAACTATATCGGAATGGAATGAACTGCCGTCTGATATTGTATCAGCTAACAGTGACTCTTTTATTAGCCTTATTAATGCAATGTAAGTTTCTGTGTTAAGTACATCATTGGTTTTTTCGTAATATTGCTATTGTGTGCTGGTGTGAATCATGTTTATTGATGTTGTTGGAAATTGCTGATGTGTGCTGTTATGTGACTTTCCAATTTATAATGATATATGTGAATCATGTAACCCACTCCTCTGCTGTAATGCTCCGGCGCTGCAGAGAATAAATAAATAAAAATAAATAAATAATATACTTTCAGGTTGGTATTTGAGATTCCACAACCTATAACCATTTAAATATCTTCTTAGACATACCTCACCACAGGCACGTAGCCAGGATTTTGTTTCAGGGGGGGGGGGGGGGGGCGCTCATGACAAAATGCTGTATGAGGGGGAGGGGGGTGAGGAGGTCCTAGCAAAATGGAAGATTTCGGGGTGGGGGGGGGGGGGGGCAGGCCCCATGGGCCTCTCCCCTGGCTACGTGCCTGCCTCACCAATAGGGCTGTTTGCATACGATTCTCCGGTAGGGCTGCATATTTACTTCACACTGGGTTTGCTTCTATGTAACACGTATCGGGAATTATGATTATTGTGTTTTCATGTCACGGAAACAGACATTTCTGTTTACTGTTACAGTATTTTCTCTTTAATAGGGACATCTCCAGTTTCCAAAACAATTCTCGATAATGTTGGTCATTTATAATCTTGAATCACTGCCAAGATCACAAAGAATAAACAATGAAGTTGGTATGTTGTTTATTTTTGTCATCTGCAACTGGAAAAGGGAAAGAACTGCAAGTGATTCAGGCTGGAAACCCCTGAAAATTGTAACCATTGAGTCACCATTGTCATATCTGACAATGGTGCAGCTTTGGGTAAATTCCGTAACCGAGGAGCTTTACTATTCTTTTTGTAAATGATTATGATGATTAAAAAGCGCGACAGGACAACGGACACAGAAGGAGACACAGTGCTGTGTCTCCTTCTGTGTTTGTTGTCCTGTCGCGCTTTTTAATCATTATGAATCACCAACTCGCCCAACTTTCTACCCTCGTCATTCTTTTTTGCCTCACTAGTATATCCCCCCCCCCTTTTTTTGCGTTTGTCTTTACAGAGACCACAATAAAAAGATAAAAACATGTATTTATCCATTTCGTTCCCAAGCTAGCTGTCCATAGTACGTACTTCGGGTTTCTCTAAATTTCCAAACAAAACCTACCACAGTACCGGCGGTAACACGGTAGGGAGCAGCGGCAGGGCACGGCGGAAGGGCTGCGCCGTGTTGGATTTTGAGCGGCTTCGTATTCGCAAACGGTTAGGAAGCCGGTCCAGCTAGCTCGACGGCGTCAAAAGTAAGTATTAAAACGTTACCGCTTCATTTGATGAACATAATTATCGCTGCTTATTTTAGCTTCGCAATCTATTAATAGAGCAATGAGGCTTCGATTCGTTGTAGTAATGAGCGCCTCCGACCACGGAAGCGCTGCTGAGCGCCCAATTTTCCCAGAAATCGACTCCATTGGGTCTATGGTAGTGACCGGGCACTGGTAATGAGAACGGAGCGAATTCCGTACACGCCGTTCTGGGACGAGAGCGAGTGGAACTCGGGTGGAGGACGTCGTTAGCCACAGGAACCATCGGCAGAGGCAGCACTCAAGGCTCCGGCAAACTATCTTATGCAAGCACAGTTTGAAGACAACTTGTAACCTCCCCAAGCAGAAGACCGGCCCCAACAACAAAGACCCAACCCGGCCAACCGTCGCACCAACGGCCGCAGCCAACGGCCATTTTTTTTTTTTTTTTGGTTGCCGGAGCTGCTGCTGACGCCGACTGGCGCCTCGAGCGGGCGCGAGGGTCGCGCTGATTGGCCTGCGCGCTCCCTTTCCTGGCACGTGAGCACCTCTCCTCTTTCAAGGCATCCGCGCTGCGCGTGGAGACGCTGCCTGATCTCCGGTCCCAGGGCACCAGCGCATTCCAGGCGCTTGACTCATAGGCGCACTGCCACATTTTCCCGCGCTTCTCTAGCATCCCGTGGGAGGCTCCCTGCCTCGGCCTCGGGCACTAGCGCTGGAGCCTGGAAGGGGCTTCTCGGTGCAGGCCAGGGTGGATAAAGGCTGCGGTAAAAAGCGGGAAAATCATAAAGTCCCAGTGGGACCGATTGGCCGGCAGAGGGTAATGAACTTCTATGAGGCGATTGCATCACTGAATTCTTGACCTGTCACGAACTATTGTTGCAAGCTAGCCATACATGCGTCAAAAAAGCTTTTATTTGGTCTACTAGTCTGTTATGCGACATCTGTATAGAGAAAATGTTCTGTAAAGGCCAGACATTTTCTCTGCTTTGGCAAGGTTCATTCTAGAAACACATATTTGCCTATAGAATTAATAAGTCTTGTTCTGCCAATTGTTTTTATTTATTGCGAGTTGTGTGGAGTGTGAAAGCCCAATTCGGGGGGCTCATGTAGAAAAAATAGTCATTAATGCGGTTCTCCCGCTTGGGAGTTAAAATTAGAAACATTGAAACCAACTTGATCCAAATGAAAAAGGCCAATGGGATCGATTTTAATGGTTAATTATTTTAAACTGGGCATACTGCTAGCCTGTTCAACGAGCAGTTTCTTTAGTTCCGCTGGTATGACTTGTTTAGATACAGTGAGACCAGTTTCATTGCCAGTTGTAACTGTTTGACTGCCAGTTAGAACAGTTCGACTGCCAGTTCAAACTGTTTGGCTGCCAGCTTGAACATTAAGACACCAGTGTCGCCAGTTCAAGCTACCAGGATTGCCTGATTAGCTACCAGTTGGAACTGTACAAATAACAGTTTAGCCAATTCAGATGCAAGCTTGGCCAGTTCACTTTCCATGTTCGGCCAGTTTCGACAGTTAGATTTCCAATTTGCCCGGTACAATTGCACTACAACCAGTCAATTTCGGGTTTGGCCAGTTCATATCCAAACTGGTTTCAAATCGTTTTTTTCTCAATAGGGTACGATTTCGCTTTTAAGCCTGGGACACTGAAGTATAGAAACTACTGTTATTTCAGGTGACTGACCTCGTTCGGACAGTTTTCCATTTGAAATGAAGCATGTCGGTGGGTGAGCAACTGGAAATTTAGCTGCATAAACGCGACCATTTAAATTTTAGCCTATTTTTAGACAGCTGCGTCTATGTAAATTCCGCTGTTCTTTTTTTTTTTTTTGTTATTTGAAGATAATAGCGGATTATACAAGCAATAAAAAAACGCCTTGTTTTACATGAAAAAATACGAAACCGATATTCAGATTCAACAAGGCGGTAAGTTGGGCTAGTTGGTTTAACATAGTCAGAGGTGAAAACGGCGCAAAAAATTGATCAAAGGACAAGTGAAAGAATGGTTCGCCTGAAAATTAAACTTTATTTGACAGTCAGCGCTTTGTCCGTGCACTTCTTTCACTTGTCCTTTGTTCAATTTTTTGCGCTGTTTTCACCTTTGACGATATTCAGAATTTGGCGGTTCATACCGGGTTCAAACGGGTTAGAACTGTTATTTTTGCTCTTCGGAGCTGAACCGGAATCGAACCCAACGCCGTGAACCCGAACCGAAGAGATGAAACATTGCGGTTCGACGCACAGCTTTTAATAATAATTACGGTTGCTGCTCAATATTCCACGCACTGATTTTATTTAAAATAGGGACAAGTAATATTTTTGTGAGGTATTTTTATTACAACGTCTTGAACGTTGAATTTTTTATTTTTTTTTATTTTAGGAATTTCGAAAATATTGTAGGGGACCTGCCGAGGTGGACTTGCGCTTGCACAAGACCTACAACCAGGCACAGAAATCTGCTGACGTTATGAAACACTCCAGCCCTATTGGAAAAACGTACAAGAAACAAACCTGCTGCTTGTACAGTTCGGGTATGACACCACCATAATTTCTTGTTATTAAGTATGCAGCTAGTTTGGTTCGGCTTTCTGCATAACTGGAGATACCGGCACCGCTATGGCTCCGGGTCTGTCTATACTGGCAGCCAGTTTGCTTGCCGATATGATTCGGTGTGCTGGTATGATTTTGCGGCCGATGACGTAGGCGACCGCCATCTTTCCAACAAAAAACGCTTATACCACACCACCACCGTTATATCCAAATAATACATGCAGAAAGACGACCGCAGTCTTCCAACATAACGTCCATCGTTTACCACCGGTATCGTTACATACACCATACATGTCGAAAAAGAACATAAGCCGCGTTTACATGAATGCGACTTAGTCGTATTGAATCCAGTTGCCGGATTCCATATGCGGTCATGTAAACGGCATAATGCGCAAAGCGCATCGCATTAAAGTCGCTAGACAGAGGTGGATCGAGATGTCGAGTGCGCATTCATTCAGCCCATGTAAACGGAGATCGCATCGCATTTTGGAACGGGAGGATTATCGGAAGGCGCTCGCTGCGGGAGCGAGTGAACAGCTGAGAACATGGAGGCGGCCAATCTCGTCGGCGGCGCGGAGAGCGGTCCCGCAATTTTTTTTCCCGAGAACAAACGCAAGCTTTTATTGTGATCATAACTAAGCGGAATATAGCGGAGCTGCTCGGTGTGGGCGGCCCCGTCCAAACCTTTGCGAAGTACGACTTGCGTGTCCGAAGGGGTCACAAAGACATCGGTGCAAGCACGAATGACACCGAGAGCCCCGAGCACTGTTGAGCACTGCATGGTAGCGCAGAACGAGCAGCTCCTACCTCGGTGCCGTTCCCGGCTGCGCAAGAGCCTCTCGGACTCGGGGTACGGTCGCGATCGGCGAGTTCTGGCGCGGCGAAACGCGGAGGCTCCCTCAAAGCGTGCGCACACATGTCGCCTCTCGTTCAGAGTGAACCGGCGGCCCGGCCTGGAGTCCTAAACGCCTTGGTTTCGATGCTTCTTCCGTCTCCCAACTTCTTCTACAGCACCGAAGTCAGCGGGCACCATCTTTACGGTTACTAAATGCGTCGAAAGGCCTCCACGTGCGATGCACCGGAAAACGTGGTGCGGCCGGTGCCGGAACGGAACTGCGTAACTTCGAGCTTTGAGTCAGCGTGCACGGCAACAAACCGATCGTGACACCAAGCCGCGGATACCGCATCGCCGGTCGACAGCGGCAAACGGCCCGTTGCTCGTATCGTGGGCCGTGACTCGTACTCGGCCAACTCGGCGTCTTTTCGTGGCCCCTCGCGTCGTCGCTACCAGCCGCAAACCCGGCGTCGGAGAAAAGCGAAACCGAAACGTAAAGCTTCCGCCCAGTGGCTTCCGCTGTCGCGCCTTTTCTGACTTCCCGGCTTCCACGCTTCCGGTCGTCGCGGAGATGGCGACGTAGTGGTTTTGGCGGTTTTGGCATCGCTGGCTCGTTCTGCGTTTTGGGGGACAGATGTTTTACGGTCCGTTTCTACTGCGTCTCTGGCTCTCAACTCGACGGCGCCTCTCATAGTTCAACCAGGCGTGGTCAACCTGTGTCAGGCCGGCTCGACTCGTCCGATCGCCGGGCCGCAGGCGACTTCCCAGTTCGGCCGTGAGGCCTAGGATCCGAAGACGTCTGTCTCCGTGAAGCGGTAAGCGAATCTCGTCCCGTTTTCGTTCTACTTTTAAATTACGTTAGGTGCGCTACAGTGTAAGCATGCGTGCCAAGTGTTCGTAACAATTTTGAACTAGAATAATTGTGCTTCATTGCGGTTTGTCATTTACGGAAAATATAAATCGAGCAATGAACGAGGAGCCATGCTTGAAAACGATGTATGTACGATGTTAACTTCTACCTGTGCGGCTTTAAAGAAAGTCAAGACTGGTTACGGTTGGATGCGAGGCTGGTCCCAATGCAATGTTAAAGGCCGCCGTACAGTTCGCGCTTTCCACTTTTTTTTGCGTTTCCTCCTCTCCTGCCCTCCTTTCCTTCCTTCACCGCTCTCCCCCACCTGTTTACCGCCCTCCCCCGAGGGGACAACATGGAGAATGGATTAGGAGACGCCTCCGTTAATCCGGCTTAACCCGCCGAAGAGGGGGCCTGCTGCTTGACTAAAAATTATTTCGCTGCTCGAAAAAAAAAAAAAAAAAAATACGCCGCGGGCAGCGACCGTATCGCTTTGCCGGATGCGCAACGCTCCGTCCGCCTTGAACAAGGTTGTATGCATTGGACTAACATTTTTTGAAGTGCGGCAGGTTTAGTGTAGGTCCTATAATATTATCCTGCAAGACTTACCTGTCCGCCACAAGCTAGCCAATAATTCAAGAACATAACGACGGCAGCGTAGTCAAACAGTGTAAAATAAAATGTATATAATATTTCTAAGAACACCGTTGTTTTCACTGCTTGGCTTTCAAATTCTTAGCGCTGCCAATAATCGTAATCAAACTATTTTTTTGATTGAAGACAACTCGTCGTGCATCGACCCCAAGATTACGCTTACGTGAAACATGATTCGGCGCGGGAGCGGCTCGAGTCACCGTAAACATTTTTTTTTTCAACGTGGATTTTGCTTTTTTAATTTAGCTGAGGCACCACTGGCAGAACACGAATCGCATACTTGGAAGGTATATACCGTCTGAAAACTCATATAGCTGGTTCAGTGAATGCAATACTATCGCATTCGTTGAAGCTTGATTTGTTGATTCGAACTTCAACAAATCACACGCACCCATTCTCCCTATTCCTGTTTACCCAGTCATAGTCGTTCCCTCACGATGCAATACGAGTACAAGTAACTGCAGTTTATGCATTGTTGACGTTAATTGGACAGCCGTGATCACACGGTTTTTAGAAGCGCTATAGAACGAGCACAAGCGTCGAATTCCGGTACACTGATTCATTTCTGTCTCACCGCCGTGACGCCACACGAGAAATGCGATTTCGTTCTGTCTGTGAAATTAGGAACACAGAAATCAAGCTATAATCCCGGTAATAAAACAAAGCGAAATGGATCTCTGCAGCCAATACCCAACCGTTTGCGAGGTGACTAGGCGAAAGCATATATTACCTCCGTGCCTTTACCCTCTGCACACTGCCAGAGAGAGTCATACAAACTCCTTGGAGCTATTGTCAACACGATTGCGTTTGCAAGCCTCTAGTTTGACTCGGCTGGGATTCGTCCCTTTCATAGCTCTCTATGAAACGAGAAAGGTAGATACTTTTCTACATTGGGTGAGTTTGCCCGGGGCCTCCAGTTATTTACGGCCAAAATCACACTGGAGGCGCTTCAGCAATGTTCACTCTGGTCGACACACGTGCACACTAAAAATGCCAGTCGTCTGCCTTCCCAAAAGATACTTGAAGAGCCAATCATAGAGACCGATGGATAACGAGGCCGAAATTATGCTTATACCTCAAAAAAATTATAACACAAATTTGGCCTCGTCATTCCCAAACTGGTTGCCGGACGAAATTCTCTATGCGTATTGTAAGCCAGGGTTGGTAATAGTAACATAAGATACGTACGGCAGAATTCCCTGCCATAAATAAAATGATTTGGCTAACGCTGATGTAACGCGAAATAGGTGCAAAGAGTTTTGCAAAAGGGAGCGTAAACCGAAAAAAAAGGAAAAAAAAAAGACAGAAGAAAAGGAGAAGTAATAATAATAAAAAAATCTCTGGCGACGTGGCCAAAAAAAATTCTGTTCGTGTCATTTTTATTGTCACGTGACCGAACAAAAAAAAATAAACGAAATAAAAAAAGAACACGAGAAAAAATCATCCCCTGCCCGGTTTCGAAGCTAGGCCCTCTTGATCGTGAAACTAGCGCGCTATTCGTTGCGCCTAGTTGCGCCGACATAACTTTTTTTTTTCTTTTTTTATTGCAAGTTGCGCCAACATAACTCTGCCTGTAATGCTCGCGCATTTTCACATCATAGGAGAAAGCTTAGGTACCTTCGTAGTTTTTCATGTATGTGTTATTTTTATTTGTGGCAAGAGTTCACGTTCCAGAATGCTTTTAGAGTTTTGGAGCAAAACGAGTTTTCTTCATCCGAGTCACCTTCTAGAGCCAGTAGACCGCACTGGGTCGTCCAGCTAATCAAGCAGCTATTTTCAAATTGTCTGACGTGCCCGTCCTCGCATCCGAGGTCGCCGTTTGACAAGCTTATCTTCCACCTGGTAGCCGGGACCCCAACGGCAGCTATGTTCCGTCCCCACTCCCTCTCGAGAGGATGGCCTCGCCCCGAGGCTAATCCCCTTCTCTAGACGCCCTTTCCACCCAACGCTGGCCCTTTCCCTCCCCGTCTCCAGCTTCGGGAGAGAAGGTTCTTCCCTGCAGAACGTCCCGTTTGTACAGCGGCCTTTAAGCACTTAGAGCGCCTTTCTGAACGGCATGTAAGCAATATAGCGATCAACGAGACGAGCGACGGCGAGAAGCTACGAGTGCCGGCGCCGAGCGACGAAGATTTCTCACTCTCGCTGCTTGCGCCGCTCGGTTCTTGGGCTTCTCAAAACGTCGCTCATCGCCTTGGTCGCTCGCACCAATCGCTTTCATAATGTGTGTCTCGTCGCGCGGCTGACTACCGTGTTCATTCAAGTATAAATCGACCATTTTTTTTTTCGGAAATTGCGATTAAAGACTTTTGACCTACATTCGCGACCAAAGTTTGCGACCTAACCGGAGGCATGGAGCTATCGAGTCACCGAGCCGGAGTTGCCGTAGAGCCGCGACGCTTCTTGTTTCAAAACGCTTTTGGTGCACGAAAACAACCGCGGTGGCAGGTGCCGCTATCGCGCGCCTCTCGGGCGCCTGGTTTCGCCATCGCGCCTCTAACCACTACCGTTCCCCTTGCTGGGCAACGGGGAAGGAAAGAAACGCGATGCGCCATGCACTTTGCCCTCCATCCTCGCAAACGCGCGCAAAAAAAAAGTTACTTTTGTTTGTTGTTTGAGGTGGCTCGGCTCGCGTGTTGCTCATGGCGACACGGCGGCTTTGCTTGCGTCTTTGTAGTTCGTCTTTCGTCGCTTCGCACCTTGTTTCGTTTCTTATTGTCGTCATTTTACCACGGTGTCAGTGAAGTATTGTTGCGAATTTGCGAGGATGTCTACCAAGCTGACGAAGGTTCGGACGACGATGACATGTCCAGAAGTTCTGACGGTGATTAAGTTTTTGGCATCGCCCCGTGATTTAGCTGAGAGTGATGTAAATAAAGGTTTGTTCCTTTTGCCCAAAATTTCCCCCGTTTTTAAAAATAAAAAGAAAGGTCGACCTATTTGAACTATTTATTTTTTTATTTTCGGTGGGTCCAACAAATAGGCTTCGACCTATTTTCGAGTAAATATGTTAACTTTAATTTTTATTTTGGGTTACGTCAGACGTAACTCGAATGCTTGACAGTTACGTTGGGCGTAACTTTAATTTTTATTTCGGGTTCCGTCGGACGTAACGTTAGACACTGCGTTACACTTAAGCAAAATAGGGGCTGCTGGTTCATCATATAAACCAACCATTTGTGTATGATTAAAGCGCATCACTGGCCTAAAAGAAATACTGCCATCCTATAGGAATGTAGCGCTTCAGATAAATTTGTTAATTTTTACTTTTAGTCCCTGCCCCACCAGATACAACATCTGACCTAAAGCAGTGTTCCGGATCTCCTTCCAAGACCTCAGGCGGGTCGTCATTCAATCCAGGAGTCGGCGGCGTCTCATGGGCGTGTTGCTGGTGCTTCTTACTGGATGGTGCTACCGAGGGAAAAGTGGTCGTGCTTGGGAAAGGCAAGTATGGCCGCCGTAAATATAGATATTGTTTTTACCTTTGCTCGAATCCACCTTTAAGTAATGCACAGTTCGCATGTGTGCATCTCTCAATGCTTCTACAGTCGGCTGTTAATATTTGGAGTGCTCCAACTCTGTCAGCGCTAGTGTCTCTAGATCATGCAAATGGGATGCAGCAATAAACCACATATGCTCTCGCAACAAACAGCCCTGTGCCGAAACACTGTGGAATTTACTCTAGCTTAATAATGCAGCACAAAATAGTTGACGCCAAGTATAGCTGCTTTTGTGACTCCGTTTTACCAAAAGCTCTGCCGAAACAAACTTGCCGCCTTATAGGTAGTGCAAAAGAACCTCGGTGTGCCTAACCTGGAGAAGGGTATTTTTTTTCATAGCTCAATTTTTTCTTAAAGCAATACCTCCTTGAAATGTTAACATCATGTGACACTCAGAAGAACAGTAAACCCCTTAATGTTGGCGACCCTTTAATTTTCGTGGCCTGTAATTTTGCGGATTTTAGTGGCTGCGATTATGTCCTCTGTGACCGATTCGAGAAGAAATAGGGGCCACCAAGATAAGGGGGTTTTACTGTACATCGGAGGAGAGAGGAAGTCACTTTTGTTTGTATGCAAGAGTAAAACCAACAACAACAATCATGGTGTCGACACTTAGTGAGCCTATCTGTGTCTATTGAATGATATCAATTTTGTTTTAGTTCGTTAAACATTGTTGCCTGTACACTGTGGGATGTCGTCTTCAACAGGAGCAGTGGTTTTCCTCTGAAGCAGGCAGCATGGACGCGTGCCGCAGCACAACATAGTTCATTTGCAGGTGGTACCGCAGTTTGAAGGATGGTTCGCACAATATGGGGGAATCGCAATTGAATGTTCTACCTCGGGCGTAGACAAGATTTGCTCATTCTAAATCATTTTGTCTACAAATCGGGAACTTGCAACGAATGTACCCGCATGGTTGGAAGGGCCAGACAAGCCTTGTGAGTGCTTCGTTTTCTAGCCTCTCAGTCCTGAACCTACTCACGTACCATATGTGTAGATGTTACGATAGGTGGGAGCACTTATTTGGAAAATGGTGAATGGCAACTGTTGTTATCTTTAAGGTGGACTGCATATTTGCAGTACTTTTCCTCACTTAAAAATATGTCTTACTAAAAATATGTAGTATAGCCGATGACAAAAAGAGAATGGCTGGGCGTCCTCCAGCACGTGCTTGTGCTTTTCACCCCGCTTTGGACAGATGTGCTCGCTCCAGGCTCATCAGGCGCTGAAACGTCATCGAAGGTAGCAGACGGGCTGGAGGTGGAACAACGGAGACTTCTCCCTGCCTTTCTGATGGTGTCAGTGAGCGTGTACTTCTATACTCTAACTTAGCTTAACCTGCACAGAGCTGAGTAGAATAGGCTTGGCAAGTGCCCTTATTGCATATGCATTTGTACAGCTGAGGCACTTTCTAAATCAAGAACATTGTGTACCTTACCTTCAAAAACACATCATTTTGGGGGTGCAAAAGGAATTCTAAGGCATATTTTTGTTTGTATTGTCCTATTACGCATCGACTCCTTCAACTTAATGCAGAGTTGACCCAGCCTCATGAAAAATGTAATGCTTGCCAGGTAATTGTTTTGCATTTAGTTGATATATCAGTATTCAGTTAGGTATCCCAAGTCATTAGTCGTTGAGGTGGAGTCTCTCTGTAAGTCAATCATGTTTAACATTCATAGAAATGCTTGTCAAATAATGGCACTGTCGAGGATATCTATTCAGCTCGGAACAATCGCTGGGCACAAGCTGATCGTGTGGTTACAGGCAGCAAACATCCCGGTTGGAACGTCCTATTTCGCAATGTAGCTGCAGACTAGGTGAGGGCCCCACTCATAAACGTCTATACTTTTAGTCTCTTTAAGCTGGACCACTTTTGACACTACAAGCCATTGCAGCTAAAACAGCATGACACATGATTATAAGCTAGACGTACCATGGCGTCCAACTAGAAGGTCACATGGCTTGCTTTGTGCACTGAATTTGCAAGGATGGCTTGAAGCTTCTGTCGTGGTTAACTTTAAGCTGAGATACTTTAAAATAATGCTCTCAGTTTTTAGTGTTGCCCGGCATGGTTAACAAGTTGGTGATATAGCGCTGCATTGAAAAGTCTGTGCATTCATGACTGTATCACCTTATGAATGCATACGAGCTATTAAACTCTTCGTTTTTCAGAGAAATGAAATGCACTTTGCTTCCAATTGCACCCGCTTCTGTAACTTCATGGTATGAAGCACCTTACGGCTGCAAGCTCTGACCGATCTTGTTCTCTGGTCTGCGCAGGCCCATATCAGGGAGTCGCTCCGAGAGCCTCACCAGTTTCCTGCCCGTGGTCGTTCTAAATTTTTTTTGTTGTAGGTATGCATCCTTTCTGTCTTTCCCTTAATTGTACTCAAACGTCTTCTTTTCATTGTCGCCGATTTGCCTCAAAATTGGTTAAGCACTCAAATGGACGCTGTACAACTGTATTGTACATATTTTGTTCAAGGTAACTTTTCTTCGCCACAGTTACAGATTTTTTTATGAAGGTTAGTCTTTTTTGCTTTTATTTACAAATTTATGTGAGTTTCCATGGCCAACACTAAAACGTTATGCCAGGAGCAAGGAGTTCACTGCTGTAATTTGTTCTCAACTGATTGCAAGAAATTTCGTTAATGTCGTGAAACCTCCTTCCAGCGCTTGCTTTGCAGCATAAAAAAAATTATACATAGGACATACTCTGTTTTTTAAACTGCTTGCTCAATCTGCAGGTATGCCTGCCATAGATGTCGTGCTACTGGAGAGCAGGCAAATTCGATTGCTGGTTTTGCCATTACTTTTTTTTTTAGCCGTTGTCTTAGTAGTTCTTGTAAATTTAGAGATTTTCCTAAAAAGCAAGCCGGGAAGAATATTTAGTTTCATTAGGTAGCTGAAAGTAATGATTTAGTACCCCTTTGTCAGTAAAGTAGATACTGGATGCCGCTGTTACTGTCAAGCCGAGATCCACGCTTTTTTGGCATTTTGCTCAGAGTAGTGCCCATTCTTATTCGTTAGCCTCTTGGTGTGCCAACTAAACTCTTTGTATACAGACACCTGCCCTCCGCTGGTACACTCTACCCTCATGTTCAGCGAGTGTATGAACTGGAGTTGTGTCCACAGTCGACACTCGCTGAGCACGAGGGTAGGAAAATATTTCCATTGCAGCAGAGCCATATATGGGGAGAGTCTGGCAGTCCATGATTTCGCTGCCATAACGTCTTCCATCCGAGTGAGCTGATCAGCCCGCGGCACAGAGCAAGAGGCGTGAGCGCATGCGCGTGAACTCTAGGCTGCTCCCAGCTGAGCGGGGAGGGCCGCCATTTTCATTCATTCGCCCGGCATGGGATCGATATTCAAATTTCGGTTCTTTCCTTTTATTTGGCAGGCTCTGGCAATAAAATGATATAGTGTTATTCCTCGGTGGCTTAAAAACCTAAAGAAAGAAGTTCCTCTATGTTCGAACACACTTTTATTTAGGCAAAAAAAATAAACAAGCCCGTAGCAGACGACTCATAGCCTCAACAGTGCTCCGTGCCGACAGCTTTGCGTCAAAATGGCGGTCATCTCTTTGCCTCTTTGCTGCCTTCTCTATCCCTCCTTCGGTGTTCTCCTCCCTTTCCTCCTCTCCGGCACCTTCGTTGCCACACCCGCTGGCTAAACTCTCCCACTATACGGCTTTGCATTGCAGTAGTAGTTTTATTTGTAGTCTTTACAGTTGAATGTGAATATTTGACAGAAGTCTCTCAGGTTGGGGCGAAAGGGGGTTAAATGAATGCATTTGATCATTCGCCTAAATTCGGTACCCATCATTTTAACGCCTACGTATTGTCCTGGTGGGTGACTATGACTAAAATAAGAGGATCTATGTGCTGATCACGAAAGAATATGCTAGCCATTCTAATGTAGCTCTGCCAAGTACTTGATTGTGATTTGTTTTTATTTTCAGCTACTTGGGTGCCTCAAGATCTGGAGATCCTAGTGGCCACAAGCTTGGACTCAATCTTTTTCTGTGGTCTGGCCAGGACCATGGGGGAGGTAATCCCAGCAACAAGAGCATCGCAGTATCTCCCTGCCTGTGACTTTCGATCAGCGTCACGACAGGGGAGTCCTCGTGCCACCAGGTGCTAGGTATGCCACTTGAAATAAGCATTTTTGTTACCTATTAATACAACAGCAAAAGCACTACTAAGCCTAAAATGCAAAAAAAAAAAACATATTCAAATCTTGGGTTGGATGAAATTCCAATTACAAAAAGGAGTCTGCAGACATGATTATCATGTGAACTTAAAGCCCGCAGATGTAGGTTCGACGGTGTCACAGAAATAACTTCCCGCAGATCGCCTTGCTCGTGCTATACCCAAACAAATTCTTTAAATAATCATTGTGTTTCGTTGGTGTCATCAATCTTATGTCCCTACCACACCCACCAGTCGGGACATGTGAAATATAAAAAAACAGGAACTTGCGCATTGTCAGCTCTGCAAAGATTTATATAGTAAACAGAGCATAGCACGTTCAGCTTAAAAAAAAAATTTAGTGCGGGCCTATATTCATGATTCACATATGTGTGATTGCTCTTTATAATGAAGTGAAAACTGCTTAAGTTGTGGCCCACTACAGGCTTTCTATTAGTGTTAAAAAGTGCGGTAGAAAACATGATTGTGCTTGGAAGACGGGGACATAGGAAGGACAGACACAACAGAGCTCTAACTTTCAACTGATTTAATTCAAGAACCTCAGCGTAGAAACGGACTCTGTCACCGCACCACACCTCAACCAATCCGTGGCCCTGCCACGGACCGCAAGTACGCCAACTCCTTATCCGCCAAGTCAATTGACGCCACACTGACACAACTTGTGCCGGAACTATTTATAGTGTCAGCCTCCATAATCTCGCTAACAGTCCTATCTTTGTGCCCCTCAAGAACAGTAGACGAAGCAAATAATGGTTTGCACCCGCAGTCATGACAGTGACACGACAGATCATGACTGCGAGTGCAAACCATTATTTGCTCAGTCTACTGTTCTTGCTAGGCACAAAGATATGACTGTTAGAGAGATTATGGAGGCTGATGCTATAAATAGTTCCGGCATGTGTTGTGTCAGTGTGGCGTCAATTGACTTGGCGGATAAGGAGTTGGCGTACTTGCGGTCCGTGGCAGGGCCACGGATTGGTTGAGATGTGGTGCGGTGACGCATTGTGTTTCTACGCTGAGGTTCTTGAATTAAATCAGTTGAAAGTTAGCACTCTGTGGTGTCTGTCCTTCCTATGTCCCCGTCTTCAAAGCACAATCATGTTTTCTAACGTAGTCAGCACTTGTTAAAAAGTGCTATTGTGTTTTAAGCAGCTCGTACCAAATATTTTCTTGAAATACATTGGTTCATGGAAATTATTATGTAGATGTTGGCAGACAGTCATGGTGAGGCCAATCTTTAATGCCAAGTGGTCCACTTATTCAGAGTTAACTGAGTTTGTAAATATTGTAGGTCGCAAATTAAATTTTTATGGTACGCAATGGGCACAATCATCCGTAATGACTAGCTCTACCTAGGGTAACTTCATACGTTTACTACGGCAAGATGGTTTCGAAAAACAAAGTATTTAGTTTATTCAACTCCTGCACTAACCTTGTCTTTAGAAACTTTTTATATTCTTTGCGATGCTGAGATAAGATTCTGGAAATAGTTTTTCTAGAACTACTCTAGATATTTCCAGTTCATCATTTTTCTCGCAAAGCATTCGAGAGAGCCAAACCCTGTAATGTACGGAGGGAACTCACAGAATGATGCGACTGACAGTTTGGAACATTCGGCACTGTAACAGTAATAATGACATGTCACTTATGTAATGCTCATTATCGGAGATCAAACTGCTTTTTCCGTCTACACTCATTTTCAGTAGACTCATTCAGCGAACTCCCACCTGAGACTGCAGCGCTGGGTTCTGCAAAGTAATTTGAATGAATATAGATGCAACAGGTTTCTTTGAGCGTGCGTCTAACACACATTCTTCATATTGAATCTGCTAACTGTATTCATGACCATGTCCATAATTGTATCCACATTCCAGCTTATTTTTATTTTGACATTTGAGTTTTCTTCAGTACTTTTCTCAACATCTGTGCTTGCTGAGCTGTACTCAAGTCCATACATCTTGTCTTTCGCTATTACATTAATATATAAAACTGTTGATGCCGAGTGAGAATTCAAGGTACCGAATCTGTCGTGCGAGCTAAATAAGAACCAATAAAAAGCTCTACAAAGGAAATTTTGTTAAAAGATGCTCTACGGGCATTAGAATAGCACATGCCATGCTAAAAAAAAATACAAATTCTTGTTAGGTATGCGAGGATGACAGTGCTGTGCTGTTTCTGATGTGTCACAAAAAAAAAAAAGAAATCTGTGCCATACAGTGTTCCTTATGGAAGTACAAACTGTTGAATTTGAAGCCCAGAAGTTTTATTCAAGAATGTTCCTCAATACAAATGTATTTAGAGAGCTGAGCCACTGACTCATACATGACTATGTGGCAAACATTCATTTTCATGTGGATTATAGTTTACAAGGTCTAGTCTGCATTGATTTATTGCATTCATGCTGAAACTGGGAGGGGTTCTGTGGGTATGAATAAAGAGATAACATTTCTTGAAATCAAAACATTTGAGAACGGACAAAAGGAAGGATCTGAGAACGGTATCTTAGATTCTCTTCTTTTTCTTACAGTATCTCTAATGTTCACTTTATTTCACCTGATGCATTTAGTTTTTAGCGCAGCTCTTAGCACCCGTTTCCGCATTTTGCGGCGTCGCTGTCGGCGTAACCGCCCAACTAAACTTGGCAGGAAATTGAATTACTGTTGTGGTCATGTGACATTAATATTTCCGCTAAGTCTAGCTGAGAAACTGAATTTTTTTATGGATGACTTGACACGGTCATGCGACGTCATTTTCCCCGCTACTTTTAGCGGAAAAACTGCATTTGAGTTGAGGTCATGTGACATCAATTTCTGCGCTAAATTTAGGGGGAAACTTAACCAGCTAAATTTAGTGGGGAAATTTTCCCGCTAAATTCAGGGAAATTTCCCGCTAAATGGGAGGGAGCAGAAGAGGAGGAGGGGAGGGGGAGGAGGGGCATACCCTCCCATCCTCCTCTTCAAGATCTGTGCTCTAATTTCACGTTACAGAGAATTGTAAACGTCTCATATTTCATCTCATGTTTATTCAACTTTTATATTGCAGGTGCGCTCGCAGCACAAATCTGGGTTGTGCTGATCCTCTACGCACAAGTTAGGAACTCCTGAGTGGCAAGAGTGGGAGTTTGGTCTGACAGCTCAAGGGACACCATTGTTCAGTATTGAATTTTTAATAATCTTCTTTTGAGCAAAGTTAAGCTTTGCTGCATGCAGTTCTTGTAAAAATAAATACCTGCAACCAAATTTACCAGGTCACGACATTTCGCCTCTGCTCTTAGTGCTCCTGGTGAGCCTCGGATAAGAGCTTACTGGTGTGCAAACATCATGCTTGTTTGAAACCACTCACTGATGTAGAGACTCGCTGACATCCAGCATTCCAATGAAATGCTGGATGTCCACAAGTCTTTCTTGAACAATGCAAGCGGGGAAGGAACCATACAATCTACAGAGTTTTTTTTCTGTTTTACAGATTTTTTTAAAAAAAGCCGTAAAAGCTACATTTACATGGTCTGTGCACGTGAGTTATATGGCCAGGGCGGCATAGTATAAAAGGCTAATTTGTAATGATCCGTCGGCTTATTACAGAGATGTGCCAGACTTCTTTCAGAAAACTAGATGGAGGTTCATTCTAGCGTAGTTTTATCCCGCGAATCTGAATATCCCGTTCGTTTTCCTCAAAGATATAACTAAACGTGAGAAAACACACAAAAACATCCTACCAACAGTGACATCGTAAGAAGACCTTTCGGCCGCCAAGCGTGTGTCGCTTAAGGGCCGCTCGTCCAATCGCAAGTTTTCTAGATATATTCTCCGGCATTGGCACCAGTCGTGACACATTTTTCTGCCCTTTTAAAAAATAGCATGTGCGTGCATAGCTTTGATAGGCGCTGAAGATGCGTGAACAAAGATTTTGAAAGCTGCTCTTGTGACGTCGCTCTCTAGGGAAGTGCTTTCACAGCGCTTTAAAAATGACTATGCAGCCTCGATTAATTAAATTAGCAAATAATTTTGATATTTGAGATTCTGGAGGTCGAATGAAGATTTAAAAGTGTTTTCTCAAATAGAAAACTGCTTCAGCCTCTCTCTAAGTATAGTATGTTCGTGAAATTTTTAATCAGTTAAAATAGACCCATGGTTCCAATTAGAAACTTGCTAAGCATCATCAAAACACACTAAATCAATTTTCTTTGTAAAGATATAAGACAAGAGTAGCATTTTATGGCATTCTAAAAATATGGTCAATTTGGACGCGTTTATAGACTTCGGTGTCTTACCAGAGCGCATCTTTGCACCTGCGGTCCAGCTGCCCGGTGGCCGCAGTGCGAAGCCGCCCCCTTGCCTCCCTCGTAGGATGAAGGGAAGCAAGGCGCACGTGTGTTGCGTGTCTAAGCCCCTAGGGAACAGGACCGGGGGCGCAGAGATGAGCTCTGATAAGAAACTGAAACCTAGAAACTCGTCCAAATAAAGCTTTTTACAGAACGCATAAAACGCTACCCCTGCATTATATCCTTCTAAAAAACTTGATTTTGTGGTTTTCAATGACTCAGAAAGTTTCTAATTGAAACCATATTTTCACTAATTAAAAGGTTGATTAACAAATTGTATTTAATTATCTGACTGATCGTTACGACTAGGTCCCTATACTACGTACGCCTGGCCGTATAACTCGCCTGCACAAACCGCATTAATTTAGCTTTCACGACCTTTCTAAACATATATGTAAAGCTTAAAACTAAATCGCCCTGTACAACAGTGAAAAGGCGAAACCAACACGCTGGAGCCATATGGCTCCACCATGCTGGTATCACCTTTTTGCTGGTATAGGATGTCCCATATTACGTTATGCATGTATGGTTCCGTCCGCCTAGTTGGTTCCGCGTTAATCCACTACGCTGGTATAGGATGTCCCATAATACGACACGCTTGTATGGTTCCGCCCACCTGTATCGTTCCGCTTTATTCCAATATACTGGAGCCGCTTTTTTCGCTTGTATAGGATGTCCCATATTACGGTTACGCTTGTATGAGCCTTTTCCGTCATCTTTCCATCATCGAGATTTTCCAACAGGGAGAGAAATCAGTATTGTGTGTAAAACGGTTTTTGAGCACTTTAATACCAATACCAATTACCTGGACATGACTTTGGTGATGGTGGATTTCGTCGCTTTCCGGGTAATAAAAGTTTTAGATATACTACAACATGTCAGTGCAGGTGGTTTTGACAGCTCTTGAAAATTATATCTGTCTAGTACACTGTGTTCTCAAAATAAAGGGAAAACATGCATTTCGGTATTGCGAAGTTTCTTCTGTTCTTTTTCGTCTCCAGCTGTACAGGCAATCGCTCGTCCTAACACAGCCGGCGCCTATAGAAGCTATACAAAAAACTGGGCTTTTTCCGCGGTGCTTCGCTGTAGACTATGTCAAAACGCGATAACATTTCGACGTGTTTTTTTATATTTTTGTACAGGCCATATTCTGCTCGTTTCGTTTATGAAAACCTAGTTCCGTCCCTTATGGTACGTTTACAGCGGAGAGGAAATCCGCTGCCGCGGGAGCGGATTCGCTCCCAGTGGCGGCGGTGACGAGCGGTTTGCGTTTACATCTATTTCCTTCGAGCGGCGGCGGCGGCGTCGGCCGTGGCATCTGTTCTCGTAACATCCCGTCAAATATGACGAGAAGGCGCGAGAGTTCCCACCTCGGCTGTCTCTCCCGGACCTCCCGGACGTTGCTGCTCTTAGTAGAACGCGTACTCATGACGTAGGCAGCGAAACGCCTCGTTCGGCAGCAGAAATAGGTCCCGGACCTATACGGCTTGCCGCCGCGTTTTCCGCCCAGCGTTTCGCCCCAGCGGCAAAAGCTAGGCGGATTCGCTGGCGGATCCGCAAGTGTAAACGTACCATTAGGCCTTGGTCGTATCGGAATGAGGCAACCTTGCTTCTCTGCCCCTAGCAACGAAACGTTTTACAATGCACATCTTACAAGATTTAAGCTTTATTTCTGGTCATATGAGAAAAATCCTACAGTATAGACAGGGTGTCTAGCGACCGGGAAAACCGGGAATTTTCAGGGAAATTTTAATTACCGGGAAAAATCAGGGAATTGTCAAAGACATTGTCAAAAAGCGAGCCCAGTCATGGAAAACGAGCCGGAAACGCCATTGCGTGCCCTGAACAAAGACTTGAGGACCTGGATGCAGAAAAATATGCAATCAATTCTGCTTGGTGCGGAGCGCAGGCTCTGCTCACCCGATGTCGAGTCTGCTACCCGATGCAAAGAGAACAGCCGTCAAACTCAGTCCAAGCCTTGGATTGGATTGGATTGGATTGAGGGCGCAACACTAGGCTAAATCCAATCAGAGCTAATAGATTTGGTAACAACTGGGAAAGTGGCAGACCCGAATCCAATCCAAGCCGAAAGTATCCGAAAGTGTCCATTTGGCGGCCATATTGCCATTCGCTTTTTAACAAGGCGTGTGTAGTTGCCCGTCGTGTTTTCATCGTGTTTCTGGAAGTGGCCTCTTCACTGGCGATGTCGGTGGCAAGAAGGGGCTCATTTTATCCGGACTGGACGAACCCAAATATTTTGGAATATGAAAGTTGGATTAAGCCCGTACAAAATCATCCTCACAGCGCTCAATGCGGAATGCCTTGTGTTGTAATTGTCTTATATTCTTAACTGCCTCTACAGTGGTCAGGGAATTTCCCCCTTATACACTTTATAAAAAAGGCGAACTGCCATACTTCGCTACTACTAAAAAATTTAGCAAGTAGATATGTGTTTAAAAAAAGTTTATCTCATTTTTGCTAAATTTCCAAAACAATCGGTCATTCAAGGTTATTAAACGGATTTTATTTCGTGCATACAATATTGAATTTGTATGCAAAAGAACATATTACGTTTGAGTTTTCTGGCAACATGAAGATGGGGGAATTATTATAAATGCCATACATAAGAATTTGTAAATTTTTTCGAAACGTCATCAAAGTGGAATAGTTCGACATTTGTTTGTCCAAAATTCTCTGAAATATTAGTTTTCTTTTTTTTTTGTTTAAGCTAATTAATCACAGTGAAATTTTGGTTGGAGGGTGTCACAAATAGTCCCACTGCAGTAGTTTGAGAAACTACAAAATAGCGAGCGTTTAAACTCATGTCGGGTGGAGCAAACTGACATATTTTTTCACTGTCGGTTGGACAATACGTCAGTCTGCCTTGGCCGTTTCAATTATCGATGACATTTAAAAAAAAAATCGCCAACCTTGCCGGGTTTGTTTTTGTTCTTAATTCAAAATATATATATACTCCCCAAAAATCATTTTCAATAAAAAGATGAAAGCCGTTTACAATTCCCTGTAACGCCGGATTAGAGTGTAGCTCTTGAGAAGGAGGATTGAAGCGTACTGAGGGATAGGTGACTCCTTGAGGTCACGTGGCCTCAGGGGAGTAGTGTGATGTCAGGGGGTCACGTGGCCTGAGGGGATCACTTGACCTCAAGGGGACACGTGACCTCAGGGGGGACACGTGACCTCAGGGGGTCACGTGACCTCTGGGGGGTCACATGACCTCGGGGGGGGGGTCACGTGACCTGAGGGGTCACGTGACCTCGGGGGGGGGGGGGGGGGGCGTGACCTTGCGGTTACGCCGACGCCGCTCAAGCCGAAAACTGGCCCCTAAGAGCTGCGCTCTAAAAAAAAATCGACTCCAAATTTGCGCTTGAGTTCAGATGAAAACGCCCATTCGCCCGTTTATCTCCGGCTTCCCGTCCACCCACATATTTATTTATTTTCCACACAAAAAAAAAACTAAAAACTTGACGTCACGTCACCTGAACACACCCGAATGGGGCACCTGCGCTAGTAGGTGTTTGGTGAATGGAGTCACCGCGGACCACGGACATCCTTTCTGTTCTTTATTCTCTCTTTTAGTCCCCTCATCCATATCTCCCCAAAACAATGTAGCAAACCGGGACAAAAATACCCCAGGTTGATTTCTTTGTCCTCCTTCCTGCCCTTCCTGAGCCATGGGTTCACCCACTTACGCATGGCTGTGCGTGGCATGCCCGTTTCCGGGGAAAAGGGCATCGCAGTGGTTGAGTTTAGCCGGGGGTGCGTTTGGACCCTTCGGGACCCCCTGGGTGAAGCAAGACACCACATCGGCCCTGCTTCCCACAGACGGGTGTCCTGGTAAGGCCCGGCCAGGATGAAGGCCCATACGCACATTCGCGTGTGAACGCGTTTGAGTGCGTTGCGGCGTCTTTGCGGCCAGGAGCGGTCGCTTCCGGTACGACCCACGCCGTTCCGCAACGCTCGGTAGCGCCACGCAAGATATTTGCTTAGCTTTCCAAATTGTTGCGGTGCATTCGACCAATCAGGAGCCGAGAAAGAAGAGGAGCGTCACGGGGTCGCTCGCGCCACTCGACGATGCGTATCCCGTTGTCCGTTCGTTGAACGTGCTTTTTCGTTTTGAGGAGCGGTGGAGAATACGCGAGCAAGTTTTTCAAGACTGCGATGGCTCAAGCAGGACAGAATGTCCGGGAGGCCAACTGGATTGTCCCAAGATCGACCGCTTCGCCACTGTCACCGGGCCCTGCCATGTTGCCGTGGATTTGCTTGATATTTTAAACCGCTGGCGTCGATAGCGTGTTCTTATTGCTTCTTGACTGAGGTTGACTGCGTGTCAACGCAACTGCGTGCAAGCGCTCTTCGCAACGCTACGCGTCCGCTTGCCGCTAGGGTACCCACCGCGCTCAAACGAAAATGTGCCAAGCTTTCACCTTTTTTTAGTTCAAGGACCTTGGAAAAGCTGATTGTTCAAAACTTTAAAGCCAAGAAACTTGCATCCCGAGACCTGCACGCTGAGATTAATAACGAAGCACAGATTGTGGTGCTCTTAGATCTAAACAAGCTATCTAACTACAAGGTGTTCGTCACCCCCTATCGCACCTTGAACAGCTGTCAGGGAGTCATCTATGAAGATGATCTCGAAGAATATAGCGAGGACAAAATTTTGGAGGGCTTTTCCGGGCCTAGAGCGGTCGCTGTGCGACGAATATCTATACGCAGGGATGAACAGAAGAGTCTCTCGTACCACCTAGTCCTCTGTTTTGCTTCCAGCGTACTGCCCGAAAGCATCAAAGCCCGCTATATTCACTATAAGGTGCGCCCTTATATACCTAATTCGGGACGATGCTTCAGGTGCCAAAGATTTGGTCACAGCTCGGTCACCTGTCGTGGAAAAACGACGTATGCAAAGAGTGGAGACTGTGGAGGTACAGATCATCCAGCCGACACATGCGAGGGTCAAGTGTGTCAACTTCTCTGGCGCCCACCCCACATACTCTAGAGCCTGTGTAATGTTTCAAGAAGAGAAGATCTTCATATTACACATCAAAGAGAACGTTACATAACCTCAGGCAAGGAAACGATTTTCCTTCCTCTCTGGAGGCACTTATGCCAAGTCGGTCAGGGGGGCGGCTCCGCCGCTCAGGGTATCGGTGAGCAGTTGGTACAGTCCTCGAGACTTTGAGTACTCTACGAGCCCCAACCCCCAGTGAGGCCTCTGTGGGTTCTCAGACCACGGCGGACTTCCCCGAAACACCCACGTACCAAGACCGACGCACCATCGTCTTAGTCCTAAGCTTCGAGCGGGGCTGCATGACGTTCCTTCCCAAGACCCCCCCCCCCCTCCCCAGTGCGGGGCCCCCTCCTTCCTCTTCACAGCAGGGGGAGGGGGCCATGAAGGTACCTGTCGATGAACTGTCGGGGACTGCTATAATTATATTCATTTTTTTCTTAGTGACCTATGTTTAACAGCCCTAGGGTTAGAGGAGACTTATGCGACGGCCACATATACACAAGTTTTGGGGAACTATAATCTTTTCCGCAAAGACTGCTCATCTTATACAACTGGCGGTGTTATAATTGTGCAGGGTTGAGTTGTGTGTGCCGAAGCCCCTCTTCACGCTCCTCTTGGGGCTGTGGCCGCACGAATTGTCACTGACCTTCTCATTGCTGTTGTTTTACTGTATCTTCCACCGCACATTTTGAAACATATGCTTGACCTAGAGAAGCTCATAACTCAACTTCCACAACCGTTTTTAATTTTAGGGGATTTTAAAGCTCATCCCATCATGTGGCTCAGTGCACCAATTGATTCTCGTGAAGGGGTTATTGAACGATTCTTGTTGTCATGAAATTTATAACTTTTAAATAAAAAATTTTCAGCATTTTTTAGCCCTGCACATAACACGTTTACCTGCATTGATTTCCCCATTTCGCAACCATCCTTGCTTTATTTTTATTTTTTTAAGGTTTCAGATAATCTCTTTGGCAGTAACCACTTCCCAGTTGTTTCAGAGACTCAAAAACGAACGCCTTGATGTAAACTAGAAAAAGCGGACGGGAAACGTTTTAGCCAAGCTGTTCCATCTGACGCCGAACTATTGGCCATTTTGCCACCTGAGGAGGCTACAACGTGTGTCATGGAATAGAAAATTAACGCCGCCGACCAGTCTACCCTATTGGAAAAACGTACAAGAGACAAACCTGCTGCTTGTACAGTTCTGGTATGACACCACCATAATTGTTTTGTGTTACGCATGCAGCTAGTTTGGTTTGGCGTTCTGCATAACTGGAGACACCGGCACCGCTATGGCTCCGGTTCTGTCTATACTGGCAGCCACTATGCTTGCCGATATGATTCGGTGTGGCTGGTATGATTTTGCGTCCGATGACGTAGGCGACTGCCGTCTTTCCAACAAAACGCTTATACCACAGGACCACCGGTATAACCAAATCATACATGCAGAAAGACGACCGCCATCTTCCAACAAAAACGTAAATCGTTCACCACCGCTATCGTTACATACACCATACATGTCGAAAAAGAACATAAGCCACGTTTACACGAATGCGACTTAGTCGCATTGAATCCAGTTGCCGCATTCAATATGCGGTCATGTAAACGGCATAATGCGCAAAGCGCATCGCATTTTGGAACGGGGAGGATTATCGGAAGGCGCTCGCTGCGGGAGCGAGTGAACAGCTGAGAACATGGCGGCGGCCAACCTCGTCGGCAGCGCGGAGAGCGGTCCCGCAATTTTTTTTCCGAGAACGCAAGCTTTTATTGCGATCATAAGTAAGCGGTATATAGCGGAGCTGCTCGGTGAGGGCGGCCCCGTCCAAACCTTTGCGAAGTACGACTTGCGCGTCCGAAGGGGTCACAAAGGCTTCGGTGCAAGCACGAATGACACCGAGAGCTCCGAGCACTGTAGAGCACTGCATGGTAGCGCAGAACGAGCAGCTCCTACCTCGGTGCAGTTCCTGGCTCCGCAAGAGCCTCTCGGACTCGGGGTCCGGTTGGTCTGGTCGCGATCGGCGAGGTCTAGCGCGGCGAAACGCGGAGGCTTCCTCAAAGCGTGCACACACACGTCGCCTCTCGTTCAGAGTGAACCGGCGGCCCGGCCTGGAGTCCTAAACGCCTTCCGTCGCCCAACTTCTTCCACAGCACCGAAGACAGCGGGCACGATCTTTACGTTCACTGAATGCGTCGAAAGGCCTCCACGTGCGATGCACCGGAAAACGTGGTGCGGCTGGTGCCGGAACGGAACTGCATAACTTCGAGCTTTGAGTCAACGTGCACGGCAACAAACCGATCGTGACACCAAGCCGCGGATACCTCATCGCCGGTCGACAGCGGCAAACGGCCCGTTGCTCGTATCGTGGGCCGTGACTCGTACTCGGCCAACTTGGCGTCTTTTCGTGGCCCCTCGCGTCGTCGCAACCAGCCACAAACCCGACAAACCCACCAGCCCGAAACCGTAGCGACCGTAGCCTGCGTTGGAGAAAAGCGAAACCGAAACTTAAAGCTTCCGCCCAGTGGCTTCCGCTGCCGCGGGTTTTCTAACTTCGCGGCTTCCACTTCCGGTCGTCGCGGAGATGGCGAAGATAGAGCGGTGTGGGGGTTCGTTGGCTCGTTTACGGTTACGGGACAGATGTTTTGCGGTCCGTTTCTACTGCGTCTCTGGCTCTCAACTGGACGGCACCTCTCATAGTTCAACCAGGCGTGGTCAGCCTGCGTCAGGCCGGCTCGACTCGTCCGATCGCCGGACCGCAGGCGACTTCCAAGTACGGCCGTTAGGCCTAGGATCCGTGAAACGGTAAGCGAATCTCGTCCCGTTTTCGTTCTACTTTTAAATTACGTTAGGTGCGCTACAGTATAAGCATGCGTGCCAAGTGTTCGTGACAATTTTGAACTAGAATAATTGTGCTTCATTGCGGTCATTTGCCGAAAATGTAAATCGAGCAATGAACGAGGAGCCATGCTTGAAAACGGTGTATGTACGATGTTAACTTCTACCTGGGCGGCTAAAAAAAAAAAGACTGGTTACGGTTGGATGCGAGGCTGGTCCCAATGCATTGGTAAGCACTTAGAGCGCCTTTCTGAACGGCATGTTAGCAATATAGCGATCAACGAGACGAGCGACGGCGAGAAGCTACGAGAGCTGGCGCCGAGCGCCGAAGATTTCTCACTCTCGCTGCTTGCGCCGCTCGGTTCTTGGGCTTCTAAAAAACGTCGCTCATCGCCTCGGTCGCTCGCACCAATCGCTTTCATAATGTGTGTCTCGTCGCGCGGCTGACTGCCGTGTTTATTCAATATAAATCGACCTTTTTTTTTTTCTTTTTTTTCTTCTTGTTCTTTTCGGAAATTGTGACTAAAGAATTTCGACACCTACATTCGCGACCAAATTTTGCGACCCTACCGGAGGCATGAAGCTATGGAGTCATTGAGCCGGCGTTGCCGTAGAGCCGCGCCGCTTCTTGTTTCAAAAAGCTTTTGGTTGCCGAAATGGCTCGCCGCCCGCGGTGGCCGGTCGGGCGTCGGATTTCGACATCGCGCCTCTAGCGTTCCCCTTGCTGGGCAACGGGTAAGGGGAGGAACGCGATGCGCCATGCACTTTACCCTCCATCCTCGCAAACGCGCACAAAAAAAAAAAAAAGATGTTATTTTTGTTAGTTGCTTGAGGCCGCTCGGCTCGCGTGTTGCTCATGGCGACACGCTTGCGTCTTTGTAGTTTGTCTTCCGTCGCTTCGCACCTTTTTTCGTTTCTTGTCGTCATTTTACAACGGTGTCAGTGAAGTATTGCTGCGAATTTGCGAGGATGTCTACCCAGCTGACGAAGCTTGGGACGATGATAACATGTCCAGAAGTTCTGACGGTGATGAAGCTTTTGGCATCGCCCCGTGATTTAGCTGAGAGTGATGCAAATGAAAGTTTTTTTCTTTCTTTTGCCCAAAATTTCCCCTGTTCTTAAAAAAAAAAGAAAAAAAAAGATCGACCTATATTTAAATTTTTTTTTGTTCTTGGTGGATCCAATAAATAGGGTTCGACCTATTTTCGAGTAAATACGGTAACTTCAATTTTTATTTTGGGTTACGTCGGACGCAACTCGAATGCTTGACAGTTACGTTGGGCGTAACTTTAATTTTCATTTCGGGTTCCGTCGGACGTAACGTTAGACACTCCGTTACACTTAAGGAAAATAGGGGCTGCTGGTTCATCATATAAAGTTATAAACCAACCATTTGTGTTTAATTAAAATGCATCACTGACCTCAAAAAAAAAATACTGCTGTCCTAGAGTTTATGCTATAGGAATGTAGCGCTTCAGAAAAATTTGTTAATTTTTACTTTTAGTCCCTGCCCCCTCCAGATACAACATCTGGCCTAAACCAGTGTTCCGGATCTTTTTCCAAGACCTCAGGCGGGTCGTCATTCAATCCAGGAGTCGGCGGCGTCTCATGGGCGTGTTGCTGGTGCTTACTGGATGGTGCTACCGAGGGAAAAGTGGTCGTGCTTGGGAAAGGCAAGTATGGCCGCCGTAATTATAGATATTGTTTTTACCTTTGCTCGAATCCACTTTTAAGAAATGCACAGTTCGCATGTGTGCATCTCTCAATGTTTCCACAGGCGGCTGTTTTTTTTTTTTTTTTGAGTGCTCTAACTTTGTCAACGCTAGTTTCTCTAGATCATGCAAATGGGATGCAACACTAAACAACATATGCTCTCCCAACAAACAGTGCTGTGCAGAAGCACAGTGGAAATTACTCTAGCTTTATAGTGCAGCACAAAATGGTTGACTCCAAGTATAGCTACTTTTGTGACTCCGTTTAACCATAAGCTCTGCCGAAACAAACTTGCCGCCTTATAGGTAGTGCAAAAGGACCTCGCGTGCCTAACCTGGAGAAGGGCATTTTTTTTCATAGGTCAATTTTTCCTTAAACCAATACCTTCAGCCTCCTTGAAATGTTAACATTATGTGACACACGGAAGAACAGTAAACTCTTTAATGTTGGCGAACCTTTAATTTTCGCGGCCTTTAATTTTGCAGAATTCAGTGGCTGCGATTATGTCCTCTGTGACCGATTCGAGAAAAAATAGGGGCCACGAAGATAAGGGGGTTTTACTGTACATCGGAGGAAAGAGGAAGTCACTTATGTTTGTATGCAGGAGCAAAACCAACAACAACAATCATGGTGTCGACACTTTGTAAGCCTATCTGTGTCTATTGAATGATATCAATTTTGTTTTAGTTCGTTAAACATTGTTGCCTGTACATTGTGGGATGTCGTCTTCAACACGAGCAGTGGTTTTCTTCTCAAGCAGGCAGCATGGACGCGTGCCGCAGCACAACATAGTTCATTTGCAGATGGTACCGCAGGTTGAAGGATGGTTGGCACAATATGGGGGAATCACAATTCAATGTTCTACCTCGGGCGTAGACAAGATTTGCTTATTCTAAATCATTTTGTCTAAAAATCTGGGATTTGCGATGAATGTACCCGCATGGTTGGAAGGGCCAGACAAGCCTTGTGAGCGCTTCATTTTCTAGCGTCTCAGTCCTGAACCCACTCACGCACCACATGTGTAGATGTTCCGATAGGTGGGAGCACTTATTTGGAAAATGGTGAATGGCAACTGTTATCTTTATCAGACTTCTGTATTATGGTCAAAGTTGGACTGCATATTTGCAATACTTTTTCTCACTTAAAAATATGTCATACTAAAATATGTAGAATAGCCGATGACAAAAAGAGAATGGCTGGGCATCCTCCAGCACGTGCTTGTGCTTTTCACCCCACTTTGGACAGATGTGCTTGCTCCAGGCTCGTGAGGCGCTGAAACGTCATCGAAGGTAGCAGACGGGCTGGTGGTGGAACAACGGAGACTTCTCCCTGCCTTTCTCATGCTGTCAGTGAGCGTGTACCTCTATACTCTAACTTAGCTTAACCTGCACAGAGCTGAGGAGAATAGGCTTGGCGAGTGCCCTTACTGCATATGCTGAGGTAGAATAGCCGAGGTACAGCTGGGGCACTTTCTGAATCAAGAACATTGTGTATCTTACCTTCAAAAACACATCATTTTGGGGGTGCAAAAGGAATTGTAAGGCATATCTTTGTTTGTATTGTCCTATTACGCATCGCAGGCACGTAGCCAGGGGGAAGCTTATGAGCCCGCCCCCCCCCCCCCCCCGATATGTTCCATTTTGCATGGGTCCTCCTCTCCCCCCTCCCCCTCATACAGCGTTTTGTTATGAGGGGGCCCCCCCTGAAACAAAATCCTGGCTATGTGCCTGACGCATAGACTCCAACTTAATGCGGAGTCGTCCCACCCTGTTGATAAATTTAATGCCTGCCAGGTAATTTGTTTTGCATTCAGTTAATATATCAGTATTCAGTTAGGTATCCCAAGTCATTAGTCGTTGAGGTGCAGTCTCTCTGCAAGTCAGTCATGTTTAACATTCATAAAACTGCTTGTCAAATCATGGCACTGTCGAGGACATGTACTCGGCTCGAGCGATCGCTGTGCACAAGCTGGTCGTGTGGTTACAGGCAGCAAACATCCCGGTTGGAACGTCCTACCTCGCAATGTAGCTGAAGACTAGATCAGGGCCCCAGTCACAAACGTCTATACTTTGCATCTCTTTTAAGCTGGACCACTTTTGACACTACAAGCCATTGCAGCAAAAACAGTGTGAGACATGATTATAAGCTCGACGTACCATGGCATCCAACTAGAAGGTCACATGGCTTGCAGCTTCTGCCGTAATTAACTTTAAACTGAGATAGTTTGGAATAATACTCCCGGTTTTTAGTGTTGCCCGGCACGGTTAACAATTTGGTGATATAGTGCTGCATTGAAAAATCTGCATTCGTGACTGTATCACCTTATGAATGCATACTAGCTATTAAACTCTCCATTCTGCAGAGAAATGAAATGCACTTTGCTTCCAAGTGCAGCTACTTCTGAAACTTCATGGTATGAAGCACCTTATGGCTGCAAGCTCTGACCGATCTTGTTCTCTGGTCTGCGCAGGCCCATTGCAGGGAGTCACTCCGAGAGCCTCACCAGAGGTTCCTGCCTGTGGTCGTTCTAAATTTTTTTGTTGTAGGTATGCATCCTTTCTGTCTTTCCCTTAATTGTACTCGGGCGTTTTCTTTTTATTGTCGCAGATTTGCCTCAAAATTGGTTCAGCACAAAAATGGATGCTGTACAACTGTATCCCGCATATTTTGTTCAAGATAACTTTTCTTTGCGAAAGTTAGATTTTTTTTTATGAAGGTTAGTCTTTTTTGTTTTTATTCACAAATTTATTTGAGTTTCCATGGGCAACAACGTTATGCCAAGGGCAAGGACAAGTTCACTGCTCTAACTTGTTCTCAACTGATTGCAAGAAATTTTGTTAATGTCGTGAAACCTCTTTCCAGCACTTGCTTTGCAGCATAGAAACAAATTATACATGGGACATACTCTTCTTTAGACTGCTTGTTCATTCTGCAGGTCTGCCTTCTATAGATGTCGTGCTACTGGAGAGCAGGCGAATTCGATTGTTGGTTTTGCCATTGCTTTTTTTTTAGCCGTTGTCTATTTTGACTAGTTAGCTGAAAATAATGATCTAGTACCCTTTAGTCAGTAAAATAGATAGTGTGTGCCGCTGTTAGTGTCAAGTAGAGATGCACGCTTTTTAGGCATTTTGCGCAGAGTGGTACCGATTTTTATTGGTTAGCCTCTTGGTGCGCCAACTAAACTCTTTCTATCCAGACACCTGCCCTTTGCTTTTATTTGGCAGGCTCTGGCAATAAAATAATATAGTGTTATTCCTCGGTGGCTTAAATACCTAAAGAAAGAAGTTTCTCCATGTTTAAACGCAAACTTTTATAAAGGCAAAAATGAATTAAGCCAGTAGCAGACGACACATAGCCTCACCAGTGCTCCGCGGCAACAGCGTTGCGTCAAAATAGCGGTCGTCTCCTTTTTTCTGCCTTCTCTCTCTTTCCTTCGGCGCTCTCCTCCCTTTCCTCCTCTCCGGCACCTTTGTCACCACACCCACTGGCTAAACTCTCCCACTATATGGCTCTGCATTGCAGTAGTAGGTTTTTTTTTATAGTCTTTAGAGTTAAATGTGAATATTTGACAGAAATCTCCCAGATTGGGGTGAAAGAGGGTTAAATGAATGCATTTGATCATTCGCCTTAATTCGGTACCCATCATTTCAAGGCCTGTGTGGCCTTGTCCTGGGGTGTGTCTATGACTGTGGCTGCGAAGGAGCAGTTTTTTAATAGGTACAAGTACAAAGTATAAAAACAAAAGGATCTATGTGCTGATCATGAAAGAATATGCTAGCCATTCTAATGTATCTCTGCCAAGTACTTGATTGTGATTTGTTTTTATTTCCAGCTACTTGGTTGCCTCAATATCTGGAGATCCTAGTGGCCACAAGCTTGGACTCAATCTTCTTCTGTGGTCCGGCCAGGACCATGGGGGAGGTAATCCCAGCAACAAGAGCATCACAGTATCTCCCTGCCTGTGACTTTCGATTAGCATCACGACAAGGGAGTCCTCATGCCACCAAGTGTTAGGTATGCTACTCGAAATAAGCATTCATAAGCATTCTTGAAGTGAAACAGCAAAAGCACTACTAAGCCTAAAATGCAAAAAACATTCAAATCTCTGGTTGGATGGAGTTCCAATTACAAAAAGGCGTCTGCAGACATGATTCACATGTGAACTTAAAGCCCACGGATGTAGGTTCGACGGAGTCACAGAAATAACTTCCCGCAGATGGCTTCGCTAGTGCCATACCCAAACAAATTCTTAAAATAATCATTGTGTTACGTTGGTGTCATTAATCTTATGTACCTACCCCACCCAGCAGTCGGGAGATGTGAAATATAAAAAAAATGGGAACTTGCACATTTTCAGCTCTGCAAAGATAATATATTGAACCAAGCATAGCACGTTCAACTTAAGAAAGCAATTCAGTGCAGGCCTAGTTTTAAGCTTCACATATTTGTTATTGCCCTTCATAATGAAGTAAAAACTGCTTAAGTTGTGGCCCACTACAGGCTTTCTATTAGTGTTAAAAAGTGTTATGGCAGTTTAAACAGCTCGCTCCAAATATTTTCTTGAAATGCATAGGTTTATTATTATGTGGATGTTTGCAGACAGTCATGGTGAGACCAATCTTTAATGACAAGTGTTCCACTTATTGAGAGTTGGTTGAGTCTGTGAATATTGTAGGTCGCAAATTAAATTTTTATGGTATGCAATGGGCACAATCATCCGTAATGACTGGCTCTACCTAGGGGAACTTTATACGTTTACTACGGCAAGATGGTTTCACAAAACTAAGTATTTAGTTTATTCAACTCCTGCACTAACCTTATCTCTAGAAACTTTTTATATTCTTTACGATGCTGAGTTAGGATTCTGGAAGTAGTTTTATAGAACTACGCTAGACATTTCCAGTTCATAATTTTTCTCGCAAAGAAATCAAGAGAGCCAAACCCTGTAATATACGGATGGAACTCGCAGAATGATACGACTGGCAGTTTGAAACATTCGGCACTGTAACAGTAACAATGACATGTCACTTGCCTATGTAATGCTCATTGTCGCAGATCAAACTGCTTTTTCCGTCTGCACTCATTTTCAGTGGACTCATTCAGCGAACTCGCACCCGAGACTGCAGCGCTGGGTTCTGCGAAGTAATTTGCATGAATATAGATGCAACAGGTTTCTTTGAGTGTGCGTCTAACACGTATTCTTCATATTGAATCTGCTGCTGTATTCATGACGATCTCCTTAATTGTATCCACATTCCAGCTTATTTTTATTTTGACATTTGAGTTTTCTTCAGTACTTTTCTCAACATCTGTGCTTGTCGAGCCGTACTCAAGACCATTAATCTGGTCTTTCACTATTACATTAATATATAAAACTGTTGATGCCGAGTGAGAATTCAAGGTCCCGAATCTGTCGTGCGAGTTAAATAAGAACAAATAAAAAGCTCTACAAAGGAAATTTTGTTAAAGGAGGCTGTATAAGCATTAAAATAGCACATGCCATGCTAAAAAAAAATACAAATTCTTGTTAGGTATGCAAGGATGACACTGCTGTTTCTGATGTGTCACAAAAAAATCAGTGCCATACAGTGTTCCTTATGGAAGTACAAACTGTCGAATTCAAAGCCCAGAAGTTTTATTCAAGAATGTTCCTCAATACAAATGTATTTAGAGATCTGAGCCACTGACTCATACATGACTATGTGGTGAACATTCATTTTCATGTGCATTATAGTTTACAAGGTCTAGTCTGCATTGATTTATTGCATTCATGCTGAAACTGGGAGGGGTTCTCTGGGTATGAATAAAGATATAAACATTTCTTGAAATCAAAACATTTGAGAACGAACAAAAGGAAGGATCTGAGAATGGTATCTTAGATTCTCTTCTCTTTTTCTTATCTCTAATGTTCACCTTATTTCACCTGATGCATTTAGTTTTTTTAGCGCAGCTCTTAGCACCCGTTTACGCGTTTCGCGGCGTCGCCCTCGGCGTAACCGCCCAACTAAACTTGGCAGGAAATTGAATTAATGTTGCGGTCATGTGACGTTAATATTTCCGCTAAGTCTAGCTGAGAAACTGAATTTTTTATGGATGACATGACACGGTCATGCAACGTCATTTTCCCCGCTACTTTTAGCGGGAAAACTGCATTTGTGTTGAGGTCATGTGACATCAATTTCCGCGCTAAATTTAGTGGGAAACTTAACCCGCTAAATTTAATGGGGAAATTTTCCTGCTAAATTCAGGGAAATGTCCCGCTAAATGGGAGGGAGCAGAAGAGGAGGAGGGGAGGGGGAGGAGGGGCATACCCTCCCATCCTCCTCTTCAAGATCTGTGCTCTAATTTCACGTGACAGAGAATTGTAAACGTCTCATATTTCATCTCATGCTTATTCAACTTTTGTATTGCAGGTGCACTTGCAGCACAAATCTGGGTTGTGCTGATCCTCTACGCACAAGTTAGGAACTCCTGAGTGGCAAGAGTGGGAGTTTGGTCTGACAGCTCAAGGGACACCATTGTTCAGTATTGAATTTTTAATTATCTTCTTTTGAGCACAGTTAAACTTTGTTGCTTGCAGGTCTTCTAAAAATAAATACCTACAACCAAATTTACCACGTCACAACATTTTGCCTCTGCTCTTAGTGCTCCTGGTGAGCCTCGGATAAGAGCTTACTGGTGTGCAAACATCAAGCTTGTTTGAAACCACTCACTGATGTACACTCGCTGACATCCAGCATTCCAATGAAACGCTGGATGTCCACAGGTCTTTCTTGAACAATGCAAGCGGGAAAGGAACCATACAATCGTATTGTATTGGGGGACATTCTAGAGAGTTTTTTTTGTATGTTTTACAGATTTGTTTTAAAAAAGCCGTAAAAGCTACAAAGCCGTAAAAGCTACATTTATGCCGTCTGTGCACGTGAGTTATATGGCCAGGGCGGCATAGTACAAAAGGCTAATTTGTAATGATCAGTCAGCTTATTACAGAAATGTGCCAGTCTTCTTTCAGAAAACTAGATGGAGGTTCATTCTAGCATAGTTTTATCTCGCGAATCTGAATATCCCGTTCGTTTTCCGCAAAGGTATAACTACACGTGAGAAAACAAAAAAACATCCTACCAATAGTGACATCGTAAGAAGACCTTTCGGCCGCCAAGCGCGTCGCTTAAGGGCCGCTCGTCCAATCTCAAGTTTTGTAGGTGTGTTCTCCCGCATTGGCACCAGTCGTGACACATTTTTCTGCCCTTTTAAAAAATAGCACGTGCGTGCATAGCTTTGATAGGTGCTGAAGATGCATGAGCAAAGATTTCGAAAGCCACTTTTGTGACGTCGCTCTCCAGGGAAGTGCTTTCACAGCGCTTTAAAAATGACTCTATGCAGCCTCGACTCATAAAATTACCAAATAATTTTGATATTTGAGATTCTGGAGGTCATATGAAGAAGATTTAAAAGTGTTTTCTCAAATACAAAACCGCTTCAGCCTCTCTCTTAGTATGTTCCTGAAATTTTTAATCAGTGAAAATAGACCTATGGTTCCAATTAGAAACTTGCTAAGCATCATCAAAACACACTAAATCAACTTTCTTTGTGAAGATATAAAACAAGAGCAGCATTTTATGGCGTTCTAAAAAAATGGTCAATTTGGACGCGTTTCCAGACTTTGGTTTCTTACCAGAGCGCATCTTTGCACCTGCGGTCCTGCTGCCCGGTGGCCGCAGTGCCAAGCCGCCCCCTCGCCTCCCTCGTAGGATGGAGGGAAGCAAGGCGCACGTGCGTTGCGTGTCTAAGGGGGAACAGGACCTTGGGCGCAGAGATGAGCTCTGATAAGAAACTGAAACCTAGAAACTCGTCCAAATAAAGCGTTTTTACAGAACGCGTAAAAGGCTACCCCTGCATTATATCCTTCTAAAAAGAGTTGATTTTGTGTTGTTTTCAATGACTCAGCAAGTTTCTAATTGGAACCATATTTTCATTTTCACTAATTAAAAAGTTAATTAACAATTGTAAACATAGAAATTAACAATTAACAAATTGTATTTAATTATCTGACTGATTGTTACGATTAGGCCCCTATATATGTACGCCTGGCCGTATAACTCGCCTGCACAAACCGCATTAATTTAGCTTTCACGACCTTTCTAAACATATATGTAAAGCTTAAAACTAAATCGCCCTGTACAACAGTGAAAAGGCGAAACCAGCATGTTGGAGCCATATGGCACCACCGTGCTGGTATCGCCTTTTGGCTGGTATAGGTTGTCCCATATTACGTTATGCATGTATGGTTCCACATGGTTCCGCCGTATTCCACTACGCTGGTATAGGATGTCCCATAATACGACACGCTTGTATGGTTCCGCCTACATGTATCGTTCCGCCTTAATCCACTATACTCCATCTGCCGATTCGCTTGTATAGAATGTCCCATATTACGGTTACGCTTGTATGAGCTTTTTCCGTCATCTTTCCATCTTCGAAATTTTCCAACAGGGTATCCCCTGTACCTTCAGTAATTTACCAAAGAAATGCAAGCCGTGGTGGAAGGAAGACCGTTCAACCACCCTTATGAAGTAAAATAGAGCTTGGAATGTTTTCCGGCGGCACCCAACCGTGAAAAAAATATTGAATTTAAAAGACGTAAAGCGCAAGCCCACTGGAAAAGAAACTAGGCAAAGAAGATTTCGTGGATTAAATATCTCTCTTTTATAAGTATTTTTATTCCGGCTAAAGAGGTTTGGGATTCCGTACGAAAAATAAAAGGCCACTCCGCTGTTTGTTATCCCGGTATTTAACTTGCCCGTGGGGTCTGTCAAAGATGTTGCCAATGTTCTTGCTCAGCATTTCCACAGTGTACCAAGCTCTAAAAATCAAGAGTGCTACATTCCAACAATTTAAATATCGCACAAAAGTTTGCTTTATTCCTATATTTGGGGCTAACTCGGATCCATATAATCGGTCCATTACAATCTGTGAGCTCGAACAGGCTCTTGATGTAAAGATGTCCCTACCAGGGCCTGATGCACTGCACTATGCCATGCTTCGCAAACCCTCGCATGACTTGCTCAGAAACCTCCTCCTTTTTAGAGCGCAGCTGATAGGCGCGCGTTTCTGGCTGAAGCGGCGTCGCCGTTGCCGTCGGTGTAACCGAACGTTGCATTATGGAACGTTTCCAATAATGCCGTCGCACATGACGTCACGAGTGACGTCACTCGTAATCGTGAGTTGCATCATGGGATGTTTCCCATAATGACGTCACACGTGACGTCACGTTGGATGTCACGAGGGTCACGAGTAACGTCACGAAGGTCACTCGTAAAGGTCGCGACCTCCACAGTGAAGGTCACATGAAGGTCACGACCTTCACCAGGCCCTCACGAGTGACGTCACGAAGGTAACTAGGGAGGAGGGAGGGAGGGGGAGAGAGGAGGAGGAGGGGGAAAATAATGAGAGAAGGAGGGAGTAAGAGGATGGAGGGGGAGAGGACGAGAACGGGAGGATGAGGAGAGGGTACGGAGGGGGAAGAGGGGAATTCCCTCTCCGTACCATCCCCTCCTCCTCCTCAAGAGCTGCCCTCTAATTCGGCGTTACAGGGAGTTGTAAACGTCTTTCATTTTTTCAACTCTCTGTGGGAGGATTGCTGTTTCCCTCAGGATAGGAGGCGGGCTCATATTGGTACTCCTTCTGAAGCCTGGCAAAGACGCAGCACTTCTTGCCTGTTCCCGACCCATTCCACTTGCTATAGTTGGTTGCAACTCAAGAATGTAGGGCGAGGGTAAGACTGGCTAGGGAGGAGGAAGCAGACGGAACGCTAAACAAAGGAGGTTTCCCCCTCTCTACTCTAGCGTTCCGTCTGCTTCCTCCTTCCCGGCCCGCCTTACCCTCGCCCGACCTTTTATACACCGACACGCGGGCTTGACGTCACGGAGCTGCGGTGGCGCTGCGATCGCGCCGGAGCCGGGGGGTGTGGGCAAAAGCGCGCACGTTTCGCATGGGCGTCATAGCATTTCAGCATGCCGCGAAGCTGTGTTGCCGTTAATTGCACCGAAATGTACAAGAAAAGCAGCGGGGTGACTTTCCACAAGTTCCCGGCAGACTATGAAAGGCATAGAAGGCGGATAATATCCGTAAATCGAAAAGAATGGTCGCCTCGCGCGAACGACCGTTTGTGCGGCAAACACTTTCTTGAAAGCAAGTGCGGCTTTCATTTTAATCTCCGTCCCGAGGCTTGCTTATGCGCAGGAAAACCGTCGTCTGATCGAGACCACCCGGATTTTGTTCCCATGATGTTCTCGCACAAAGCACCTTCCAAGCGCTCGTCGGAGGCTCGCTACGCACGCTCTACCCAGCAGAAGGGGATCGGCGACAGAACGGCAGCGTTGTAGGCGTTACCGAAAGAAAGTAACGAAATACGTTACTCGTTACTTGCAAATGAAAGGTACGTGTTACTGAGCTACGTTACCTCAAAATAAAAGGAACGCGTTACCGCTACCGATAAAAAGTAACGCACGTTACTTCTGCGTTACTTTTTTAAATTATGATTTAACACATTTTACGGTTTTGACGGTACAGCTCATATATCAAGAAACATTATGTTCATACAGAGACTGAACATAATTACTTTATCCCTTTTTACGGCTTCGCCTAAATACTTACGAGAAAAAAACGCAAAGAAAAACATGGGTTGACGTTTAAAACACGGAAAAAATTGAAGTAATAATGCCGTTACGTGTAACCTGTTACCGCCAAGACTGCAGAACGGACAAAGCGTTACTGCTTGGCATGCCTTGTAGTCATGAGGGTGGAAAAATATCATACCTTGACTTGAAGACGCTCTGTGTATTTAATCAATTAATGAATACACACACTTCCGCAGACCCACAGTCTGCTGATCCCGCCGGCAGTGCAGAAACCGACTCGAAGTAATCGTAAACCTCGAGAGACTTGTACGCCTGCACCGTGTCGGCCGTGAACTGGCTTGGCGAAAAAACTAAATAAACAACGACGTGAGCCGTCGACTTCGGTGGCAGCAACTTTACGTCGAAAGTCCAGCAGGCCTTGTTTACGGCGTACGAATCCTCGCAGGCCACGCCGTCCACTTACAGTTTGTTTCGATACCGCTGCCGTTCAGGCTCGGGCAACGAGCTCAAATAGTCGGGCATAGCATACGACATACGTTGTAAGGAAATACGACGCACAAATAAAGCTAAAAGCGTCCCTACAACGTCAACAACGAGCGCACGCCATAGAACGCAATGGCGAAAACACGGAGAGCCGGGCTGTTTTTGCCCACATAGCTACCGCGCATGCGCGGCCTTCCGGTCGTGTTGGTAAACAGCCGCTCCGCGCGTCGGTCTATAGACGGTTAATATACTTCTTATGAAGAAACATTTTGGTAATAAAACAGTGCGGCTTTCGTCAAGGACGATCTGCAGTAAACTACGTGGTCCGCCTGGAGACCTTCGTCAAACGTTTGTGCCTAACCAACTTTGCATTCCTGTCGTCTTTGACCTAGAAAGAGCTTATGACACCACCTGGACACCACCTGAACTTATTTGAACATGACAGATGCCTGCAAGGTTATAGCTAACCCTTACCATCCAACATGCCACAAAACATTAAAGGTTCTCCCTCCTTTTCGAAAACAAACCCAGCATTGTGCGGCCATTAAGTCTCCGCTTCGCCGAATATCACACATGTCTTCAGCTTTCCCTGATAGAGTGACACTCCTTCAGCCTGTTCACTGTATTGCCCCCTAGGAGAGGCTGCCAGTCTGTCGCGACTGGTCTTTTACGCAATTTAATAATCGCACTGTCGCTCCGACAGTCATCCTTCAAGAATTTCGAGAATTACAGGAGAAATATAATAAGATTATTCCCAGTTTTATAGAGGGGGTGCCAAGGCTCTCTCATTTGCCGGATGTTCTATGTACGGGGAGAACATTTCTAGGATTAAACGCCTTAATTCAGTTGTCGGTATCGCTACAGCAGAACTGTATGCAGTATTGTCAGCAAATAATTACAATTAACTGAAGAAAATTAAAAAGCCAATGATATTTGTAGACTCGCAGAGTGCTGCTTATCTTTCTGAAAGATACCAAGAATAGGCTCGTACAACCCGTGCGTGCCAAGATTATTACGTTATTGCGGGGCGGATACTATATTATTTTTGGAGGTTTTGAAGTTACATCGGTATATTAGGCAGTGAGAAAGCTGATTGACTGGCTTCATCCTTCAGGAATCTTCTGCAATTAGCGGCCTTCATACCGTACCAGGACATCAAACCAGTCGTGAGGACATCAAATTTTGATTGGTGGCAGAAAAAATGGGATCAGCAATTTGATAATAAGCTTCACTTTACCTGGCCCATTCTTGGATTGTTGAAAAGTACCTCTTTCAGGAATCGGAGTTCCACGAGGTACTATTATATCGTCTTCCATAGGCCATCCGTACATCACCCACAAATACCTCCCACACTGTGCACACTGCTAAGAGGTTATGTTCATTGTACACATTCTAGGGGTTTCCTCTGGCATTGAGGCCAAAAGACGGCATCCTTTCCCCGAGTTTTTCAGATACCGTACACCATTTCGCCCCATTCTTTTTCAGAAAAATAACCCCTTTCATTTCATTTGATCGTGCACTCAGATTCATATCCAGCACTCGTCGTTTCCTCCAGATCTAATCCTACATATACCTGTTAAGTGACAACATACTAAAAGCATAATATATAACCTAGTTTAGTGGATTCTGGCCTAAGCTGCAATTTGCGCCACGGAACCATCAATCATTATCATCATCATCATCGTTACGTAAACACCAATTTAGTTTCCCCGCATTATTCAGCGGCGGAGTCGATTTTACGCGACCTAATGCCACGACACCATACAGGAATTCAGTTTCCTCGCTAGATTTTGCGGGAGAGTTGACGTTGCGAGACCCGTCTTTACGTGTCCTATGCACCAAGTCAGTTTTCCCTCTAAATCAAGAGGAAAAAATGGTTACTGTATAGGTTCTTTTTACTGCCCACGACGACTGTTCCCAGAATCTTTTTATTGATTAATCTTTTGTTTAGTAAATAATTATAGTTTCGGATCTTCGGAGAGATTAATCACGATGATGACCGAGCAAAGTCAAAGTAGATGTTCTCGAATTTTTCAACAGGAAGAGGTCGGTAAGAAAAGCCAACATAAATAAGATATTTGAGAGATTGCATGCCATTATGAGTTGTGATGTTCAGAAAATTGGTATTTTTCGCGTCATGTAAGAAGTATGCAGAGTGCTAATTTACCTCTAATATTAGAATGATTACATTGGTACTCTGCATTGACTTCTTGAAAATGATAGTACTAAGTACGCTCAGATACATCCTGCAAACGCTTCTCCACTAGCAACAAGGAAAAAACATCGGATTATGTATGTGGCACTGTTTCGTAGCCATGGAGGGCAACACGAGGATCCTAGTAGTAATCACGCAGTAGTGATTACATGAATACATGTGAATACTTCTATAGTTACTGGAAATTTGAGAACGATAGAGAAAAGCTGTCGCCTCCAGCACGAGCCTCCTACTTTCGACAATGCTTCAGCGTCTCGGGCTTCTCGAACGCGGGCACGCAGTCGAAGCACGGCAAAAGGCATGACGCGCTTGCCGGAGACAGCATTCGAAAGATACGCCCTGCCGTTCTAATTCTGTCAGGTACTATTATAGGAACCTGCACCGAATTGTTAAAAACTCATGAATGCAGTGCTCAAGATTTGCTTCAAGATGTCTCTTTGTCCGAACAAAGGTGCTCCAAAACAATAATGTTTTTCTGCTTCCAGTATTGTTTCAAACTCTAAGCTCGCATGACCATCCCAGTCAAATAGAATTCTGAGGTAACTCACTTCCGAGTGTTTAGTATATGGGCACCAAAATAAGAATCTCGTCTTTCTTGGAGACTTGTATGATTATGTGCAGCGTTTACGGGGTGACCACGCAAGGTTGGTGCTAGCTGGTGCTTCTAATTGGCATAATTTTAACTGACAAAAATATGAGAACCATGGGTAGTAATGTCATGGATTCCGAGCTTCTGATATGCATTGCCGGTTGGTGCTACTTAAAGCGAATTTTTGATCCAACGTCGTGTGTGGGTAACATCAAGCAATCTTCTAGATTTCAATGTTGTAAGCCCTATGATTCATTCAACAACACTGCACGTCATGGGCCGGCAATATGATCGCGAACTCTTAATTACGACATTTTGTTTCACGAGAGCTGGTAAATATAGAGCCCTAAGTACTGGAAAATAATTTAATAGAGAAGGTGATCGAGCGTTCTAGATTTTTCATAAATAAGTTACGCATGCTTTAATTACCAAAAATGATGTGTACATTTCGTGGTCCACTTTTAGAACATTGGGTTTCGGCTGCCAGTTGAGGACTGTTCCGAGGTTAAGAAAAAATATAATCCATAGATTGCTAGCATTGGCATTTACCAGCCGCAGCGAAAGTTCAATCTAATGCTGTGGTTAGCTTGGCGCCCAAGATTTGCAGTCAGTGTATTGCGGTCTGAGCTTAGAGAGGGGATTATGAGTGCTTAGGGCAATTCTTTCTCTGTTTCGTTAGCCAACTTTTTGAGAGATGATGCAGGTAAATTTTGGAGGTTTCTGTTTAGAACCAAGTCCAACCCTATTTTACTAACTTTTTGTTTGTGCATTTATGTATTTTATACCCTCAGGGCCCATAGGGCACGATGTATTTGAGACGTAATTGTTTTATATTAACGGCTCACCTCGCGCAGATGTTAAATCTATACAGGATAAATGTGTAGGGTACATCCGTTCAGTGTATGTGGTAACCCATTCTAGTCATGTTTATTTTATTTAAATAACAACGAAATTATTTTTCGATTGGGATAAATGGGTAAGAATTCGGATTGCACTAAGTGCATGTTGTTTATATGTCCAAATCTGTTCCGGCTTTCCGCTATTCTCACCACTAACTACTACTAGTGTGTCCAAAAGAAAATCAGTGCACGAGGGTAGGGAGCCGAAATCACGCTTTCCAATATGAAACTTTGAATATAAGAGATAATTAGGTGTCCGTTTTGTCTATCCCAGCTCACGTATTGGACCCGAGCACAGTGTCACTCAGGTGTATACGTTCGTCAGCAATCAATTTGTCAACAAATATTGGGATTTGCGTTCGTGGCCAGTCAGTCCGGTAACGACAATTGTTGAATTTTAACAAAGTCTTAAGTCATGTCCCGTATATTATAGTTTATCTCACTTCACGCTATAGCAAAGCTACAGACACGAGCATGCTGCCCCGAATAATGCTTGCACAGCACGAGCACAAGTGTTCTGTTGGGACGTTCAAAGCCCGGAGCTCGAACTTGTAGTTTCTTCTATGCTCGCATTTAAAGGTGTTTAGCTGGCGTTCCACCTGCCAAGGTAATTACTTTAGGCTACTATGACAAAATGTCAAATTTACCTCTGCGTTCTTGATTGAGAAAAATGCATACGTATATTATATCACATGGTTTGTTCATGTGCCGTTTTGAAATATCAGATTGTAGAGGTGCCTATGCCTCTTCTCATAGGGATGTGTTAGTATAACTGGCCTAACCAGGTCATCTAGAGTCCAGTCCTCCGCTGACATGGATGATGCTCAATTACAAGTTTTTTAACCCTCACGTGGACTTTTTTTTACATATTGACAAGTACAAAAATAGTATAGTTGTCAGGATTGCCGTGTAGTTTGTTTAGTTCAGTGGTGTTTTATTATGTCAAGTGTAACCCTAAAAGAGGCCCCTAAAGCTGTTTGGGAAACACAATAAATCTCCAATCGGTTGATGTTGCAAATTACCTGGGACTGTTAAAAGATGAGAAACCTAGTAGAAGAAAAGTTCACCGGAAAGGAAGCAGGTTTTACCAGAGTTTTGAGAAATTTTTCAACATAACCAACATCCACCAGCTCGCCTGCACACTCACTGTATTTTTGATAATTAAGTCGTATTCGTTGCTTTTTACATTCATTGATAGCAAAGAAGTAAGATCAGTAAAATCTTCGATATAAATTATGTTTCATTAGCAACATAAAATTTAGCATGGAGGCGGTTTATCTTGACTCTATCACGAAGAATAATTATATGCAAGAATTGTTCAGAGGCACGGAGCGCTGAAGTTGCTTTATTTTTTGTTTCGCTTTGTGCCGGAACAGCCGTTTCGACTTTGCGAAAGGGCTAGGAGCCTTTCATCATATGGCGGTAAACGTAGTTAGGAAGTTTTCGTGCCGCCTCCTGATTGGTCGACGTAGAAAGCGTAATTGCTTGAATCTTCTATTTAAAGAAGTATCAGGGCGGGAAACTACGCTCTCGTCGCTGAGAACCACTCCTTGCGTGTCTGCGACTCCGAACACGGGTAAATGAATCGCCCCTCTTATATATTTTTTTAGAATTAACCATATCTACATACCTACCTTTCACTATCACGCTTGGTCAACATTCAGCACTGGTTATGCGCCCTTCAAATATAAATTTGAATATACTACCTGGCTCATGTGCAAAACACATTTTATTGAGTTTTTCCTTTCAAATCCGGGAGCCACGTTTCCTCGTCATAAAAAATGCATTCTAAATATCGAGTAGCAGAACCTTCAAAATTCTACTCTCTTCCTCTTTTTTTTTAGTTTTTGTTTTGTTGATTGAACGGATAGTCCCCACGTCTGATTGGTATGCTTGAAAGCTGTCTGTGATTAAACTGAGCAATCCAAAATTGGTTCGTAGTTGGAAATATGCATATCTGTTAAGTGCATTCCGGGTAAGTTTGTGTTTATCGTATGTCAATAATTTCAAGCAAAAGCAAAGGGTACCAAATTGCATATTGTTACGGAATTAATTTCTTTGAATGCTCTTCTGAACAATTCTTGATCTCTAGAAAGATCTCAAGAATAATATCGAAAGTAAAATATGTAATTCAAGGAAGAAATAAGCTCCCCTATTGAGTTCGTTAATGGCGAATAGTAACGGGAGTATTCCTTACTTGGGACGCAAGATTGGTTAAAATATCCTCAACCTATTCTAGCGGAATACTCAATGCTGATACGAAAATGTCGCAGCTTCCCGGCCCTATGCAATTCCTATGTTACCCTTGTAGTCTTCTATCTCAGCAACTACCCAACGGATTAACTTGGGAATGGTTTTATTAGGAAGGTATTCGAAAGCTTCGTGGCATCCAGTAAAATTTATTTTGATTTCATAGTTATACATCATTTTACAGGAGCCTACGTTACTTCAACACGGACCATTTTTAGTTCGATTACGGAGCATTTCTGAAACCATTCAAGCGACAAGCACAATTTCCAATTTTTGGATGCTGTAGATTATTTACTTCTTAGAATATGTAATATACAATCTTGTGTCCATGGGTTCCTGTTGGAAAATGAATTGCGCAACTTTTCCTTCCATCTAAAGCAGGAAAATGCACCTGACTGCAAAGGCATTTCTTTGACAATCCAGTGGCGCCATCTGTGACCATATTTGTATTCATGACACATCAACGTCCGGCATTTCGTGCTGCGCCCCTACGGACTCCTTCCAAGACCCAGTTGTGTTCAGTTGTGTTCGGGGTTCGGAATGGCAGACTTAGTTTTTTTTTATGCGTATAAATTGCGGACTCCCTGGGTTTGTTGCTTTCACAAGCGCGGTGAGAGGAATTGTAATACCATCTGGTTTGGCAATCTTTTTTTTTCATTTGTTGACTTTTTGCTTTTTTGGGAGACAGAAAGGGGCGCCAAAACGACGGAAGATCACACGGTCGACAGAAACTAGTGAAATCATATGTTTCACAATTGTTTTCGAATTAAAAAAGAATGATTTGAACGTGAGGTTTGTAATATTCAACTTAAAGTATAGTTGGGGGATTAATTAAAAATGGCCTTTTAGGAAACTTGATGTGGAAATGTGTATTTTTAGTTTCCTCTTGTATTCAAAGGCGTATTTCGCTAAGATAACTTTATTTCACTATAAAAAAGATAGTTTACGTTGTTTCCGGGTCATAGTCCGCACCCGGGTGCATAATCCGCAGGCCTTGCATAGTTCGCGCCTGATTCTTAGTAGACACGAAAATCTTCTCATACACGGCACACCGTAAAAATGTCTTCTGTTTTAGTTCACGACAGTTTTTTGTGCATAAATTATCACTAATATACTGTTTCATTCACAAAACCTCTCGCGTCTCGTCATAATGAACGATTTTCAAAAATAAAATTCCTGCATAGCACGTGTAGGTATTCCGCACAGCCTAAACTTTCCAACTTTTGAACATGTATAGTTCGCGGACTATAACCCCGAAATTACGGTACTTGTATTTATATATACTTCTTATTTTATATATAAGCCGAGTCACAAAATTATATGTAGCAAAGGTTATCACCATTCGAATTAGAAAAAGTATTGCCGAAGGGGACAGGTTCTTAATATTTTGACCGAAATAAATACAACATATTTTATGAACATTTTGCGCTTTTCTTATGATGTCAGACAGTCATGTAAAAATATATATTTGTTTTGTTGTACGGAAGGTATCTATGCCTGGCGAAGGTGGCAAATACACGAACCGTGACGGTCGCTCAAATCCTAAAAGCCCTCGAGCCTTCACTCGAGAAATCAAAATACCACACAAAAAAGTTTTTCAGTTTCGTGCTTAAGAAGTTCCCCATCACATGTATCTAAAGGTTTTTTTTTAACCTTTCAGATTCGTTTTAGAAAAAGCTGTGAAAGCTAAACTAACTGAACTATTGTAACTAGGTAGTCGAACAGCCCATTGTTTAGGTTCGGTTTTGGTTTGGGGTCAGGACCTTTGCATTCTGCTCCGGTTCGGTTCCGGTTCAGTGATGAATCCAAATAACGGTTCTATCACCGGTTCCACCAAGCGCGAACCGGTTCGAACCGGTTTTTAAGGAAATCTACAGCTCCAAGTCGTCAAAAAAAATGTGTTCAGCACGGCATTATCTGCATTAAAAAAGGTCAACAGAAGTCGTGTTCCGGAAATGATGACAAACAAATATATGCCTAAAGGGCAACTTTGCTCCATTCTTGATTTTATAAAAACAATGCAGTCATCTTCAGTGTTACCTAGGAAGACCACGCGTCAAATATTACAACCTAGTCTTGTCTGAATGTTTCTCAAACGGTCCGGCAAACATTGCAACGCGCCGAGTTGGCGAAATGGGGTGACTCTTGCGGGCGAAATGAGGGGCAACCAACAGCGCAGTCAAGGCTACGGCGTTGGTGTAGCCACCATTGCCGGTGGCTACACCGGCAACGTTGTCCCCATTGCCCCTTTTTGTTTTCACAGCGGAGCTGTTAAGGGCTAGCTTCCCCAGTTTCGTGTCCGTCGAGAAATAAATCTCGACACAACCTTCTGGACAGCTAGCGCCATCTATAAACGACGGCAGCACCTAGACAATCGGCTTGCCGGTTGGCTGGTTGCCGACGTCGCTCAGAGATGGCGGCGCATAGTACAGCTCCGCTACTCTTCCTTCTTCACGAGAGTGGAAAGGCGGCAATTGTTTTTTTGCTTCTCCGGGCAAGCGTAACGGGTGATGTCAGGAACGTTTCCTCTCATCGCTCAGCGGTGTCCTCGTGATTGGCGTAACGCACCTGCGCAGCGCGCTTCTTGGGAGCCGTCCGGTCATCACCACCGTTTCCCGTGTCACAACCGCCGTCGTCGGAGTTTCGTTCAGACTACGTGCGCAGACTGATGCCGCGGTTGTGCTGACGTCGTTGAATGTCATTGAAGCCAAACGTAGTGAAGAGTGCGATGCAGACGACACTTGCGAAACGCACGCACTCGCCCTAATCCCGCCCGTCGCTGCGTAGAGGATCATGTGACATCTCGTACCGCGTGAAAGTTATGTTTATGGCGGCCCAAGGTCAATGTTGCCAGACAGAACCGAAGTTTTGGTTTCGACTTCAGCTCATGTTTACAGTAAGGTTTACCAATATAATTTCGATTTTTCCCGAAGCAAATGATGTAGTGCTTTTTATTAGTGCTTTTGAATGTGAAATCACTTATCCTGAAATTTCCGGAACTACACGAAGTTGCCCGTCAATTTCGTTTGGCGATCTTGACTTTTAAGGCAGACGGCGTTCTACGCAAGTTAACTGGTCATACCGGTGGTGAGAGACTCTTTGAAAGGTACTGAGTGTGCTACAGTAGTCACATCCTCTGCAGTCAATCAGCAGGCACGCAGAGTTACACGTGTTCACATCACCTGAAGTCAATCAGCCGGCACGCACAGTGTCACCGTGAAGGTAGACCACACTATACTTGCAAAACTCCCAGTTTGCGCTCCGCGCCTTGCACGGACGACTGAGTTCAAGAAAAGATAGACAATGTAGGGCGGTCAGAAAATGATTAATTAAAGAGATAAAAGGGAACGAGTGACATGCTGCTCTGTAAAAACGCGCAAAAGTTTTTTTATTCAAGCGGCGTCCAGGTCTTTAGACTGCTGTGGGCGATTGGCTTCCCTGCAAGTGCCACCACATTGTCGGTCGCGGCTTCGCCTTTTGGCGCCTCCAGATTTTGCCACCCCGAAAAAAACACGCCGATAGCCGTCTACTTTTTGTTTTTATTTTGATGTTTACGATTTCTTTTTTTTTCTTATGGAATATTACTTAGCAGTAGAAAAAGAAAAAAAAAGAAACACATATGAAACAAGTAGAGACACAAAGAATAGCACTTTAGCCTCAACAATACTTAGAAAAGCAAGCGAGCTGGTGGTGATTCATGGTAATAAAAACTCGAGACTCAGGAACACAGAAGTGGACGAACACAACGCAGCCTCTTTTCATAGTCAGATATACTACTCTATTTTATCATACTATGTTCCACGATGGACGCTACGAGTCACCCGCACCAATCCATAGCTCGTAGCTTGTCACGTGACTTCGCGCTTTCCACGTTGCACCGCCCAACCGGAAGGGCACGTGACACACTCGAGGCTATCGATTCGCTGCGGTGTCTCGTAGCATCTTTTGTGGTCTGTGGCAAGGTGAAACAAACTACGGACGCGAACGCTATGAAGCCGACTCGAAAAAACCGAGTCATGGTGCCCATCAAGTGAAATATTTTTGTTTGTTTCATTACTACCGAGCTGTCTCCATGTCGCTGTCGTTTGCTTAGTCAAAACTGAGCCGCTGTCGCCACTGTCGCGAATATTTAATTGACTTCGTGCCGCCACCCTCAGGAACTTGCGGCTCACACTTCATTACGCTGAACCGTTTTTCAATGAACCGGTAGCCACCAGATGAGATTACGGTCTGTCCGTTTGGGCTCAATATTAAATATTGGTATCGGACAGTTCTTTTTTTTTTCGGTTTGCTATAAAACGACACCACGTAGTGTGATTTTGAGGTTTAAGAATATCACAAAAAATTAACAAAAATGACCATCTTAGGGCGGCGTTAAGTTTTGGGAACACTGTATTTCCCCACGGTGTAAGCGAGCTTCATTATTTTTTCTTTATTTTTTAGGAAAGGGAAGAATGTGTAACTTGTATAATGCTCCTGAAATAAGGTAGTAGTTCCCAATGATATCTGCAGCAGAATGTCCACCTGAGCTCTCGTCAGTCTCGTGCTCTTTCTGGTTTCGTCATCGTCTCCTACTATAGTCCACTACAAAGGAAAGGTTTAAACAAGCGTAGCCACTCTTTAGGCTTAGCATGCGTGCAGGAATGACCGTTGTAAAAATGCTAAATTTCGCGCTAGGCCTCTCGAGACATCCGTAATATTATATTTTTGTTGCCCCTACTGCCGCAGTGTACCCGGATAGACTTTAAGGATAATATTTAATAAATGTTGATTTTCATTCCTCAACCTGAGGAAATTTTTTAATTGCACTTAATTTTATTTTATATTAAAAGAAGCTGGACGTGTGCAGGAATACCTTCATATGTTATATGGAACAAGCTTAGTTTGTTAAATTGAAGCCAACCAACAATATGAGTAGGTACCAGCTAAGAATTCACAGTCTGGCAGTAACGAAAGTGTACACCTAACATCGCATCCTAAAGTGTAACTTGAAATCTATGGCTTTTTCAAGAGTGCAGATTTATATGCCAAAAACTTATATATTACATCTGATTTTCATTGAATTTTATAAACCGTTCGCAGTGCTCTTCATAAGAAATGATTAATAAAAACATTTCCGAGAAAATTAGTCTTGAAATTTGTACTTGTAACTTTTTCCTTCTATTTAAAGGTGTTTTTCGCTAGGATGACTTTATTCCACTATAGCGATATTGTGCTTTGCGTAATTCCAGCGATTTATCTCTGGAATTACGCAGAGATTAAATCAAGAGAATTGTTTCTTACAGTCATGGGAAATCTGGCCATCGTTCTTCTCCTATGCTTTGCATCAATTTGTAAGTATCATTTTTCGAACTCTGTCTTTACACTTTACATGGCACGCATTGCAGTGTTGAGCAATTTTTTGCTGTCTGACTATCGACTAAATTAGTTACATTTTTGTCTTAATACAATAACTACCCAATTATGCATTTAAAATTCGTTAGGGAGGAAATGCCTAATATCAGTGATGTGTTCCACGCTATTTAACAATTTTCTTATTCCTTTACAAGGAATATGACAAAAAGCCGACCAATTCAACAAAAGTATGGCTCTGCAAAAGGTCTTTAAAGATACCTTTACAGTGCTCAAGCACATCGCATTGTCGGAATTAGTTTTCAACGAACTTTTATTCTGAAAGCACCATATCAAGGACGGGGTTCCTCTATTCTGGCAGGTCGTTTGTTCACTGAGAGATCAGTCAGAGCGCTGACTAGCAAGGGGTTCTCACATTCTTGTTTGTGTGCGATACAGATAACAAAAATACGAGATAGAGATGAGAAAAAAAAAGAAGACAGAATAAGTAGAAAACAGGCCCGTACTATCGTTAGCTAACTAGCTTGCCTCTGTAATCGTACTTTTTTTCTTACACAATTACTGTAATTGATACCTTATTTCTTGAAGTATACCACTTTTTTTTACTCGTAGCAGAGTAAATAGGTAGAAATGATGGAAAATTTTTGAAAGCCCAGTGCGTCAGCTCCGTTCATATACTTTATATGAATTATTGATGTGTGTTGTGAATTCGGGTTTTTCCTTGGAGGCGCTGTGCGCAGAGGACAGACAGCTTCCTTGAACTTTAACCTATATTTCGAGGAAAGTATTGAAAGGAAGTGTTTGCATTGCAACGCAGTTATGACGGAATGCATTTTGTCATGAGGGCCCCCCCCCCCCCCCCCCCCGAAACAAAATCCTGGCTACGTGCCTGGGGCAGATTAATGAATGATAGCATAATATCCTGCACTGATACTCGAGAAATCCACCAAGATTCACCTTCTATACCGAATATATGGCCAATTTGTGTTTTTGTTTTATGTTCTTGAGTAAAAGTTAGCCGACGTAATCACTTAATTTTATACATGGAAAGATATACCAAATCGCTGAGGAAGGAGGGAATAAAAAACAGTGCATTTCAATCATCTCTGCGTAACGGAAACATAGCTGTGCGGTTTTGTTGAAATTCAGGCAGTCGAATGGCTTTGAAGGTTTTTGTTTATTTGTTTTAATATTTTATATATTGTGGCGCATACCTTGCTAAAGGCAGCGGCTTATATAAAAAGTTAAGGTGTGTTAAGTTGTGAAGAAATTCCAGCTTGCACGCCAAGGAAACGCTTAACTTCGCAAAGGCTAGTCCAAGGGGCTTGACTTGGACCGTTTAAGCTTTTGCTTTGAGGCGTTAGTTAGTGCCAGCGTACCTTTCTTTGGCTTTCCTATGGCATTTCTGGCTCGCCACATAACTGCCTGAGTGTCATGGTTGAGCTAATGGTACTAGGCATGAACCGAAGAACCAGCAGTGGAGCCTATTTCTGGCACGTGTTTGAAAATTTATGCCTAGACTTGCCACACGAAAACCAAATAACCAGAAGGAAAGCCTAACTCTGGCACTTGTTTGGGACTTATGCCCGAAGGCACGAGGGGCCGTATGCTGCACGGCGGGATCAAGATGGACATTGAGTCCAGGACATCGCCACCGTCTGCGATTGGTAAGTGGTGCGGCGCTGAACAATCGCAGACGGTGGCAACGTCCCGGGCTCCCTGTTCCACTTGGTCCCGCTGTGTAGCATAGGGCCCCAGGTTACAGACAAACTACCATCATTGAAGCCTAAATTTGGCCCTTGTTTGACAAACTAGGGCCAGGGTGGCGGGCTGGCAGGAGCGCTCGCGTACGGGTTTTAACAATTCTGCACAGCCGTGCACGCCACCCAGGATCAGATTTTTGTATGCAAATAAATATTATTATTATTATTATTATTACTCTAGCCAAAAAAGGTCACAATTGGCTCTACCGTGGGTTCTTAGGGCTTTTTAAGGCCTTAAATTTCCAGAAGAAAAGCAAACCTTGACCCGAAGAAGAACCAGGGATACAGTCCCAAAGCAGCGTGAAGAACAAAGTTTTGGCGATTGTCGTTGATTATTATTCGAGCTGAATCAGGCTCTAAACATAAGATCCTTTACACATACTTTTTTTTTATTATAATCTATATAGTATTTTTGAAGGCAGCCTTTAAAGATACGTTTATTATTTGTTTTCAAGGATTCAAAAGAAATCTGAACAGTCCTCGGCAGGCAATTTTTTCGCAAAACTCGATGTGTTCCGGGCAAAGTTTAAAAACTCTCACATCCAAATTGATGCCGCATACAACGCACATCACTGCCTTACATATTATAAAAGATTATGACTGTATTGTGTTCTTATAAAAAGAGACATAAATTGAACCATTTTCAGATTTAGTTGAGCTTCAGCCTGCTTGAAAACGGAAGGCAATTTTTTTTCTATTTTGTCGACTCACATGTTTTTTTTTTTTTTTTTTTTTTTTAACCCGCATACGTATAGTTCGTAATGAGTGAATGCTTATTGTCAAAGTGAGGAGGCTCTAAATATGCCATAAAGCAGCAATGGCCCTCAGTGGGTGTTTGACACTTGCAGTCTTTGTGAAGCTTGGATAAGCCTGGAGCATAAACTGTTTGTGGCACGTGATCTGTACTTTCTTTTTTTTAAAGGACCTATCTGTAGTTTGGTCGAACTTATTGCTAAAATAAGTTTAGTGTTGGCGGCGGAAATATAAACAAAACTATGCAAATTTGACTCAGGGGACTTAAATATAGTGGCGATGTCGGCGAATTAGTTCATGTCACAGTAATATATGAAACAGCGCGCTAAAACAACAATTGAGGGAGAGAAGTACACAGGACTGTGTATGTCCTCGTTCGGGCCTTCGTTGTTTGTCGCGCTGTTTCATATATTGCTTAGAAGACTATTGTACAAAAAACACTGGATTCAGTTTTGAGAAGGTATTTAAGACTACCATGTCTATATTAATACCCCATAACGAGGATGTGATTACCTTTCGGTAACTTAAACTGCACTTTCACAGCGGGGAGGGACGTGAGAGGGATTGGAGCGAGGGCAAGGTAGAAACGGAACTCACACTCTAGGAGGGAGAAGGGAAGGGAAAAGAGAGGGGGGAAGAGAGATGGGAATTGGCGTGTCACGTGACCTACATGTCTTGATAAATTAGTGCGAAGACAAAATTACTCTTCAAGCCACGTGACGTCGATTTCGGTCGCAAAACATAGCGAGGAAATTGAATTGTGTCTGTTTTTTATTTCAACGCCATCAAGGACCGGAGGCATTAAAAAGGCGAGGGCCGAAAACAAAAACAAATTATTAGGATATAAACAAATCTACTGCAAAAAGATGCCGTAAAAACATGGGCGATCAATGATAAAAAAAACCCGATTGGTTAATCGCGTTCTAACTGAATGGACTGATGCTACAGACACTGAAGCTGCGGGATGGCGTTTCATTCAGATGACGTTATGAGAATGAAGGAGTCGATGTGAGGATTGGTACGACAGAGAGAAATTCAATTTTTGAATTGTGGTTCAAGGCGATGTGAAATATACAGAGGGGGAAGCAGAAGCTTATTTTTTAGACTCGAGTTAGAGTAATAAAGTTTATGAAAAAGAGATGAACTAGATATTGTGCGACGCAAACAAAGGAGGAAGGAATAGGCTAGCTTTCATGGACGTGTCACTGGATATACAACAATGGCAAAGGAAAGAAAACGTGCACCTCGATTTTGGACAGCCTCAAGTTTAGGCACAAGGGTGGTGTGTCCGAGATCCCAGATTGATGCAGCGTACTCCGATTTAGAACATACTAGGCCAGTAAAGGGAATTTTAAGACACGGTGGCTACTGGGAAATTTTGCTTTAAGTATTCCAGCATAGAGGCGGCGTTAGCAATCATAATAGTATGAGCCTGCAACGACATGTTAAGGAAAATATGGACACCAAAATAGTTGTGGGGGGTCTCGAACTCCAAGGGAGAGGAATCAAGAGAGTATGACAATGGTGATGTGTTACGCCGATTCGTCACACAATTTCGTAACTTCGATAAAATCAGAGTGAAGAGGAAGAGCATTTTATTAGTAACTGCATGATAGATAACGCAGTCGTCCGCAAACAAACTAACAGAAGATGAGAGGTACTAAGGTAATTAATTTATATAAATACGGAATAGCAATGTGCCTAAGACGGACCCTTGTGGGACACCTAGTGTGTCAGCACTAAGGTGCTGATACACTAAGGGCATTCATTGTTCTGTAGAGGTAAATCTTGAGATCCCTCATCGTGTTATGCACATCGATGATCAAAAGCGCAACATGCGTACCACATATATGAAGTACACATTTGCACACTGCTTCAAATTCAAACTGTCTGCGTTTGTAACACAAAAAATAGCGCAACTGACGAGGTTTTCACAGCGATAAACAACTCAAAAGGACAAGAGTAAGGACTAATAGGCTTATCTGAGTAAAATGAAAATGCTGACATAAAAACTCCAAGGCTAAGTAGAACACTGAAAAACGTACACTCGCATGTTTTCTTTAATAAGGGTGTTGCGACCAGCGGCAATGGTAATTCGCAAGAAATACAAGGTGGAAATGAACCTGATTTCTTCACTTCGTCTGGGTAAACCTCATTCAATTCTACATTTCTGGGATTTCAGCATGCGCGATTTTTTGCACAGCTACGTAATAGACGAACTGCAGTATACTCGCAAAATTGTAAATAGGTTTAGTGTTAGACTCATATATTTGGTGTCCAGCATAGCGTAGCGCGACAGTCGCAATTTGATCCCGATATTGACAGACAAGAGACACTAGTACGCTGAACGGAACTGACATGGCAAATTATAATAGCCTAAACCGATTAGGTTTATATCAGTCAAAGTTAAAATAAGTATGCAAAATTACACCAGAACATTTCTGACCCGTGTGCTAAGGGACACAATATTTTCATTGATAAAAAGGTCTGATCGGCGGCCAGTGTAATTAAATATAAATAAAAGTTAATCAAGGGCTTATTTGCTTACCCGAGTTTGGATGAAGGAAAGCCCCATTTAACAACACATCTGTTCTTGTAGTGTTGTCACTTTTTCTTGATATTGAACTGAAAACGATGATATATATTGCTGACGAAATCTTAATTTTTTTTGTAGTATATAGGGTGGTTCAAGTCACCAGGCTCGATCTAAAATGGACCGTAAAAATCAACGCCTGCACGTAGCCATCTAAACTTTTCGTCAAAGGTGTATTTCACAGGTCGGTTTTTTCTTGTAAAATTACAAAGCGTAGTTCTCTTTCTGTACAAAATAAGACCAAGAAACTTGCCAGGGTCTACGGCGGGCAGCGGCGCAGACGACAGGGGTTCAGTAGCGGGGAGTGTTTGGCGTTCGTATTGATAGATGGCGTCGGGAGCAGCGTCCGACCAGAGTAACTGTATAGGCTCTGCTTGCAAGCAGAGCATATACAGTTACTCTACGTCCGACACGTCCGACGGTGCAGCCGACCAGCGAAAGAAAGCAGACGACACGCAGACGAAATTCGTTGGCAGCAAAAGCGCCGCCGTTATGCAGACGCATTTTGTTACTTTAAGTTTTGCTTTTATTGTCTGCATTTATTTTTTAACCAAAGGTGCATTTCAAAAAGACTATGTTCATTTTAATAAACACGGTGGTCGAGAGCCGTCGCGATAAGGAGGTAGCGCCATCTATCAATACGAACGCCAAACACACCCCGCTACTGGACCCCTGTCGTCTGCGTTGCTGCCCGCCGTAGACCCTGGCAAGTTTCTTGGCCTTATTTTTTACAGAAACAGAGCTACGCTTTGTAATTTTGCAAGAAAAAACCGACCTGTGAAATACACCTTTGACGAAAAGTTTAGATTGCTACGCGCAGGCGTCGATTTTTACGGTCCATTTTAGATCGAGCCTGGTGAAATGAACCACCCTATATATTAGGTGACAAACACGCGTGCAATCGAGAGTCCGATTCGATGTTTTATTGTCATGTCTAGCATGCTTTTCCGCATTAAACCTATCCAAATTAGACTGATAAAGTGGTAAAACTCAAAGATTTATACAAAATAAGCATGTGAAATATAAATTAGCTCCGTTTATCTGTTTCGTGCATTATAAAATCAATACTGAATTAAGGGTGCCACACCTCACAAAACATTTGTAGTTTTTCACGATGGGATATTTAGACCTGTCCACGATCATAAAACTGAATACTTGGGTTAAATTTCGAAATATAGACTGTGATATAAAACTTCACTTGAGTAAGTACTGAAGGTGAGCATAGATATGAAGGCATTTTCCCTGACGATGTGCCTCCCTGCCTATTCAGTTTTCGCCAGCATTTCCAAAACACGCCTTGCCTACAGGCTTAGACCACCACATATTTGGAATTTTTACTGTGGCTTCACTAAACGATTTTTTTTTTACTAACTGGTAATTTCACAGTCTGAAATTATATGACGACATAAGTTCTTATGACATTAGCTACACCCTCAGAATTCCTAGTGAGAGACCTGGGGTTCCTTAGCACATAACAACGTTATATTAGCCTGAAAATTCGTGCACCATATTATGAACACTTCTGACCTGTGGAGCTTGTCACTTGAAAACGTTAAGTTGTATTATATGTATATCTATACTTGCCGTGACCATGAACATTTGATCACTGTTTACACGTTTGCAAGTCCGGCTTCCGGGCGCTGCCATCTTGCTTGGCTGGGGTGCGCTTGGAGGAGTCCTAATCCGATTACGAAGCCTTGCTAAGGCGTCGTAATCGGATTATGGCCGCGCCCAAGGGCGGACCCCACTGAGTAAGATGGCGGCGCCCTGAGACCGGACTTGCAAATGTGTAGAGGCGATGTTTGTAAACCGCCGCCAGTGTTTCTCGCAAAAGTTTTTTTTTTTTTCTGCAAGCAATTGCGAAACATTTGCCTCACCGGACTGTTCTTCCGCTATATTCGTTGCAGAGGGGACTGACAAAGAAGAAGCGTCTTATGAAGACAGTTCGCACCCAATTGTGATTGCGTTTTAAAGATATAAATTTCCGTTTAGGGCGCGCTTGCGCAATACTCCTAAAAAATAATTGAACCTCGTCAGTGTGGTATTCTGACGAGGTTTTCATACACTATTGAGAACTGCTATACAACGTAGTTATAAAAGCAGACACATACAGCGAAACAAAGACCAATTTCTTGTGCCTTGGGGCTTTAACACATATTTTGTTTGATCAGTCCAAATTTGAGAAACAACCCGTTGTGAAGAACCCCGTGCCAAACCGGCGTTGTGTACCACATACCACTTTCCTGTGGTAGGTGCTACATAGGGCGAACGGGGTGTGTGAACGATCGAGCTAGGGAGCACACGGCTTCTGTTAAAGGAACATCGGCCGGACATCTTTCTGCACACTGCCGGTCCTGCAAGTGCACTCCTGGTATTACAACATTACCATTATAGGGCGACAACGGAACGCATATGCACGCGAGGTAATTCAAGCCCCGGCCATTGAAAAAAGTGGTAAAATGTGCTTGAGCACATTTTGCCACTGTCTTCAATGGCCGGGGCTTCTATCACGATCCACGCGGAAGAAAGACACTACTTGGGTGGTGGCACGAGCCGCTTAACATCCTAATGGGTGCAGCGCACGGACATGGGGGATGGCTTTTTATCACGAGCTGTAGCGGAAAAAAAAGGAAAAAAAAGAAAAAAAAAAGAAGACGAAGTAATAAAGCAAGGAAGTTGATAGTCCGCGGTGTGTATGTCTTTTCCTATCTCGGTTTTTTCTAATTTGTAACTGTTCAGCTGACCCTATTCAATATGTACCAAATAGCTGAAGTCACACCTGTAGTACTGCTCAAGACCCTTCATGAAGTACCGTCCAGAATGGACGTGACGTCACGTTCTGACGACAAGGTGTCAGTCACATCATGACGTCGAGCGACACCCTCATTTCACGCGACACTGTAACGTCACGTGACACCCACGTGACGTCATGACAATATGTGACATCACGTGACAACGTGACGTCGTTTGACGTCACGAGCATGAGACCTCATGCCACCACGTGGCGTCACATACATAGAATGTACCCGCTCATTCACAAAACATTCTGTGCTCTCTGTCTTTGTCACCATGATAAAGGTAGTGCAATGTTTTGAACCGGAAGTCACATGATTAGCCACACAGTGGTTTTATACCTTAATGCTTCTTCGCTAAATTGTCGTTACCTGTGCCAACTTTGAAACCAGCCAACTTGAGATCCGCGGGCGACCATAGTGCATCAGACCCACCGAGGCGACCCAACACTAGTTTTCAGTTCATTTCTTTCAGTTCAAGGGGTATTTTAAAGCGTGTGGTATTTTATTTTTGGACAAGGTTATCCGTACTCTCCAGATGTTCACCCACCGATTCAGAATTCTGCATCCTTTACGTAACCCTGTAGATTTATTAGCGCAGAGTTTTTGTGATATACAGTGCGTCTTAGAATGCGAAAAGGCGTGTGGGAATTATTTATAATGCTCTCAGCACAGTTAGATTTGAATTTTTGTACTTTAGTTTATATTTTATTTGTTTTGTACTGAATGAAAAAGACGTTCCAGGTTTGTCTCCAAAATCATGCGCCGCAGCAAAGAAACCTAATTTGGTTACACGTCACTGAGATATGTAGTAATTTGTGACACGTCATATAACCAAAATGGAAGTTGATTAATGCAAGTCATAGGTCAGCATTTCCAAAAGTGCGATGAAAATACAATTTAGTAGTGTTCTGCGATGCCGGCTCGTAGTCTGAAAAACCGAGATCCACTCTTGATAACGTCACAGATCGCAGTGCACACGTTTTTTTCTTCCTGCAGATCTAAAGCATGAAGTTACCTGACACCCCAAAACGTGCTCTCTTCGCTTGGGCCTCCGTATATGCTTATTTATGCACCTCCAGAGAAAACTGTTCGCATATATAATCGAGCACTGAGGTGGCAACGACATCGAAAACTCAAAGTAGGCCGTGCCCGAGAAAGTTCTCCCGCGCAAGGGCTATTTGTTCTTTGAACTGGTTTGGTTGCATACTTAAACTGAAACATTAATGTTTCCTAACTTTCGTTCTTGGACTATAAAGGGGGAAGCGTATTCGCGCGCTCGATCGGTTTAAAGGAGGTATCTTTTAAACCAACAGTCGTCAAGAGTTTTGAAAATTAGTAATAAAAGTCTAAGCCATTGATGTGTGATGAAATCTTAATGGCATCAAAAGAGAAATAAAGCAAGGGGTATCGAGCAAAAGCCTGTTCGTTCTGAAGGGCCCTGCCGCCGCCGTTGTCCGTTCATGAATACATGAATTGGTAATAATGTGAAAAGGAAAGCTAACCTATAATTACTTCAGGGAGTGTTGTGCACACCTCAGGTAGGTATACCGTGTGTGGTTATACATCACCAGACAAATGTACCCACGCTCAACTAACGGACGCGTTTGGCAACTGCTCCATCATCCTCCTCCAGTACTATGTCCTGTTCAATATTTTGTTTAAGGTAATTCTCACCGAGGCCGTCGTTGGTACTTCCCGGACTACGTAAGTGAGTATCTTTTGTCAATTTCAATTATTTTACTTTGTGTGTGCAACTCGCTCTTCATAATGAAGGCATTGATCTGGCAGGATCTGCTTTGTAGTTGATATCCCTACGCAGCTGAAAGAAAGTCGTAGCTTCCAAAATATTATTTTAAATGTTTCTTGTTGAGAGTCGCCCCGAGGTCATTATTCATACTCACCGCACTCTCTAGCGACAAAATAGGACGTTGTAATAACTAAAGCGCCAAACACGTGGGTTACGAAATGTCCGACGCAGCCAAGCCGACCCACGGTATTACGTATTGCAACGTAGCTATAAAGAATCATGACTTCCCAGTTGCCTGGTACGAAATATGCTCAACGTAACCCTCTGGATTTTCGAGGCATCGTATGATATGAACTTTTTTAATGCCTGTGTCTGGCCCTTTGGGCTGTAGTTTTGACATCCGACAGCTTGCCAATTTCTAATTAAGTACTTGTCAAGTTAACGGTCTTCGTCTTCCTTCTAACGTTATTTCACACAAGGGCTGCATACACAAGAACTCAGAATTTCCCTTGCGGACGCCTGAAATTTCTCTATTTTTGCCTAAAGTTACCTCGCTTGCCCAAATAATTATATAATACTAAATATTCGTTTTTTTTTTCTGCGCCACTTCCATGTTTGCGCTGAGAGATATATTATGTAACCTTTACGCTTTACGTACGTTTTCTAAAAATGAGTTTATTGGACCAATAGGGTGGCCAAGGCAAATCTGGCGAGGGGAAGCGTTACCGGGAGATTCAAACTGACAAATGAAGCCTTATGTCCGGCTTAAATGTTATGCACGTCATCAGAACATGATTCTGCTTTGATAACTTATTTCATACATTTTTATAATAGTTAGTCCGAAAGAAAAGGTGTAACACAAGTTCTCAAACTCGAACAAATGGGAAACGACAAATAGTAGGCTCCATTTCCTGCACGGCACTTCACGAAATATTATTAGCCACAGGAAGTCTGTATCTTGGATATGTATGTATCTCCATAAATCGCACTATTTCTTGTTGTACTCAAGCTTTTCTTTTTGAGAAGGCACAGCGGCGCTCTCAGAAGCTTCGAGTTGACTGGTCCCCTTCCTTCATAGTTTTTATGGCGGCGAGGAAAGCTGATTTTGCCGAAAAAAGTTCGAGTGCTCCTCAGTGCTGACAAATGGTCGCACAACAAACCGCAAAACGAATGGAGAGAATAACCCAAATGTAGCCAAAACCGCTAAATGTCGATGTTATCGCGGAAATAAAATGATAATTTACCTATAAATTTCTGTATATATACGGTGCCCGAATTTTCTTCAAACTAGCAAGATTTTTCTTTTTCCCACATAGACCTAAACATAGCCTTAATCTTGGAAATTTCCCTCGGGTTGACAGCTTTGATTCACGCCCACATCTTTTTGAGTGCTCCGCAAGAACGCAGAAGGTTTCTTGAGAGGGGATAGAGAACATAGAAAGGGAATCAATCGAAGCTTTTTAAATAAAAAAGAGCGGCTGACAAATGCGTAAGCGTGCCGTGCCTTTATCTGCTGAACGAGAAAGTTGTGTTTTATGGTTGCGTGTGATTAGTGATAAGAAGTTTGTGGTGAAAAATAAAGTTCGTATCGTATCGTATCGTATCGTATCGTATTTGGTTGTTTGTGGGTGTTGTGATAGTGATCGACAGTTTGACGATGTTTGGTGTTACATTAAATCAGTCGGAAATCGGCGCTTGTCCGTGTCGTACGTGTGTCTTCTTTCGTCTTGTTTAAGTTTGCGCCTTTTAACGTTTTAATCAGGGCGAAAGGTCCGCGAACACGAGGATGCTCGGGACATGGTACAGGACAGAAGGGCCATTTTCAAAACAATGTCGAACAATACGTATCAGTTGATGCAGTGTGGTGCTGACAGGATTGTATGGTTATTTAAAAAAAATACGGTTTGTCAAAACCCTGCCAAGACCGCTGTCGCAAGAAAAAAACGTGAAACATTGAGATAGGTTTTAGTCTTATTGATGCTAATTTCTTGCTTTGTCACAAAACCCTTCTAATCTAAAAAAATATACAGAATAATTCTACAAAGCACCCTATAAGTTCCCAACAATACCCAGTAGGAAATGACCGAAAAGAATGAACAGGTTCCGCTTTTCAACATAATCACTGCTAGATTCCGCTCACTTCGCCAAACGATGCTCCAGTGCTGCACGTACCCTCTAGTCAAAAATTATGAAGTTTAGTTATCTATCTGCGTTTATTGGGTCATGGCGGAATCCGGAAAATTAAGCGGCGGTGGTTGCCGCGATCTTTTCTAACAAATCGTACATTCGCAGCGTGCGAGGACGACCCATATCATTGAGTTTAAAACACGAACCACTTTCTTTTAGAGTGCAGCTCTTAGGCGCCCGTTTCCGGCTTAAGCGGCGTCGGCGTCGCCGTCGCCGTCCGCGTAACCGCGTGGTGCATTATGGGTAAATTTCCCCGCTAAATCTAGCGAAAAAAGTTCCCCGGTAAATCTAGCTTAACAATTTCCCCGCTAGATCTAGCGGAAAAATTTCCCCGCTAAATCTAGCGAAAAATTTTCCCCGCCAAATTTAGCAGAAAAATTTCCCCGCTAAATCTAGCGGAAAAAATTCTCTGCTATATCTACCGGAAAAACTTCCCCACTACACTTAGCGGAAAATTTTCCGCGCTAAATCTAGCGGAAATATTTCTCTGGGGGGTCACGTGAAACCCCCGAGGTCACGTGACACCCCCCAGGTCACGTGACCTCCCAAGGTCACGTAACCCCCCCCCCCCCCCCCCCCCCAGTACCCTTCCCTACTCCTCCTCATAGCCGATTCACACGACGGACCACATCGCGATTTTCGTCCGCGGACCGTGTACCACGTGACCGGCACGTCACCAATCCCTGCGATCCGCGCCTCGTCCGCGGACTCGCGGACTGATAAAGTCGAGCGCCTCTTTCACTCGCGGGCGTTTCGCGGGAGATTGGCTTGGAAGGCATTTAATCTGGCAACGGTACATGGTTTTCTTGGTTTTATGCTTCTGGGCGTTCAAAACAAAAATGGCGCATCGTTGCGTTTAGTGCGTTCGTTGGTTCATTTTGTCGCGCGATTCTTGGTTCCACGCGTGAAAGAAACTCCAGAAACTTTGTCCGGCTGACGCGACGCAGGTTCCGGTGCTCCTGCGGGTCCGTGTCAAGAAGCTCCCGTCGAAACTCGTCTAGCACGCCGTGATAATTCTTGCACGTCCAATCAGGATTTCACCGAGCAAGACCTCTCTTGTGGATGTGGTGAGGTTGAGTGTTGTGCACGAGCGCGGAGTGCGGGAAGGCATCTCCAGAAGACCCTCCACGAGCCCAGAACTTCGTCGCGTCTACGCCGAACCCTTCTCGAGTAGGACCATGCCTGTGTCACTGTCATGCTTTGGGTTAGTAAAGTTAGTGGCAATTCGCGCGAAGCCTGTCCCGGTTTTTGTCTCGATCTGTACGTAACAGCGGCTTACGATTCTTTATCGCGGTAGCAACCGTCGAATTTTCTCTTGGACAACCGTGCTACGGTGCGATGTTGGAGTTTCGCGGCACTGTGGGGTGGCGAACAGGTTCGGTCCGTCCTCGCTGGCGTCTGCTCGTCGTCTCCCTCGTGTGGATGCGCTTGGGAGACGGACGAACCGCGGACACGCCGTCACGTGATCAAGCCGTCCGCGGATCAGTCCGTCGTGTAAATCGGCCTTGGCAAGAGCTGCGCTCTAATTTGGCGTTACAGGGATTTGTAAACGGCTTCGACTTTTTTTTTGTTTAAATCACAAAGTCCATACACTTAACACGAGCCGCCGCTACTGCCCTCTTCCACTGTTTGGTTCGCCTGGCGGGGTTGGCTTTCATTTGCGGGCCCGGTGGCATCTGTTATGTATATTGAATTTCATTGCTCATTTCTACTCTTTTTTTCTCATATAGTTTTTTATGTAAAAACATTTTTATTAGTTTTTAAATTAATATTAAATAATATTATTACATACTAAACTCACCCCCTGGATGCTGCTTTGGCCCCGGTTGGCTCCACAATAAATTTCTTTCCCGGTTACATGCAGGGCGATCCACCAGTAGCTTGCTGCGCCACATTCTACTTCAATCACGGCACACAGGGTGCTCTCCCTTCCCTCTACGTTGATGCGCTACTTGCTACACCGCCGTTCCCAGGCAGCCCACAAGGGCGGAGCACAAATACTAATTTTATAAGGACAAGATCTGTCCAGAGTGGTGGATGGTTTACGAGAGAAAAGCCGTAAAAGTGTATGCAACCATCGCCACAGCAGCGCGGCATGAGGGCGTATTTTCCTGACGAAACGGGAGCCTTTGTCGTCTTGCAAGCGACGAATCAGGGCTGCATATTGATCCAGTGTGGTGATCTGTCCTTTATTAAGGTATACAATGCACATCGTGACGTCTAAAACACAGAAAACTATGGGAATCACCTTGGTTGTAGTTGGGATTGACCGAGTCCCTTCGGCGGTGAAGTAGAGGGTTTAAACCGGGCTTTGTTATCGAGTTGCAAATGGCAGACCCAGGTTGTGTCTGCAATTAGAAAGCGGGCCCGGAACGCCGCGGAATCTTCTCTGGAAAGCTGTAGCCTTTCCCTGGGAGTGGTATAGCGCGTGCCTTTTTTATGAAATGTGAGCAATCTTGGAACCCATCTGGCAGCGACATTATGCATGTCAAGATTTGGGGTAGAGATGATAAAGATACGCGGGGTCTTGATTGTGGATAACCCGGAAGATGGTCCTGATCAGGGTGTCGAAACCAAACTCGTTTTGGTTCGGTTCAGGCTACGGTTTATATATTTCGGTTCGGTTCAGGTTCAGCTCCGGAGCGGAAAATTAGCGGTTCGAACCGGTATATGCCGGTTCCTACCGGTTCATAGAACGGTTCAGGGAAAACTGAGAAATTTAATTGAATATTCGCACGCCTTTAGCTCCATGAAGTGGATTACTACAGTAGAAAATAAGCGCTCATTTATTGATTTTTGTATTTCGTCTGTCTGTTGGAATGATCTTCGAAAGGTCAAGACGTTACATGGGACTGGGTACCAATCTTTTATTCACCAAACACAAAATTAAATACTATATCTACTACAAGGATGGACGAGAGCCTCTCCAAAATTGTTACATGCACACGCAAAACTAATTTTAATGATGTGTACGTTCTGCCTTGGGATCTTCTTCTTATAGCAGCGTCCCCTTTTCGATATACGGCATCTCTCAAAACTGAGGTTCCGCTTTCTCTTAACCGAGCTTCGATAAAAGAAGCCCGTTCTCTAAAAACGTGTTTCGATGATAGGCGTTCGACCAACCGTAGAAAACCTGCATTTGATGCTTCGTTGTCTCCACGGCGGCTCGATGGCTCACTTCGTCGGCAGATGGCGGCGGCTTTGTGGCGGGCGCGTGAGCGGCTAAGGCGCATGTTTTTACTGTCGGTGACAGCGGGTATTGACGGTCGTATTTGTAAAATATGGTCACAAATATATTCGCATAAGTGGAAACACTGTCCCCGCAGCACTAAGCCTATTCCGGCAGACAGCGCATAAATAAATTCAAATTCAAATAGTAGCGCGAATGCGCGCCCGAACCTGACAGCGAACCGGTTCCGAGCGGTTCTTTTGTTTTGCTTCGGTTCAGGTTCAGCTCCAAAATGGCGCCGAACATTTCAAATCGGGTTCATTTCCGGTTCGTGAAAAATATGTGGATCAGTTGCAGTTCAGTTCCGGTTACGGTTCGACACCCTGGTCCTTACATTGACTCTGAGATCTGCCGTGACCTGATCGTGCCCATGCTGGACGTCCTCTGGAGCAGTCAGTTCCGTAGGCATGCCAGGGTGCGAGTAGTATTCAAGGCTGTCCCTGACTCGCTGAAATTTCGCGGCCCACTGCTTTATCATTTTCTGGTTTGGGACATACGCCCCCAGCAGCCAGTAATTGGACGTTGGGGGAGTATGCCCTAAACCAAACATAAGGAACGTCCAATGATTGGACGTGCCTTTACTTTTGCCAGTTGAGGCTCGACTGTACTAAAACCATTAGTTTTTAAAAAGATAGGGCCAATGTCTCCGGGCGACCACCATTTTGAATCACAGAATGCGAAGTTTGTTTTTAACTTTGCCAGTTTTGGCGTGCGATCCAAATTCGCGTTGCCAGTTTTCTTCATAAAGGCGTTTCTTGTTACGCAAAAGTTTTATCTTAAATCAACCATGTTATTCAAACTCCAGTAATTTAGGGATTATCTCTTACATAACGGCAGCCTTTTCCCGTTTGTCTTGACCCTTGATGACCATTTAGGAAGCGCATAGTTTCCCATTGCCGCCGCATGCGTCATCGGTGCTTGACGGCTTGCGACTATTCAGAGGGCCAAAATGGCGATTACCATTGCTACATATACTGTTCAGCCACTAGCTGTTCAATGTTGTGGTTGTCTGCTAGCAAGAAGGGAAGGTAATTGCGCAGCTTATCCAAGATCGAATGACCTTAGAGTGCACGGATCGGCACGTGGCCGGCTCATAAAACCATGTACCGCGCATGCATCGTTTTAGTGGTGTGAATCTTAAAGACTGGCCATGGGTCCTCAGAAATTTTTACACCTCTGCGCGCAATCATTCTGTGTGAAGCTGAGAACCTATGGGACGCCCTATTGCTGCGTAAACTTATAGAGTGAACGTGTTGACTAAATCTACGCGCTAGAGCAGTGGTTCGAAAAGTTGAACAGCCTGATGCTGGCGGCGGGGATGCCCAGAACCGGCTGGGCGCGTGCCCTTCTTCCGGATTCTTACGTGAGGTACTGAAATGATCCGAAGCCACACGCTTCTGAGACATCGTTTCTTCTTTGAGCACCATAAGTTTGTTTGCTAACCTTTTTTAAACTTCAGTTGTCTTTGTTGCTAATGTGTTGCACTTCTCCGTCAAGCCGGAGAGAGAGAATGCATAAACGACAGAGACTGCTCCGGAACGATGTATTGCACTTACCGTGGGAAGTGCGTAGGTGAGTAAAGGCGGCGACCTATTTTTAGAACCTGCGTTGGGTCACTGGATCGTGTTTACTCGTGAAGATAGAAAAATTGACTGCATAAAGAGGAAGTTTTGGTTTCATTTTCGTTGTTTAGCGAATGCTTATTTTCTCACTTCTTTTGTGAGTGAAAACATGCTTCTTTCTAAGATCTTGTCCTATTGGAATTTAAAGAGTTCAGTCAATTTAATTGGTAGCTTTTTGTTCATGTAAAAACAATTTGTCATATGTAATACACATTTGATTTTTATGTCGTCTATTCAGTTTGCGTACATAGAAGGTATTTCAATATGAGAGCGATATATATTGAACCACTTTGCCCCCCTCTCTATCTAGAATCAATCTATAGCGGGTTATTTGCAAAAAAAAGCACTTGTCACCTTGGCGCGTATATTATGTTTTTATTCGATGTTAAAATTTTTGACAACGTTGCCAGTATCTGGTTATAGGCAGATCTTTAACACGGGTGGGTTACGCACCAAACATTCATATAGCTTCTAAACAATAAACTGACGTCTTCCGGAGAATTGGTGAATTTGGCTCGTGGTAGGTTTAGTGGATTCTATTCAGGCGTGAAAACTAGAATTTCGTTATGTGCGTTAGTAATGCTGCCTTTATTTGACCTTATAGGTACACGAACATCACACAAGGCGTATAATGGTCGTGTACTTACTACCATAAGCTTTTACTTGAAGAAATCTTCCAACATATAAATTTTGCCCACTCCATTTATTATCTACAGCCGAAGTACACAGTTTCCAGAACGCGGTGGTAAAATATTTTGAACGCAGATAAATTATTTAAATGATTTACCCAGGCCCACGGTTTAAATGAAAAAATATAGTGCCTAAAAAACCTAGACAGCGCTGCCTATGTGCTTGAAAAACCTCGGAGTACGACTTCGTCATTTCCCGTAATTAAGACACGTTACTTCTGCAGACATGAATGTTTGGAGATAGTTCGTACACTCTAAGAAATAGGGTCTGTGCAGGGGTACTCCCCTTTTCCCATATGTAACTCCGCCAAACAACAATTTGACGTTCTGTCCACTGACGTCCAGCTGACGATACCAAGTTTTACGAGCGGCTTGATTGTCAAGCGATACAACTTGTTAAAATATGTAATGTACTCATTTTAATGAGTACATTAAGGCAATCAAGGTTTTTTTTTGACCCTGCTGCAAAACCTCAGTAATCTTTTTCTTCTAGTCTTTGAGACGCACATTAGCATATTAGTGCGTTATGTCCAACAGCTATCAAGCCACCTGTAAAAGTTGGTATCGCCAGCTCGACGTCAGTGGACAGCACGACGAAATGTAGTTTTGGGGAGTTACATATGGGACGAGGGGAGTACTCCTGTGCACCCCCTATTTCTTAGAGTGTAGGTGAACGAAATTGGTACCTAGTTTTGCCACGGTCATCAGAGTAAGATGCGGGTTCTTTCGTCATATCTTAGACAAAATGGCTCGATGGAGAGTAAGTACGTTACTAGGTATTTTAGAGTTCTTTGTTTTCCGCCATCGAGAAAATTAGAAGGCCTGAAAGTGCGCAAGCTGAGCGGCTGAGTGGAGTTACGAACCCAAGCAAGTCAGTAGTGGGAAGGTAGCATGTCGTAATATCAAGCCTGCAGTAAAAGCTTCGCCTACAGCTCGAGTCTTGTACCTTCGATGACACTCCAGCTTACTGTGTGCGCGCACAGCTAGAGCACGACGGAAGGCTGCCAGCGCTGGCTGGGGGTGGAGCTTTCGTGGAGAACCTATGGTATACCCGGCTATGGAACCATTATTGCCAACCTGAAAACAAGACAGGGGTGTGTGATCAAAATATACCATTTGTTTTAAACGAACTGTACCAAATGCAAAAAAAGAAAAAAAAATCAGATTCCATATCACAAGATTTAAATACAACTAGAACACGAGCGCAAAGACCCGCTTTTTAAAACCTATGCTGGATATTGAAAGATATCTAAAAGTAAACTGCAGTAAATGCACATAAAATAATTTTATTAACGATAACTGCAATATACATTTTTTTAGAAGTAATATAATAAATGAAACAAAAAAAACACTAGAAAAGAAAAACAGAAATACTTCATTTGGAATACCGTTACCGACCCCGGCGAACGTTTCGTTCTGCGTGTAAAAGACAATTAGCGATCTAGTGACCTAAAACTTTCCAATGAACTTCTGCAATGATAATTTTATTAGCACATTCAAATTAGAGATGCGTTGCCCGTCGTCAAAATGTTTCATAGTACTAGTTGTTAGGATTCAAACAACTGAATTCAGCTCGGCGCTATTTGCTGCCGGATCTGAGCCAAAAGCAGAGAAGGTACCGAAACTAGGCGCAAAAATAACGGCTGACGTTTAACTCGGGGACCAAGTCAGCCTCCGCAGCAGGTGCGGGTAGCGAATAATCGCGAGTCCGTAAAGGACACGCGACCGTTGATAAGGTACGCTATTCCCTTCCGTCGCCTCAAGCACGCAACTGTCGGCGTTTCTTTTAAATTTTTTTTAACTTTTGGTATGACGGACATTAGACAACCTACTTCGTTAGTAACTAGCGCAAATCAGAATTAATGGTCGGTGACATTTTAAGGGTTAAGGGGAAACTCTTCCCACTTTAGCGGAGCAAAGCTGACGTCTCCAGCCTCCGTTTTGCTAGAGTGTAAAGAGGTGGGAGGAGCTTCCCCTGCCCCTTTAAACACAGGAAAGAGCGACACTGATATCGAAAAACAAAACAAAACAAAAAAAGCAATAAAAGTAACTTATTTAACGTGTCATAAAATAAGTTGCATTTCAATATACACTGAAGGAAAGAAATATAGCAAATCTAAAACAAACAGTTTCAACCTTACAGAAAAGCTTGAATTTTACGGACATTTATTGAAAGTGTATCAACATCTTCAGAAAATAGGTTGTTTAAGAATGACGGTAATTTGTAACTCAACCTTTGGAAGCCAAAATTAGTTCTAGATGATGGGATGCGCCATGGATCCCGATAACGCGATGGGTATGATGATACATTATTTTTTAGGTTTGGCGAAGTCTAAAATATTTCTAATAAGTTTCTTCGAGGCAAGTTCGTACGTGACCATTATTCTATTAGAGCACATATTAGATATAACCATAATTGTATGCTTTATAAATAAGGGAAGAGAAGTATGATCGAGCGGGACATTTTCAATTATCCTTATATTTTGCTTTTTGCAATACTGCCAAAGTTACTTATTGGTATTCTTCAGACGAGATGGCAGTAAATAAAAAATTGAATGACGTCAATTGTTACGGCACATTTGACGACGGGGAACAGATTTTCAATTTGAATGTAACAGCTTAAGCGAAAAGTAATACGCGGATTATTAGTTTGAAATTATTTCTTAATACTCTCTGCTTCTAGACGATGTCGCTTGGCAGTCCAGCAGGTCGTTATTGGACATACTAAAGCCAAAAGACGGAGGGTTTAGTGTGTGTCGAACTTTCTACCTGACAGTTCTTGCGGTGGGTAACGTTTGGCGAAGGAATCCTTCCTTTATTTCAAGTGTTTTGTTTTTCGCTTAGAACGAGCAATTCAGTTTCTGTCAAATTATCCCATAGTGACTGAGCATTCTTCGCGCCTCATAAGTCGTAGGCTTAAAATGACAAAATGCGTTTGGTACTTGTACCCCTGATCAAATAGAACAAAATATTCAATGTAGGTTTATGCCCACCTTTTCATATTTTGTTGTTATGAAATCGAACAGATATTAACCCAACGAAGCCCCCAAATCCGACTACTTCCACGAAGGCAGTGTTCACTGAGACATCGGCTGCATCCTCAGAAAAGGTAAACACGTATAAAAATATTGTATTCTCTCTTACGTAAGTGTAAGAAAACGTGTACCAATCTTACTCATAGTTATAACGTAGCACTTAAGACTGTGGCGCGGAAAAAGTAAGAAACTTTTAAGTCAAAGAAAAATACAGCAGTAGGAGAGGGTCTCATAAACTAACAAGCATTGTAAGTCGAAGAAGACAACTGCAAGATAACGTCTCCAATGTTACGTTATGATTAATGATCACCAGCTCGCCTGCACACTCTGTTATTTTTTTAACCCCTGTTACCGTCGCCCAGCTTTAACTGATGTCAAAACAATAGCAGGAAAGATTTGGTGACAATATTCATTGGCAGAAAATCGTATGGTATCTAGGATATATTTATGTAATCATTTGAGGATGTCCGCCAAGGGCAATTTATGAAACAAGACTTTCAGATGAAATCTTGCCATTTTTTTTTTTTACCTAGAGAATATCCAGAGCTTAATACTTGCTTTTTCCGTGTGCAAACAAAATATCTTCGACCGCCCATTAATAAAACGTTTTACCTAAAAATTAAATAATTGCGAATAAAACGACTCCTAGAATTAGAGGCAGTCACGTCACCTGTAAACTGATAGTCTTACGTGGCGGGTGGCATGCCTTAAAGTTCAGATTAACAAAATAACCACAACTTTGCCGAGCTGTACTGGCCTTCTCAACGTGTTTTTTTTTCTATAGTTGGTGATTTTGTTTCTCCTAAATGCTTAGTGCTTAATGTTACTATGAAATTGTGCTCAAATTTGTTATGCGTAGAGAAGAACATTAGCTGTGTTTTTGTAAGTCTGAGGAATACCCTTACTCTGGTTACTTTACATTTCCTAATTTTCGGCACCTCTTTTTATGGTGCTATCGGACAAGTTTAACTTTTCCTGGTCTCTAGGGCTTTTTACACTAAAGTATAGACCATTCTGATATGGTGAGAAGAGAGAGGTAAATGAAGCTCTATTTTCGGGCAGTTCCGGTGGCAGAGCCCAGCGCATTTGCCCGAGCGACGAAACAGCGTGTCCCCTTTTTCTCTTGTGATATTTTTACTATAGCATAAAAACAAAACGTGGACAAAATTGTGGGTCTTTCGGATTAAACCGCTTGATACTATTTCAATGATAGCCACGAACTGTTTTCCATTATTCAAGTTGGCTCGGATGCATTATATTGCATCCTTATTATCACAACAGCAACATTACTTTTCTAAACTTTTAATTTGATATTGAGATCTGTGTCTACTTGGAATCTTTGTATTTCATTATACAACCCCCGTTCATTCATTTCCTTATCCGGATACAGCGTAAAAAGATAATTCTCGTTTTTCAGGGAGCTTTCCTCTCAGGTTTACATCTGCATCCCCATAGGCAACCAGCAGAAAATTTTAATTTTTGCCGATCCCAAAACTTCAGATATCGCTCAATAGGGGACTCACTGTGACGTCTCGCTGGCAAGTCAACGCATGACGTCTGATATTATGCTCAGATACTTGCGAGATAGCCGACCTCATTGAGGTTTTTAGTGTCGGCTATTACGCCGTGTGTGGCTTTTACGTTTGGAGCCTACACAGACATCATATGTTGTTTGTGCTGCCGTATGTCGTGCTACGTGGGAGAGTTTGAGGGAATCGTTTGCAATTCCGCTCCGTCCAGCCGAGTCCCGACACGATCGTCAGATGACGGGCCGCGAATACGTTCTCGCTTCGACGAGACTACTGCCAATTCGCTCTTAGAAAAACGGTGACAAGGCTGAAAGTATCAGCGAAATGAATCGCCTTTGCGCACTGACGGTCGGCATATCAAGTTACTGCTGAGGAAGATTGTGGTAAAACAAAATGAATGAAAAGCTCACGAGAAGCCGGTCATGAAAACAAACAAACGACTGCACTGATGGTCGGGCTCGCTGAGCTCCCTTGTTAGCTACGGACTTTGCAAAGTTCTCGGTTCGAATCGTCTAAGATTAGAATTTTTTATTGCTTCAGTTTACGCTTATTATCATTCTAAACTACAATGAGGTTCCAGGACCGCGTTACACAATGAGTGAGAGCCGCGGAGGTACCAGCAGCATGGTTAGGCCGGTTACCAAACAGAAAACCCGAATGTGTTTGCAACTGAAACTGCATTGCATTCTTATCACGTAATTTGATGGCGTCCAACGAATAAAAAAACGCCAAATTTATTATTTGAAGAAGAAATAAAGTTGTATATCTGTTAAACCTTTCTGCGCATCTACCGGTCGTGACGTTTTGTTGCTCACGTTGCCATAGGGTGTCGCATGGTCGTTAAAAACAGTCGAAAACACGCCATGTCTAAACATGATTTATAAAATCGAGACGCAATATTTAGCCATAACTATTAGGAACAAACGTCGTCACGCTTTCACAAATAAAATAACATTAAAATCCGGCAGGTGCGTTTTATTTTCGTAACCTCGTCAACGCCGGTGCACTTTGTTTTTGGACGAGTCTAATATGTGATTGATAATCTACGTCCTTATAGCCTAATGAGACCGAAACAGTTTTTCCCCTCGTTTGAAGAGCAAGAAAAGTCAATTTTTTTCTACTAATTGTGCCACTATAGCTAATTAACCACACTGCCACATTTATGTAGATAGGGCTAGGTCTCGAATGGGGTTACATACTGAAGCCCAACAGCGGATATTCTTGACTGGTTTCAGTATCTGGGATGATCTCCTGGTCCATCTTTTTTGCGCCCTCTGGCTAAGACTAGTCAGAGATGAGAGTAGAACTGATTTTAATGACTGGCCCTGAACTGGATTGTTTTTTGTGATCGCCGTATCTATGAGTGTTGGCGAATGCCTTCTCACAAGAGTGCTGTGCCATTTGCTTCCTTTGTATCTCAACGTACTCGAAGAAAACCTGTTGCGGCACGCACGATTTGCAGTGCGCTGCATCTTTCAACTTCTCCTACGAACAAGACGTCTCTTTTCTGCCTGTATTCACATCACCATGCAATATTTCAGACTTAAATGAACATGCTGAAACTAATGGAGTGTTCAGACACATAAAATAGGCACTCTGGCCCTGTTATCACTTTTCCACTTTACCTATAATGACAACGGAGTGTTACTTAATGCTGTATTGTAAGAGGCTCCACCCCGCAGTTTTCGAAAGTAGGATTGATTATCAAAGACATTAGGGCTTAAGAGCACCAAGAGAAAAATAGTCGTTGAAAAGGTGGAGATAATGACGCTGGCGTTTTCAGGCAGGTGTGACAAAACGAGTAAATACGTTCTTACTGTCTCGATTAGATGAGCGGAAGTTGCCCGCACCCGATTGCTAGAAGAAGGTTCCGTCACACGGATCATTATTTATAGCTGTGTTACTATTACAAAGGCCTAACCTTGATGCTTTTCAATATTAAACAGAATTTCACTTTCACGCCACCAAGCGCCTCGCGCCATTAGGTGGCGCGAACCACCGCCCGACCTAATAAATTGAACCGGATATATGTATCTATCCATTCATGTATTCGAAGTGATTTGTGGGCCAAAAAATTAAGGTTACCATTGTTGCTGCTTACGTAGTCCATCTAGTTTTTAGTGTGGTTCCTCTGCCAACTAAAGAGGCCACATGCAGTGGCTCTAGAGGGGTCAAGATATAACGATCACTTAATCTGCCATAAAACACCACTTGCATATCATTGAACGTGCCCCTATTTGATTATAATCAAAACCGAAAGGTATTATAATTTTCTGGCAATCTAGCCTGTATACTTTCTCCTCATGCAATCTACCTCTTTCCGTGCTACCGGGGCCTCCTGACAGATATTTTTTTGAAAAGTCTTTAATTAGAAACGCAAGGAAACTAAGGACGCCGGTAAGAACAAGAGAAGACAAGCTTTTATATTAACGTTTGTGGTGAAAATTAAGCCAGTGGCCACAAAGGTGATGTTTTGCGAGCTCAATATAGGTATTCTTATCTCAATAGAAGGAATATGATTGAGTGTATTTACACTAAAGAATGTCTGCGCTTGCTCGTGCCACGCCAGCGCCAGCTTTATACCGAGATAATTTCATATATGAATTTTGGGAAAGGCGTAAATCTAGTTTCATATCCACAATATTCCTCAAGCGCCAGCTGCGTTTGTATGCGTTTTGGTGCTTGGGAATTAAAACACAATATTATAGCGATATACATTTTTGTCGTGAACGCTGCTCTGCTAAACCTTTTTTTTTCTGATATCTCTCGTATGTTTTTACACCAAATCAAAACAGGATGCCTGCATCCAACTTCTCTGCGGCCCCAATGCCACGTGCGTTGAATCTCTGACAATGGCAGACGGCGTGTAGCCTCCGTGGATCTTACGAAGGAGGATGCGATCCTCAAGTTTCAGATGAAATAAACAATTACCTACATTACTTTTCTGTCTCCCTATTGTCACATTGTTTATACCTAATCTGAAGTACGAACCGAGGATATTCTCTCTGGCATAGATAAGCGTCAAGCAAAACTCAGTAAATGTTTTTTTTTTTTGTTTTTTTAGGTTACAAATTTTGCAACTGCAAAATCTAGCTCTCGCGCCAAAAGAAGTCATTTTGAGGGCTTGATGAACGGCGTCGGCATCTTTCGTGGTGCCAAACAGCAGGAAATTATGGTTATGGTGACGCGACTGGCATATGTCCAATATGCAAAAATTACTGGGGCCAATGCTTTATTTACAAGCACATACAAGATAGTAGGCATCAGCACAGACTTCCTTGTGAAAAAGTAGAAAAAAGTCTCCTTGTGATTAAGTAGAGAAACAATAAATAAAGAAAAAAAAAACGAGTAGAGGATCAAATATGTAGAAAAAACAAATATTCAGTGACAGGTTGAGAATTCAGTAGATGCTTCGACACTTGTGTGATACTAGCAGGACGAGGCATTCGCTGCTTACTTTATTTACCATTCGAGTGATCACAATAAAGAAACTTGGCCAGGATAACAGTGTAACGTATAAACAAATACTGCTTTGAAGGTGTCATATATGTAGGCAAACTTCATTTCTTAAATCAACTCTCTAAAAAAGGGGGCGTAGACGTCGCACCACTTGTCACATATACGACACTTCAAGAATTTTAGTTCGGCGTACAGCGCGCTGGCGTCGAACTGACTGCCCCACCTTTTGCGAGAGAGTTGCCCTGACGGTGCGATGTAACATAATTAACATCTAAAACACTTATCAAAGTCTACAGGAAAAAACAAACAGGTTTTGCAGTTGACCCTAGAAAACCCCGATAACTTTTTTTGCAGTCAGTCATTAACTATTTTAATTAGTTGTACAACTCGGCTATCAAGCCGCTCGTGAAACTTGGTAGGGTCGGTACAGCGTCAGTGAGCTGTGCATCGAACTGAAGTTTTGGGGTGTCGTATATGTGACAAGAGGTGTAACGTCTACACCCCCCTTTCTAGAGTGAAGTAGTGAAGCAGATGTAGTCTGGTGAGGCAACATGGTGGTGGCGTCACTTGAATATTTCGCACAGTGCATCGTATCGATAATGGTGACCTCAGCATTTTCTCGTCAGCGTTAAATCACCGCGAAGAAACGCTCACACCTCCACGAGTTTGAGAGAAACCTTGACCCAGGGGCGAAGACTAAACGAACGAAGAAAAGCCATCGTCCTATGGTAAGATTGCGCGGGCCCTGAGCACATCAACGCCCACTATAGCAATATGATTCTCACATCGTCACGCAAAAACTACCGCAAGGAAGCGCTCACATAGCCATGATTTTTGAACGCGACTTGTCTCAAGAGCGAACATTAGACGAATGAACGGATGCCATCGGCACCTCTTCTGTTGGTCACGGCCAGCGAGGTTTACGCGGTCGTCCAAGCGGGGGCACTCAGCACATCGAGAGCTACAAAGCTGGACGGCGAGGGGAACGTTAAGTTCTCATATTTTAACACAAGAACTACTGTGAGGCGCAAACTCGTGTCAATTCGACAAGCTGGCGTCCCTCGGCAAGGCTGACGCTGAAAACGGTGCGCGCCATGTTGACAACGACAGTTTGTCAAGCCGTTTGTTAAAACAATCACGGTTATGAGATAGTTGGTTCCTCCGCTTCGGTGCTGATCCTCCGATGGAGTGAATCAAATCCCTATCGGTCATCATACACCTCGGTTGCCAGCATCAGCGTTGGTCCCTGGGTGATCCGAACGAGAGAGAGCCTGTTGGACCGCTTCGGCGTTGAACGACGACGGGCCGGATCAAATCAATCTCGGTCATAAGATACCTGAGTTGGCCGCTTCGGCGTTGGACCCCGGGAGTCCCGAACGAGAAAGTGTCTGTTGGACCGCTTCGGCGCTGAACAGCGGCATGTCTGATCAAATCACTCTTGGTCATCAGATACTCGAGTTGGCCGTGCCTAGACAGGCCCGAACGGGAGAGAGCTTGTTTGGATCGTTTCGGAGTTGAACGACGGCGGGCCTAATAAAATCACTCTCGGTTATTCGATATCTGAGTTGGCCGCTTCGGCGTTAATCCCCGAGAGTCAAGTACGAGAAAGATCCTGATGAACTGCTTCGGCCTTGACCGACGGCGAGCCTGATCAAATCGCTCTCGGTCATCGGATACCCGGGCTGGTCGCTTCGGCATCGAACCACGGGAGTCCCGAACAAGAGAGAGCCTCTTGGGTTGCTTCGGCGTTGTGCCCCGGGAGTCCCGAACGAGAGTGAGCCTGATGAACTGCTTCGGCGTTGAACGACGGTGGGCCTGATCAAATCACTTTCGGTCATCAGATGCCCGACCTGACCGCTTTATCATTGAGATCCGGGAGTCCCGAACAAGATATATCCTCTTGGGCTGTTTTGATACTGTGCCCTGGGACTCCCAAACGAGAGTGAACCTGCTGGACTGCTTCGGCGTTGAGCGACAGTGGACCTGATGGAGTCACTCTTGGTCATCAGATATCCTGGCTGGTCGCATCAGCATTAAGCGCCGGGAGTCCCGAATAAGAGAGAGCCGCTTGGACCGCTTTGGCGTTGGACGACAGCGGGCCTGATCAAATCACTGTCGGTTATTAGATACCCGGGTTGGCCGCTTCGACACTGAACCCCGGAAGTCCCAAACGATAGAGAGCCTGTTGGACCGCCTCGGTGCTGAACAACGGCAGACCTGATCAAATCACTCTTGGTCATCAGATACCCGAGTTGGCCGTGTCCAGGGAGGCGCGAACGAGAGAGAACCTGTTGTGTCGCTTCGGAGTTGAACGACGGCGGGCCTAATACAAACACTCTCAGTTATTAGATACCCTGCTCTGCCGTTTCGGCGCTAATCCCTGGGTGTCATGTACAAGAAAGAGCCTGTTGGACTACTTCGGCGGTGAACGACAGCGAGCCTGATCCAATCACTCTCGGCCATCAGATACCCGGGCTGGCCGTTCCAGCATTGAGCCCCAGGAGTCCCGAACGAGACAGAGCCTGTTGGAGTGCTTCGGGGTTCAACAACGGTGGCCATGATCAAATCACTCTCGATCATCAGATACCCGGGCTGGCTGCTTTGGCATTGAGCCCCGGGAGTCCCGGAAAAAAAAAACCTTTCCGACCGCTTCGGCGTTGGGCCCCGGAAGCCCCAAATGAGAGTAACCCTCTTGGACTGCTTCGGGTGAACGATGGTGCGCCTGATGAAATCGCTCTCGGTCTTCAGGAACCCGGGCTGGCTGCTTCACCATTGAGCCTCGGGAGTCCCGAACAAGAGATAGCCTCGTCATCCCACTTTTTTTCTGCCCGGGTTTCTCGATATCTCGGACGGCGCCGCCTGGACGTTTAGCTCGCCTAGAAAACAAACGAGACGGTGCTTATTTAGTTTGCTTGATTGTTTTTCTGGTTTACAGCAGTTCATTTAGACTGCCACGTACCTTCCGTAGTGAAGAACGACTAGCCGTCATCCAGTACGGGCTCTCCATCCTCCTCGTAAATTCAAAAGATAATTGTTTCTTTTTTTGGATATATACGCGCGAATAGTTTGGGAGACCATTTTGTCGTCTGCAACTTCGTCTGCTATCCTTCTCCCCGGCTATGCGGAGCGCAAGTTCGTCTGCTTCTTTTGACGTCAGAACGACGACGAGCTCTGATTGGCTCTGGTAGAAGAATAGTGGGTAGACCTCAAGGCAGCTTGCTTTGAGGTCTACCCACTATTCTTCAATCAGGGCCAATGAGAACTCGGCGTCGTTCTGACGTCACCACAACCCCTTCAAAACAAGCAGACGAACTTGCGTTCCGCATACCGCTACAACGTCGGAGTGTAAAAAGTGTCCGCCAGGTACAGAAATGGCGCTTCCTTTTTTTCAATCGAAGGGCGCGGTGCAGGCTCTTGGGTCTTTGCTGCGCCGTTGAGGGTGCTGCGCAGAAGGGTTGCCGCCTCAAAAAGAAAAAAAATATAGGTGTTTTTCAGGGTGCCACCTCTTGGGGTGGACCTTCAAAAAGAATGCGCTCGAGGCTGCACTTCTGCATAGGTGCAGGAGATGGAGGTACATTGAAGGGACCTGATTTTACCACTATGGAGAGGCTTGGCCTCCGGGGAAGCCGGCTCGGAATGAGTGCACTTACCTGTGGCGTCAGTAACACTCACGTCACGTGCCTGCTGTTAAGGAAAAGAAACAAGACTTCCCTTCCATGCCAAAAATTGGACCGACGACCGCCCGCTTTTTATTCTGGCTCTCTTTCCACTGCGCAAACGAGGCGGCTCGACGTTGTCGTGCTTGAGGGCGCTAGAAAATTCGCATCGGCTCTGTCATTGTGCCTCGCAGTGATTTTATTTCTTCCCCAATAAAAAGCGTCGCTCCCCCGCCGCAGCTTCACTCCGCAAGTGAGCCCACATGTTGGCGACATCACGTCAGAGAGAATGCGCATCCGGTGCACACTGGGTAGAGCGATATTGACGATTGCACGAGAGATCGGAAGAGAGACAGCGTGTTTTTGGAGAAGGCATTGAACCTTCTAATAGAACTAATCGTTTTTGACAAATTTTCTTCGTACGATGTCGATCGGACATCTCATAAAATCGTGTCTCTCATTTGAGGCCACCACAAGTCGCAAACCATGGAGCCACAACTGCCTGACGCACGTTAAAGACCCCAGGTCAGCGGTTGTACTTGTCTGACTCAATTTCTCATCTACAGCTGGGAGTCTCGTCGCCCGTTGAGGCAGACCAAGTTCTAAGCTGTATAAACATGTACACAACCCAATTTTGTTTTTGCTCCTAGGACGATGGTCCAGCGACCTCCCCTTCGAGGTCATGTGCGCTGAAACGATGAAGCTCATAAAATTCCCCCCTGCAGGGTCTACCTGCATTAATGGGTGTTTGGTGAGTGGCGTCACCACGGACCCCGAGCAATGCTGATTCGCTCGCCCACGTGTGGTTGTGCGTGGCTTTCCCGTGTCCGGGAAAAAAGACATCCTGGTGGTTAAGTCGAGCCGGATGTAGGTTTGGACCCTTCGGGGCCCCCCGGGTGAGGGAATACACCACTTCGGCCCCCGCTTCTCATAGACGGGAGTCCTGGTAAGGCCCAGCCAGGATGATTCAGTCTAGTCGCCTTTTCTCCTACTATCCCCTCCAATCTTTCACCTTTAAATTTCCTTTTTTTTGCTTCTTTTTCAATTTTTTACTACTTTTTCACCCGCCTTGGCGGCAAGGGCTTTTGAATGACGATAGAGACTCTGGCGAATTTTAGCCTCGCAGCCCTTGCGCCATGACACCCCAATCAACCAACCATGTAATTCCTCGCTCAGGCATTGCGGGTGGTGAAACGCGGCGTACACTGCAATTACTACGTTGAGGCCAGCTACATTTATTGTCTGTCATCGGACGTCCTGCGCGGCAGCTTGCTTACTCTGAACACAGCGGATATTTCAAATGAGCGAAAGATATACAATTTACCGTCTTTCACTTGGTGTTCTGTGCACCGTCACTCAACTAGCGACTTCGATCGGTTCGCCTTGGGGTCACCTAAATCCGCAAAAATATTCGATACATTTTTTTACAACGCCAGCTGTTATTGGCCGTTCCCCTCTTTCGCGACGGCGTGAGCCTAAACGAAAATGAACAGGTTCCTCGCTAATATTGGAGGGGAAATGTATTCAGTTGACCTCACGTCATGGGACCTACAGACAAATTCAAGTTTCTCACTATATTTAACGGACAAATTGATGTCACGTGACCCATGCACCAATTTTTTTTTCGCTGTTTTGTAATATGTTGTTCAACCAACCAGCCCAGGAAGCTCTCCTGTTACAATTTTGTTTCTCCTCTAAAATTAGCGGAAAATGTTTCGTCACGTGAGGTATGGATCAACACAGTTTCTCCGCTAAATTTTGGAAAAAAATTTATGTCCCGTGACCTGACGTGGCACCTACACACAAATCGACGTTTTGCCCAAAATGTACTGTTAAAATTTACGTCTCGTGACCTATGCACCAATTCAGTTTCCCCCTCTAAAAATTGACGGGAAAACACATTGCGACCTTAAAATCATTTACTCATCAACAACGGGTCTGCGCTAAATCAACGGAACGTCATTTCAAGATCAGATCACCGTATCACGCATGATAGGCGCAATGTGAATCGATCGTCATCGTCATATCTAGAACTAAGCAGCGCACCTTCCTCTGTCTACACGCATCACGTCGCGGGGTCGTCACGCTTTTTTTTTTTCTCTCCCGTAGACCTGAAAGTGTTTACTCTAATTTAGATGTCTCCTTTTCAGGGAGGAGCTATAGGTTGAAGGGAAGGAAGACCGGGGAGGAGGAAGCACACGGAACGCTAAAGAGAGGAGGAAGTTTCCCTCTCTCCTCTCCAGCGTTTCGTCTGCTTCCTTCACACCGTCCTTACTTTCCCTCGCCCTACCTCATAGAGTTGCAAAGGACTATAGACGATTTACGCTATGTTTAAAACCACTAGAGCAGCGTAGGACCGGAAGTGTTTATGAATCACAAAGGAACAATTCACGCAGGTAAGTGCGGATAGAAAAGAACCGACATCCATGAGCCTCGATCATTCTGACTCCCCACTAACTCTCGGTCTGAGTTAAAAAACAAATGAACCACCAGTTTTCCGTAATACTTTTCAGAAATACTTTGACCGACATATTTCATAATAGTACGGAAAGCAAATTCAAAGTAGAATTGTCTTATGCAATCCTATTAACTGGCAACTCCGGTCAATATTTTCGAATTTTGGGATTACGACTGATTTAGCTCAGCCAGTGCGTACAGGGCATATTTTTTCCCTCAATATTGTGTATAGTTTTATAGATATCACAGCTTAGTTTGGTTTCGGGCGTCTATGGCAGAACCGAAACAGTCTGCTAGAGGGATGGCAACACTGGTCATCAGCTGTACGGCCGCGACGTGACGTCACCCTGGTGCTGCGGTACGCGGCACAACAAGGCTAATCAACCGCAGCTCTACCGCAGTGATGTCACCGATGTAATGCGGTACGCGTCGCCCAGTGTTGCTTGACTAAAAGATAACGCGCTTGCCACCCACCAAAAAGCAGTTGACTGCATCTTTAAAATCGATTTTAGTGGAATACACAGCTTCACTTCGACGTAATAGTTCGGCTGTAATCATATTTCGTTTTAGTAAAGCGATACCAGTCATTTATTCTGGCTTCGAGTTCGACAAGATGCCCTTTAAATAAACCATATAAAATAGCCAAAAAAGAAATAAAATTTCCGTTTAGTATTAAAAAAATGGGACAAGACCATAAATGACGATGATAATCCCTGGCGCTCCACTGGAAATGCAGAGGTCCCTGGTTCGGGAGTCTAAACATAGAGGACGTAGTTTAGATTACAGTCTTGCATTTTGTTTTTTATTCCGGTTCTCACGCACTGTTCTTTGGGCGCAAGATCGAGAAAACAGTACTTCGGTTTCAAACAAACAGATCCCAGAAAATGGTTTTAAACAACTCAATAAAAACAACTAATTTTAATTTATTTTGAGAGAAATAATGGACGTGCTTGACTGCATATTCGAAAGCATCTAGGTAAGTCTCGGAAAGGACCGCGAGCTTTTCGTCGTATAGGAACCGGTGGCATTGGGGATAAATGAGTGTGTATCGCTATCCCAGGCCTCACACGGTGTTGGGCCAATATTGGAAGAGCTTTGTCAAAAAAGGTCCAATGATGGCCCACTTCACCCAATATTGTCTATACTCTGTAGTATTATATATAATTTTCAGTGGTGGCCCAGATGATCCAATGAACAACCAATATTGAAACAATTTAAAACGAGCGTGTTGGTTAATAGATACAAAGCTTGAAAGTATAAAGCAGCGAGTACGAGGACGGGAACAGGACATCTTTCATTTAGGAACAACATAGAATGGCACAACGATAAAACCGCGCCCCAAGGGTCTCAACGTTCTCAAAGAGGGAAAGGAGATAATAGTTATAAAGGAAAGGGAATACACTAAATATAAAAGTTTGAAAAGCGCTGGTGTCACGACGAGGTACCACTAATCTATAGTTATCTTTGATTACTTAGAATTTCACTTTTGTCATTGTCGAGGATAGTGAAGGTGCAGAATAATTGTTGTTTGCAGTCCAAAAGGAAAATGTTCTATACTTCGCTTCACCTTAGATCCGAGCGCGGACGATGTTATAAGCCGAAGGGCCAATCAAACAGCGCAAAAAGCGCAGCGTCATGGCGTACTCTCTGCACATGATAGGACTAGCCGGCGGAGGAGTACGCACAGAGAGACGGTGAATACCGGCTGGTCCTATCAACAGCAGAAAGCACGCCGTGACGTTGTGCCTCTTTCGCTGTTTGATTGGCCCTTCGGCTCATAACATCGGCCGCGCTCAGACCTAAGCTGAAGCGAAGTATATAAATATAAGAGTTTTAAAAAGCTGTAGCGTCACGACGAGGTGTCAGTAATCTAGTCATCTCTGGTGTTAGGAATTCGACCTCTGTCTTTGTCAATGATAATAAAGGTGCAGAAATGTTGTTTACCGTCCCCATGGCAAATGATTCAATGAGTTCTCTCCCAAATCTGTTGTTGTGCCCGCCCAGTATTTTAGTATCAGAAAAATGAGGAGTACAGTCATCGCATGTGCGGCTGTGAACGACAGTGGAGTGATACGGCTCATCTAAAGCTTTTGATGCTTCCAAGTTGTGTTCTCTGAGTCGATGGTTGACGCATCTCCCCGTCTGTCCAATGTACTGACTGCCACAGCTTAGTGTAATGGAAGAAACCTTTCTTTCTTCGCATTGTACGGACTTTTTGGCAGGCTTTACATTGCACCCTCTGGGACCATCGCTCCCATTAACCTTTTTGCACATGTGTTTGAGGCGCATACGACAAGAAAAAACCACACTCGTGTCGAACTTGGACACGATAGACCTTAAACGGTGCGCGGAATTGTGCATGTAGGGAATCACAGCGAAACATTTTATTTTATCCTCCATAAAGAATTACTCACTAATCTTTTTTTTTTTTTGTGTGTGTGTGTTTCTATTACCACGTTATTTGTTACTTTACTATTTCTTCGAAGTATGGTTTAATGGAAATAGCAACACGGCGAAAAACAGATTTCGTAAAATCTACTGATTCTTGTGCAAATTTACTTTTTGGGGATCAATCTGCTGACTTTTTTTTTCTCCGTCTGGCAACACTGCGTCGTACTTGCTGTAGTGCACGTGGGTAAAGTGAACTGAAACGTGGTTTTTGTTGTTCTCTGGCGTGTTTTGGAGTTTTGTTGTCACGCAACATTGGTATCACGCATATACGGCTCTGGTATCACGCAATAGATCCATGCGAAATGCATGCTTATGTTAAGTTCACTGATGGTGTGCATTTGATTTTGCCCACTTCCCTGGTAAAGAAATTCACGCCTCGTGATGCTGCCGACTTCGACGCGACCCCGCTGTACGAGGCCTACTGGGTTTCAGATTCCGGCGAAGGCGAAGATGAGGACTTCTACAACGCCAACGTTATCCTTCTGGGCGGTAAGTAATTAATTAGGGGTTAAAATAACCTTCCATGCTTTTGTGGGTTAAAAACATCCTGCGAGTGCGAAAGCTGATTTCAAACCATAAGGCAGCTTTTTATTTCTTTTCTTTCTTCTTTCTTCTTTCTTTTTTTTTTTCTTTTTCAAAATTCAGGCGTGATCACATAGCAAAGACCGGTTTGGGCAGGAAGAGACTGGGGCAGTAACTCTTAACTGCTTTCCTTTCGATCAGTACGTGTGTAGAACCTATTGTACTGATGTCACTAAAACAAGGGTGCTATTTAAATGTGTTTCTTTTTTATACAGAGAGTCTTGATGATCTTTTGAAGAAGATGCAACTGAAGCGGTACCCGATTCCTAGGATTTTGGATGGTAGTGCAACGCAGAAGCAGCCTGCAAGAAAGGCAGGAATAATAGTTTTGCTCTGTAATTGCTCTTAAAGACCTAACAAAGATGCCATCTCCAAAGGATACCAAGAACATTTTAAGCTCATTGTGTCCTAAAAAAATGGTTGAACAACACACACATGAACTAAACGCAAACGCGACCGGGAAAGGCAAATAAATACTGTTTGGAAAATATCTATTATGCCAGGATAGGGCCAGCAGAACTTTGGAGAGGAAAGTGTGAATTACAGAGGTAGAAGAGGCTACAAGAGACATCTCTATTTCACTTTTTTCTGTCCATGCGCAACGCGAAATGTTTTGGGGCAGGCACGCAGTAAAAATCGTAGCGCAGAACCAGTCCATACTGTAGCAAAAATCATAAAAATAGCAACTGTTTTTTTCCCGGGTTAGGCGTAGCTGCTTCTCAGCGAGTATCCCGATAAAATAAGGAACTGAAATTACTTTTCATGCCCATTTTCCCAGTCGCTTTCACTGGTGGTGGAGGTTGTTCCGTAGTACTTTTGTGCATGCAAAGCTTACTAGCCTACTTATCTTATGTGTATGACACTACTTGAGTAAATATTTGATATTTCTACTGTTTTCATTGAGCATGTTCAAGACCTTGGACGAAAGGAAAAAAAGAACCGGAAGGAGACTGGCAAGCGGTCGAGGCTTGATGACATCGCTGCAGATTTTAAGAAAAAGCGAAAGGTGCAGAATTATTAGATACCTAAATACTTTTGCATTCTGAAGTTATGATATTCCAACAGTGGCAATGTATTTTTACCCAGACCCAGGAGACGAGGGCAGCCCCTCAAGAGGATAGGATCCTTCGACATCTCCTCCAGGAGAAAGAGGGAAAAAAAAAACACTTCAGAAAGAGCTTGCCGAGGAAAAGGCTCACAGCCGGAGGCTGGGTTTGGCCCTTGCAATGTAAATTGGTGTGCATGCTTCTCTTTCTTATTACGAAATGAGTCTTTTAAAGAGAGGAACTATTATAACCTGCATTGCCGTTCAATTTCTACCTGTTTTTTCAGGAGCTGCCTCAGAACCGCAATGAAGGAGGGCTTGTACTTCAAGCGAGGAGCATCTGTTGGCTGAACCACCGTCTTTTGAAGGCATTGAACTGCTCGGTAAGATTCTATAGTGTACAAATTTATTTCATCTTTTGATCATGCTCATCCGTGCATCTAATTTTGTTTAGAAGACTCGCCAAGTTGTCTAGTAGAGGAGGTCCCCAAAAGTCCAGTGCCATCAACCTCGTACACAGGCAAGTTTTAAGCGTTTTAAGTTTGTGTTGAGCTTTTACCTGTTAAATGACTGTCAAATGTAATAACAGACAGTAAGATTATCCTGCCCGAAAACTGAGAAAAGTAAATCCGATTTTAATTTTGATACTCTCGAAAGTACCTGCAAATTTCTGCAAGCCCAAATGCTGCGCTGGGCAGATGAATACACGGTGCCATTTGACAGAAGGCAACCCTCATGTAGTCACTGTAGTAAATAGAAACTTGTCATCTAGAGGAAGAGCTTATATGTTTGCTGTCTGACGTGGACCATAACTGTCCATCACTTACTGGCAAAGGAACCAGACTGATTTATTCACAAAGAAAAACGAGAGCGAGTACAAAATGCTGGCATGACCGAGTTGAGGTGCCATATACTCGATTCACCCTTAAGCTGACAGTGCAGTGGAAGTTATGCACTGGATGTACCAATCGGAGCCAGCAACATGCAACATCAACGTGCATCGTCATCGCGCCAGAGAGTGCGGTGACATCCCGCACAGCTGGCTCTGAATTTGGTCCATCCAGCACGTATCTTCTGCTGCAATGTCAGCTTAGGGTGAACAGAGTATAGTCTGCAATACAACGGTAAGAAAAAGGCAAAACTTTCATCAACAGTAATCATAAGTAGCTGTTTCTGAGGGTACCTCGTTCTGCAATACAAATGTACGAACATATGAGTGGAAACAATTTGTTTTTGTGTATTTCGTGTTAAACAGAAAATTGTAAAGTGCATTCACACATTTACATTCGGAGCGACCGCTATGCTTATGAACGAATGCAACCGCTGCGACTTTGACGACAACTGTACGCGACGTGTACATTTATGCAACCGCATGCAACTACACGAATCAACAGCCAACGAAAAACGAGATTCAGCTCTTGCTCCTAGCCAATAGTAAGCAACCCAGCTACGCTTACAAACATGGCGGACGGTTTCCTGCCCGACGGGAGGTTCACCGTCCTCACCAGAGCAGCCGGAGGTTTCGGCTACGGCGTCCATTCACGAAGACCTGCTGTGCGCCTACAATAACTGTGTAAAGGCTGGTTCAGACATCCGAAGCGAACTCGTTATCCCCGACTGTGTCTGTTGTGACCGAAACGACCACTCTGCATTACGCGTACACTCCTGCAACCACCGCAACAAGTGCAGTGCGTCGGCAGCACGGCGACCGCCTCTCTACCGCTGTCAGCTGTTTCAGCGGTGCCTCTAAAAAGAAGAGGACGCGCTGCCACTCACTTGCGTAACAGAAAATAGACAGACTGTCTTCTATGACCACAGACTTTATTGTTTTTTTTTTATTTTTCAGGATACGCTTGCAAGGTAGTGCATTAAAAAAAAAAAAAAAAAAAGATGCACTACACCGTTTTGCACGATCACGACTTTGCCCACAGTACAAATCCCGCCACACACCTTTTCTACGATTATAAAAGACAATGTAACCTTAGCAGCGATATAGCAACGTAGAAATATAATTTCGTGGTCAGATAGATGTTGCGAGCGTTCAGGATTGCTAACACTAATCACCTTTCTCGGGTGATGAAAACGCGTGAAAATTCGCATCCTTTATATGGTACGCACCAGTAATACTTTGAACTTGAGTACACGGATGGAATGCGCCAAAAAAGAGATCCCGGCGATGTTTGAGGACACAAATGCTAAGAAAGCACCACTGTAGTCGAAGTAAACAAACACGACGGCACGGGCGTTTCCGCTGTGTTGAGAGGGCCGCCACGAGATCGCAGCACGGCTAGGTGGATCTTCCCATCTAGTACGTGCTGGGTTATCATAACGACACACGAGGAAAATTCACAGTCGAGGATAGCGCTTTTACGCGGAACGATAAGCTTCCACCACGCCATCCACATCGACGATCACCACCAATGCCATGTTTGCAGATAGAAGGAGACCGGCATGCAACACGCGCGACCAAGCTCTCCTTGACCTCTGATTGGTCCGTCGTTGCGGTCGTTCCCGAACGTAACGAGAAAGTTCAGCCCGGCTCAACTCCTTACGTTGCAAACGAACACGAACGAAACGACCGTTTGGCACTTCGTTGCTATGGTAACTTGTTGTTCCAACCGGTTGCATTCCTTCGCAAGCGTAGTGGTCGCTCCGAACGCAACTGTCTGAACGGGCCTTAAATTGCATGTGCAAGTGACCCAAAGTTTGAATTTTCTAAATCAACAGTAACCTTAAAGTTTGTTGATGGCAGTCGAATTAGGATCTAAGCAGTTTTCCTTTAAAGGGCTCCTCCAACGATATTTCTGCTTCTGCTTCTTTTTTTTTGCGCTCCCTGCCTCTGGTGGTTCGGGAGATTCGGGCTACAAAGACAAGACCGCAAAAAGGAATGGTGCATCATATTTTAATTTGACAAGGCGCAGAACAGTTGATAGATGGTTTCGCAGCAGGGTGCTAAATGCGCGTGGCGGGTACGTTAAAAGAACTGGCTTGCTGATTGGCCAAGTCCACCAAAAGTTTCTTTCTGAGTGCGGAATAATAAGTGACTGTTCTTAACTCATAATTATTTATAAAAGTTCTTTTTATTGAGCTCTGAGAGTTAAAATTCTAAGAACTAAATGTAGTTTAATAAAGCACGAAAAGAAGAAACAACAAAAGCAAGTTTTTTGTGATGTGTGCCGTCCCGCGGCATCCGTGTCGCGGAAACTGAAACCAAATATTTAGACGACACATTGTACTTACAATAAAATAAAATACAATAAAATAATTACATGTTCTCTCTTTTCGTGCGCTTTCACGAAACTCGGCTAGATGAGTGGGGATCCCAGTCACCCCCGCGGCGTGCGGGGGGCGACCTGGGTGACGGAGGGACGATGCACGAATGCAAGCACGGAGAGGCGAGCTGAGCGCCGGCGATGTGTACGCGGCTTTGGAGAGGCGGCCATTCTATTTGACACGCCAGCGGCTTAACGGCGAAGGAATGTTGGAAACCTGCGTAACCCCAGTCCAAGGCAACACTGTACCAAGGCTAGCCGACGCTAGAGTCACTATAGAGCTACGATGTGGATCTGGCTGTGGAGGGGTGACAGCATGTATCGCGCGTATACCATTGGCAGCTCCATTTACGTCAGAGTGGTCTGCTTTTGTAAATTTTATTTGCTTATAACTTCTCAATGATTTTTTTTTTGTTATTGCGTTGTTTGTTGTCACTTAGCACAAGTTTCAGACCAGTCAGAAAATGATTGGAGGGGCCCTTTAAAGTAAGAGTTTGCTTATGGCACTTCTTCCTTTTCGCCAATCCTATGTCAAAACCTACTCGAAACCTATCTTGAAATGTGCTCAAAACATGTTCACAGTTTACTTGACACCTATTGCGAAACTCGCCTTGAAACTGTGTGTTCGCCAACCATGGGCTCTTTTGCAAAAAGAAGCTGACCCCTGGTGAAATTCGAACCTGTGCCAGTGCCGGTCAGTGCAGCTAAAAATCAATGCCTTCGTCTACTCGGCCACTGTCACATGTCTGGATGGGTGCATGTAAATGGGCGTTATAAACCACACACCGGCACGTCTGTGGTAGCAGATTGACACGCTGGTGAGATACTTCACTGTATTATTTGTTTTCAGGAAACCTTTCCGGAGCAGAAAAGTCTACCGACCAACCTTCACTGGGCCGAGCTCCTTTACCGTCAGCTGACCAGCAACCGGGCATGTACAGAAATGCTCAAAAGGGGTAGAAAGCAGATTTCTGATACAGTTTTGTTTACGGTGGTAATTAACTTTACGGGCTGTAAGGATCCTAAAAATGCCAGAGTTGTGATCATGCGCAGCATATTTTTGTGTTAAAAAAGCAATTCAAAATGGCAGCCAGAATGACAAAGGGTGCCCATCAACAAACAGCAAGTGAAGGTTTCCCGCGCCCCTGACTGGCCGACCCGTAGGCAATTTCTTGAATGTGTACGTGCATCGCAGCCCGAACCTTGTTTCTCAATGGCGAGAGTCTTTTGTCGCACCATCGTGCCATGGAACTATCAAATCTGTCGCCCCGCAAGCTCGAGAGACCGGAATGGACAGCAGACATGGGGGCCATATTGTACGATGCCATCCCGATGAGCGACATTGATGACGGTCATTGGAAGCGTTCGCTCTAGGAAGCACGCTAAGCGAATACATGACTCCTGGTGAAGAAGGTGCAAAGAAAATGTATTTTACTGTTTTCAGAACGATGATTACAGTACTGTTGCCCACACTGCGGAAACTGTGTTTCTCTCGAAGTATAATTTGAAACGAGCCTAAAAAGGTAAAATTATGTTCGCAATCTTTGCAAAATGTAGCATTTTCATTAGTCAACTTTTACCGGTGGACCAGGGTGTTTCCTTCGTAGAGAATAGTTTGAATTTATTTCTATTGCAACGTGCTCGATATTTGTTTTTATAGTCTGAAACTTTTAATATGCACTAGCTGACACCTACTACACAATACAAAACCAAAATCAAGGTTCTTCGAAAACCTGGTTGCACCCTCTTTACCATTCTCTGATGTGGAAAGGGAGGGAGGCGCAGGTTGTGTCACCAGCTGCACTGGTGGATGTTGTATAAGGGCAGGGAGGTTTACCATTTTCACTTAGTGTGAGCAATTTTTTTGGGGTTGAAGATTAGGAAAGGGACAGCGTGTATCACGTTCGGGTAAATTTCTGCCTGTAGTATACTTCTTTTCAGCGCAGGTTAGCAAAAAGCAAAAGTATTTTGCGATTCATTTGGAGCAATGCAGCAGATGTGTCAACTATCCACAAGGAAAAGTGCACTTTGACTGTGCATTGTCATGTGCTACGCTCATACATTCTAATTGGGGCTCATCTTTTTCACTTGCCAAGTTCGCTGAAACCAAGGAGGTTATAAGTACTAGGAGGGGGCACGTTGCAATATTGGTGAAGCCTAGTCATAAACAGTTTAAACGATTTTGTGCCCAGCGTGACCGCAGATCTCTCTGGCGATTGGTGCGCGTGACATGTCACGTGTGAGATGGATGGTTGATTGTAGGACTCCTTGCAGGCTTGCGCGCGCTCCGTCCGGTAGGTTTTATCAGATCGAAGGCTATACTGTGATGTATTCTAGTACCCCAGAGCAAGACGAAGGCTAGCTATGGTCACGTGATGTGGTCACGTTGGCATGGTAAGTGAGGAGAGTAAGAAGGAAAATGAGAAAGAGGCGAGGCGTCAAGGGAGCATGGCTTATGGAGGCTACGCAGCCGACGTCATGCCCTCTCCTACCCTTCTATCCTCCTTGGCTGAAACAGAGTTTAGTCTGTTAATCATTTTAGTGGATTTTAAGAGCCATTCTTAGGAGCAAACTATCTCCTTGTCCCAAATATTTCTGATGAAAGAAGCTCTGCACCTGATTGCAAGTCAAGATAATACTGCTGACATATTGTGTCTATTTTGGTGCAACATAAGAAAAGTACAAGCTTCGCCTTCAGCTCCTGATCGTTTCCTTCCGTCGTATGCGGCTGAGTGTTTGCTGAAGTGTTACTAAAGATAGAAAGCTTATGCTGGAGGCAAAGCTGTTACTATTTTTCTTCTGTGGCAACAGGGTATGGTATCGAATATTTAAGACAACCCTGAGACAGGGGGCACAGAAAGGGGACAGAACACGATCAAGTTTCTTGTGAGACTTAGTCGTGTTCTGTCCCCTTTTTGTGTCCCCTGTCTAAGGGTTGTCTTAAATCATGAATGTAAACCAGCTCGTTCTGTATTTTGTCCCTTGTCCGTATCCCCAGTCTCGGGTTTACAACTATGCTAAACCAGCTCGCCTGCGCCTTATCACTCATTATAGTATGCAAATTGGTAAGGATTTCGAATCTAAGCAAAGATACTACCTTGCTTGCAGGATTCCTGCTGCCAGAGCCCGCTCTACCATGTGCAGGCCCTGCACCACCAGTGCTGATCGAAGGAGATGGAAAGGTAAGTGACCAAAATTGCTTTGAAGGAACAATGAAGACGATTTAGGAACTTTGTTTGATGACTGAAATAGGCTTCATGTATAATCCAGGAAATATTGACCAATTTTTGGCCCTAATCGTCGCCTGCGTGTCGCACAACTTAATAGACTGAGCTCACTAATCGTTGGCGCATGCATCACGCCACCATAACTTTAGTTCACAGGATGCTGATGGCAGTACACCAGACAGCTCGTGCTTTGCTCGCGTAGGCTAGGCTTGCAGCTGGCTTGTGGCACGTGCAAAAAGACTACAGCTCCCACGACACATTGCGGCAGCGGCGGCCATATTTATGGTCATATTTACGGCCATATTTACTAGAGTCCTTCGTTACTTTCCTAGTCATGGAACTTCCCCGTAACACTATGGGAGCGCTTCGTGTGCTGCAAAGCGTGACTGTGCAGTGGCGCTGGCGTAGACAGTTCAGCATAATTGGACAGCAGATGGGCATTCAGTAAACGCAGTGGTTAGCCCTCCGGAGCCCACAATCGGGCCCCACGACCGGTTCGCTCATCTTGCGGTTGCGGTTGCGGTTAAGAGGAATTTTTATGTCGCAATACCAGCTCCACGGGGACATGGAAGTACCTAGCGCCCCTGCCTGATGGCACGAAAATCCGTGTCGCTTCAAGCACTAAAGTTGGATTTCGCATGCAGAAACGGACCGCAGAGGCTTGAAATTCGAGTCTAATTAACCGCACCCTTGCACTTTAGGAGTGGCAGGTAAAGTTACGGCCGGGGAACACCAAGATGAGCCAAAATGATAGATACATCACGCTATACAAAAGCAGAGACGGGACTTAGCGTGAAAGGCTTCGAATTGTGGGATGATGGGACTTCTATGTTATAAATTATATTTTACGCGTGTCTTACTTTTTAACTGTGATCCTTTTTTAGAAATCGTGCTTGCGGTGTCTAAGTTTTTCTTTCTTGCTCAACTTATCTTTTATAAGTTAGTATTACAAAATGTTATGGTTATTATTATTTTAGTACTTAATTTTATGATATTGTTATTTTTATTATTACAATAAAATAATATTACAAAATATATATATGTACATAATATTACAAAACTGTTGTCACAGCAAAATGTAGAGTAAATATAACTTTTATCGCATTTCACGCAAGTAAAGGTTTAATCTTTTATCTTGGTTTTACGACTTTCTCATTGCAACTACAGCTGCTAGATTTCCTTTTTTTTTGTGGTTGTTTCAATTTTTGAGTTCACACAACTGCAGTGTCTGTTAGGACTAAATATGCGCCTTCTGTTATTGAATGAGTCGTAGCAAGCACCTTGAATATTGAAAAAACAGATAGAATTGTAGTTGCTGGGGAAACAACGTTTGTTTCGACCCAGTTTGTATGAAAGTCATGCTGATGCCATTATCTTGGCTTCCTTTTAACAAACATGAAACCATGTTATCAGCGCAGTAACTTAGCTTCATCTTTTTTTTTCTTCAGGCTTGCTAATTTAACAGGTGATTCAAACAATAAAGAGTCTGTGGCACAGTCGTGCAAGGAGTAGAAAAGTAAGACATGCGTAAAATATAAATTTGAAAAAAAAGGTGTTTAGTGTTGGCGCGATTCGAACCCAAAACTTTCACGCTGCGATGACAAGACTCAATATCGTTACCAGTCCGCCATACAAGACGGCAGAACTTGCGCAGCTGGCGCAGACGTATATGTATAACACCACTGCTTTTGTCTTGCGTGATTTATCTTTTATTTTGGTGCATATTGACCTTTTCCGGCTGTAACTTTACCTGCCGCTTTTAAAGTTTAAGGGTGTGGTTAATTAAACTCGAATTGCAAGCCTCTGCGGTCAGTTCTTGCGAGCAAAGTCAAACTTTTGTGCTCGAAGCGACACGCATTTCTGTGCCATTAGGCAGGGACATAGGGTGCTACATAGTTCCATGTCCCCAAGGTGCTGGTCACGTGACATAAAAATCCCTCTTGGCCACAGCTGCAAGATGAGCAAGCCGGCCCAGGGGACTGATTTTTGTCACGGGTGGGAGAAAAGTCAGAGTCTGCTCTCGCTGAGGGATGCTAAAATACTGTTAGCAGACACGTCGTTCGGTAGCGCATGGGAAAAGTGTGGTTTGTCTGCTATGAGGCATCGACACCATTGTGGGCCGTATGGTACTAATTATGTCCCACGGGCGGGCGGAGAGGTCGGAAAAAAAAAAGTTAAACTGAGAACATCTACTATTTCCTGAATGGCGCAGTTGATGACCTGTGCTTCATTTGGAAATGCGAATTCCATTCGTTCTCCTGTCGTACATAACCTGACATCCGCCGGTGAATAAATAAGAATTAGAAACAAGCACCTACCTGCATGCGAGAACTTTCCTCTTCCGTAAATAGGTGAGGACTTCTGACCTACTTAGGATTATGAAAGCTGTCGTATGCCAGGTAGGTGTTCATTTCAAATTCTTAATTATTCTCAGGTGGATGTCGGGTTACGTACGACAGGAGAACGTATCCGAATTTCTAAACGAAGCACAGGTTGTCGATTGCGTCATTCAAGAAATAGCGAAGGTTTTCAATTTAACCTTGTTTTCGATCTCCTCTATAATCTCACCACCTGCTAGCTAGGATCTGCTAGCAAGTGACGTCTCTGTTCCGTCAGCAAATGACACCTCGTAGCAGACGAACCCCGCCTCTTTCGTAGCAGACGAACCCCGATCCGGCTGAAATCGTGCTCTCACCACTGACCAAAATCGGGCTCCATGATTAGAAAGTTTTAACATATTAGGTGACAGCGTCTCCAAATCGACTGGAACAGAAGCTGCCAGTAAGCTTCACAGCCATTCCTTTTTTTTTTCGGCATGTCAACAGATTTGCAGCTTTCAAATGCGAGGTTAGAATGCCAGAGTTTAAATGATACTGGATTATCTGAGACCTTAATTTTAAGCACATTCACGAAGAATGAGCATCATGCTGCCGATTCAAGTACTTTGCGCAAAAGCAAGTGTGAAATTGTTGGTTGCGTGTGCGTAGTCGCGCACTGGAGACTTTGCGCGAAGATAAGCGTGAGATTGCGGGTCGTCTGTGCGAAGTCGCGCACTGCATGACCAGGCATGAGTGGCATTTTCATTTGTAAGTGCTGCATTTGTTAAAGCATAGGGGTAAACCTGCAGTCCAGAGGAAGAGCAAAAAGACACGCGAGCAGAATACACGCAGCACGGCCGACCTGAACACAGTCTTTCAGCACGAGAGCTGCCGCTCGAGTCCCGTAATGAAGTTTGAAATTGTGCAGTAGAGTTTCAGTGAGCTTGCTGTTCTTAGATCCAAATAGACAAGTAGCACCGCTTGCCTTTTGTTTTTTTCTCGGTCACAGGTTTTTTCGTGAGTATACGTAAACGTCCACAATTACACCTTCAAAGGGGCATCTCCGCGTCAACACCGCTGGTTTCTCTCTTAAAGCTTGGCAGTTTAGTGAAGGTATGTTGAAAGTATTCTCGTATGCAAGAAATTGTCACGTAAACGGAGGACAGCAAGAGTATATTAATGCGTTAATAGTGCTGCAAGTACCAGCATAAACCGAAGCATCTGCGGTGGTTTGTCCCTACTCTCGACAGGAGCTTCTGTTCCTGTATCAAACTTCGGCGGAAGTTTCATGACCAAAAGCATTATTAAGGACTCTGGTTTCCCATTCAAAAGTAGTGTAAGGCTTCTTCCTCATTGATTTTTTCATTCTCGGTGTCCACGGTGGGTTCTTTGCTACCTACCAACACCACTAAGTCTTCGTTTGTTGGAGCACCGCACACCACCACAGTGCTGTCAACATCCACGTAGAGTTTGCACAGCCCCTTGAAGACCTAATACCCTTGAAAAAAGAATTTCAGTGCCCTTAATACTCCTGGAATTTGTTTGCATTCATTGTATTTCTTAAACATAAACATGCAGGCGGGTCAGTTATTGTCTTTATTCGAATATCGGGAAAACTTTGTTTCGGCTCTTTTCTTTAAAACTTAGGGCCAAGCAAACTCGTGACAATAAAATGGCGTGTGCACTTAACCCGCAACGGCACATGATCTTGTTATATGGCAGTATGATTATGAAGTTCAACGTTGGGTTTGATAATGTGACTAAGACTCACTGTTTTGCCAAACTGTGGTAATCTACTAGATGGAATGTTTTCCAGATTAGTAGATTATAGTGTTCACAAGGAAATTCTTATTGAATGCAGGTTCACCTTGGCAGTGGATTAAAAGTCCCCAAGCTAAAGCTATAAGACTTGGTATTCAAGTTACCGGAGCAACGCTTTGTAAAGGACCTGTCCCGGACGATTTACACTACTGCGGAGCTCTGCGCTCGCAGCATGACTGGCGAGCCGAGCCGGCGCTTTCTTAAAGAGGGCGCGAAAGGGAAGCTGCCGGTGACACCCGCAAAAATGATGGCCCTTGCAAGTAAGTGCATAGAGTGTCAAAATATATTAGAATGAAAAGGGGTCAACTTTCAACAAATAATGTAATAATGTAGAAAGTTGATAGAGTTGGAAAATTTCTTAAAAACAATGAGTTGAAAGATGTGCTGTCCTTGTTCAAGCCTTTTTTAAATTTAAACTATTTGGAAAACCAAAAATTTATTGAGGTTCACTTGGAAAACTAACAGGAATAATAAGGTTGAAGTATTAGACAACTAAATATTTAATAAATGAACTTGTGCTCACAAACAAAATAAAATTGGTGGCGACTAGCGTTGGCGGTGTCGATGTCAGCGTGACTGGTAAGACCTTACCATAACCCAAGACTATCTGCCTGGAGCCACCATGTGCTTCCTGTTACACACATTCGACAGCCAAAAACATTTCCTAGAATAAAAAAAAACAAGCTTTCGTGGTTATATTTAACTGGGACATTCCAGACAACCAGAGGATAAAAAGAACTACCGGTGCCCAATATTGGGCCTCTGCCCGAGAGCTAAATGTGCTGCCATCTTGGCCATGCACGCTGCATTATGTTTTGTGAAAGCTTTGCAAACGCAATCCCTCTGTTTTTTGTTGTTTTTTTTTTTTTTTTGCTTAAAGGGCCCCTTCAACAATATAATTATGCTTCTGCTTTTTTTTTTTGCGCTCCCTGCCTTTTAGGTGGTTCGGGGGATTTGGGGAACAAAGACAAAACCGCAAAAGAATGGTGAATCATATTTTTATTTGACAAGGTGCGGAATTTTTGTATCGATGGTGGGCGCAGTGTGGTGCTAAACGTGCGCGGCAGATGGCTTTAACGGAGCTGCCTTCCCGATTGGCCAGGTCCACCAATAGTTTGTTCCTGAGCGCGGAATAATAAGTGTGAATGTTCTTACCTCATAATTATTTATAAAAGTTGTTTTTATTGAGCTTTAAGACTAAGGAAAAAACTAAATGTACTTTAATAAAGCGTAAAAACAACAAAAACAAGCTCCTGCGACATGTGAGCCGCCCTGCGGCATTCATGTCGCGGAAACTGAAACCAAACTAGCAGGCGACGCATTGTACACACGTGCTCTCTCTTATCATGCGCTTTTACGAAACTCGACTCAGTGAGTGGGGACCCCGGTCGTTGCGGCATGCGGGGGGCGACGATGAAGGGACCATGCACGGATGCAAGCACTGAGAGGCGAGCTGAGCGCCGGCGATGCGTACGTGGCTTTGAGAGGCGGCACGCCCACCGCCCAGCGGCACTTCGGCAAAGGAACACAAGGCACCACTGTATCAAGTATAGCCGACGCTAGAGTCACTATAGAGCGACGATGTGGATCCGTCAGCGGAGGAGCCGCCGCGTGTTTTGCGCCTACCATTGGCATCTCCATTTACGTCACGCAGTGGCCCACTTCTGTAAATTTCGTTTGCTTATAGTGTCCCGAATAATTTTTATTTTGCAAAGCGGTTACCGTATTTACTCGAATATAACGCGCCCTCGATTGTAACGTGCACCCTTTTCTCGAGGTCCGAAAAAAAAAAAACGCCATGACTTCGATTGTTACGCGCGCCAGATTTTGTAGGTTAAATGCAGAAATTAAACTTTTTCTCACTTGGAACAAAGGTTTATTCCGAATGCTTCAATCTCGCCATGAAATGAACGGCGCTGTCTTTCGCCGGCAAGGTCGACATCATGGCGACGGTCTGGTGCAGCGCACGTGGGACAGTACGCATCACTCGTCATCGTTGTCGGACGACTCCTTATCGCTGTCAACGGCCCAAAGCATTTCATCTTCGGGGCCGTCCATAGCGTTAGGAATTCCGCACTTCTTGAAGGCCTTGATAACCATGGCAGACGGGATCGTGCACCATGCATCTTTCACCCATCGCACGTGATGCGGCCCAATTTCCATCGCTCTCTGCGCACAATATCCCTTTTCTTTTGAAGCCAGCGTCATGGTGAACGCGGTGGGTCTTTGCAGTGGGAACTTTCACGCTGATACGAAAGAAACACAGGAGCTGGCTACGCAGCTTCTTAGCGCGTAATGGGCGGCTATTTTGGAATATCGATGGCGATATGGTAGCGCAGTTTTGGGTCGCACTCGTTTGTAGCGCGCATGCGATTTTTGGACCTTAGTTAGAATCGAGTAAATACGGTAGTTTCTCAGTGTTATTGCTTTGCCTGCGGTCACTCTCGGCACAAGTTTCAGACCAGTCAAAAAATTATTGGAGAGGCCCTTTAAATCTCTGTATTCGGGAATGGATGGACACATTTCCAGGAATAGACGGAGACATATTCCCTGTAAATCAGCTCTTAAAATTATTAGTTACATGGTCATGGATGTTTTACAATCTGGATTTAGGTTGATTGGTGTCTTTGGCCAGGTGTTTTGGTACTGCCAACCTAGGTTTATAATTGCCACTATAGCCACTTGTGGAATGTTTTTGTTAAAATGTTTACCATATGATTTGTAGACTTTCACTGACTTAATTTAAAATGAAGTGAAGGATGTGCCCGTTCTGTCCTTCATCTTAATGTTCCTATTAATTCTTCCGTGGCATATTACCGTTAAGATTTCATCCACTAAAAAAGAAGCAATTTTTTTCAATGCTATGTATATATATAGTTAAGAGTTCAAAATCATAAGCTTTGACCTTGATAGATCTACTTGTAAGTTTCAAATGATGTTACGCCCACACCAACCTAAATGTACCGATCACATTTTGACAATACTTGTCATGCATGGTCGCTCTCGAATCGCGCTTACCTACTGGTAGAAAGAGTAATTCTGTCTGTGTTGTGCGTTTCTAGTGCTTCAAAAAATTTACAGGGAATTAAGCCCTGCAGTTCCCTTAAATTATATATATTATGTTTACGAAATTATAACAAAAAGAAAGAAAGAGTTTAAGTTTTCTTCCTTGCACAGCTGTTTAACGCAGATATATTTACAATTTCTCCAGGTGGCTTGATGTACTATGAGAGAGCAAAGAAGCCAGAGCCTGAGCGTCGCCAGATACTGGAGCTCGAGACGGTGGTACGCGACATCCTAAAAGACTTCTTGCCTGATGTTGCGAGGCAGGGCAGAAGGAGGGTCGCTCCGAATGAATGAAATGGCAGTGATTCCTTATACCGTTTCACAGTGGAATGATTTACTCAACGGCAAGTACATACTAGTTGAACCAGCGTGACAAGTCAATGTGACCAGTTGAACCACCATGACACATTCAACCACCATGACCAGTTCAACCACCATGACCAGTGTGACCAGTTCAACCACCATGACCAGTGTGACTAGTTCAACCAGTATGAAACTGGTCAAACTGGAGCAATATCCAAGTTTGAAACTGGTACCAGTTTGAACTGGTTGCCAGTTCAAACTGGTCTTTCCAATTGGGCAGGAGATCGAACTATAGGGGGCGCTCTGACCCGTTTGTTTTCCCCACGCTCGGTGTTTACTCAACACAAGGCCTGTACACATGCCAACAGGCCTTATGGACATGGCCATGTCATCTTCTACAATAGAGCGCGGGGCACAGTTTAATGTAAAAAATACTAACAATCGACGAAGCGACGTTAAGTGCCGGATCTATCTTCTGAGAATGCGAGCTTGACCCACTTCGGCTTTTGTGCTAAGCTGGGATCGTGCAGGCTGCATTGTTCATGCAGGCCGTCGTGGAAACAAAAGAGCCCCTCCTCCCCCTCACCGGAGAACACGAACTCCAGTCGAACGCTGACGCCGCGTTCGGTTATGTCGGCCGAGCGCTGCGTCATTGTATTTGTTGTCCCCATCCGTGTAGTTGATAAGTTAACCGCTTGGGGCGTAACGGTCTGTCCTCCTCCCCAATAGGGCAGCGTCACCTAGAAAACCTAGCGAACCTAAAACAAAAAGTATATACGTATCCAACACGGACTAAGTAACCCTGGGAAGTACCATTTTCTATAACTAATTATGGCAATCAAACTATCGCATATACTTTACCAAATATCCTTAATCAGCTGACTAGGCAAGATATAGATATAAGGGAATATTTTATTTCAAACTTCATTATCAACAGTGAGCACTGATTATATTCCGCTTAGTTAGAATGCACTGTGTGTTTGTTGATTCAATGTGTTATTGCTCTGTAAAACGCTGTTTCTTTTGTGTGATGATTTTTCATTTTTGCTTATGAATTTGTAAAGTTTCATTGGTATAATTTCGCTGGTGCCTGCTTTGCGACTGCTTGTTTGGGGTGGCTAGGGGCCAGTCAAGCTGTTTTTTACAGCTTCTTTCCTTAGTCACCATTCAACGTTATGTTGGAAAAATAAAGAAATTATTATGTCAGCAGACACCATCACAATGGGACGCAATCTCGGAGTACCAAGACCAGGCATTTCTGACCCGTCACAATCCAAGAATATAGAAATTCCTGTTATCTCTAGGACGCTCATGAATGCATATGGGAGCTCGTATTGAAACAGTAATGCAACACATGCTGTGGTGCTCCCAAACTAATGGGCCACTTGTCAGAGTCGTTCATGCTACACCGCACCGTATTTTAGAGCGCAGCTCTTAGGGGCCCATTTCCGGCTTGAGCGGCGTCGGCGTCGCCGTCGGCGTAACCAAGGTCACCCCAAGGTCACGTGACCCCCAGGACACGCGAACCCTCTCAAGGTCACCCCAAGGTCACGTGACCCCACCCAAGGTCACGTGACCCCCCAGGTCACGTGACCGCCAAGTCACGTGACTCTCCCGGTCACGTGACCCCCAGGTCACGTGACACCCAAGGTCTCGTGACCCCCGAGATCACGTGGCCCCCAGGTCACGTGGCCCCCCTCCCCGAGGTCTCGTGACCCCCGAGATCACGTGGCCCCCAGGTCACGTGGCCCCCCTCCCCGAGGTCACGTGACCCCCCCCCCCCCGAGGTCACGTGACCCCCTCCCCCCGAGGTCAGGTGACACCCCGGAGCATATTAAAGAATGAGAGAGGAGGAGGAGAAGGAAGACGAGGAGGAGGGGTCTACCCTCCCCTCAGTACCCTTCCCTCCTCCTCAAGAGCTGCGCTCCAATTCGGCATTACAGGGAGTTGTAAACGGCTTTCACTTTTTTGTTTATATTCTTCATGCATGCACCGGCTAGAGCTTGCCTTTTCTTTATTTTATTTGCAGAGTACCTGCGCTGGGGGGGGGGGGGGCCAATAAGCATTTATGAAGCAGTACCTAATAATAAAACAAATAATTCGACCCAAACATCTATGATTCAACAAATATATAGAACAGAGTGCACCATAGTTATACAAATTGTGACCCAGATAAATTGGTCATATAATATAACCATGCTGAAAAAGAGAAGCTAACTGCAGTGTTAAAAAAGTGGCGACCAGATCACCTCTTTGACGTACAGCACCTCGACCAGTCACTTTATGGCAAATAGGCCAATTCGACAAGTTGTCCTTCAACAAGTTGGCCTTGACCCCCTATTATGTAGTTTCCTGTTGCCCATTGCACATATAACTATGCACAGACCATGTGAAAGTTGCTCTTAAAGGGGTAGTGAAACGAAATTTTAGCGCCGATCTTGTTGCATAAATATGGGCTAGGGACAGGCACCACCTCGGAAATATAAATATTGCGCTGTAAAACACAGGAGAACTAATTTTAAACATAATTAAACGATTTCAAATTCTCATCTGGTGGATGGGGGGAAGTTCTCGTGACATCACTTGTGCCAAAATAGCAGCGCCGTTCTGCGGCAATACGGCGTGCCGGCAGAATTCGCCTAGGCCTGAACGCGTTTGCAAAGCCTTGGCGGAGAAAGCCAAAGCGTAGTTGGCCACAGTGAGCTCGTTCTCGTTGCGGCTCTTTGCACGACACGGCCCGAGCATGCTTCTGGCACGGCCGGTATTAGATGCTGCGAGTCGCGAGCTGCAAGCCGACGTTAAAAAGGATATGTTTGAACTACGATGGTGTCAGCAAGAGCCACGCAAATGCCAAATACCTGTTCACACTCGGAGCGGACACGCGCGTTTGATCGAAGTGCTGGATTCGCTCTGTTAGACCGCGTTTCGGTAAGCGCTTCTGGACCGATCTTTTACGATTGCAGCTCGATAATGACATGACACTCGGCAAAGAAAGGTTAGACCGACATAGCGTAGCTCCCACAAACCGCTATAGCTCGACACTGACGTAGCGTCGAGTCAGAATAAAAATGGCATACTAATAACAGAGCGTACATACCGAGGTGCCAAGGTAATTCGTGTGGCGTTTATTTGAGCTCTATATCACACAAAACAAGGAGATAGAATCAATGAGAGTCCCTTTTCAACGACAGCGTTCGTCACCGCTGTCTCGGAAAACAAGGAGATCGAGATGACAAGGGGAAAATATTGACCTCTGAAATTTAGTTCAGGGATCAAACTACTCATCCGGTAAGGGTCCACAAGGGTCGAGCGGGCATATTCCATTCAGCAGGCCAGCCGGTCATGGACAGACGGTCTTGGCCAAGGACCGCCGGAGCAACGGTGCGCCGAGTCGATGATGCTGCTAGGCCTACTATATTCTGCCGAGCTCGCTCGGTCGGCAGAATCGTGGCTGTTGTAGCTCTTCTCGTGTGTTTGTGGATCCTGCGTTCTTGATCGTCGTGGTCTGTTTTAAGTACTCCTTCCTTTTTTCTTGCTGTTGAAGTCGGGACGCACGAGAAGAGCGCGAAGAAAAATAAATGTCCGTTGGTGGCCGATACCAAGTAACTGAGCGACGCTGTCGGCCTTGTTGATTTGATCGTAAAAAATGCGCAAGACAGCTTCGGAGCTGTCGTAGGATTCTGTCGTAGCCTGCGCAAAGGTTACGACAATTTCGTTTCGAGAGCACGGGTTTTCTCTCAAATTTGTCGTACGCACTTTTTTCGTCGTGAATTCGCTTTGAGAATCCGGCCTCAGAGCTGGTTTTGTCAGTGCTGCCGTGGTTGCCGACTTGCCGTGGTCCCGTGGTGCAGCGTGCGTGCAGCCCTTGCACATCTCAAACGGCCACGTTGTCACAGGTCGTAAATCGTCGACGCGCCACCAAGTGGCAACGCTCGTAACCACAACATTCACGCCGTAGCCTTTCCCGACTGGCACAAGTGACGTCACGAATGCGCCCAATATCCCAAGACGCATCGCGCTCTCCGATGGCCGATTTTTGAGCGCGCGCCCAATCGGGCCCATTAGGGTGAAAAATATAGCCATCCGTTCAAAATATAAACGCGCGATTATGATTTATGAATAGCATTGATCATATTGAACCTATTTCTGACCATAATAGGTGTATTTCAAGTTTTGCTTCAGTATCCCTTTAAATAATCCAACCTGTAAATAGTGCTACTTTCCAGATCGGTTACAAAGGCAGAATGGGCAGACCCCTGCTGGTCCTCGTCACATTTTCGTGCAAGTAACCTCTTAACTGCAGTGAACTAGTAACTCGTATATCTGTTGTGACTACATAGCCTGCAAAAACATGTTTGGTGCAAATAAATACTGTGTAGAAGCCTTGTAGAAGCACACTCAAGTGTAACATGTGTTAGCGCCCTCGCAAAAGAAGACGACTGACCCCAAGCTCGCGCCACCATCCGCGTGGCGCACCGTTCTTTTTGCTGGGCAGGCGTACCCGCCAGACGTGTATTAAACGCTCCCTTTAAACCTTCACTGGTCCCCCGTTTCCCATGTCGAGGCTCTAACATATCAGAAGTGGGATGGACCAAGCCTGATCCAGCGGCCACGACCGAGCGCAAGTCGACTTCTGTGGCCACGAATCGTCACAGCAGCGGCACCGACCAGCACCTCGACATGGACGAGGAAGGGCGGCGGCGGAGCGAGCGAAACCGAATACGGCAGACTGCGGCGGCGGGCCCTCCCCGACTTCCAGCAACCGTTGCGACTGGAACAGGGAGCACGAGCCTTGGCGGTAGCGACGACGCAACCACGAGCCAAGATGGTGTGGCAGATCAAGCTTCGGAACGCTCCGATACCGACACCGTTGGGCAACGAATACCGCTGGCAGGCCCAGCAAACGTTCCACCAACAATCCAGACTGGGTTGTATGGACCGACAGGTGATCTGTCTGGGCTTCAGACTAATGTACAAGAGGTTGTACAAGCTGCCGTGCGAGGAGCGGTCGCAGGCATGGCTGACCTGCTTCGTCCCGCAACCCAGCACACGCAAGACCCAAGACCACCTGCAGAATCCAGCATCAGTGACGAAGCGCTCATTCGGAGCCTCAGCGTTGTCAAGTTTTCTACTCCAGAGGATCTGCTGGAGTACCTCAAACGTTTGGATGACCGACTCACCGCCGTCGGGCGAGCGTCCCACCGATCCGATGCGGCACCCGGTTCAAAGGCAGAAAAGAATGCCAAGGCGATCTTTGTTGACGCACAGTTGCGGATGCCAGAAGGCAAGAAACACTGTTTGCCTGCTTGTGCAATCAACGTCACAAAAGATGGCGATACGGTTTTGCCTATTTTGAACATGTCCAGTTCCAACGTCAATATTACAAAAGGCGATGTAGCAGCCAGTGGCTCCTGGTGTTCAGAAATATCTGAAACCGCCATCAACCGAAGGACGACGGATCTCCTGGAACCGACGAAAGCGGAAGATGTACGAACAGGACCTCAGCTTTGCCCTGACCTGTCGAGGAGATATTGCCTTACAACAGAGGACGGTCCTATCGTGCGAGCGCCTTTCAAGACGCGGCCAGTTAAGGAATGCTACTGCTACAACTGCGCAGGCCAAGGCCAATTTGGTCACCAATGCCACATGAAGGTGAGGGGCAATCCAGGTACAGCTTACATCATTTCTTACGACGACCCTCACGAGTCTCAACATCAGAGTGGACAGTCAGAAGGAAATTGGCGAGCACCACCGAACAAGCAGAAAGGAGGCAAGGGCAGCCGCAAGCGGGTGCACAGCGAAAACGCGTCGGCAAGAAGACAACCAAGGAAACAACCTCACCGCAATACTAATCACCAGCACCGAAACTACAACGGCGGCTACGACAACAAACCATCCGTGAGCAGCAGCGGAGGCTCGAGAAAGAAAAAAAAAAAAAGAACAAGAAGTTGCACTTCCAGCGGAAAATCGATGCGACTTTTTAATGAAACCTATCGCAATGAGGATATATCTGGCCACAAGCGGACTCAACGTTTCTACGCGTCAACAGCTCCCGTCGACAAGCTGAAACGAGTCAACACCTTGGATGTTGACATTGAAGACACATCAAGTGAGGACACTTGAATTTCAGGATGGCCGAGTGTTAGCGCCCTCGCAAAAGAAGACGACTGACCCCAAGCTCGCGCCACCATCCGCGTGGCGCACCGTTCTTTTTGCTGGGCAGGCGCACCCGCCAGACGTGTATTAAACGCTCCCTTTAAACCTTCACTGGTCCCCCGTTTCCCATGTCGAGGCTCTAACACATGGAACATGTAGTTGAGCAGTAGGAAAAACCATCTAAGAAACCATGCATTCTGTGATTTTGCTGAACTCCTTGAAATATGACTGAGCATACCTTTGACTGGGAGATGGTCATTCCAACTGTGCTGTACAGATTGTGCCAAGATGTAGCAATACAGATGTGCGTATTCATTGTTCAATAAAATAAATATGCTGGTTTTCATTGTTTTTCCAGATTTGTTTACTTTGCAACTGTAAAATACAACAAGCTCAATATTTCTCCAGGAAGCTGCTGAAGGGGTCCACAACGGTATCCGAAGGCATCTCGTGGCCATAATTTTATGAAATTCATAGATTCCTGAGGGCTCTGCCCGTGAACGATGCGAGCCTGGTAGAAGAGTGCATGGACTCCTTTGATGCAGAAGAGGTATGGTATTCATTCAAAGCTGCAATTCTTTTTACACATTTCAATGAACTTACTTAAGCACAAGTTACCACTAAAGTCAGTGGATCCGGGAAAGTAGTGCCATTGCCTAACCGCCTGCTAACCAGACAAACAAATTGAATATACTTTATTCAGAAAAACGTCTTGGAGGATAGGGCAAAATGCGACTATGGTCGCCTGACAAGGGCCCGTCCCCCTACCAATACCAATACCAACATACAGACGACAAAACCTCTCGAGGTGACAATCTGATCGGTCTCGGTTGCAATGGCGATCGCCATTTCGGGCCTTTCAAATCTTTGAAGCTTCGAAAGGGTCGTTCCAACCGGTCGCACCAAGATCGCGCTATGGAGCATCACAATACTGAAAGCGTTCCTTGGCCAATGAAAGTATCTTTGGCACTGTGTATGCAATAAACTTATCACTCATGCTTGTCTCCCCAGATCTCTCACCATTATGTTGCTCCTCTTGCATATTTCAAAGCAGAAAAATCATTTATCAATGCCTTCAAGCATGGACGTTTCATGTGATGCCAGCACAAAGTATGCACTGACGCCGCATGCGGCGTCAGTGCTTGGAAGCATGAAGAAATAATTTTCCTGTCTTGAAATACAGAAGAATAGCAACATAACTGTAAGAGACCTGGGGAGATAATAATAATAATAAATTTTATTTCCATCGATTGTGATGGTGGGACCCGTGGAAAAAAGCTGCGAGATGCAGCTTGACTGGTCCTCGGGTCCCTACAATGGTCAGCAGCAACGGATCGGAAATAAAACTGAGAAAAAAAATATAATAAAAAAAAATACACACAAAAGCTAACAATTGAAAGATACATAACTACGCACTTGCCTGTTTTTTTTTAAGCAAATAGACAAACATAAAAAGCAACTATTAAAATTGACAAAACTATACACTATTGCCTAATAATGGAGCAAAATAAAACAGAAAAATAAAAATCAGGTACAAATCAGGAGCAAAAATACAAACGCAATTCTTTAGAAGTTTTAGAGTCAAAATCTACACCATCAATATAAAAATTATTTAGCACACGTGGCAGGGCAAATTTAAGCATTTGGAGACCATAGTTCGTTCGCTGAGTGACCATCTTCCACTTCTCCGCTCCGCGAGTGGGATATGCTGGTGAATTTTCCTGTAAACCTGCAAGGTTTACTAAAAAACATGAGCCCCTTATTTTTTCCCTCCTGAAACTAGCACATAGTCTATAGTCGTATAACTTGTAAATAGTAATTATCTTAAAATTTCTAAATATTTCAGAAGTGTGAGCATCATAAGGGACATTACATACGCTTCTTAATATTTTTTTTTGTAACAAAAACAGTTTTGCCATATTGGTTAGTGTCGACGAGCCCCATACTAGATGGCAGTATATTAAGTGAGAGTAAAATAGAGAGTTGTAAACTAGCAATTTAACATTCGTGGGCAAAAAAGAACGGTTGCGATTTAGGATCCCAATTACTCGGCATAATTTTGGAATAAGATAATTTATATGACAATCCCAGGACATGTTCTCATTAAAAAATACGCCAAGAGTTTTGAAGGAACTAACTATTTCGATTGGACAAGAATTTAAACTCAGTGATCTAGATAAAACCACAGACTTGTTTTTCGGACGAAAAATTATTGCTTTTGTTTTATTACTATTTACCTTTAAAGAATTACAATCGCTCCAGGATTTTATCTTTGATAAAGCGTGGTTGGCCATATCTATTAAGCCATCACCTGTTTTGGAAGAAAAAAATATACTAGTATCATCCGCGTAGTTAACAAATTTTGCTTCCCTGTTAACGTTAACAATGTCGTTTATGTATCAGTTAAAAAGAAAGGGTCCCAAAATACTTCCTTGCGGAACACCTGAGGTGATGGGTTTTACCGTAGATGAGTTACTATTGATGCATACGAATTGTTTACGATATTGCAAGTAGGACTGCAAAAGCAGCAGTGCCTGTCCACGGATACCATACATTTCAAGTTTTTTAAATAAGACATGATGACTTAGGCAGTCAAATGCTTTCGTGAAATCTAAAAATAACCCTAGCACTATTTTTTTGTTTTCAAAATTTTTCAAAATGAATTATTTTTGGGTAAGTAACGCTGTTTCAGTAGAACAGTCCTTCCGGAAACCAAATTGAGAAGAGGTAATGAGATTATATTTGTTTGAAAAGTTTACTAAACGATGATAGGTTAATTTCTCTAAAGCTTTAGAAAAAACGGGCAATATAGAAATGGGCCTATAATTGCCTAGCTCATTTTTATCACCTTTCTTATATAAAACAGACACCTTTGCTATCTGCATTCGTGTAGGAAATACACCAGTTTCAAAAGATTGAATATATACGTTAGCACGGGAGCAATTATATCAATGACATATTTAATTGGACGAATTTGCATTTCATCAACATCGCAACTTGCACTATTTTTTAGCTGCATTATCACATTTCTAACTTCTGTGCTGGTAATTGGTTCTAAAAAAATAGAATTGCAGCTTCTTTCCTGAATATATTTGCAGGAGTCGGAACCATCGACAGTGCTACCTAGATTTACAAAATGATCATTAAATACATTTGCTAAGTCTTTACCGGTTACGTAAACACCTTTGTACAGTAACGTTTCAATGGTGTTTGACACAGGAGCACCTTTTACCAAAGAACCTAAATGCTTCCACATAACATCGGTGCGGCCACTTGATGCTGAAAAAAGGGAAGAGTAATAACGTTTTTTTGCATTCTTAAGTTCTTTATTTAGGTTGTTTCGATAAGTCTTGAAAACATGAAGAGCGTCTGGATCGCGGTTTTTAATAAATCGATTATATAGAGCATCTTTTCTGCGAATCATTTTGAACATGGCGCAGGTTATCCACGGCTTTCGAATCTTTTTGGATTGTCTTATGTATTTATAAGGAAAGTGATGTCTATACAATTGAAGAACCAGTTCTAGAAATGTGTTATAAGCATCATCGGCAGTACTTTGCTCAAGCACGGCGTCCCAATTTATAGCTGCTACGTCCCGTCTAAAGGCGTCGAGGCTGTGGATTTCTACATTTTGAATAAATATGGATTGTTTTTTTATTGCCTTCCTACGTAGATTATATTGTACCTGTAAAAATATTGGAAGATGGTCACTCAGGTCACAGCTAATTACTCCACTTTTTACTCTATCTAGGTGATAATTTGTTATAAATAAGTCTAAAACAGTTCTTGAGTGCAAAGTAATTCTGGTGGGATTAGTGATTGTATTAATACACCCGTGGACGCCAACCAGGCTCTCCATTTCCTTTTTTGTGGCACTGTCAGAAAACATATTTATATTGAAGTCACCACCACAAATGACGTTATAATGACCCTCGTTTATAAAACTCAAATATGATTCAAAAAATTCAAAAAATGGCGATATGCTACCATCTGGTGGGCGGTAAACAACAGCAAATATGTTCTGGTTTTTTCGCAGACACAATACTTCCACATCCTTCGTGATAAAAGAATAGTCACTCAGAAGATCACAGTTTATGTCTTCTTTTATTAGGAGAGCTAATCCTCCGCCGCGTTTGAAAGTACGATTTAAAATATAAGTTTTATACGATGGTAAACAAAATATATCAAAGTTATCGGTGTACCAAGTCTCGGTAAACATAATAACATCAAATAGACCACTAAACTGATCGAAAAGAAGTTCAAGGTTAGTTTTCTTATTTACTGCTGATTGTATATTTAAATGAAAACAAGTCAAATGGGAACCACTTTCCTGCTCAAGGTGACCTATAAGGTCCTTAGGAAGCAAAGGAGTTTGGTTCGCCATCGAGGAGAAAAAACCTGTTTTGAAACATGAAGGAAAGAATGCCCGGTTTACCTACTACAACGAAGCAAGTCATCCTCGCTCCTTACAACAATCGGTCGGTCACCGTCCTTTTTTCTTGCGAAGATACTTCCGCTGCGGTGCCACACGTACCGAAAACCAGCCCCTTTAGCCCACTCCTTTGCCTTCCACAGTAGTTCCCTGTTTTTCTTAGTCATGTTTTCGACAATAAATACATCGGGCTTGGTTCCGAACAGCTTTTTTTTGTTTTGCAGCCACTGTTCTTTCGTGGTTTGTCTGGTGAAGCGGATGATGATATGCGGCACCTTATCGGGCTTGGCGGGTAATCTGTGCATAGCAACTACATCGTTCGTTTGAGCATGAGTGATACGATTATTGTATACACAATGCCAAAGACGCTTATATTCACCGAGGAACGCTTTAAGTACAATGATGCTCCATAGCGATCTTGGTGCTACAGGTTGGAACTACCCTTTCTAAGCTTCAAGAATTGAAAGGCCCAAAATGGCGATCACCATGGCAACTGACACCGATCACCAATCACCCTGTTGTCTGTATGTTGGTATTTGTTTGTGTCTGGCTAGCAGGCATGAAGGCAACGGCGCTACTTTCCCAGATCAGTGACTTCAGTTACCAACCACCACAGGTGAACGACACCATAGAGGTGATCTGCGTGGATGCTGGTGCCATGGACTCCGAAGACAGTCCAAGCCCGGGCCAGCTCAACTTGCCAAGCACTAGCGCAGGGTCCTCCAGCGTCGGGGGCATGAAGGCCAAGGACAAGAGAAGCCCCAGCAATACAGGCCCTGAAAAACCTATAAAAAGGAAGAAGTTGGCTGAGAAGCAACTAGAATTTATGAAGGGGTTGCTTGATGAGCAGCGTGCCCTCTGGCTCGGCTGGGAGAGCTCCAGGTCTGCTGAGCTATCCCTCAGAGAGAGACAGCTCAGCCTGCTACAGCAGATGCATGATGATTTCATTCTTATGCAACAGAAGCCGAAAGAAAAGTAAATAACTGAAAGTGTAAAAACTCGTTAAATAAACCACAAATGTAACAGATGTGCAGGCTAAGCTGGATGTTCTTTCGAATGCCTATTTTCAATATATTGGGCGCCTATACCTTGCAGCTCCGTCGATGCAAAGGATGAGATCAGTGCAGCAGGGCAGTTATCGTGTGATAACCCAAAGTGTACCCAACATCTTTATATTCCTTTTCTACAAAAGAAGCTGTTTCACATTTCTGTCTGTGCTTATCTATTGGGCATGGGTCACCTAGTCTGTTTGGGCACACTGTCCCTGAGCAATAAATTATCCTCTTTTCAAGCTACGCAAATAGGTTAGAAAGAACCAAGTGCGAAAAGGAATACAAGTTATGTCTGCTTCCTGCATGACTTCCTCTAATTGCAGTGCGCTATGCCGGAGCTTGTATCAGTATTTGAATAACCACTTGCCATTTTAATCCTAACAAAGTACACTTCAAAATTAATTGCTACAGCTCTGGCCGAGGAAAGCCAAGTGTCTAGGAAGGGTTTAAATTTATCCAAACCTCGTCCTGACCGTTCTTTTAATTGAACGAGGCGCCGAGACACAGCGCAACTTACTAGTGGAGTTGGCTGAGGGTTGAACTGGACTCAGAAGGATGCGCCAGTCGTTCCTTACATATTTCTCTCCCAGCTGCAGAACTTGCCCCATATTTGAAGCGCTATGATCTGGTGCACTTGTTTACCTGGGGTTAGGTGATTAAGTATCTTTAGGTACAATTCGGTACTATGCATTGAATGTTCTGCATACCCTGCACTAAAAGACACACCTTCATATTCGTTCTAAACTCCTAGCAACCCCCATTGCCACTATGTGCACCCCCTACATTCTTGTTGACGTTCACTAGAAAAACGTTCATACAGACAACTATCATAGCTTTAAACTCCAAAGAGTCTGAGACTTTAGTTTAATATATCAGAGGTCAACTATCAGAAATTCATCTAAATATGATGTTAGGCAAAGTAGCGATCTGCTATAGGAACCCGAAGGAAAAATCAATCAATGTAACCCTGTTTGGCAGTCAATGTTTACTAGTGGACCGCTGACTGTGCCTGACTGTACGTCAAGCATGTCTGATTGGCCAACAAGTTACTCTGACCGACAGTCAAACTCCAGTCAGACTCCGCTTGTCGGCTTTCTGATGGTTTCCTGGTGGCAGTCGGCCGCCGCGAAATGCCACCAAGATGTCTTGATGGCGATTCTGATTGTACATCGATTGGCTCTGACTGTACGTCAAAAAGCTTTGACGTGCAGACAGACGTACGGTCAAAGGACGTAAAGTTCGTTCGGATACCACTATTTCGTCAAATCTATGAATACGAAAAATAATCTATGCATGAGAAAACGATTTCGGGACGTGAGCCCATAAAACCGCTGTTAGAGATATGACACGCAGCCGACCGACAACCTTGATCAGAAGCCCGCCGAAACGCCGAAAACGCCACTTCGCTTCGCCCACCCGAAGGAAAAATCCATCAATGTAACGCTGTTTGGCAGTCAATGTTTTCTAGTGGACCGCTGACTGTGCCTGACTGTACGTCAAGCATGTCTGATTGGCCAACAAGTTACTCTGACCGACAGTCAAACTCCAGTCAGACCCCGCTTGTCGGCTTTCTGATGGTTTCCTGGTGGCAGTCGGCCGCCGCGAAATGCCATCAGGATGTCCTGGTGGTGATTCTGACTGTACATCGATTGTCTCTGACTGTACGTCAGAAAGCTTTGACGTGCAGACAGAAGTACGGTCAAAGGACGTAAAGTTCGTTCGGATACCACTATTTCGTCAAATCTATGAATACGAAAAGTAATCTATGCACGAGAAAACGATTTCGGGACGTGAGCCCATAAAACCGCTGACGTTAGAGATGTGACACGCAACCGACCGACAACCTTGATCAGAAGCCCGCCAAAGCCGCCGAAGCGTCGAACGCGACACTTCGCACTTCGCTTCGCCCATGGAGGCTTCGCCGAGCTTTCATGAACGATCGCCCTTGTTTTGTTTGCCCGCTTGCTCCAACCTGTCGATCCTGCCCGGGCTCTACAATGTCTTATGTTTTAGTAGAATTTCTTCTCGACAAGACCCAGCCTGTTGTGAGTTCCGACGATGTAAGGGACTTTAGCGGTGTAGTTAAAGACGACAAGGTGTACCAGGTCTACTGGGCCGATGACGCGCGAACAAAAGGATCATTCTACGACGCGAAAGTACTCTACATGGCAGGTGAGTAGAACTGAAGTACGGCGAGTGATGTACGAGTGCTTTCATAACATGCTGACGGCTTGACTGCATTTGCAGCCGAAGCATCTCGTATGAAACGAATAGTCAAATCAGGTTTCTGTAGAGGTGGCGTAGCATAGCGGACGGCTTCATGTATGTTGACTCTCTGCTAGAGGCCACGCTACAGCCTGACCTAGAGTGCTGGACGGTGTGGAAGTCGCGATTGCAAATCGCTAAAAACGCTTAGGCGTGGAGGCCATCCAAGTTCCCTTATGTACGTACACGGCTGCAAATGCCAGAGTTCGGCTGTTGGGAGTTATGAATGTGCTAGGTTGCCCTACTACTGAGACGCTTTGAATTTGTTCTGTGCAGTTTTTTTACCCATGTAAATAGCCGTCCTTTTACAAAAAAAAAAAAAAAAAAAAAAGTGGCGTAGCATAGCGGTTAGTGTTTCCGATTTGTACGCAAGCGGTCGCGGGTTCGATCCGCGGTGGTCCTGCTTTTTTTTTTTTTTTCTCGAACGTTTTGTTTTATCGTGGCATTTGGCGATATTTATGAGTGCGTATAGCTTTACTTTTATATAAATGCTGCCCTTGATGATGAAATTCCCTTGGCAGTTTCAGTCAGACGTCATCTGATGGACCATCAGATGACGTCTGATGGTCCACCACGTTCCACCAAGGCTGCTGACTGGCAGTCAGTGTCCCAAATTACGTAGCTTGATGGAATTTTCAATAGGGCATAGAGGCTTCGCCGAGCTTTCATGAACAATCGCTCTCGACTCGTTTTGTTTGCCCGCTTGCTCCAACCTGTCGATTATGCCCGGGCTCTACAGTGTTTTATGTTTTAGTAGAATTTCTACTCGACGAGACCCAGCCTGTTGTGAGTTCCGACGATGTAAGGGACTTTAGCGGTGTAGTTGAAGACAACAAGGTGTACCACCAGGTCTACTGGGCCGGAGACGCGCGAACAAAAGGATCGGTCTACGGCGCGAAAGAACTCTACATGGCAGGTGAGTAGAACTGAAGTACGGCGAGTGATGTACGAGAGCTTTGCATAACATGCCGAAGTCTTAACTGCATTTGCAACCGAAGCATCTCGTATAAAATGAATGGTGAAATCGAGTATCCTAACCAACGGCGTTACACAGCGGTTAAGGTGTCCGATTTGTACGCAAGTGGTCGCGGGTTCGATCCGCGGTAGTCCTGCTTTTTTTTCTTTTTTTTTTCTCCAACATTTTGTTTTATCGAGGCATTTGGCGATATTTATGAGTGCGTATGGCTTTACATTTATATAAATGCTGCCCTTATTGATGGAATTCCCTTGGCAGTGGCAGTCAGACCTCATCTGATGGACCATCAGATGTCGTCTGATGGTCCATCACGTTCCACCAAGGCTGCTGACTGGCGGTCAGTGTCCCAAATTACGTATCTTGATGGAAGTTTCAATAAGGAATACACATACCAAGCAGATATTTGACACTTTCCTCTACACAGACCTATTTATAAGCAGGCACACATGAAACATTGGTGAAGTTCGAAGCGAATCGTGGTCTTGGCCAAATATCTTCTAATTGCATATTGAATAGTTTCTTGAAGTTTTTTACTACTGTTGTACAATGCTTAAACAAAATATTCAGCTGAACTCGTGAGGGTTCTTCACAACCTTCCTTTCGTCTACTTCTAAGCTCGGTTAGTTTTAATTACATACCACTATTTATGAACTGTGGCATAAGAAAGTCCAATGCATACATTGGCATGGTATGTAAACGAAAGATTTGACATAAAGTTAACCCTAAACAGACGCCCAGCTATCCTAATCAAGAACATTTATAAATCTGCTCGCTATATGCAGATAATCTTTTTTTTTTATCTAGAATGAACCGTCTAAGAAAAATTAAAGAAAGCATGAATAATGAATGCAGATTGTCAGGACAGTACTGCTTGCATAAATGCGATGGGTTAATCCCATCAAATACGCTTCTAACCGAGCACCCGCGTACTGCGGGAAAGCAATGCCTGCGAGCTTCGCTTTTTATTGCTTTCTCGTAGTACACAGATGCTCGGGGAGAAGCACACTCTACGGGATAACCCACCGCAATGAAGAAATAGTATGAATTGAGCGAAAACGCTGTTTGAATTAAGCAGTTTATAAATGCATTGAAAACATAGCGGGACAACCAAAATATTTAAATATGTTTGGATGAACCAGAAGTATTAAATATATGAGCTTGAATTATTGCAAGTACACTGTATGTACAGGAATTCCCAAGGGGATAACGGTGCAACCTTTTAAAGCTTTTTATATATATTTTAACATTTCCAATTTTCAACTACTTGCTATCGCACACTCTTTTCAAGTAGATTATGGTAGTGCCAAATGGCTTGGTTGACACACTACAAATTGAATCTCACAACAAGATATGTGTGTCAAAGCTAGAAATGTATGCTTTTCTGTCCGGTATATGTATGTTTTGATAAAATAGCAGAGACTGATTGAAAAGGCATGTTTACATTGTCTCGTTCATCAAAGAAAGAGCGACGTTACTAACGTGTAATAGGGAGCGAAACTTTTCTTAGTAGGGTTCACGAGGCAAGACAAGCATTACAGTCTACGTCCTGCAGTTTGTAGTTTTTGCAAATTTTCTTTTTGTTAACAACTTGGTTGCTTACCGTGATGAGTGATCGCCCATTACTGACGCAACCCGAGTTCCGGATGTGCGGCGAAGTAATCGACTAGACCCGCACGCACAGCTGGGCCGCTCAGCTCCTCGACAGTTGTGGTATGGGCTGGCTGGTTGGGACGTGTCTCTTCCATCTCCTTAAGCGTGTCCTTCAGGCTTTGCGGGTCCACGGGGTCGTTCAACCGCTCACAGATGTTTTGTAGGATGCAGCAGGTACGGACGAGAGTGTTCACATTTTCTATCTTTGTTTCGGTTCTCTTTATGATACTGCGAAATCTTGCCTTCAGCCGTCCGAAGGCATTCTCTACAACGCGCCTTGCATTTGAGAGGCAGTAGTTGAAGTCCCGTTGAGCTCGTGTTAGAACCGTGCCATGGGAGAACGGCTTCATCAGGTTTGGAGTCAACGGGAATGCCTGATCGCACAGCACAAAGGGTGGCACAGCAGACCCATTCATGACGAGGGGTGTCTGTGCCTGGAGCCCGCTGAGAAGTGCTGGCAGTCTTGAATGTCGGTAAGCGTGGGCGTCGTGGCACCTCCCTGGTAAGCCCACGTTCACATACCAAAAAACGTATCGGTGATCGACGATTGCCAGAAAGATTACACTATACCTACAAGGAAAAGACAAGAAGTAATCAATGTTAGGCTACACAACAATTCCACTCAATCGGAATACAACTCTACTCAAAATTTTCTCATAAATAACTAGCAAGTGTTTACAGTCTTAATTAGAACAATTACTTAGTTCTTCAAAACGTTAACAGATAGACTTAATAAATATGCCATATGAAGCAAAATCATAGCTTTTAGTGGCCAACGTGCCACAGAGCACTATCAGTAGTCAGATGACAGCAAGAGCCTTTTTAGTAGCTCATATTTGGACAACTTCCATGACCTTCCTTTTCAGACTTGCGCCCTTCCTTGTTTCCCCATAGAACACATTGATGGAGACTATGCATTGAGTGACTCTAGACTCTTGTGCATATTTTATCATCGTGCCTTGTGCTCTGTCACATCCTGGCGCTTGCACTTAAAAGACATTGCGAGGAGCTAGTATTGTCCAAGCGAAGGTTATAGCTTCTTGATGCTGTCCAATAATTCCTAACTTTGAAGGATACAAGGAGGGGGCTCAATTCATGGTCACTGCCTATAAGAAACTATTTTGGCATAGAGCCCTGCGCGTGTTCAGGATGACCCAGAAACCCTTATTTGTCTCAATGTCTGCGGGAGTTCAGTTCTGCTGATTTTAAACAGCATGTTTTGTTGGAAAACCTGAGTATAGCACTGATAGATCATTCCACCATATACTTTCTCTGCACGTCTCGAGGCTTCAATTTCAACTCTGAGCTTGTCCGACACATGACGCACCAGCGCTATGTCACCAAAGAGACTTGAACCACCTGTGCCTACCCGGGGGATGGTCACCATGTTGAATGCCTTCTCTCCTCCCTCCCTGCATCAGACATCATTTATTAAAGATAAAGTAGGCAGGCGAGCTGGTTGATGTTACACATTTTTGAAAACCGGAGACGACGGACGAAGAAGGGGACAACACACAAAACGTCTCAATTGAGACGTTTTGTGTGTTGTCCCCTTCTTCGTCCGTCGTCTCCGGTTTTCAAAAATGTGTATCATTTATTAATTTTTTTAAAGGGGGACCTTTAAGAAATAAATGATGCCTAATATATGCTGCATATTTTAAAGGCACGGGTAGTAAATATCAAGCTTAACAACCCTCTCCACCTCTTTCCCCGAAAACAATTCCTGAGTTAGGGTGACCAGACGTCCTGTTTCAGCCGGGACAGTTTGGTTTTAGAGATTTATTTCTACCATCCCATCATTTTGTCTGAATATAACCAAATGTCCTGTTTTTATGGGAACTTGCTTACGAAATTAGCACCCGGTGAGTGGAAGGAAAACAAAAGATGATTAATTGTGAGAGTGTATCAGAATGAACAGTATGGAGATGCTACCTTCAATAGAGTACAATTTTTAGCCTTTTTGTGACTTCACTTTTCAACAAGGTTTGTTCGCACAGATGTGTACAGGGCGATTTCCCATATTATTACTATATTTGGCATGCTTACGTTTTGCAGAATGCGTAAGAAAGGTACTTGTGTACTGAACTATTCAATGAAAAGCCCCAGAAGGGCTTTTCACGGATAACTGAATGCAACGAAGCTTTTTTTCATTCCTCGTTTCGCCCCCTCCCTCCCCCCCCCCCCCCCCTTAACTTCCCTTTTTCTTGATGTCCCGTTTTCAAATTTTGAGGAGTATGGCTATCTTATCCTGGGTATACCCCGGCAAAACACCGAACTGTTTTGAGCTACTACTCCAGCAGCTACGCGTCGGCTACAGAAGTTATAATAAAAAAAAAATACTGAAGCGATGCATGGACTCATCATGGTTCGCTGGTAACTTACCACCCCTTATAATTGTGGTAGTCACAATCCTGGTCCTTCGGTGGTGAAACAGCGAGGTGACAACCGTCCAGGGTGCCGATGGCACTGGGAAAGCCGCACACTGTTTCAAAATCCAGCATGTGGTTGTGCAGCTCGGTCTGGCGCACCATAGTCACCGTGGACTGCTCCAAGTTGGCGACAACTGTTGCGCAGAACTCGCGGTAAACTCCATTTACAGTGGAGCGACCGACTCCAAAAAGGTGCGCGATAGTTCTGTCCTCGGCAGTCGAACAGAGTTTATACAGTCCTATTGCCACACGTTTCTAAACGCTGATGGCTTTCCGCATGTTCGTCTCTTCTCTTGTCATCGCTGGACGACACATGTCAACCAGGTACCGAAAGGTGCACGGCAACACCCGGAAGCAGGCTTTAAAGTTCTTGTCACTAAGGTGCGGCAAGGTGGTCTCGAACCAGCTGTCGCCTCTCGCTTAGCTCCAAAGCTCGCGCTCAATTCGCTCTACGCCCTGCACGGCAAGAGCTGAAATTGTAAAAGAATTTGCGAGGAGCGCCATCTCCAGAGTCTCGCCTTCGCTCCTCATTTAGTCTAGCTCCATCTCCATGAAGAGAAACTGCCGCAAACGCGCCTGCTTGAGGCACATTGCCTCTCGGCAACAAACGTCCATCGTCGATTATATACTCAAAAGAAATGAAAGACAACTAGGCACTAGCACAGGCAGAAACGGTTCGAAAAGAGGAACAAAGTTGAGCAATGAGGAACAGCCGACAAAACACAAGAAGAAACACCGACAGCAGCGAGCGCAGGGGGGGGGGGGGGGGGGGGAGGTGCCGCCGCTTCCAATGCACCCTCCTCAGAATTTACGGCGCTCCGTGGGGGCCGCCATGTTAAAACTTGATACCAGTGTTGCTGCATCTGTAGGTCATCTTTAAGCTAGAGCTGACGGAGAAAATCTGGCCACGGCGCAACGCCGATGTACGCTGGAAGCTAGAGCCAATTTGCTTTCGTTATTTTTGTTTGGTCGGAGAAAATCTAGCAACAACGCACGTTCAACATGGCGCCGGTATTGCTTCGGCAGCTTCGGTTTAACCAAGTTTGACGCGGTTTTCTAGCACATGTAGCGAAGACGTGACCGGAGAAGTGCCCCTTGATCGTCCCGGAAGACAGAAAGTATCATTCGTAATCGTGGTGTGTGCTTTGAAAGCGAAGGGAGTCACAGGGTCCACGAGTGCGCAACCACAAGCCAAGGTTCACGACAGCGCTCCGTTGACTTCGGCGATCTCGTTCTGTTTGGTGCATAGAGATAGGTTTGGTGCAACACGGCGATGCGGCAAAGAGTTCAAACGTTCGTGGTGTGTGGTGCGGTGCTTGGAGGTAGAAGGCCATACTAACACGAAGCGCATATTGGTTATTGTGGGGTTGAAATTTAGCGGTTTCAGTCCCGTCGTCGTCAGCTGATCCGGTCCAGCTGGTCCGGGAGGACGCAGTGAGCGTTTTTAAAAGTAAATCTTCCTTCGTTCCGTTTCAAAATGTGGAAGATTCTCGACGCATACCGTGAGTAAAAAGCTGCGGGCGTTCTCAACAAAATTACGTCGTTTTAATTGAACAATGGACTCCGGATTGTTGTCCTAGACCTGCCGTTTTTATGCTTCGTGTTGTTGGCGTTTGCACAGCGACGCACACCGCCCGAGTAGATGATTCGGTCCTGCAAACGACCGGTCATACAGAATTTCAGGGAAACTTAAGTCACCACCGATATTTTCTTGTAAATCTCGTGTGAGTTTGTTGCGCTCGTCATGTGGTGTGAATAAATTAGGGCAACGTTTCCTACCTGCCTGCGGATGCATGAACTGAGACCATTTTTTACGTAGTGAACATAGCGTTTTTTCTTTATTTTGGAAAGAGGTGTTGGGGAATTTATTATGGTGCAGTCACTTGAGAGTTCAGAAATTGGAGAGAGCGAGCATGCTTTCCCAACTTTGTCTTTTTTCTCTCTGGCATTGCCCCTAGTTTCAAGTTGCAGTTTCAGTAGACATGCCTACTAGCAGGTACAAACTGCTCTAAAGCAGGTAAAAGACTGCTAAGTCGGGGCGGTGCGGACTCCGTGTTTCGCGCTTTTCGCAAGGTGACTGGGTAAGTGCTTTTGCGAGGTATGCGGAATACACAAACGATTTTGTTACGCCCGTAGGTTGCGTCTCTCCAGCAAAACGAATAAGATGATATACAAAGGCGCAATCACAAGCCAATATTTACGATAACAGTGCATTTGATTCGGTGGTCCGTGTAGTTGTATTTTACCCTGCTTTCTGCAACACCGTGTCATGGCGAAGAGCTGGAACGTTCACGGATTGTGCTGGGCTACCGGTTGACCCAAAGGCGGATCCAGAACTCCGTTGTTTTTTTTTTCTTTGGGGGGGGGGGGGGGGGAGGGAAAGGGGGAGGAGGGGGGAGGGAAAATCTAAAGCAAGATAGACAGGACTCGGGTTGCGCCTTTTGTTTTAACCGCCGCAGAACCACAGTGCACCGACGGCCCCTAGATGTGCGCCGCTGCGCCGACTTTTGGTTCTAAGCCGTGCTTTGAAACCGCCGCCGCGGACTTCAGTCTCGGTTGAAGCGACGGAGTGGTTCTCCAAGTTCAGAGTACAAGTGTTGCTGCTAGGGTGCGGCCTACCCTTTTTCGAACCCTCGTCCTTGAGTACCCTGCCTCCTACCACCTGGCAGGCCGGTAGTTGGTGTTATTTCGGGGGATCCACCCATGTCAAATCGACCTCCGAGAAGGGGGGGGGGGGGGCGTTTCCGTCGCCCCCCTCTTGGGTCCGCCGCTGGGTTGACAGAAGCCCGCATCGGCACTGAGTGCACTTGGGCTGTTGTAGTGGCTCTAGGCTGTTGATGCTCAAGCCTTTCATCCGCGGCTTGCCGCCAGCTGATCCGGCTGCTCGACGGTGAGGAAGCGGCGAAAGTTACCTCTGAAGTAAATGTAAATCCTTGTTCATACAGTTATACGGTGTCAAAGTGTGGCAGGTGTCCAACGTGTATTGAGGGCGGGAACTACGAGCGTTTTGCCTTGCTTTCGTAACCGAAACCAGAACAGCGAGATAACTGCCTTGCGTACTCCAAAATGATGAAAGCAATAAGTCGTCAAAAACCCGTTTCTAGGGTTTCAAACCAAGTAAACAAGACAAATATAATTCAACATCGTTGTCTGTATGCAGGAGGAGTTATGTAACACAACAATACATTCTCGTTCCAAAACGACAAAGAAAGTAAAACTCAGTCCGCCGTATATGGCAGCAACTTCTCCGCTGCAAAACCTATGCTGGCAACGTAAGCGGTTTTAATATGGCAGCCTCCGCTTTGCGCCGCGTTCTCTTTCCCTCTTTCCCTCCCCCCTGAGCGAGCGGCAGCGTGGTTGTCAGATGTACTTCATATTTCTGCCGAACACAATCGTAAATTTAGATTTGACAAGAAAACTCGTATAAGAGGCTCATGTTTACATATTACGCATTTAAAACTTGTCATAACAATTAAACGTACCAAAAGGTAACGTTTACAAAAAGTAAAATATTATTGTAATCTTATTTTTAGTTTCGTTTTCATCTGTTCGTAGTCAGCCCCAAAGTAGTAAACATCACTGTTAAATGTCATTTTGTCGGTCGTGTGGCAGCACCTCCTTTAGGGAAAGGGCCTTTAGTGAAAAGGACATTTATAAAAAAGGACCTTTAAGACGCCATCTGACACGGGTATTATTGTCTCCATCCTTCCCGTTTTTTCTCTACATTTCTTCCCCAAGTTCAGGCTGTATTTTCCAGGTATGGACCAAAGCTCAAGTCATTACCATTATTTGCACCAGTAGTGTACGCATTGTCGGAATGGCCACTCCAGATTTCAAAGGTTTTTGTTTCGTTTAAGGAATGATACAAAACATACCGTATATACTTCTACTTTCGGGCATCACCGTGAAAGTGGTTAGGCCTAAGAACCGCCGCGTAACTCTAAGTGCCGAGTGAGCTTCATAAGGCGCTTCTCATTCGGCAAAAGGCACGCCAAAAGCACCCTAAAAAAGGTTTGCAATTTAAAAAGTATGGTTACTGTGGCGCCCCCATGACCAGTTGCGGGTGCGCCTCAGTTAGTGGAGACGTGCCACAGTACCCTGCCGCGTCATATTGGCACCTAAAATGACATTTTAGGGGCGAAGCTCCTTAGGGGCTAGCCATGTCCGTCCGCCGTCCGGCGTGCCCCCCGCTCGTGAGTTCAGCAGCGAGAGCAAGAAAAAAAAAAAGAAAAAAGAGATGAAAAAAAAAGGAAAAAGATGAAAAAAGGGGTCTCTGAGATGCCGTTCCATCTGTCTTCTTAAAAAAAGAAAAAGAAGAAAATCACACATTGTTCTACTGACATGAATGAAAACGGCACCATCAGCACTACCTGCGACCAAAATAAGTATCAAGAAAAAGAAGAAAAAAAGAGTAGGGGTTCTGAGTTGGCATCCTATCTGTCTTCTTACAAAAAGAAAAATTAGAAAACCACACATTCTTCTACTGGTATGAATGAAAACGGCACCATCAGCACTAACTATGACCAAAATCAGTATCATCAGCACCACCCGAGCTTCGCCCCAATCAACATCATTCACCACGTGGAGATGCGGTGATTTTTGCAAAGTCTGTAAATGCAAAAATTTTACCCCATATAATATTTTACCCCCCAAATATGTGTTAATTTTTCGCAAACATAAAGTTTGTTCATTGCGCGAGTAAATACGGTAAGTCTTCTACAGGGGTACAATTTTGTTCACTACGAGAGTAAGAGCAAGATCAAATTTCCCTTTCACAAAGCGAGCAAAGATACTATTCGTAGACAGTTCGTCTTCTATGAAGCGTCATTCACACATCAAAATAAAACAAGGAAATGTCATGTCGCCTGTTAACAGAGCAGAACGAGTGTTGATCGTCTGCTATGAACAAAGTGCCACGGTGATGCGAGACGGGACACAGGATGACATTGTGATTGTCTGCTATTTCACCTTGGAAGCCACTGACCACCCGCGCCTCATGGCAGGAATGAACTGGGACATCACTGCCTGCTGCGATTGATTAGTGCCACGCCATTTACCAATCGCATGAGGCGGCAATGGCCCGGTCCCCTCGTCCTGCCGTGTAGCTTAATGCCGTAGTGAACTCCATACACTGCTCACTCCGAAGGATCATACTTGTGGGTTTCATTTTTGCGTTGGATGAGCTTGATTATGTCATGGTCATGCAAACACAACTGCATGATGCATGCACACTAAGAACCCCAGGTTAGCAATTGTGATGCTTCTAAATGTTGAGTGTCCAATTTGGCTTTTACTGACCATTTCAAAATTAAGCACATTTTTTGGGATGGAGTGGCCCTTCAAATATTTATTTTTTTCCCTTCAAATTTGATTGCTGCCAAAGACTACTGCCTTCCTTTTTTATCTACGGAAAATGTTTGAGTATCAAGCAGAGACATAAGGTGACTTTGCTAACCATACTTTGTACCAGTTATACTAGTCATACTTTGCACTAGTCAGGTTAAATATTTAAAAACCTTGGATTACACGTTTCCTTGAACATTTAGTTTATATATCCTTGGAGCGAAAGGAACCACGTGAGCCGGGCGCTGGCTAATTGCGAGATTAGCGGCTGCAAACATCCGATTATCCGGCCTCTGCGTGTTCGATAGCACACGCCTATTTTAAATGATTTGCCATTGGTCAGCACTATGAACTATAACAAGGTCGGATAGCCGGATGTTTATAGCTTCTAATCTTGCAACCAATCAGCACCCGGCTCGCATGGTTTCTCTTGTCGCCAGCATGATGCGCGCGCATAACTCCAGACCGCACAGTCCTGTGGCTTCGTTGGCTGTTTCCACCATTGTACATATCATACTTCCTCTAGCCATTTCAAACAAATGTGAATATTCAGTAATAATGCCTTTATTTTCTTAAACTTACAAAATTTCCAATGAGCGTCTTTGTAATTCCTTTTCATGCACTCTTGAAGAAAAATAAAACCCTTCCATAGAAAGTGCTTTTCTCTTTACATTAGTGAAGCCTAGTGTGCAGTGGATGCATCATCAAACAGCGAAGGGTGAAAAGTTAGCAATTTACCACTTGAACATGCTTGGCCCAAATGTTAGTTATTCGAGCTGATACTAGTTGGTGCGCCATCCTAATCACATTACAGCCTACAGGAGGCATTGGTTGTTGAACTGTATAGCATGAACACTCAATAACCACTTGATCCTAATTTGCACGGCGTAGAGTAATGAATTCCTGTACCGCTTTCAGCACATAGCTTACCCTGTTACATGTTAACGAAATGTTATGAATATGCACCAACATTGCCTTTAAAGTTAATCCCACTATAAATACAGCAATTGCCACTTCAGGCAACTCTAAACAATTGGAATCTTACAGTAAGCTGATGCAAATTTTCAAATCTATTGATTATCGCTGAGAACATATTCTGTCGTCGTCCCACTTCCCCAATAAAATGCACTAGCTACCTTAAACATCAGATAAAATAATTAATCAGAGGCACGAAATATGCAAACATGCAAAACTTGCACAATTTAAACCTTAGAATAAAGAAGACCCAAACACAAAGCTCTAGTGTTGGTGGGTGCAGCAGACAATACTTTGCAGTGACATAAAAAATAGAGGTGAATTGACAGTGCAGATACGGTGGCACCCATGCAAAGCTGCTGTGAAGCATCTACATCTATAAAAAGCATTGCAAAACAAAAACTGGCAATCAAGCCACTTCACTTGCAGGCAAGCCATGCTGCCACTACTGAGCAATAATAAAGCTCTGCAGGTTAGCCAGGCAGCTACATACCCGGACGAGCTTCGTTGCAGGGGCCTTTTGTGTGCTGGCAGCTTTCGCAGCACTCTGTAAATTTTGACTCGTTGGATGGCCCGCTCGACGTGCTCCCTGCAGGCAGCGATCTCCTTACAGTAAAACACTTCGTCTTGTGTGAACTGCCAGTTCCCTCGCAAAAATTGTGTAATATTTAAGGAGGTCCCGCCTGTCATTATGTCGAAGATGGTAAAGCATTTGTCTGTCAGGATCAGGTCTCCTGTGGTCAACCGGTCAAGAATGCCGCAGTCTTTCACCACCTCCCTGTCACTAGTGGAGCCAAGTTAGCAGCCACTAGTGTAGATTATTGCCCCGTTTGGGGCGACTGCTACAAGGAACTTAACTGTGTTTCTTGACTTATAGTTCGAAAAGGTTACACTTTGAGAGACAACACTGCCCCTTGGGATTTCGATTTCAATTTCGGAGTAATCGATGCTTGCCCGACAGTTGGGAAAGTCCTTGAAGGACTTAGGCATCTCTGATGAGTATGAGCCTCTGGGAAAATTCTTGTCCATGATGCCCTCAAACGAGACCTCGTAGAGGACATGCAGAAATGTCATAAAGACAATCTGCAGAGTCGTGCGGCTGATACCAAACCGGACGGCAAGGTTGTCGTCTGGAACCCCGAGCTTCAGCTTGGTCAAACATAGCAGCAGCTGGTTGGCACGTGTCAGCCTAAACACGTTTGTGCCGCTGTAATAGTTTACCTCAAAAACGGTCAATTAGGCTAACAAGCGCTGTAAAACTCGATGGTGGAATGCCAGTGTACCATCTGTAGAATCCTACCGTTTAGTTTCTCTACAGAAAACACTCTGCCCTCCAGTGTTCTCACCTTTGCTGTGAGCTCCAGTTGAGATGCCATGTCACCTGAAACATAATGCAGCATCATGAAACACTGTTTTATTACATTTGTGAGGCACACGCAAACTGGCTGTGGGTGTGAGTTTAGAACTGAAAGCTCCACTCACTTGCAAGGTACACGTTTTCACCTGAATAATCATAGTAAAAAGGCTTGGTTCTTCATGAAGCATTCCTAAGTTAACTCCTTATGAAATTAATATACTCCAAGCATGTTGAATATTACATATTAGTCTTTTATAGCGACAAACCGAATTCAAATTGAAATAGCGGCTTTTTTTTAATAGCAAAAAGCAAATTTTTTTACAAACCTTGTACAACATATGAACTATTACCAGCGACACATTAAGAATGCAGTACAAGCTGTGCCTTCAGTCAGGCTTCGGCTACGTGTGCTACAAAGAGTTATGAAAGGGAGAAGCTCGCACTGGATGCTAAGGATATACTGCATAATTAACCTGTCGCCGAGTGTATGGGTTTTTGGTTGGAAATAAAGTACCATGACGACATCTAATTTTATGGCGAGCTGGCATACTTGCGCGGATGTCCTCTACTTCTTTGACAATGTTGTCGGTAGCGGAACACACTGGCCCACAGTCAGTTCTTGCTTCCTCGGTGGCTAAGGGTCATAGGCAATAATCTAGTTATGTAATTTTAGTTCCAACACATCCTAAGTTGTAAACTTGAAAGAACCCAAAATTATGATGGGGATGAGAGTAAACAGTTCTGTCATTTAGAAATACAACACACCCTACATGTTAAAAATAACAAGAACCTTTGCATCAATTGCATTAACATCATAACTAGGGTTCAGCGTTTTCGGTTTTTATTTTTTCAAAATTCGGCACACTTTTTTCGGTGTTTATTTCAGAATTCAATTTTCGTTCTTTTTGTGTGTGTGTGTATATTTATGCCCACAAAAGCTTACCATCTTTTTTCAGTGAATATGAAATAAACACTAACAGACGCCAGATCAGATAATCCTTGTAGTTCTGATATTTGTGATCACTCAAAAGCTTGCATCCAGTCAGTCTCTCTTACAACGAGCTTGAAAACACGCTCGTACATGGCGAAGTCATGGGGCATTTCTGACCTCACATTTTGATCAATGATGAGCACATTAAACCAAAACGTTGTGCTGGCATCCGTGTATCGCATACATTCGGACACGTTTCGATAGACACTGTCGTTCCACTTTTTTGCCATGGCTCGGCGGTGCGACTGGAAGGTCAAAGTGGCCTTTTTCAATTAACACCGAATTTTAGAAAATGAATTCAACATATTTTTATCGGTTGAAACCGAGAACGCTGAACCTACAAACTGCCCTTTTTCGGTTAAAACCGAATTTCTGAAAATGGATTCGGCGTACTTTTATCACTTTTTATCGGTTTAAACCGAAAAGTCCGAACCCTAATCATAACAAAGAGGGTACATGCCCAGAAAAGCGTAGCACAGAGCATTTTAGGGGCAAAATGTTACAATGCTTGTCCCAATTAGTAAACATATTGTTTATGAGGGGCACATAATGGTGTTTCAACACTTATTCTCTGTGGAACTGACAGGAACTCAACTTTCTCACTAATGGTTATAGATACCTGAAAATAAAATATTTGCACCTGTCGGTATGCTTTCCTCGTCGAGGCCCTGTGCGCTACAGAAGCAGTCGAGGCACCCCCAAGAGGATCACAAGGACATACGTAGTAGCTGACCTAGATTTCTTCGGGAGCAGCTATTTTATAGATTTTGAAAGAAAACACTATTAGTAGACATGTACACCCGCCGGCAATATGAAGGTAAAAACCTTACCTGGTTTCTTGCCTGTTTTACGGCTCCCTAAAGCTACATTACCTTTCAACGTCTCAAATGGTACTTGGCTTGGGGTCTAAACCTTGCGTTCTAGCCCTCTTCAGGAACAGAGCTTGTTCCAAAACTTCCAGGAGCGTCAAAAACAAGGAGAAGGTTGTTCACATTCATATCGCTCACGGGTGTACTCCACTTATCCTTGAAAGTTATGAATGTTATTTCATACCTGCAGGGGCACCCTCTGCATCACCTTCGCTGAGAAAACATTCAAAGCACGTGCCCAACGAGTCTAGTTCACACGCAGTGCACACTGCATGTGAATTGCACGTTGGTTCATCTAAAACGGATGAATACCCCAAATAATTCCCACCAAATTTATGTCTTACAATTACAGACCACAAACGACTTTGCATCCAAAACTGAAGTACCTTGGTGGGCACCGAATGAAAGGAGTGTGTCACCGAAACCGCTGGTACAATTCGGTGACGGAGAGGGCGCGTGTTTCTGGGCTGAGGGCACATTTAGGGCAACGTTGAAGCAAACAGGGACTCTCAGCGAGTGGATTAGAAAGGTGCAACGCTGATAGTCTTTTGCATGGAATACCGAAGTACCTGGGTGGGTGCCGAGGGAAGGCACTGTGCAACCAAAATTGTTGGCACTGTCAATGTCTAGTGCTGTTGAAGGAAGTAGTAGAAGATCCTGCGCTACGGTCAGATCTAGACTAATGTTGAAGCAAAATGTGGGCCGTCAGCGAGTGGACTGGAAATGTGTAACACTAATAGCATCTGTATGGAACAATGAAGTACCTGGGTCGGCACGTGCAAAGCAACAGTTGCAGTAATACTGCTGGCACAATCCTGTGACTAAGAGGGCGCAAGTCCTTGGGCTGCGAATAGATCTAGGGCAATGTTGAAGTGAACAGGGACTGTCAGCGAGTGGATTGGAACAGTGTAGCATTGATAGCATTTGCACGGAATACTGAAGTACCTGGGTCGGCACCGAGCAAAACGACGGTTCCAGTAATACCGCTGGCACAATCTCGTGACTGTGAGGGCACGAATCCTTGGGTCGTGGGAAGATCTAGGGCAACGTTGAAGCGAACAAGGACTGTCAGCGAGTGGATTGGAACGGTGTAACACTGATTGCATTTGCATGGAACACTGAAGTACCTAGATCGGCACCGTACAAAGCAACGGTTGCAGTAATACTGCTGGCATAATCCCGTGACTGAAACGGCACGAGTCCTTGGGTTCGGTCAGATCTAGGGCAACATTGAAGCGAACAAGGACTGTCAGCGAGTGGATTGGAAGAGTGTAGCACTGATAGCATTTGCATGGAACACTGAAGTACCTGGGTCGGCACTCTGCGAGGCAACGGTTGCGGTAATACTGCTGGCACAATCCCGTGACTGAGAGGGCACGAGTCCTTGGGCTGTGGATAGATCTAGGGCAATGTTGAAGTGAACAGGGAGTGTCAGCGAGTAGATTGGAACAGTGTAGCACTGATAGCATTTGCATGGAACACTGAAGTATCTGTGGCGGCACCGTGCAAAGCAACGGTTGCAGTAATACTGCTGGCACAATCCCGTGACTGAGAGGGCGCAGGTCCTTGGGCTGCTGGCAGATCTAGGGCAACGTTGAAGTGAACAGGGACTGTCAGCAAGTGGATTGGAACGGTGTAACACTGATAGCATTTTCATGGAACACTGAAGTACCTGGGTCGGCACCGTGCAAAGCAACGGTTGCAGTAATACTGCTGGTACAATCCCGTGACTGAGAGGGCACGAGTCCCTGGGCTGTGTATAGATCTAGCGCAATGTTGTAGTGAACAGGGACTGTCAGCTAGTGGATTGGAACAGTGTAGCACTGATAGCATTTGCATGGAACACTGAAGTACTTGGGTTGGCACCGAGCAAAGCGACGGTTGGAGTAATGCTGCTGGCACAATCCCGTGACTGAGAGGGCACGAGTCCTTGGGTTCGGTCAGATCTAGGGCAACATTGAAGCGAACAAGGACTGTCAACGAGTGGATTGGAACACTGTAACACTGATAGCATTTGCATGGAACACTGAAGTACCTGTGTCGGCACCGTGCAAAGCAACGGTTGCAGTAATACTGCTGGCACAATCCCGTGACTGAGAGGGCACGAGTCCTTGGGCTGCGGGCAGATCTAGGGCAACGTTGAAGTGAACAGGGACCGTCAGCGAGTGGAATGGAACGGTGTAACACTGATAGCATTTCCAGGGAACGCTGAAGTACCTGGGTCGGCACCGTGGAAGGCGACGGTTGCAGTAATACTGCTGGCACAATCCCGTGACTGAGAGGGCGCGAGTCCTTGGGCTGTGCGCAGATCTAGGGCAACGTTGAAGCGAACAGGAACTGTCGGCAAGTGGATTGGAACAGTGTAGCACTGATAGCATTTGCATGGAACACTGAAGTAGCTCGATGGGCATTATACGTAGAGATTCTGTCACCATAGCGGCTCATACCACTGGCACTATCATAATCTAGTGCAAGGGAAAGAAGGAGAATACCCTGGGCTGCAGTCAGACCTAGGTCAATGTTGAAGCGAACATGGCTTATGAGTGAATTGATTGAAAAGGTGTCACTGACAGCCTTTGCATGGAAATTCAAACTACCTGGGTGGTTACTGTGAGACGTCGCGTTAGCACCAAAGAGGCTCGTGCCAGAGTCACTGGGACAATCCAGTGCAGGAGGACATCCAAGCCCCTGGGCTGCCGGCAGATCTATATCAAATTCACAAGGTGTTATATTCCTGGCCAGCATGTAGCGCCACAAGGTCCCCTGGCGGCCTAGTGTGACGATGACTGGAAGTGCGGCGCTCTATATTAAACAGGGGGCCACCCGGCTCCCTCAGTTAGTGTTGTGTTGGAACCGAACTGCGTGTGTCATGCTCCCACTTCTTGCCGCCGACGAACGTTGGCCGGTGCGAAGCGAGTTAGGTTTACACTTCTAACACAAGGTAAACACGGGAGATAAAAAAACTGAACCGAAAAGGTGGATCACTGATTAGGGTGGCCTCACACCCTTTACAGTACCTGATTGGACACCATCTGTTACGGTGCACTCCCGAATGTCCGTAGAAGCTCCAGATGGCTGACTGGAACCTAGAAGTGAGCAGTGAAGTTAGAAAGTGAGTTTTTAGCCTATGAGGTCCATCACTTTTGCAGTGCTTTTCTGTTTGCCGCAGTCTGCCGTGCACAGAAACAGGAAAAGACAAGCATTCTTAAAACTTCAATATAGACACCGTAAATGCGAATAGTTATCGCCCAATAGTACAAAATACATAACTGCCCCTGGCAAAATCTGTACCCACAAAATGTTGTCAGAACACATACCACGCAAAAAACGGAGCCCGCAGAAATTGCGCTCGCTAAAACGAAGTTTTGACAGAGAACGACCTCAAACGGCACACGAACTGCACAACACCGCACAAACAAGCCATCGGTTCTTTTTCGTTCGGAACAGTTCAATTCTGAACCGCATATTTACCCCCAATGTCATGTTCAAGTCGAAATCAGGAAAAATCGGCGACCGCATGTTTGTGCCACGATACCAGCTCTGTCGCGATTCTGCGCCGAAAACGCGGAATGTGTACGCCTAACCTTATTTGAAGAAGGTCAAAGTGGCTCGGGAATTCGTGAAGGCTACCCTGATCACAGCAAAGGATTAGGAAGACCTCATAGGAGGCAGAAATAGTTAAATATTTGAAGGTAGAGAGAGACTGACAAGGGCAACGTACCGGCACGATTGGTCGGCGCTTTTCTGTGGCTCCTAGAAGTCGGTGTTCCTTTGAGCAGCAAGGTTGGACAAGCACCCTTTTTTAATTGGGGCCTGTTTGTCCTTTCTACCTCGTGATCTTCAAAATGCCTCGAGCAGACGACGGCGGAATCTGAAGGTTTTCAGTTAGCCCTATTTATAAGACGAATCCACTTTTTCCGGAGCTTGGCGTCTCTAGGAAATTTGAAAAACGACAAGCCGTCGTACATGCACCCAGTGCATCCAAAGACGCAACACGTCTTCATTGCCTCCTGTGAGGGAGGACAAGGGGTACAAAACTGCTCGATCCTGGCAATCCAGCAATTATCACTAACCTGCAGTAAACAAAGAACCAAAGCAAAGAACTCACGGACGACGCTACGGCACGGCCGCTATTACCGACGCCGATGTTTGTTTACCGCCAGCCTCCTCCCGACATGTGCGAGGGTGGAGCTTAGTAAGAATCGCCATCAACCTCCTCTCCCGCTTTTGCGCCTCCTTTCCCATGCGCAGAACAGGAAAATGAGCCCACTTGCGAGGCGTATAACTTACACTTTTACACATTATATGGGAGTGTAGATTTTATCATCAACTGCGCGTATCATGTTTTTCTGAACTTTTTAGAAACCATCTTTGCTTTCATCCTATGTTTTTACTTGGAGACAACGCTTTAGTACCACTTAGACGAGTTTTCGGTTTTATTAAGAAAACTGGCTGTCTACACCAGATGTAAAAAGTTTCTCTAGCCTAGCATCTGTTTCATTCGACCTTTAATGCCCTTTTTGTTTGACGCATCATGGTCACTGTTGCCGCCGCGCCATTAAAATCTTAACGAATATATATATATATACCTATTGGTCGCTGTAGTCGTGATTAATGTAAAATTTCTCCAAACTTAAAGCGAGGCATACCTTTTTCCAATAAAGGTGTTGTGGCAAAACGTATTAATTTGTTCGTTTTTTCAGCTGTCTCTAGGAACAGCTGCTCTCACGCAAACTAAATCCTGGCAATGCGAGCAATATGTAGTAATACAAAAGAACTCTTGTGAAGTGTTATTTCCACGCCACTTTTTTCAGTGATATTGGCCGGCCTGTATTTTCTTCGTATCCAGAGATCAGCTTTCACGAAAACTCTTCTATTTGTAGTTCGGAATGGCCTTATCTGGATGAACCTCCGGGTAAATCTAATCCGATTAAGTTCTCCAGTTTGGCCATGTCCGACATGATCTCTGGGTTGTCCAAATCCGGCTAGGATTCCGGCTTGGCCAAGTCCCGACTAGCCTCCGGTACCCTATCACGCCTTGGAGCTCCGGATTCTTTCTGGCCTATTTTTCCAGCCTTCTTTTAAAGCGAATTTACCTAGTCAACCGTTTTTGGCTTGAGCGGCGTCCCCTTCGACGTCCGCGTAACCGCGCGCGATGCACTATGGGAATACTCTAACCGGGCGTAACAGCGCGTTGCATTATTGGAAAAGTTCCCGCTAAATTTAGCGGGAAACGTTTCGGCAATTTTCCACCTAATTTTAGTCGGACAATTTTTTCGCAAAATATAGCGGAAACATTTCCCGCTAAATTTAGTGAAGAACTTTCAGGACTAAATTTGGCGGAAAACTTTCCCCATTAAATTTAGAAAAAAATTTAAAGGAAGTTTTTCCGCGAAATTTAGCGGAAAAATGTCATTGCTACTTTAGCTAGGAAATCTTCGCTAGATTGCGCGGAAAATTTAGCGAAAATTTTCCGCCAAATGGGAGGGAAGCAAGGTAAAGGTTCTTTGCTTCGTTGTTCACACTTATTCCGAAAACAGAGCCAGCTCTGTTTTCGGAATAAGTGTGTTTTCAGCGAAACCAAAGTTTCCGTAAAATTTACAGACGGAGGGTTGTGCATTGTTCGCAATTTAAACAAACATCGCTTCGACTAAAGGACTGTAGTCTAGACATAGCTGTTTGTGTCTGCTTTATTTTGCTCAGGTCTTGCAGCCAGCTTTGCGCATGGCATAGCCTTGCTTGTTAATGAAACCCACGTCGTAGTAATAATTTCAGACTGTGCATTGTGAATTGTTCGTAATTCAAACCATGTTCCCTTCGACCCAAATATTCTAGTCGACATCCTTATTTTTGTCCACCTTTCTTTTGCTAAGATGCTAGAGCCAGCTCTGCTTTCGGAATAAGCGTGTTTGTAGCGAAACCAAAGTCTTTGTAAAATTTACAGAAGGAGGGTTGTGCATTGTTCGCAATTTAAGAAAAACAGATCGCTTCGATCCAAGGACGGTTGTATAAACATACTAGTTCTGTGTTTGCTTTATTTTGCTCAAGTGTTGCAGCCAGCTTTGTTCATGGCATAACCTTGCTTGTTATTGAAACCCACGTCGGTAGTCAAAATTTGAGACTGTGCATTGTGAATTGTTCGTAATTCAAACCATGTTCGCTTAGACCAAAATACTTTAGTCGACATTCTTATTTTTGTCCACCTTTCTATTGCTAAGATGCTAGAGCCAGCTCTGTTTTCGGAATAAGCGTGTTTGTTAGTGAAACCAACGTCTTCATAAAAATTAAAGACAATTGATTGTGAATTCTTCGTAACTCAAACAAAGATCGCTTCGACCCAAGGACTGTAGTATAGATATAGTTGTTTCATGTTTGCGTTATTTTGCTGAGATATTGCAGTCAAATTTGCTCATGGTGTTGTTATTTGTGAAATTGTGAAAATTGAAGAGGGTGCATTGTGCCTTGTTATTAATAATTACAATATGCGGTTCGACTCGAGGACTGTAGAGTAGACATAGCAGTTTCCTGCTTGCTTTCTTTTGCTGAGGTGTTGCAGTTAGTGCTGTTCACCGGATTATCTTGTTTGTTATCGAGATCGACCTTGTAGTCAAAATTGGATACTGTGCATCGGGAATAGTTCATAATTCCAACAATGATCGCATCGGCCCAAGTGCTGTAGTCAGGTCGCGGCTGTTCTTCTGTCAGCTTTTTTTGCAAAGGTGCTGGAGCCACCTTTGCTCACGGTTTTATCTGGTTTACTATCGAAACCAACGTCATGGTCAAAATTAGAGACTGCGCATTGTGTATTAACCTTGATTTAAACAATGATCGCTTCGACACAAGGAGTGTAATCGAGCAATGTTTGGATTTGGACTAGTTGGTTTGACATTATGTGGTATACTCCGTTGCGAAGTTACACCAAACACATAAAATCATAAACTATGAGAATATCTGGTAGACAGATAAGAACATGACGTACTTGTAATGGCGCAGACTAACAACTGTTTATTTTACGTTTTAGAAGGCAGCTCTTAAGCGCCTATTTCCGGGTTGAGCGGCGTCGGCGTCGCCGTCGGCGGCGGCCTAAGCGGCCTAACCGCGGAGTTGCATTATGGGGAGGAGGGAAGGAGGAGTAGGGGGAGGGGACAAGTAGGAGTAGGGAAGAAAAGGAGGAGGAGGAGAGCAGGAGAAAGGTAGAGGACGAGGAGGGAAGGCATACCCTCCCCCCTGTACCCTCGTCTCGCCCTCCTCAAGAAATGCGCTCTAGTTTTGCATCATAAAGATTTCCAAAGGTCTTTCATTTTTTCCTTAGGGTTCATGCTTCTAGAACGATGGTCCAGCGACCCAGAAGCACGAAAGTGCATCTGGATCGCTGGACCATCGTTTTATCATCGTTTCTGCAGAGGTGACTTTGAAGTCACTTGTGCTAAAATGACAGACATCATGGGATTTCTCGCTCCGGTAGTAGAGGTGACGAAACGTGGAGTACGCTGCAGTTTCTGCGTTGAGGCCAACTCTATTTATCGTGTGGCACCGAACGTCCTCCGCGACTGCCTGGACACTCTGGACACCGTAGATGTTTCAAATAAACAAAAATAAATACGATTTTTCTCCTCTCTCTTGGTGAGTGTGCAGTCACTCGACTAGCGCCTTCTATCGGTTCGCCTCAGGGTCACTTCCGGTTTACACAAATATTCGATACAATTTTGTTTGCAGCGGCGGTTTTTGGTCGCACGACCCTCGGTTTCGCGACAGCGTGAGCGTAAAAGGAAAGTGAAATTTTCCCCGCTAAATTTCAGGCGAAAATTATTACGTGAACTGACGTCACGGGACCGACACACAAATTCAAGTTCCCCGCTAAATTTACCGAACAAATTTACATCATGTGACTGATGCACCAGTTCAGTTTCCCAGCTAAGTTTGGGGTGAAAATATATGCCGCCTGACCTCACGTCACTTGACCTACATACGAATAAAGGTTCCCCGCTTAATTTTTCGCAAACATTAACGTCACCTTATCTATGCCCCAATTCAGTTTCCCCGCTAAATTTGACGGGAAAACGCATCTGGACCTTGCAATAATTTATTCATCAACAACGGCTCGACGCTAAATCAACGCAACGTCATTTCAAGATCACATCAGCGTATGACGCACAATGCGCGCAATGTCAATCGATGGTCATCGTCATAGCGCCAAATATGCAACACAGCTAACGCTGTCTAAACGTATCACGCCGTGTGATCGTCACGTAATTTGTTTTCCCTCTCGTAGACTTCCCCGCAGGGGGCACCTGTGAAAACAGGTGTTTGGAGAGTGGCGTCTCCACGGACACCGAGCCATGCGGGTTCGCCCGCCCACGTCTGACTGTGCGTGGCTTTCCCGTGTCTGGGGAAAAGGGCATCCTGGTGGTTGAGCCGAGCCCGGGGTAGGTTTGGACCCTTCGGGGCCCCCCGGGCGAGGCAATACACCACTTCGGCCCCCGCTTCTCATAGACGGGAGTCCTGGTAAGGCCCGGCCAGGATAATTCAGTCTAGTCGCCACTTCTACTATCCCCTCTCTACTTTCACTTTTGTCTGCTCCTCCTTTTCACTCTTCTCATTTCTGTTCTTTCTTTTTGAACTCCTTTGGCGGCAAGGGCTAACCTTGGGTGGCGAAAGACCTCTTGTCCAAAACCACACTTCGTTATAGAGACTGGGCAGCACTAATAGAGTAACGTCTTCAGCCAAGCCCTTCTTGTTATGAAGCGTTACCTATTCCGTTGTTGGGCTCGGTGGTGGGCGGTGCACCATAGTTTCCGAACACCATTCCCCTCTTATGGGTTCCAAGCTGAAACAACCTGATCGGCCTCCGAAAAGAGGCCGGACCGAAGCACTTTCAACATTTCTAAAACTAGACAACTCAGACGACCACTTTACAAGATTTTTCGTCTTACACTCCGACGACACTTCTAAGCCGCTGTCAAAACTATCTCCATTCCTTGTTGCCAAAACTCTCCAAAACACGCTCGGGGCAAAATATGAAGCAAAGAAGCTTTTTTTGCGGTGACCTTCTTGTCGAGATTTATGAAAGATATCAGGCAACTGCTTTGCTTAATCTGAAAATGATACATGACCTCAAAGTGACTGCATCTGCACACCGTACGTTGAACGCCATTCGCGGTGTGATATCAGAGGATGATCTTGTAACCAGTTCTGAAGGGGAAATCGTGGAGGGACTAAGCACTCAAGGTGTCGTGGCCGCAAAACGAATTAAAATTCGTAAGGATGATGAGGAACGACCCGCCAAACATGTGATACTAACATTCGAGAAAAACTCGCTGCCCCCTACTGTAAAGGCAGGTTACATCAACTGCAAAGTGCGGCCGTATGTCCCGAACCCGCTACGCTGCTTTCGCTGCCAGCGGTACAGTCACGGTTCACAAGCGTGCCGTGGTCGTGAGACCTGTGCCAGGTGCAGCGGAACTGACCATACCGCTGATGACTGCAACCTTGACTATAAATGTGCAAAGTGCAACGCCGACCATCCTGCCTACTCTCGATCATGTAACCACTTTAAAAAGGAAAAAGAAATACTTACTATCAAGGTGAAAGAAAACATTTCCTACCAGGATGCAAAACGCCGCCTCTGCTTTCCAGAGAGGCTTGTTTGCCGAGGCGGTGTCCAGCAGAGGACCTGCACCGTCTAAGGTATCGGTGGCGACCCAGGTGTCGTTTTCAGACCACGGGAAGCCACTGCAGTCCTCTACGCGCAGGCTGAAGCTTGCGCTTACTGGGCATTCTGTCTCAGCTGCGAAAACAGCAGATCCACCTAGTCGCACCAAGGACATAGGTGCCGCAGCAGCAACGGAGGTTACGCCTCCAACCCTGCCTCCTGGTCCCTCCCCTCAGGCAACGGAGCGAGTGTCTCGCTCCTCCTCCCCGGGGAGAACTTCCCCGTCTAGGAGGCAGCACGTGCCATGTGCAACAGACGATACCGGCGTGACTGCGGGCCAACCTAGCACGTCGACCGCTGCCCCATCAGGTCAATGCAGGGGCCGTGGGTTGCCCTTACGATCCGCAGACAACTCTAAGGCCTCCGGTAGGCCTGCCAAGAAGTCCATAGAAGCAGAAAAAACTGTAGAGGCAGGCGGCCTTTCTGTCCCAGAGCCAGATCCAGAGGATATGGAGTGGCAGACCCAGAAACCCAAACATAAAGGGAAAACACCAGTTTTCTCTCCTAAATGAAGCATCACATACATCACCACTTTTTTCTATCACTCCTCTGATAGTTAAATTTCTATAAAGAATGAAGGCGATCATCCAGTGGAATTGCCAAAATCTACTGAGGAACTTCGATGATCTCGAGTTCCTCCTGGAGCAACACCGCCCACAAGCTTTATGTTTACGAGAAACGCATCTCAGTTCAAAGCATACTAACTTTCTCAGGCGCTACCATATTTTTAGAAAAGGCCGAGAGGATGCGTGTATTTCTGCAGGAGGAGTTGCAATGGTTGTCCCGAAGCACCTTCCCTGTTCCGAAATCGCTCTTAATACTGCGCTAGAGGCAGTAGCGGTGCGTCTCCTCCTTCACAAAGTAGTGACTGTTTGTTCCTTGTACATTCCTCCTTCTTTTACTTTTTCGACAAATGATTTAATGATCTTTTACTGCAACTCCCGGAGCCCTTGTTTTATTTGGAAATTTTAATGCCCACAACTATCTATGGGGTAGCGACCACGTTGACGCCCATGGTCGAATGATTGAGTCAATTTTAATGTCGCATATACTTTGCCTTTTTAACACTGGAGAACCGACCTATTTTAGCCCATCATCATTATCGTCCTCATGTATTGATCTTTCCATCGGTAGTGCATCCATTTTTACTTCTTTTATGTGGGCAGCGGGCACTAACCCATATGGAAGCGATCACTCTCCTATTTTCTTAAAGAACACCATTCCTCCAAAGTGCATGCCAAATCGAACTGTCCGTTGGAAGTTTGAGAAAGCGAATTGGTCTCTTTTCACTGAAGCGACATAACTTGCATGCACGCCACTTGATGAACTTTCTGTCGACCAAGTTACAGAGTTGCTAAGTAATTTTATTCTTCAAGCTGCAGAGCTTGCTATTCCTAGGACTTCTACTTATCTCCCGTGGCGACCCAAGCTGTGGTGGAATGAAGAGTGTACTGAGTCACGGAAAAAACAAAACAGAGCCTGGGGTATCTTTCGACGTTACCCCACGCAAAGCAACCTCCGCTGCTTTAAGCAAATGAAAGGTCAGGCAAGGTACATCCGACAACAGTCAAAGCGTAAAGACTTCCAGGGGTATGCCTCTTCCATTCATAGTAGTGCAACAGTCAAAGAAGTCTGGGACAAAGTTCATTGCATTGAAGGGAGATATCATGCCTTCTCAGTCCCACTCCTCTCCTACAATGGCATTTGTCTGGAAAGTCTAAAGGAGCAAGCGGATCTTCTCGGTGAGCATTTTGCTCTTGTATCGAGCTCCGAACATTATTCATCTGCATTTCTCGCATATAAAGCACGTGCAGAATCACATGCTGTGAAGACTGCAGGTGCCGCCCATGAGGACTACAATCTACCTCTTACGATGCGTGAACTCGAAATGGTCCTTCACTTAACTAATCCTTCAGCTGCAGGACCTGATGGCATACACTACCAGATGTTAAGACATCTTCATCCTTCTACATTATTTCTTATTCTGTACCTTTTTAATCGCATATGGCACGAGGGCAAATTTCCTTCGGCATGGAAGGTAGCCACAGTTGTTCCTCTTTTAAAACCTGGTAAGGATCCTTCTTCTGCGTCAAGCTATCGCCCTTACTAGCTCTTTGAGCAAGACTTTTGAGCGTATTGTGAACAAAAGACTTATGTACTATTTAGAAAAAGAGAACATATTGGATAGGAATCAATGTGGGTTTCGTTCCGATCGTTCTACAGTTGACCATTTGGTTCGTCTTGAGACCGTAATTCGTGAAGCTTTCGTGAACAGACAGTTGTGCATGTCAGTGTTTTTTGATATGGAGAAGGCATATGACACAGCATGGCGCCATGGAATCCTCCGTGATTTGCATGAAGTTGGGATACCAGGTAGGATGCTTGCTACCATCAATAGCTACCTTTCTAATCGAACCTTTTTGGTGAAGCTAGGAGCCTCTTTCTCTGAAGAATTCGTCCAGGAGACTGGGGTCCCTCAAACGGAAGTCCTCAGCGTTACTCTCTTCTTGGTAAAGATGAACTCAATAGGCCTGTTCCCTACCTTCCTCTCTGCAATACTCACTCTATGTTGATGACCTTCAAATCTCTGTTTCATCGTGCAATCTTTCTATTTGGGAACGGAGGCTTCAAGTTGCCATCAACAATCTCCTAAAGTGGGCGGATGAAAACGGCTTTAGTTTCTCTCCGGAAAAGACGGTTACTGTCTGTTACTCCCGTATATTGGGAGTCCCTGCGGTTCCTTCTTTGTATATGCGACAGACCCCTATCCCGGTGGAAGTAGATCAGAAGTTTCTGGGCCTCACTTTCGACCCTAAGCTTTCGTTTGTGCCTCATATAAAAAGTCTGGAGTTAAAATGCCAGAAATCACTGAACCTCCTTAAAGTCTTGTCCCACAAAACATGGGGCTCTGCCTCTATGTCTTTTGCGAATCTATCGCTCAGTAATCCGCTCACGCCTGGACTATGGCAGCTTGGTGTTCGGATCTGCTAGGCCATCAGCTCTTAAAGCACTTGATCCCATTCATCATCAGAGACTTCGCTTGGCAATAGGTGCCGTCAGAACGTCGCCTGTGCTCAGTCTCTACGCTGAGGGAAATGAGATGTCCTTCGACAGACGGCTATTCTCCTTGGGATTTATGTATTCATTAAGAATACGATCAGTCGCTCAGCATCCAGCCCGGGAGGCAGTGGAGGGCACAAAATATCAAAGGACATTCGAAAACAAGCCTAGCATTATCCCTCCATTCGCGATGAGAAATAGGAATGTGGCAGAGTCAGTTGGGATAGACAGTAAGCTTCCAGTTGCCGCAGCTCCAAAAACGGTGGCACCATGGGATTTCAGCTGCACACGTTGCGGCTTGTCACTAACAAAGTTTAGTAAAAAGGATACCCCATCCGAGGTCATGCGACAAGAATTTTACGAACTACAGAAGCAGCATGATTCTCATTCACACTATTACACAGACGGCACAAAAACGGAATTATTTGTTGGCTGTGCCATGATCGGCCCATCAGTAAGAAGTGTTCGTAGGCTAAATTCGTTCGCAACAGTTTTCACTGCTGAACTGTGCGGCCTTCTGCTTGCAATAGATCACATCATCCAAACACGTAACTCCCGGTCAGTGGTATATACAGATTTGTTGAGTGCGTTACGGGCTCTGATTTCACTTGGAACCCCAAAGAATGCCACTCATTGTTTTATTACAAAGCAAAATAGTAGCAGCGACCAGAAAGTGTTGTAATGTTCTATTCTGCTGGGTGCCGAGCCATGTCGGAATCCCAGGGAATGAAGAGGTAGATTGTGCTGCGGGCACTTGTGGCACTCGTAGTGTGGACATTAGTGGTATCCCATTTAGAGATTACTCTGCTCTAGTCAAATGTCATCTTAAAGCTCAATGGCAAACAGAATGGAGCCTACAGGTGTCCAACAAACTGCACATGATTAAGCCTTTTCTTAGTGAATGGGAGAGTGCTAGGCACAGAGACAGGTTTTATGAGGTAGTCCTTTGTCGTCTACGCATTGGGCACACGCGGCTGATGCATGGACACCTTTAGCGTGGGGAGGACCCTCCAAAATGTGAGCATTGCCAGCTACCTTTGAGTGTCTTGCATACCCTTCTCGAATGCCCTGCGCATGATGATAAACGCCGCCGTTACTTCTCCCAGCTCTACAAAGGGCATATTCCTCTACACCTATGTGTGTTGCTTGGAAATGAGCCACTACTCCCACCCACCCAGGTTTTTAAGTTTTTTAAAAAGTATTGATCTTTTACACAAATTGTAGCATTATGTATAATATAAGGTCCTAGTCCTATTTTATGCATTTTTGAAATTACCAGCTATTAAAGCTCTTTCTTCTTCAAAACCCTCTTCTGCAATATTATCATTTCTTGGCGCATCGTAGCCTTAGTTGCTTTTGCGCCACAAAACCCCAATCTACTACCACTACTGCTACTCTAGCGCGTACACGATATCGGCTAACTTTTGCCTTTTTAGTTCACAAGAAAATTAACGTGTCAAAAATATTCTTGCCTACACTAGATCCCCAAGTGAGCACTTCCCGGATCAACAATAACTCTGATAAAATCAACTTGTTTCTAAGAGAGAAAAAAAAAAGCGCCGATCGCTTGTTTGCGCTGAACATGTCGCCCTCTGTACAGTTCATGCATTTAGATACAAAGTGCATAATTTTAAATATTGATCAGAATGATGCAGCGTACTCGGCACTTAAAACATTACTGAGGTGGCCACCGAAAATATTAAAAATGGAAAAAGCAGTGAATAAAACAAGGGGGTACAGCGAATATCCGACATTTTCAGATTAAAGTTATCTGTAGTCAAATTTTTCAATGCAATTAATTTAAAATTTTGCTGACCGGTGTCCCCTTTAAAACATCCGCTTTAAGGCGCATTCATTTTAGCGCCTCGCAGCAAGTGTGAATGCACCTGACCGCTTTATTGACTGCTGCTGCTTTGATTAATGGTAGTAATAAAGTACCGATATTTGTCTCGTTCGCTTCGATTGATGGCGCTGCCGAAAATTAGGTTGAGGTTGAAGCTAAAAAAATATTTCTGCTTTTAAAATACTGTTTTTGAATCTTTGCAGAAATGAAATTGCACTTCTTTTTTACGTTAACGCAAAAGAAATCACTAACCATTGGTGTGCCAGAGGTCGTGCTAAACACATTCTTTGTTGCGATGGTCACCACTGCCTCGTAGTCGAGGATCTAAGTTGTACTGGTCGCAAAGCCAAAATGAACCCAAACTTTTATATCATAGAATCCTTCAAACATGTCAGTTTTACACCTCGTACGCACGTACGTCGAATGCCTGCATGAGCGCGTACGCGATTGGCTGCGCTTCGCCGTTCAAGACCGCATGGAGGGTGTAGAGCTGGACCGGGTTGTGGAACTCCTTTGGGTTGTACTTGAAGTTGCCGTCTCGGAGCCCATACTCTGCGTTTTGCAGAGCCTCCAGCTCTTTGTCGGCGAAACATATTAGCATCCGCCGGCTGTCGGTGTTGTCTTGGAGTTGAAGGGAGGGTCTTAGCTTTTGGTGATCTGCAACTCTGGAAGAATTGTGTCAACTGTGTTGCCTTTGAGTACGGAGAATTTGCGATTTCTTCTAACGGGCTCCTGAACTTCACTTCTAACGGCCCCCTGAACTTCGGCGCTTTGCTCGCTGAACCTTTCTTTAACAGGCAGCACCGCATTATCGAAGGACTCTCCCGGGCGCTTCCGGTTGTGTCTGATCTCTGTCCGTACTTCAATCATAAAGAGATTTGCAATTATCTTCGACACTGGCACGTCGAACAGGCTGGTTTAGGAGTGTTCGTTTTGCCTCGACAAGTTGAAGTTGCTCGAGCGCAGGGCAACTTTATTTCATTTTGTCAACGCGCGATTCAGGTGTTTTTTTTTTCCGAAGTAAAAAAGAAAATAACAAGGTACAAAACTTACAGGTGATGTTTTGCCCGTCCTTTGTGCATTTTAAGGCGTCGCCAGCGATATGGGCTCATCGGGACCGTCAACTGGGGCCGCCGATGTCCGCGTCCATGCCTCGCCGTTCTGTCGCGGCCAAATGCAAAGAACGATTCGCTGGAACTTATTATGTTGACTCTATTATCTCGTCAGAAAAGCTTCGTATTCCAATTAAGGGTTTGTAGACTGCACCAGGTATCAGGTGAAGAACCTCCTTGCGATTGACTGAAATAATAAAATATTCTGAAATGTGCATGATAACACAAAGACGGCTCTATGACTTTATGGCACTACCGCTGCCACAATAAGACGCCGAATGCCTCTAACATGGTGCCAAGGCACTGATATCGGATAGCAATGTTCGCTTTGATTTAGATTGTAGCCGGAAGTGACGTCAGGTGCAAAAAGCCTATACTTAAATTCACAAACAAAAAAACGAGCAAAAAGAAGTAACGGTGCGCACTTGGAGCGCTACTGGCTATTGAATTTTATTTGGATATATACACACTTATGTACATATATACACACTTTAGTATATTTCACCCCAAATGAAGATGAATTCCTTATTTGATGAAACGAGTGACGACGCACTGATGTAACCGTCATCATTCTTTATATTGATTTTGGACGCCTCGAAAATGTTTGCCCTGTGAATTCGATTCCTTCTTTCCCGGAATCTGTGTTTTATCCTGCAATGAATGACACGAACACTTATCACAGCGGACTGCGAAGTTCCCCAAATGAAACCGCTTTACAGAAAGTTGATGCCTTACGTACGATTGGGCGGTACACGAAAGCACCCGATGTCAAAAGCTTCGTGTCAAATGCCTAACAACTGACTTCCCACCCTTCTGTTTCGCCCTCAGAAGGACAGTGTTATCAGAAGCCCATGACGCCAATCCCCAGATCATGTGGCCGGGCCCTCACCGACGCGGCGCAGAATTCTGCTTTCAATTAAGAGGCAGTAAGTGTGCTCGCGAGCGTGTGTAACGTGATCATGCCGCCATTTCTAGATTCTCAACATATTAGGTTAAGACATGGAACAATACTGGTTGAAGCGCGCACAGGGATTCTGCACGTGGGACCACCATGCCATACCCGTACGATCGCCCACATATCGCTGCTATTTTAGACTCCTTATCTGGCGCATTCCAGATGCTCGTTTGCATGTTTTTGTGCGCATGATCTCCTGCTTTGTCTGTTTTGAATCAAAAGCTAGTTAGGTTCAATGGTGCTTTGAGGAAAATTCAAAGTGACCAACGATTTTCTTAAAAGTTTATATCGCCCCTTTTTCCGTTAAGAGACATTTTATTTATTATTCACCATTTTTAATTTTGATATTAGGCTTCATGCCGAGGTCGGAGTTTCGTATCTATGAGTCCCTTTTTGCCCTCTTGCTCTAGAGTTATCATGTTTAAGCGATCAGTACCACATTGGTTTCAGAGCGCAGCTCTTAGGGCGCCCCCCGCAGGGGGCACCTGTGAAAGCAGGTGTTTGGAGAGTGGCGTCTCCACGGACCCCGAGCCATGCGGGTTCGCCCGCCCACTTATGGCTGTGCGTGGCTTTCCCGTGTCCGGGGAAAAGGGCATCCTGGTGGTTGAGCCGAGACCGGGGTAGGTTTGGACCCTTCGGGACCCCCCCCCCCCCCCCCCCCCGGGTTAGGCAATACACCACTTCGGCCCCTGCTTCTCGTAGACGGGAGTCCTGGTAAGGCCCGGCCAGGATGATTCAGTCTAGTCGCCACTTCTACTATCCCCTCTCTACTTTCACCCTTGTCTCCTCCTCCTTTTCACTCTTCTCATTTCTTTTCTTTCCTTTTCAACTCCTTTGGCGGCAAGGGCTAACCTTGGGTGGCGACAGACACCTTGTCCAGAACCACTCTTGGTTATAGAGACTGGGCAGCACTAATAGCGTAACGTCTTCAGCCAAGCCATTCTTGTTATGGAGCGTTACCTATTCCCTTGTTGGGCTTGGTGGTGGGCGGTGCACAACAGTTTCCGAAAACCCTCCCCCTTCATATGGGTTCTCAAGCTAAAAAACCTTTTGATCGGGCCCCGAAAAGGATCCGCACCGAAGCACTACGGATAGAAAAACCAACATACGCATTTTCAAAGTTCCCCAAGTTTCTTGTCATGCACTCTGAGGATGAAAAACCGCTTGGCAAGTTATCCCCTTTCCTCATTTCAAAAGTTCTTGAAGGAGTGATTGGGAAGAACTACAATGCAAAAAAGATGGCATCTGGTGATCTCCTAGTGGAGATACACAGTAAGCAACAAAGTGATTCACTATTAGCACTAAACTGTGTGACTGATTACAAAGTCACTATCACACCTCATAGAACACTTAATACAATTCAAGGGGTGATCTCGGAAGACGACCTGCTCGAGTGTACAGAAACCGAAGTAGTGGAGGGCCTTTCTACACAGGGAGTAATCGCTGCTCGGCGTATTACCCTTCGCCGTGATGGTGTTGAGCGCAAGACGAAACACATCATCCTCACATTTGAGTCAACTACACTTCCTGAAGTTGTGAAGGCAGGATATCTCCAGTGCCGCGTCCCCCCTATGTGCCAAACTCTCAACGGTGTTTTAAATGCCAGCGGTTTGGCCATGGGTCACGGAACTGTCGAGGAAGTGAAACTTGTGCCAAGTGTTCTAGCAAGGAGCACGTCGCTGATGTGTGCGAGAATGAGCCCCACTGTGCTAACTGTAGCGGTAAGCACCCAGCGTACTCCCGATCCTGCCCATTATGGAAACAGGAAAAAGAAATCCTCACCTTGAAGGTTACCGAAAATATTTCATACGCTGATGCAAAGAAGCGCTTCGCCTTTGTATCCAAAGGCTCTTATGCCGAGGCCATACGCAGGGGACCGGTACGGCCAATGGTTTCGACGGGAACGCAGACGTCTACGGACGGTCTGCGCCTCCCGTCGAGGTCTCCTTCGTCCTCGGGAGCGGTGCCAGTGACACCGCTTTCGAACCGTAAGGTGGATGCTGCCTCTTCTGCATCCACCTCAGGGCAGGGGCTGACCCCCATGCTCCACCTGGCTTTTTGGCCCCTAAAGGCCGAGGCCTACCCCCTCGCTCCTCTGCTCCCCAGAGGAAGCCCGGGGAGCCGCCGAAGCAGTCGACCTCCATGGGTCAACTGCCGGCGGCAACAGACGAGCCCATGGGCGAAAGTGGGCCCAGGTCCGAGGAAGATGCTCCCCTCTCAGGATCAGAGTTCTCCCTTTCTGTCGCCAGTGAGCCGACTTGGAGGCAGAAAGACCATCCTAAAAAAAACAGAACACGCCACGTGTTAAGATAGATTTTAAACCTTAAAATCTCCTTTTAAATCTCTTTTTCCATATATGCATTTTTCCTCTCTAGATGCCAAAGTATAGTATCATGCAGTGGAATTGTCGCGGCCTCTTTTCTAATATTGATGACAAATTTTTTTCTCGAGGAGCTTCGACATGTGGCCATATGTCTGCAGGAGACTCATCATAGGGACACGCATGCCAAAGTTTTACGGCGCCATCAAGTTTTCAGAAAGGACCGTGCATCATCTAGCAACTCGTCTGGTGGAGTGGCTGTTGTTGTCCAGAGCGGTCTAGCCTGTGCTCCAGTTCCTCTCACGACCTCGATAGAGGTAGTGGCAGTCCGTGTGCTTCTTGACCGCCTTATTACACTGGTCTCAATCTACCTACCACCAAATATTTCACCGCATTTACAGGACCTTCAAGGACTCATTAGCCAGCTTCCCCAACCTTTTTTAATTTTAGGAGATTTTAATGCGCACCACCCCATGTGGGGCAGTGCCCGCCAAGACTCCCGTGGTGGGGTCATTGAACGTTTTTTATCATCTGGCCTTTGCCTTTTAAATGGAAGTGATCCAACTTTTTTAGTGCATCTCATCCCAGGCAGCCCACAATATTTGAGCAATATTCGCCTCGGGTCGGGAAAGTCGTGCGAGTATTGCCGATTTTTCCGTTGTATCGGGAAAATTGTTCCGGTACCATTTTGATTCTGCCGATGTCGACAGAATATCTGTTATATTGTGGCGATGCTACCATGGTATGTATGGTACACGAACCGTGTTTTTCCCTGAATATCGTTTTTGAATCGGCAATAACTGCGCAGTATTAGGCATTTTTGGCCGATTTGAAAATGATATTAAAAGAAAGCCGGTACCATTTCAACACGGCCGATCTCTACAGAATATCTGTTATATTCCACCGACACAAACCCGGTAACGACGGTTGGACGAATATTGTTTGTTTGTTTTTTCCTCCCAAAAAGATAACTTGGAAGGGCAAAGGAGAGAGACGGGACGACACGAGTGAGAGAGAAGGCATAATAAGAGGGAGAGTGATCCCAACCTTTTACGGTCGACCTCACGTGACCAGACTAGCTGGCGCCTTGGAAACCAAACTTGGAAAGGGAGAGGGAGGGAGATAGTTGTGACGTACCCGTCTTTGGTTAATCCCTCAAAACAGGGCGCTCGGGCCCAACGCAAGATCCGGTTAGGTGTCCGCGCGCGGGTGTATGGGTGTGTGTGCGTGTTTCAACTTTCAAGAAGCGAGAGGCAACGGGCGGTGACTCATGGCGATCGCGACATGCTTCGGAGAAGCCCCCCCCCCCCCCCCCCCCCCCCCCCCATTTCGGACGTGGCGTCAATCTGCTGGCTTTCTCCCCCTCACCACGAGCAAATAAAGGAACACGTTGCCCAAGCAAACGGAAACAGCAACGGGCGAGGGACATTCCAGCAGAGCCTCCGACTGGAAAGATCTCAAGCTCTACCCTCCTTTTCTGCGGGGGAAATGGGCGACCCCGGAGGGGAACAAAAAGGAAAGAAGAACGGGGCCAGGGGCTGGGCGTACGGGACGGTGCGGAGACAAGGAGGCAGATTTTTCCTTGGACGGGACGGCCTGGAGGCAGCGAGACATCGACGGACAGAGGGGATATTGCGGAAAGGATGATTTCCAACGCTGTGAGAACTGGACGCGGTTTCTCCAAGACGACCAGATTTGCGAGTGCTTGCCGAATAGTTCTTTTCGCTTGATACTACGCCATTTACGTGGATTCACGGAACGAGTCCTGCTACGGTTTGAGTGACATGTGTGGCAACTTGGCAACTAGTCAACGATGACACTGATCATTATCGATAGACCCCTCTCTCGACAAAGAGTCTTCGTGGAGTTTGTGTTCAAATGTTTTCGTGGCAAATACAGCCGGACGTATGGATACGATAGACAGGTGAGAAACAACTTATTTACGGGTTCTCTTGGCCGTGTAGGATGCAAGCGAAGTGCTGCAATCGAATTTTTTTTTTTTTAATCTTGTGATAGAATGGAATCTTGTTCTTCGTCGTTATCCGCGTGCTGTTGCGTCGACATTTGTAAATATGCGTGGTAATATTCTACCGTTAATTGGAAGGTGAATAATAAGTTTCTGATTATTGAAAGTGCGTTGTTAGTGCTTATGTGTATATTTATACTAATTTTACTTTATTGCCTTTACCGAGTTTATACTAAAATCTTAACTGTATTAAGGTAAACAGTATTACTGTATTCAAAATAAGTTATATTTTGTTCTAAGGCAGCTCAAGCCCATAGAGAGAAGTAAATTAGTTGACTAAATAGTAAGTATAGCACCCCTGCCCAACGAAAAGGTTAATATACTTTCATTAAATAATACGAAATTTAATCAGTTCACGGTCTTGAGTGATTATACGATCGTCGCAAGATGATTTCTCTAATGTCACTCGATCGAAATTACATTAATTTCGCTATGTGGCCGGGATATAATGCAAGAATTCAGTGACTCCACGCGATAACAACCGCTTACGTGATCGTATATGACACTTGTCTAGCCGTGCCCGCGTTGACTACGTCTACCTGATTTTTTACAGTGATCTGTTTTGCTGTGTCCAATCACTGTGTCTCGCCATTTTGCCGAAGTATTTGTATATAAAACATCCATTCCTACAGAAATAATTGCGACTCAATGTTTTCGACTTAAAACAATCACATTTTTTCATACACGGCTTATACGCATACCTCGTGCCATTTCGTACCAATTATTTAGCGGTGTAATGTTTTTCCCGTGTAATAAAATGTTTTCTAGACCAGTTGCTATGTGCAGCATTCATTCTAGCTAATAAGACGCACGTCTTATTAGCTAAAATTAATGTTGCGCTGCGACGTCACGAGAAGAGCGCTACGGTCTTATTTCAAGGAGGTGGTAAGTGTGCTGTTTCGTTGATGTTTGTATGTGCCGTGTATGTGTATGCGCTTAATGTATATTTTCAGCTGATGCTTGTGGTGTGCGTAATGTATCTACATGTGTGTATAATAAAGGTGCCAAAAAAGCCCGAAGCGTAATGGTGGCGTGAGCAAATAAAAATATTTTTGTAGAACGTAAATTGGGCGGTATCTAGTCCGTTGCAACTCGAGAAGGTAGGGCGAGGGTAAGACGGGCCGGGGAGGAGGAAGCAGACGGAACGCTAAAGAGGAAAGGAGGTTTCCCCTCTCTTCTCTGCAGCGTTCCGTCTGCTTCCTCCTTTCCTGCCCGCCTTGTCCTCGCACTACCATCCAAGTTCTCTGTAGATATACGTGCGATCTCTGGCGCATGCTCGGACGACACGGCCAGTACAAGATTGAGATTTTCAACCCCCGGCGGATACTCAGCCGACGCTCTAAGTACTCTATAGATATACGCCCGACATCCAGCAGATGCTCAGACGACACGTCAGCTCGATTGACATACGCGATGCCCGGTGGGTACTCAGCCGACGCTCCAAGTACTCTATGGATATACGAGCGATAACCGGCGGGTACTCCGACAACTCGAGTGACATTGGATTAACAAGCGACGTCCCGCGTGCACTCAGCCGACGCTGCTAGTACTCCAAAGATATACTCGGCGTCCGGTGGGTACACAGCCTGACGATGGCGGTACTCCAGTGATATTGTGCTGGTACTGCCCCGGTTTTAAAAAGATATTGTCTAGACATCGTGTGGATGGGAAGAACCGTATATTCCAAGTATTTGCCAACAATATTGTGTAGATCAGAAGGGTTTGGATTTGGGCTAGTTGGTTGAACATGTTTAGGGGTCAAAAGCGCTAAAAACGACGGACGAGTAGGAGAGACACACACCACAGAGCGCTACTAGGTTGAACATGTTTAGGGGTTAAAAGCGCTAAAAACGACGGACGAGTAGGAGAGACACACACCACAGAGCGCTACTCGTAGCGCTCTGTGGTGTGTGTGTCTCTCCTACTCGTCTGTCGTTTTTAGCGCTTTTAACCCCTAAACATATTGTGTAGATACTCGCCTAATATTCTTGTGCCACTTGGGATAATACTCTCACCTCTATAGATTTGTCTCTTTCATCACCATCCTTACGTCCATGCTTTTCATGGAAGGTTTTAGACAATCCCTTTGGAAGTGACCATTTTCCTGTGATTTTAGAAAGTATTGCATCACTCCCTTCTCTTCGAACCAGCATCCCCAGGTGGAAGTTGGATGAGGCAGACTGGGCTCTTTTTGCGTTGGAAGCGGTACTTGAATCTACTGAATTTTTATCTATGACGCCGGAGAATGCAGCCTTGCACATTACTGACCGAATCATAAATGCAGCATCTATTTCTATTCCACAAACATCGGGGAATCTTCCGAAGCGGTGCAAGCCTTGGTGGACCAAGGAGTGTACTGCCACACGTAGGTCTCAGAAGAAGGCCTGGTGCACTTTTTGTCGCTGCCCAAGTACTAGGAACAAGATTGAATTTAAAAAAAAAAAAGTAAAGCAAAGGCTCGTTGGACAAGGAGGCAAGCCAAGAGGAGTTCGTGGATGAAGTATGTTTCCAAAGTAAACAGTTTTGTTACTTCCAAAGAGGTGTGGGACCGAATGAGAAAAATTCGGGGCAATTATTTTTCCTTTAGGATACATCTTTTACCCTCAGCTTTGCCAACGTTAAAGGGCCAGGCAAATTGTCTTACAAATTATTTTCAAGAAGTCTCTAGTTCATGCAGTCACACTGCCAAATTTCAGAAATTCAGGGCTATGGCAGAAAGGCAGCCAATTGGTATGTCTGGATCAGATGCTCTAGAATATAACCAGCCTTTCACATTGTGTGAACTTGAGGTGGCCCTTGCAACAAAAAAGGAATCTTCATCTGGACCTGACAGAATTGAATATGAAATGTTGAGACACTTGTCCCGTGAATCCCTAGGACATCTCTTGACTTTTTTTAACCATTTGTGGGGAGCTTCTGTTTTTCCTCAGTGCTGGAAACGTGCGCATGTAATTCCCTTGCTGAAACCCGGTAAAGAATCTTCACTGCCTACGAGTTATCGTCCCGTTGCGCTGACCAGTTGTTTAGGGAAAACGTACGTGAGGCTGATAAATAGGCGACTAGTGCACTTTTTGGAGGCTGAAAAAATTTTAGATACAAATCAATGTGGATTTAGAGTGGGTCGCTCAACCTTAGATCATCTTGTTCGCCTGGAGACTTCCATACGTGAAGCTTTTGTACATCGACAGCACTGTGTGTCGGTATTCTTCGACGTAAAGAAGGCTTACGACACTACTTGGCGTTATGGGATTCTCAAGGACTTGCACATGTATGGCATCCGTGGCCGAATGCTGCGTTGCATACAAGATTTTCTTACTAACCGAACTTTTCAGGTTAGGTTTGGCTCCACACTCTCTGATGTTTTTCTTCAAGAAAATGGGGTCCCCCAAGGAGGTGTATTGAGCGTTACTCTGTTTGCAGTAAAGATAAACAGCCTGGCTGCAGCGATACCACCATCTGTCTCCTATTCGTTATATGTAGACGGTGTGCAGATTTCCTTTTCTTCCTGCAACCTCTCGAGCTGCGAGCGCCAACTGCAGGTCTCTATAAATAAAATGAGTAAATAGGCGGATGAAAATGGGTTTATATTTTCTCCTGAAAAGACAGTATGCGTGCCCTTTTCACTACGGCGTGGCCTCTCACTTGAGCCCAGTTTACAACTCAATAGTATATCTGTACCTGTAAAGCAAGATCACAAATTTTTAGGAGTTGTTTTTGACAAGAAACTTACGTTTTTGGCACATATCAAGGAACTAAAGAAGAAGTGCCTGCAAGCGTCTAATATCCTCAAAGTACTTTCCCATATGTCTTGGGGGTCTGACAGGCGATGTCTCATCCGATTATACGATTCCCTGGTTCGTTCCCGTCTGGACTACGGTGCAATTGTATATGGATCAGCACGGGAATCTGTTTTAAAAATGCTAGATCCAGTCCATCATCTTGGCCTTCGACTTGCTACAGGAGCTTTTCGGACTTCGCCTGTAATGAGCTTGTATGCAGATGCTTATCAAATTTCTTTAAGAAAAAGGAGACAATATCTTAGCCTTTGTTATGGATACAAAGTTAAATATGACCCTGCACATGCCGCCTTTAGCTGTGTACAGACTTCTTCTCTCATACGACTTTTTGAAAACAAGCCAAGCATTGTGCGACCATTAAGCTTTCGGCTTCAAAGTATTTCAACCTCCATGCAGCTTGCAATCCCTGAGAATAGCATGATTACAAGGGTCGTGAGCATTCCTCCCTGGAGTGCCGTAAAAGTTTCATGCGACTGGTCACTGGCCAAATTTCATAAGAAATCAGTCGAACCTCCCGTGATTCAGCAGGAGTTTTTAGCATTGCTGGAGAAATATCAAGATTACATACAATTTTATACTGATGGTGCCAAAACCTCATCCTACGTAGGTTCTGCAGTGTTTTCACCACAGTACAAGAAAGCAAGACGTATCGATAGCATTGCAAGTATTTTTACTGCTGAGCTTTATGGTATAATGATGGCCCTTGAACATATCTTAGAGAATCATGTGATGAAAGCTATTTTGTTTGTTGACTCCCAGAGTGCCCTGCTCTCAGTTTGCTCCCTTACCGACACAAAAAACTGGCTTACACAACAAGTGCGTGTAAAGCTGCACCGTGCTCTCCTACTTGGACTCGATATTAAACTCTGCTGGGTACCGAGCCATGTAGGAATTATTGGTAATGAAAGGGCAGATGAGCTAGCCGCCTCTATCAAGGATAAGATTAAAATATCCCTTAAACTGCCATATGAAGATTTTAAGCCAGGTTTCAGAAGAGCAATTACGAAGGTATGGCAGTCAGAATGGGATAGGGAAATTGACAATAAACAACACATTATCAAACCTTGTTTGGAGGTGTGGGAGAGCTCCCATCAAAAAATCGTTTCCATGAAGTTTTGATGTCCCGATTGAGGATTGGCCACTCGCGCTTGACACATCTGCATATGCTTTGTGGTGAAGATGCTCCACAGTGTGAGCACTGCGGCAAAGTAGTGACTGTATTACACATCTTGTGGAATTGCATGCACCTAGATGAACAGCGACGGGCATGTTTTCCAGAACTTTTTAGATGTCATCTCCCGTTTCACCCAGCCTTCCTTCTTGGCGATAAACCTCTAGTCCCTTTTCGACGCGTTTTAGAATTTCTTGAAGTAACTGGCTACATACACCGGTTATAACTTTTATTCATAGAATATATCACTCCCATTGTAGATATCTTAAAACGTTGTAGATTATGGTCAGTGTGTAATCTTAAAATTTATAGACATAGTAATTTTTTATACCCAGAACTCATGTTTATGTGATACACGATTCATGTTCATAGTTTTATAAAATCATAAGCTACTATAGCTCTGTTTCTTCAACCCTTGTTTTTGCAATAGTTTATGCAGTTGGCGCATTTTGGCCCTGATAGCTCTCGCGCCATAAAACTCAAATCAATCAATCTTAGGGCGCCAGTTTCCAGCCTGAGCGGCGCCGCCGTCGACGTCGGCGCGATTTGGAAGTGCTTTTTATTTTAATAGACCGTGAAAGACGTTTTGCAGTTTAAGAAAAGTAGAAAAACGGTAGCAACGGCGCGTCTCCTTCCTTCTCCAGACGTGCCCCTAAGCTGACAGAAGATGAAGGGAGAAACAAGACGTTTTTTTCTTTTTCCAGACAGCCGGGACAAATTTTCCGCCCTCCCGCCTCATCTTCTTTTGCTTTCGTTTTTGAAGCAGGTCGAGCGCATCGTTTAATAAATGTTGCTCAGTTGATTGAGCTTCCGGGGCAGCGAAGCCGCCTGCAATTCCGTCTCCCAGTCCAAACGTGCAGAACATCTCGGTTGCATTGAGTTTTTACAACTAATTTTATCAAACGAGCAAACGAAGCCATTAGAAACAGCGAAATTCCGGAGCAGCGCCAGCAGCACTACGTACACTGGGCTGAGATGGCCGCCTCTGATTGCGGAACGTCGTTTTGACGTTGACGACGTATGCGAACCGCGGAAACTGTGTCCAAGACAGACAGTTTTGGCTGCCGGGTGTCTTGGTGCCTTCTGTGCAGAGTTCGGTTGTTTTCCTATGCTGAGTGCTAACCGGCAGTCAACGCGGGTCTGTATTTCTGCATGTCACCAACATAGATGGAGCATCGCGAGGACTGTGTCGTGCGTTGTGAAATGAAGACTGGAATTATCGCCGATGTGACCGTGTGTTCGCGTATCAGTGGTGTAACAACAAGATGAGATGACGTAAAGTGTCGGGCATTGATGCCGCTGGTCGGGCCGTGATCTGTGGTGGCGGGGTGTCGCAGGTTGACAATCCACTTTACATTAAAGGGTCTAAGACCGCTTGAGGGATTACAATGAAATCGATTGACGTGCGGATAGTCATATTGGAACGCTGGTCTGAACCGTAGCTCCTATCGAAGAGTGGCCAATGTGACTCTCGGTTGTCTCCTCCCGAGAGCGATTACGCTTTGGGAACGGACTGAACAGTGCGAAAATATGCCGGAAGGTACGTATCGAGAGCTTAGAATTTTAGTGTTAAAAGTAACTGACAAGTAAAATCGTAAAAAAAGCAGCAATCATTTATTTTTTGCAGATATACACTACGATTCTTGGAGAAACTGCCTTCAAGTCGCACGTTGGGATGAGCGCTAGACGTTTTCGAGCTCACCACGACGTAGCACCGTACACGTAACACCTGCGCAAGTGGTCGCGGCTTTTAATGCGTACAAGTTGATCGAAAAGCGATTTCTCTGAGTGAATATCCCCTCTACAAAGGTAAATTCAAGAGGACAATTGCAGCCGCAGGCGAACAGCTGAAATAGAACAAGAATACTACAAAACAAATACTGGCTACAACGTGCCGTGCAGAGAAGCAAACACGTGACTTGGAACCATAGTGGAGCGGCTTGAGTTATTGGCTTTCAAACAGCTACGGCATTAATGTCTACTTTTTTACTAACAGATGCATCCACTGGGCCGTTCATAAATACTCTCAGAGGTATGACATTGCTGAAAAAAGAAATGAAGATGCTGGGAATAATATTTATTGCTTAGGTGGTCACCGATAAAATCCGTACCTTCAAAACGACAAGTAAAAAAGCGGAAACGCAGAGCGCAGAAGTAGTAATCGGGTTAGCGTGCTGCGGTATTAATGTTTGTTGTGCCGCGTGTGCGTATGCGCTCAATGTATATGTTCAGCTGATGCTTGTGGTATGCGTAAGGTATCTACACGCGTGTATAATAAGGTGCCCGAAGTGTAATGGTGGCGTCAGCAAACAAAATGTTTTTTGAAGCATATTAGTTGGGCGGTACCTAATCCCACCTAGCGATAGCTACGTACAAGTACTCTTATTCACCATTGCATCTAGTGGCATGCGATTGAACTTTTTTTCACGCTTCGCCATAATTTCCGGTTACCGTGAAACTAGCCCACTTCGAATTTGCTAGTTTTGAGAGCGGCTTTTGGTTTCAGAATTGGTTTGCCACTCCTCCGTGATGTGCGATTGACGAAGAAATTGTGGCTCGAGGAATATAGCAACGGTAAGACGTAAAGTGCTTGAAATAGCTGCGAACAAGTTGTCTCGCTTAAACATCGCAGCTCTGACGACGAGAAGACTGAGTGACTGCTTCCGAAAGGCAAGTTTCTTTACCTGCGGGGAAAAGCCGGCTTCGGAAATAAATACAGTTCGCGGAAAGCTCCTGTTATGCTTTTATTTGCGGTTCCTCTCGCCCCGTACAATAGACGTAGCGTTCTCATGAAGCCTTATTGAGCTCGATTTGCTCGATTGGGGGCCGCCGTTATGAGATGCAGGCAACAGAAGAACTTTGCTTCCCTGCTTTCGGGACGAACGTTTCTCTTTTTCTGAAGGAGTATATGTGTCAAGAGCGTTCCTTCCTTTAGGGAGAACTATAGTGACCCTTTTTTGCCAAGAGTGCGATTTTTTAGTTGTTTGAAGTCATTTTTATTCAAATTTTCCTGTTCAATGTGGCTGTCCTCTTGGTGGTAGATGTGTGGTGGTATAAAGTCCTCCCAGTATGTCCAAAGCCGAATGCCACAGAGCGTGGAGAGTTGGCGGGAATCGTATTACTACTCGGGTCAAGGTGCCTGTGAGGATATGAATGACACCCCCCAGAAAAGAAGGGGAAGGGCAGATAATGGCGTTTCAAGTCAAGACTCAAATCAAGGCCCTTCAGACGCCTCCGACGATCCCAGTCAAGAACGCCCAGCGGACGGGATCCCACTTCTCAAACCATTCCCGTGCACGCAGCGAGACTACCAGCTGTGTGCGATGGGGTGGCTAAAGCACGCGCGTCAGTGGATTAATCAGAATCAGAAGAAGGTAAGCGGTGGAACATTCCGCCCAGCGTGACATTGTCTTTTGTTCATTTCTTTTCGTGAATTTTTTTGTTTTATATACCTCTGGCTGCAACATCCAGGGACGTCTTTTGGTGGTGCTCCATAGTGCATCTCGTGTCTTAAATTGCTAAAATAAACAGTTCGTACCAAACCTGTGTTTTAGTTACTTTCTTCGTACTTGCATGAGAGCAACTTGCCTTCGCAATAATACTCAAAAAGTACATTTTTGAGTGTGTGTGTGTGCGTGGGGGGGGGGGGGTGGACACAACGTCTTCCCCACAACGCTTAGGGAACGTAAGTTGGAATGGTTTCTCGACGTTCTATAAACGTCGTTGGTAGTCCGGATGTCGAAAACACATGTATCACAGGACGCAACGGCCCACTGAGACGTGCATGTGACGTGTGACAAACGTCATTGGGAACGTTTTCTAAACCTTCTGAGCACCTTTTCTCGCGGACATTTAAAGGTTTCATCGACGTCGAAGGAAGGTAACGTCCGGACCTTCGACGTTGTACGACGTCACGTTATAGACGTCTTCGACGTTCTTTCGACGTTTCCTTCACGTTTATGTGCTGCCTGGGTTGCCATCTGTTGTTGTAGGTATGAGTGGCGCCTCTGGGTCAGTCCATTCGGGAAACCGAAGTGGGTCTTTTGTGCGCCGCTGGCGAACTTGGTCAAGATGGCGACGCACTAGGTCCGAATTAGCTTGTATCGTCACCATGCGTGAGCCTCCCGCGCTCTTGACGATTCCCGGCAGCCACTTTGGGCCCTTGCTAAAGTTTCGGAAGAATATCTTTTTGCCCGGTTTAAAAAATGGCGGAGTGGGCTGACTCCCGCCCTGTGCAGTCAGCTCTGACCCCTTGTCCGGAAAGCATTTGTCCAAACGTGACCGGATCTGGTATCCCAAAAGTAACTGGGATGGAGACTTACCCGAAGTCACAGGCGTGCGCCGATATTTGAGAAGCAGTCGGCACAACTTGACGTCCAGTGTGGACCCGCTTGTCTTCTTCAAGGCATCCTTAACCGTACATACGGCTCGTTCAGCGAGGCCGTTCGATTGTGAATGATAGGGGGCGGAGCGTTTGTGCTCCACATGGTTCCTCTTTAGGAACTGAGAGAACGCTTCACTTGTAAATGGTGTACCATTATCCGTGACGACAGTCCGTAGGATTCCAAAGCGGCTGAACAGCTCCCGAAGTTGTCTGATTCTGGAATCCGACGTTGCATGATTGGTAGCTGTGGCTTCAATCCACTTCGAGTATGCGTCGATGACAATCAGGATCATCTTTCCGTCGACTGGACCGGCATAATCCAAGTGTAACCTCGACCAAGTTCACCGGTCACCGGCCAGTCGACAGGTTTCTGTGCTGCTGGCATAGAAGCTGCTTGAATACATGTCTCACATATCTGGGTGAGGTCTACGATAGCCGAATCCAATGAGGGCCACCAGAACTTTGAGCGACAAACCGTCTTCATAGCCGGCGCACCTTGGTGGGTCTCGTGGAGGAGCTTGAGGACAGCTTCGCGAGCCTTTTTTGGAACGACGACTCGGTTTCCCCAGTACAGCAAGCTGTGATGCACCGAAAGCTTATCTTTCCTGCTCCAGAAAGGTTGAAGCCCCTCTTGCTCCATCAATAGCTTCCGCGGCCATCGGCGCTGGATATAACTGATGACGCTACGCAACGTCTTGTCTTCCGCGGTCATCTGTGCCATCTGCCCCGCAGGGGGCACCTGTGAAAGCAGGTGCTTGGTGAGTAGCGTCACCACGGACCCCAGCCACGTGGGCCACCATACCCGCACGCAGGGTTCACCTACTTTTGTAGGTGCTTGGTGAGTGGCGTCACTACGAACCCCGAGCCATGTGGGTTCGCCCTCCCACGTCTGGCTGTGCGTGGCGTACCCGTGTCCGGGGAAAAGGAGACCCTGGTGGTTGAGCTTAGCCCGGGGTATGTTTGGACCCTTCGGGGCCCCCCGGGCGAGGCAATGCACCGCTTCGACCCCTGCTTCTCGTAGACGGGTGTCCTGGCTTGGCCCGACCAGGATGATTCAGTCAGTCGCCTCTTCTACCTTCTTCCTTCTTTCACTTTCCCTTCCACCTCTTTCTCTTTTCTTCTGCACTCTCTTCCTTCCTTTTTCACCTTCATAGGCGGCAAGGGCTAACCTTGAGTGGAAACAGGTCCTGTCCCTGCATCCACACTCGGTTATAGTGCCCGGGCAGCACTGGTAGAATAATTGTCAGCCAAGCCTTTCTTGTTATGGCACATTACCTACCCCCTCGTTGGGCTCCGTGGTGGGCGGTGCACCCGGGCACTGAAATTCCTTTCCATCTTTATGGGTTCCAAAACTAAACCAACTGATCGGGCCCTGAAAAGGACCCGCACCGAAGTCATTGATATTTCCACTAAGACCCCTGATCTTTTCAAATTTCCATAGTTTCTTGTTCTGCACTCTGAGGACGAAAAGCCACTGGCTAAACTTTCTCATTTTTTAGTTTCCAAAGTGCTTGAAGGTGTTATTGGTGCGAACTTTAGCACCAAAAAGATTGCAGCAGGCGACCTGCTTGTGGAGGTAAATACAAAAAAAAAGTGACTCACTTTTAGCCCTGAACTCCGTCTGAGAGTACAGGGTCTGTGTGACCCCTCATCGAAAGTTAAACACCACTCAAGGGGTCATCTCTGAAGATGACTTGCTCGACTTGGCAGATACAGAGCTAGTTGAGGGTCTCCCTGGACAGGGAGTTGTTGCAGCACGACGCATTACCATCCGTCGCGGCGGCGTAGAACGCAAAACAAGGCATGTTATTCTCACTTTCGACTCAAAAACTCTGCCCACTAATGTAAAGGCAGGCTACCTTCAGTGCCGTGTCCGGCCTTATGTGCTGAACCCTTAGCGCTGCTTTAAGTGCCAGAGGTTCGGCCATGGGTCGCGGAGTTGTCGGGGTAACGAGACCTGCGCCAAATGCTCCAGTAAGGAGCACGTCGCTCATGTGCGTGAGAACGAAGCTCAGTGCACTAACTGTAATGGAAAACATCCAGCATACTCCCGATCTTGCCCGTTATGGAAGCAAGAAAAAGAAATTCTCACCTTAAAGGTTAAAGGAAACATTTCCTACATTGATGCAAAAAAGCGTTTTGCCTTTGTCTCCAAAGGCTGTTATGCCCAGGTCGTACATAGGGGACCGGTACGGCCAATGGTTTCGACTGGAACACAGACGTCTACGGACGATCTGCGCCTCCCGTCGAGATCTCTGGCGTCCTTGGGAGCAGTGCCAGTGACACCGCTTTCGAATCGCAAGGTGGATGCTGCCTCCTCAGGATCCACCTCAGGGCAGGGGCTGACCTCCCCTGCTCCACCTGGCCCTTTGGTTCCTAAGGGCCGAGGCCTACCCCTTCGCACCTCTCCTCCACAGAGGAAGCCCGGGGAGCCGCCAAAGCAGTCGACCTCCAGGGGTCAACTGCCGGCGGCAACAGACGAGCCCATGGACGTAAGTGGGCCCAGGTCCGAGGAGGATGCTCCCCTCTCAGGATCGGAGTCGTCTCTTCTTGTCGCCAGTGACCCCACTTGGAAACAGAAAGATCCTCCTAAAAAGCAGAGTACCCCACGTGTAAAAATAGATTTTAAACCTTAACGGATCTCCCTTTTAGGTCACTTTTTATATTCTTTTCGTCTCTAAATGGCAAGGAACTATAGTATTATGCAGTGGAATTGCCGTGGTCTTTTCCCTGATATTGATGACATAAATTTTTTTCTTGATGACCTTCGACCTGTCGCTATATGTCTACAGGAGACTCATCTCAAGGTAGAAGTTTGGGCTAGTTGGTATTTCATGATTAAAGATTAAAACAGCGCAAGGACACGGACAAGAACAAGAAGGTAGACAAACAAGGCGCTGACTTACAACTGAAGTTTATTCGTTCTAACAGCGAGTATAAATACTGTATTGTCACAACAAACAAACATGAATGAAAAGCTTGACCTGGATGCCACGTGCTCACTAGCCATCGCTATGCACTGTCACTGTTTGTCTAAATAGGAGCGTTCCTTATCTGATAAAGATAGTGACGGAATGCTGACACAGTTTTGCCCCAATCTTCCAATTTCCCGCGCCTCAATGCTTTCCCGAGTGAGTTTGTCTTTATTTTTACTAATCACTTCACATTTGTATAACGTGTTTAGAGTTGTGTCAGGTCACCTTGGCCTGCACTGCCGAGACTGTTGCTGCGCTCCCGTCTTTGACAAATGTGAAGTGATTAGTAAAAATAAAGACAAACTCACTCGGGAAATCATTGAGGCGCGGGAAATTGGAAGATTGGGGCAAAACTGTGTCAGCATTCCGTCACTATCTTTATCAGATAAGGAACGCACCTATTTAGACAAACAGTGACAGTGCATAGCGATGGCTAGTGAGCACGTGGCATCCAGGTCAAGCTTTTTATTCATGTTTGTTTGTTGTCACAATACAGTATTTATACTCGCTGTTAGAACGAATAAACTTCAGTTGTAAGACAGCGCCTTGTTTGTCTACCTTCTTGTTCTTGTCCGTGTCCTTGCGCTGTTTTAATTTTTAATCATCTCAAGGACACACAAACAAATGTTCTACGTCGTCATCAGTTTTTTAGAAAGGACCGTGCATCCCATAGCAACTCCTCTGGTGGAGTAGGTGTGGTTGTGCAGAGTGGTATTGCCTGTGCTTCTGTTCCTCTCACAACCTCTCTAGAAGCAGTGGCAGTTCGTATTCTTCTTGACCGCCTCATTACGCTTGTTTCACTTTACTTGCCACAAAATATTCCACTGCATTTACATGACCTGCATGGACTTGTAGCGCAACTTCCGCAACCTTTTTTAATCTTGGGGGAGTTTAACGCCCACCACCCCATGTGGGGTAGTGCTCGCCAAGACTCCCGTGGTGGTGTCATTGAAAGATTTTTATTGTCATCCGGTCTTTGCCTTTTAAATGGACATGATACTACATTTTTTAGTGCAGCTCATAATACTTTCACTTCCATCGATTTGTCTCTTTCATCCCTAACTTTACTTCCCTGTTTTTCTTGGAAGGTTTTAGATAACCCTTTTGGGAGCGACCATTTTCCTGTTTTTTTAGAAAGTACTGTAGCACCTCCTTCACTTTCAACACGTATCCCCAGGCGGAAATTAGACAAAGCAGACTGGGCTCTTTTTGCATTGGAAGCAGTGCTCGACCCAGCTGAACTTTTAGCTATGACCCCGCAAAATGCCACCTTGTACGTTACTGACCGTATCATAAATGCTGCTTCTGCCTCCATTCCACAAAAATCTGAAAATCCTCCTAAGCGCTGCAAGCATTGGTGGACCAAAGACTGTTCTGTTACGCTTAAACGTCAGAACGGGGCCTGGGGCACTTTCTGCCGCTACCCAACGGTCTGGAACAAGATAGAGTTTAAAAAATGTAAAGTAAAGGCTCGTTGAACAAGGAAACGAGCTAAGAAAAGCTCATGGATGAAATATGTTTCCAAGGTAAACAGTTTTGTCACTACTAAGGAGGTGTGGGACCGAATGAGGAATATTCGGGGTAACTACCTTTCTTTTAGGACGCCTCTTTTTCCCTCGGCTTCGCCAACCTTGAAAGGCCAGGCAAATGTTCTTGCGGAACATTTTTGTGAAGTGTCTAGCTCACCTAATTATTCGGCAAAATATAAGAAGTTCAAAGCTGTAGCAGAAAAGCAGCCAATAGCTATGTCAGGATCAAACACTCTTGTATACAACCAGCCTTTCACAATGTGCAAACTCGAGGTTGCCCTTGGGTCAAAAAAGCATACGGCACCTGGTCCTGACAAAAGCCACTATAAAATGTTGCGGCACTTGTCTCCTGAATCTCTAGGCCATTTTTTAACCTTTTTTAATAATTTGTGGATGGCTTCTGCCTTTCCTTAGTGCTGGAAGCGGGCACATATAATCCCTCTCCTAAAAACCGGTAAAGACTACTCCACCAGCAAGTTATCGTCCCATTGCAATGACCAGTTGCCTTGGGAAAACTTATGAAAAACTAATAAATAGACGATTAGTACACTTTTTAGAGACTGAGGGAATTTTCGATCCCAATCAGTGTGGGTTTAGAATGGGGCGATCAACATTGGATCATCTTGTTCGCCTGGAAACTTTCATACGTGAAGCGTTTGTTCATCGACAGCACTGCGTTTCGGTATTTTTTGACCTAGAGAAGGCATATGATACTACTTGGCGTTACGGGATTTTAAAGGACTTATACACACACGTTGCCCGTGGCCGCATGTTGCGCTGCATAAGGGAGTTTTTGACTAACCAGACTTTTCAGGTTAGGTTTGGTTCTACACTTTCGGATGTTTTTCCTCAGGAAAATGGCGTCCCTCAAGTGGCAGTATTGAGCGTCACTTTGTTTATGGTGAAGATAAACAGCCTTGCTGCATTGATACCTCCATCAGTTTCATATTCATTATATGTAGATGATGTGCAGATTTCCTTTTCGTCCTGCAATCTCTCAAGTTGCGAGCGCCAGCTTCAACTCTCAATAAACAAAATGAGCAATTGTGCCGATGAAAATGGTTTTAAGTTTTCATCTAAAAAAACAGTGTGTGTGCCCTTTTCACTATGTCGTGGTCTGTGGCTTGATCCTTGTTTGCAGCTCAATAGCACTGCAATACCTGTGAAATACGAGCACAAATTTTCAGGGGTTATTTTCGACAGGAAACTTACCTTTCTGGCTCACGTCAAGGAGCTGAAGCAGAAATGCTTGCGGTCGTCTAACATTCTCAGTGCTTTCACACACATCCTGGGGGTCTCACAGACGGTGCCTCTTACGACTTCATAACTCCTTGGTGCGGTCTCGCTTGGACTATGGCGCGATTGTTTATGGGTCGGCACGTCCGTCTGCCCTAAAAATGTTGAACCCGCATGGCGCAGGGGACCCCGAGCCATGCGGGTTCGCCCGCCCACGTCTGGCTGTGCGTGGCTTTCCCGTGTCCGAGGAAAAGGGCATCCTGGTGGTTGAGCCGAGCCCGGGGTAGGTTTGGACCCTTCGGGGCCCCCTGGGTGAGGCAATACACCACTTCGGCTCCCGCTTCTCCTAGACGGGAGTCCTGGTAAGGCCCGGCCAGGATGATTCAGCCTAGTCGCCTTTTCTTTTACTATCCCGTCCAATCTTTCATCTTTACCTTTCCTGTTTCTTTTACTTCTCTCTCATTTCTCTTACTCCTTTCCACCCCTCTTTGGCGGCAAGGGCTAACCTTGGGTGGCAATAGACCTCTGTCTTGACCCACACTTGGGTATAGTTTCCCGGCCGCATTGTTAGCGTAACGTCTCCAGCAAAGCCCTTCTTGTTATGGTGCGTTACCTAACCCCTTGTTCGGCTCGGTGGTGGGCGGTGCACCGCGGATTCCGAACACTCTTTGCCCTCCTATTGCGCCCCACCCCTCCAAACCCCGTTCAGGGCACGCCCTTAGAAGGCGTTGCCTTGAACACAAAACCATTGACAAAGATCCCGAGATAGAAACCTTCACAAAGTTTTTTTTGTTGTTCACTCTCTTGATGAACACAAGACAGTTGCAAAGATGTCACCCTTCATTGTAGCCAAAGTTCTAGAGCACCTTGTAGGATTTTCCTACAAGGCCAAAAAACTGTACTCTGGAGACCTCCTTGTGGAGGTAAACACAAAAAAAACAAAGCGAAGCACTCCTCAACTTGACCACCATTGTTGACGTAAAGTTGTCGGAGAGTCCTCATGGCACACTTAAAACCATTCGTGGAGTCCTCTCTGAGGATGACTTTTTGTACTCAACTGAAGAACTCCTCGAGGGACTCAAAAGTTCCGGCGTTGTCTCTGTCAAACGCATCATGTTTTAAAAAATAGGTGAACAAGTTCCTTCGAAACATGTTATTCTGAGTTTTGAAAAGCGCACACTCCCAGAGACAGTCAGGGCAGGATACATGAACTTCCGCATTCGCCCTTACGTCCCCAACCCCCAGCGGTGCTTCCGTTTCCAACGTTTTGGCCACGGAGCACGCAGCTGCCGAGGGAAGGAGACATGTGCAAAGTGCGGCAGTCAGGACCATGTTTCTGACATTTGTGAGGAGGCTGTGGCCCACTGTGTTAATTGTAGTGGACCACACCCCGCTTACTACCGTACCTGCCCCTCGTGGAAACGAGAAAAAGACGTCCTTACTATTAAACTGAAGGAGAACCTTTCGTATTCAGAAGCTAAGAAGCGATTCTCCTTTGTGTCAAAGGGGAGTTTTGCCGACGTGGTGCGCAGGGGCCCAGCACCATGCTCGGAGTCGAGGGCCACCCAGGTCTCTCCCGAGATCTTGGCGGCCGACCTCAGGGCCCCAGCTTCCCAACAGGGGCAGCAGCAGCTTCTCCCATTCCCTGGTGGTAGCACGCGTGCTGCCCCGCCATCCAAGAACAGGCCGGCAGCAGCCGCGCCTTCCCCTTCTCCTAGGTGCACTCCTAGGGAGAAGGAGCGAGTTTCTCGCTCTTGCTCGCTGGAGAGGACTTCCCTACTAAAGGAGCAGCATCGAGCCCATGCAGCTCCTGTGAAAGGACGGGACAAGACGAGCTCGAGTGACCCCTTGCCCAGTTCGTCCACCACTCCTCCAGCGGCCGTTGCCGGGGTTTTCCCCCGCGCGTGCCAGGCCGGACCAGCTCCGTCATACTCCACCCATCGGACACTTCCCAGGACATGGAGATACCAACTGATGCTGACAGTCAGTCTACTCCTGGGTCCGACCAGGATGGTATGGAATGGGAGACAGCTTCTCGTAAATCTAAAAAGCAGCCTGTAATAGTGCCCAAGTGGTGACCCCAATAGCTGCCATATTGTGGTCACATCTTCCAGCTAGCTCGAGTTGGCTCTCCATAGCTTTATTTATTTTGCTAGGTTTTATCTCCTTATATTTACATATTTACACACCTTTTTAATAGATGACGAAGTTGCATTCTATGCAATGGGACTGCCGTGGTATTTTAAGAAATATTGATGATATCAATCATTTCATGGATGAGCTTCGACCCATCGCTCTTGCCTTGCAAGAAACCCATCTTCACTCTAATTCTTTTAACATTTTAAGATGCCATCAGGTTTTCAGGAAAGATCGTCCTGCTTCCACTCCTTTTGGTGGCGTTGCAGTAGTTGTTCAGAGTGGAGTCGCTTGCTCTCAAGTTCCACCCCGCACACCTCTGGAGGCTGTTGCAGTGCGTCTCCTCGTGGACCGCCTTGTAACACTTGTTTCTTTATACTTACCACCAAATGTTCCTTTGAATATTCAAGAGCTGCAGGGACTTGTAGGACAGCTTCCTCAACCGTTTTTAATTTTAGGTGACTTTAACGCTCATCATCCCAAGTGGGGTAGTGCCCGTCAGGACTCCCGTGGTGGTGTAATTGAACGTCTTTTATTGTCTTCTGGGCTGTGCCTTCTTAACGCGAGAGAGACAACTTTTTTTAGTTCTGCACACAACTCATTCACATCCATTGACCTTTCTATTGCTTCACCTTCATTACTTCCTTGCTTTTCCTGGAAGGTTCTTCATAACCCCTTTGGAAGTGATCACTATCCAGTTATTTTAGAAAGCACCATTACATTGCCTAATCTTTTAAAGGGGCACGGTGGAAGTTAGACAAGGCTGACTGGACGCTTTTTAATCTTTACTCCTTTTTAGATTCTTCGATTCTTTCTTCTATGTCCCCTGAGAACGCTACTCTTTATGTTACTAAGCAGATACTAAGGGCTGCTCTGCAATTCATTCCACAAACATCTGGTGATATACCCAAAAATGCAAACCGTGGTGGAATGAGGAGTGTGCCACAACCCGGACGGACCAAAATAGGGCGTGGGGCCGATTTCGCAGATACCCCACTTCATGCAACCTTGTTGAGTTCAAGCGACGAAAAGCTAAGGCTTGTTGGACTAGGAAGCAGGCAAAGTGGAAGTCGTAGATGAAGTATCTCTCTTCTCTGACTAGTTTTGTCCCGGCCAAAGATGCCTGGGACAGATATCGGAAAGTAAATGGAGATTATAGGTGCTTTGCTCTTCCAACGTTTAATGCTCCTTCTTCATCACTAAGAGACTTTGGTAATATACTCGGGGAACATTTTTGTAATGCATCTAGTTCGGCCAACTACAGTGTTACTTTTGTACAGTTGAAAGCTTGTGCGGAGCGACAAACACTTGTCATGTCGGGAGGAAATTCACCATCCTATAACCAACCTTTTACGCGATGCGAGCTTGAGATGGCCATAACGTAACTAAACTCTCTGCCCCTGGGCCCGATAAAATTCACTATGAAATGCTTCGCCACCTTTCTTCAGAATCCCTCGAAAACCTTCTCCTCTTTTTCAATCTTTTGCAGTTTATTCCATTACCTTCAGCACGGTTCGACAACTCCACACTGTTGCAAATATTTTTACTGCCGAATTGTACGGTATTTTAATGGCTGTGGAGTACTTATTAGAGAAGAATATCATGAAAGCAATTCTGTTTGTCGACTCCCAAAGCGTTCTTCTAGCCGTGTCGTCCTTAGCAGACAGCAAGAACCTTCTTATGCAATGTCTTCGGGTACGGCTTAACCGAGCACTTCAACTAGGACACCAGATTAACTTTTGCTGGGTCCCAAGCCACGTGGGTATTTCCGGCAATGAAAAAGCAGACTTGCTTGCTGCCTCTGCAAAAGAATACCTAAAACTGCCTTTTGGCGTTCCACACCAAGACCTGAAACCGATCATACAGAAATCGATTATGAAGTCATGGCAGTTGTATTGGGATTTGGAAAAAGAGAAGGTTCACAATATCAAGCCCCAACTGGGGGTATGGAAGAGTTCCTTCCATAAAGTCCGTCGGGTTGAGGTTCTCCTTTGCCGTTTAAGAATTGGTCATACCCGTTTGACTCATTTGCACCTGCTCTGTGGTGAGGATGTTAAACTTGGCGACAAGTGTGGCAAAGATATGACTGTTTTGCACATCCTGTGGCATTGCAAAGCTTTAAACCAAGAGCGCCGAAAAAGTTTTCCAGAACTTTTTCGAAATCACCTCCCCTTTCATCCATATTTCCTGCTTGGCGATCAACCATTGGTACCATTCGATCGAGTTTTAAATTTCCTTCATAACACTGGCCTTTTACACCAGCTGTAACTTGCAGTTCTTTTAGAGCACACCTCTAAGCCCTTTGGGAAAACCTTTGTTTGGTGCAATATGGCCTAAGTTGCTCTTGCGCAATAAAACCCCAAATTATCATCATCATCATCTTCGCCATCTGTTTCGCTGGCACCAAGCCTTTATCCAGCTCCTCGAAGGAAGCTATTATTTAAGGAAGATCCTCCTGTTGTAGTTCCTGCGAATCCGCTTGAAGGGGAAGTCTACTCATGGCGTCGGCATTGGCGTTACTTGTCCCTGGCCGGTACTCGATGCGATAGCTGTATCTACCCAGGATGATGGCCCACCGTTGAATTCTAGCCGCAGCCATCGTCGGCACGGCCTTGTCTTGATGAAAGAGACCTATCAAGGGCTTGTGATCCGTAACCAGGGTGAACTCCCTACCCAACAAATAGTCCTTAAACTTCGTGACAGCGAACACCAATGCCAAGGCTTCTCGTTCCAGTTGGGAGTAGTTCTTCTCAGCACTCGTCAGTGTCCAAGAACAAAAACCGACAGGCTTCACTTCGATTCCACAACGGTGGGAAAGGACGGCGCCAATTCCATGTGGTGAAGCGTCACATTCAAGAAGCAAGGGCATCGTAGGGTCATAGTGAGCTAACATGTTGGACTCACTCAGGATCGTTTTTGCTCGTTGAAACACCCTGTCTTCATCTTTTCCCCAATGTTATTTTACTGCCTTCTGCAACAGTGTGTACAAGGGTGACAACAATGTTGCCATGTTTGCTTAAACCGGTTATAATAAGTTATGAGGCCCAGGAATGAGCGAAGCTTGCTGACGTTCGTTGGTGCTCGGGCATGCTGGAGGGCCTCCAGGTTCTTGCCGGTTGGATGCAGCCCTTTTGTGTCAATCCTGTGTCCGAGGTAGATAACTTCTGCTTTCCGGAAGCAACATTTCTCCTTGTTCAGCTTGACTCCGTTATCACGGAGCACTTGCAGCACGTGACGTAGCCTTTCACCGTTGTCCCCGTTCTTTTCAGCTACCAGGACATCATCCAGGTACACTTGAACTCCAGAAATGCCGTGTAACAAGGTCTCCATTCTCCTCTGGAAGATTGAAGGGGCCGATGCAACACCAAAAAATAGCCGGTTGTAGCAATATAGGCCCTTGTGCGTGATGATCACCGTCAACTTCTTGGACTCCTCGTCTAATGGATTTTGCTTATAGGCTTCCCGAAGGTACAGCGTACTGAAAAGGTCACCGCCATTCAGTGATCCGAAAATGTCCTCAATCGGTGGTAACGGGTACTGCTCCGTCGGACAAGCCTTGTTTAAGGTGAGTTTAAATTCCCCGCAGAGCCTGATACAGCCGTTTTTCTTTACGACCGGCCCGACTGGGGTTGCCCATTCAGAATGGATAACAGGAGAGAGGATACCGTTCTCCACCAGGCGGTCGATCTCGTCGGTAACCTTTTGTCGTAGCCCGTACGCCACAGGTCTGGCCTTCCAGAACTTTGGTGTTGCTCCTGGGCTCACGTGCAAATGTACTTCCGGTCTTTGATAAGACCCAAACCCGGTTGAAAAAGTTATTGGTATTCTGCCAATACCTGATCCAAGTCTCCATGTTGCTCAGTCTGCAGGGACAACAGCTGATTTGGAAGAAGGCTGAAGGCTTAAATCACGTCGCGGCCAACCAGACTTGGTCCGTTGCATCCCGAAACCATTAACTCTGCTTTTACTTGACGTCTTTCATAACTGACCGTCAAGCTTAACTTTCCGATGATTTGCACCCTACCGAGGTAGCATGACAGACTTAACGTTGTTTCTTGCAACCGAGGCCACCTTGCTTTGTTTTCTCCATATACTCTTTTCGGAATGACGCAGACCGGGGAGCCGGTGTCCAGTTCCATGAGTAGGTCAACACCCCCCCCCCCCCCACATGAACAACCGTTGGAGCGGCGCAATCAGGTTCAACGTGTCCTCTCGCTGCGGTCGTAAAAAAGGCAGTTGTCATCAGATTCTGTTCCAGCAAAGGAGTTGGCCCCTGCACGGGACGTAGTCTTGCGTGAAGTGCAGCGCTGGGCAACATGTCCAGTCTTCCCACAGCGAAAACAAGTCTTCTTCCGAAACCCGCAGTCCTTGGGGAAGTGTGAAGTTCTCTCGCAACGGTAGCAGGCCTCCGATGCTATCACCTTCTCTTGAATCCTGCCAGGAGTTCGGGTTTGAGAGGTCTTGCTTCCTCTCGCGGTTATCTTCTCGAGTTCTCTCTCTGGCTTCACCATTTGTGTGGCATCTTTTGTCGCTGCTTCTGCAGCAACTGCCATGTCCACCGCCAACTCAACCGTCAGGTCCCGGCGTGCCAAGAGAGTCTGCTGCAGCTTCGTGTTACGCAACCCACGAAGTAGCCGGTCCGGTAGCATGCAGTCGAGCATCGACCCAAAGTTTTACTTATCCGCGATGCGCCGCAGCTCCACCAGGATATCGTGAACTGTCTCGTTTTCTCCTTGTCGGGGGCTGAAGAAACGGAAGCTCGCCGCTATCTCATTAGGCTTCGGCGTGAAGTAGTTATCAAGGTGCTTGACAGTTTCCTCGTAGCTCAGCTCGGATACTTGTAATTGCGCGCAACTTGCCGACAACACGCGAATAGCTTTGGTTCCTAGCGCAGAGACTAAAAGCGCACGCTTCTGAGGCGCCGACGTGATCTTATTCCCCTCGAGGTAGGCTTCGACTCCAATGAAATAAGAGTCCCACCTGTTTGTAACCTCGTTGAAGAGCGGAACGTTGTACGTTATCTTTGCTGAGCTGACCGGTGGTGACCCGCCGATCAGGGGACCGTTTCCAGCGTGAGTGTCCGTGTTCCTCGTCGCCAATGTTGTAAAGTACTACCGAATCGCCGGTGTGGAGATATGTTCTACTAAGAACTGAAGAGCCAAGACAATAAACGTCTTTACTTCATGATGGCGGATCCCGAACAACGCCGCTCGCGCACTCGGCTCCAGAAGAGTGTGCGTTGTCCTCGTCGTCTGGTCTCAGTTCCCATCATAAGCAATTTATGCATTAACCTTCCTACTATTTGATTATTTGTTTTTAATCACTATCAATATTTTAGTATACATCTGTCCAGCTATGAGTAAGGACCAGTCGAACGAACAAAAAAGAGCAAACGCCTGGGTCGTCTTGCCAGAAACAGCGTCTCAGCTGAGACCGGAGAAAAAAAAAACACTGTCAAAGCTAGCGCACAAGCTGAGTGGGACTCAAACCTCGACTCAAGATGCTCGCACGCTCCAGCCTTTGCTTTGCGTTCTTTCTTCCACTCGCAGCTGAGACACTGATTCCAGCAAGCCGGCCCAGGTATCTTAAAAGGCAGTATGTCTCCTAGAATGCTCAAGTTCCTTATATACAAAACACCAAAAAAAAAAATTCGCTGAAAAATAAATTTTCTAATATGAAAGAGTAAACATGAAAAACATGGACAGATGGCGCTGCCTATGCTGACGCCGGAGTTGCCGGAGTGCCGGAGTCGGACGGACGCGGTAGAGAAGGGTCGCCATCGCCCAAGTTGGCGTCGTTATGAAAATGTCAAAACTACAGCTGCGCTTCTTTGAACCTAACTGTACACACACCGTGCTGGCGGCGGTGAACTTCGAGGATGGAAAGATGCATTTCAGCGATCGGAGGGCACCCAGGAAAGACCGGACGCACATAGACCGGACGGAAGACAACGCCGCGGAGAGCACAATGGCGAAAATGGCGGGAGGTTGACGTCGAAAATGTTCGGCTGTTGTGACAGAGATTGCAAGGTGGGAGCGCTACCGCATCCTATCAGGACTTCACCTGCGCAACGCGGGATCCCGGGTGAGTACCTTTCTTCACGCGATTGGAAGAGAAGATGAGGACGGCTTCACTAACAGACGCCAGCGGCCGATCTTCCTTCATCTCACGAATACTACCTCTAAAAAAGCGATTCAACCGTCGCAAGCAAGTGGCTAAACCCGGAGCGTGTACGTCACCGAACCTATTATTTAGTTTCATTCTCCAAGTTTTTGACAATAAAATCTTGTCAACCTTCCATTTTGTGCCGTGTTTCATTGTTGCTGGAGTTGGTACCAGCGGTTACTGGGACCAGTTGTAACTGGGACCAATTCCAGCTGGGACCAACTCCAACTGGGACCAGTTGCAACTGGGAATTGTTCCATAAACCAGTGGCAACTGGGACCAATTGGTCCCAGTTGAAAATTTTCACATGGGTAACCTTGGGTGGTGACAGATACCTTGGGTGGTGACAACCTTGGGTGGTGACAGTCCAGATCCACACTTGGTTATAGTTTCTGGGTAGCGCTAATAGAGTAATGCTTCCAGCAAAGCCATATTTGTTATGGGGTGTTACCCATTCCCTCGTTGGGCTCCGTGGTGGGCGGCGCGCCACAGATTCCGAAAACCCTTTGCCTTTTTATGGCGCCCCTCTCTTCTCAATCCCGAGCAGAGCGGCCCCCGAAAAGGGTTCGCCCCGCTCTTCGTACTTCTGAAAAAGCTAATGAACCTGAAAAATATCCTCGATTTCTTGGAGTTCACTCTACAAGTGACGCTGTGCATCTGTCAAAAGTTTTTCCCTTTGTCATTGGAAAGCATTTAGAACAAGTGGTTGGAAAATGTTATAAGGCAAAAAAGCTTGCTGGAGACCTCCTTGTTGAGGTTGAAAATAAGCCACAAAGCACAGCACTCTTGAAGATGACAAACCTGGGAGACTACCCGGTTACTGCCGCCACCCCCCCCCCCCCCCCCCCCCCGTACCCCGAATGCTGTTCGCGGTGTCATCTCAGAAGATTACCTTCTCGAATGCAGTGAAGACGAGATACTCGAAGGTCTGCGCAAGAGTGCTGAGTTGCTGTTCGACGAATCACCTTAAAACGTGACGGACAAGAAAAACCAACCCGGCATCTGATACTCACATTTGAGCTCCATGCTCTTCCATCCACCGTGAAGGCAGGGTACTTGAACTGTAGAGTCCGCCCTTTCATCCCAAATCCTCAGCGGTGTTTCCGCTGCCAACGTTTCGGACATGGTTCCCGAAATTGCCGCGGCCGAGAAACGTGTGGAAAGTGCGGTGGTACTGACCATGTAGCAGACATCTGCGAAAATGAAGTCAAATGTGTGAACTGTAGCGGAGCTCACCCTGCTTTTTCTCGCTCCTGTCCAAAATGGAAAGAGGAAAAAGATGTCATGACTTTTAAAGTAAAACATAACCTTAGCTACCAAGCAGCCAAAGAACAGCTTGCCTTTCAGGCAAGAGGTTCTTATGCCCAGGCAGTGTTGAGGGGACCCCCACTGTCTACGGCATTTGTGGAGACAGACTTCTCCGGAAGACCTGTCCTCTCCACAGGGGTCCCCTTCCAAACCTCTGAAGGTGACGCACACTCAGTCACCTGCATGTACTAAGGGTGCTGTACCCTCCAAGGAGGGTACCACTCCCTCCAAGGTACCAGAGGTGCCATCAGCGGCCCTAGCTGGCCCTTCTGGCAGGGGTCGAGGGCTTTCTCCTCGTGCTTCCTGCAGCCACCTGAAGCCCAGGTGGACAGAACAACCTCCTCCTCCGCCCAAGTGCCCAACGCTCTCGCCGGATGAAAAAATGGACGAGAGCCTACCGCTCTCTGAAGACGACCAGTCTCTCCCTGAAACAGGGTCTCTTCCTCTGGTCTCCTCTGAGGTTGTAGGACGACCAAAGGACACTTCTAAGAAAAAAACAATCCCACGTGTTGAGGCACCAAAAGCCCCGAAAATTTATGTTCAAGCTTTCTCTGGTATATATATATATATATATATATATATATTGATCTGACTTCATTTTAGAATATTAATGTGTCTTTTTCTTCAGTGGAACTGTAGAGGCCTCCTTCCTAACTATGACGATGTGAGCCAGCTACTAGATTATCACGGCCCCATTGCATTTTGCTTGCAGGAAACACATCTAAAAGCGAACCACACTAATATATTAAAGTACTTCCAGGTGTTTCGCAAGGACCGGTTACAAGCCGTTCATTCATCTGGAGGCGTTGCAGTTGTAGTGCAACGCTCAACCCCATGTAGCGAAGTGACTCTGCAGACTTCGCTGGAGGCTGTGGCAGCCCGCATTTCGTTAGATCGTTTAATTACAGTTTGTTCCTTATATATACCCCCCAGTTATCAGCTAAAGATTGAAGAGCTTGAAGACCTTGTTAGTCAGCTCCCACCACCTTTTCTGCTTTTGGGAGATTTTAATGCGCACAATCCTTTGTGGGGGAGTGGGAGACGAGATCCCAGAGGGGCTCTCATTGAACGCTTTCTTCTTTCCTCGGGATTGTGCCTAGTTAACACAAATGAAGCCACATATTTTAGTTCAACAACTCACACTTTCACTTCCATTGACCTATCTATTTGTCACCCATCATTATTCCCATTGTTTTCATGGAAGGTCATCCCGAATCCTCACGGAAGTGACCACTTTCCCATCATTTTAGAATTTAACCATCTTCCCATGACAATCCCCACGCTCTCTCCTCGTTGGAAATTCGAAAACGCCGACTGGTCAACTTTCAAAGAATCGTCTCTTTTGGCATGCACATCTCTTGACGATCTTGATATCGACAGAGCCACTGAACATATCACTCACCACATTTTACAGGCTGCCATAATTTCCATCCCCATGACGTCCTCGCATCTACCCAGGAGACCTAAGCCCTGGTGGAACAAAGATTGCCGTTAGGCAAAAAAAGAACAAAATCGAGCTTGGGGTAGAGCACTGCACGGGCCGGAATTTCTAGGCCCGGCCCGACCCGGCCCGGTAGAGACACGGCCCGGGCCCGGCCCGAGCCCGACAAAATTTTTAATTTCTAGGCCCGGCCCGACCCGGCCCGAAAGAGACACGGCCCGAGCCCGGCCCGAGTCCGACAGAATTTTTGATTTCTAGGCCCCGCCCGACCCGGCCCGATGGCTGTAGCCCGAAACAACCCATTCCCGTTTGAACCGGTCCCGTTTCGACCCGTTCCCGAAACGAGCTCCCCATTTGAACCCGTCCTGTTTCGACCCATTCTTTAAACGTCCTTCCCATATGAACCCGCCACGTTTCGACCAGCTCCCTAAACGCCCTTCTCGTTTGAATTTGTCCTGTTTCGACCCATTCCCTAAACGCCCTTCTTATTTGAACCAGTTTCCGAAACACCCTTAGCGTTTGAACGCGTCCCGTTTCAACCTACTTCTATAAGGCCCTGCACATCGCAACCCCTTCGCAAAAAGTCTCCATCGTTCCAAGCCTGGTCTGCGCACCTTTTCTGTTTAAGAATATGTTCTGAAGTAGCTTTACATGTCAACGCGTTCTTAAAATATACAACCATTTCAGGCAAGCTGAAGTTTAATATATTCCAACTTAACCCCTTAAAACGTTTTTTTCAAGATGGTTCCCAAAACGTGCAAGCGCGAAACGGACTATGTACACTGCGCGACACTGATACCGCGAACACGACGTTAGCTCTTTTTTCGAATTTTACTTCGAAATAGTGTTAGTAGGCACCAAAGTATACCGCTTAGGTCTGTGGCCCAGATGAGCACTTCTAAAGATACTAATAGTTTTGAAAACAGCCCTTTGATTATATGAGATAAACATAAAAACACGACGATCGCTTGTTTGCGCTAATATAGTGTCGCGCTCTGTGCAATAAGGGAGTCTTAGAATAACGTACTCAAGCACTTTGGGCAAGCTAAAATTAGCATCGCCATAGGTTTTACATCGCAACGCTATTTTTACGATACCCAAAGCGCTTGCCGTACGTTTTGCTAAATCTTCCTAATAGTGAACTAGATATTTTTGAGAGCGATGAATCAGACAGGCTGACAAGCATATGACTGGGACTTTATTTTGTTTACAATTTATAACACTGAACTTTCGCTCACGCGGAAAAAGCTTGAAGGCTGTCTAGCTTCAAGACGTCTTTTAGTTATTATTTTTAACGACGCTGTAGTGAATTTGCACTTCGCTTTTTTGTATTCAATGAACCTAAAAGATTATTGAGCAAAATTCTTGCTATCAACAACAATTTATGATTTACGGCACAAGATTTCCCAGGCACGGCCCGGGCCGGCGCGGCCCGAGAACTTTTTTGTTCAAGCCCGAGCCCGGCCCGGGCCCGAGAAAATACGTGCTAACCGACCCGAGCCCGGCCCGCGGGCCGGGCCGGGCTCAGGCTTTCGGTCTGGCCCGGGCCCGTGCAGTGCTCTAGCTTGGGGTATTTTTAGGCGCTACCCAGCAACACACAATATTATTGAATTTAAAAGAAAAAGGGCCCAGGCGAGGTGGATTCGAAGGCAATCAAAGAAAAAAAGTTTTAGAGGGTACGCTTCCTCAATTAACAGCACTATACCTGCGAAGGAAGTCTGGGATCGCATACGACTCTTACCGGGCATTCACTGTTCCACTCCTGAGTCGAGATGGAGTGTGTCCTGCAAGCCTTGAAGAACAGGCCAACATCCTTGGCGAGCATTTCGAGTATGTCTCCAGTTCCCAACATTATACTCAGACGTTTCAGCGACACAAGAGAAATGCAGAAAAAAAAGCTGTTAACATATCAGGTGGCACGCACGAACCCTATAATACTCTATTTACATTATATGAACTTCAAATGGCATTTCATGTCCCAAACAAACTGCCCCTGGAACCAGATGGTATTCATTATAAAATGCTTGAACATCTTCATCCATCCACTATGGAGCTAATTTTGTACCTTTTTAATCGAGTTTGGCTTGAGGGCCACTTTCCATCCTCTTGGAAGATTGCTATCGTTGTACCAGTGCTGAAGCCCGGAAAAGATCCCTCTTGTGCATCTAGCTTCAGACCAATAGCTGTAACTAGCTGTCTTTCCAAGACACTAGAAAGGATGATTAACAAAAGACTCATGTTTTTTCTAGAACGAAACAACTGCCTTGCCCCGCAGGGGGCACTTGTGAAAGCAGGTGTTTGGAGAGTGGCGTCTCCACGGACCCCGAGCTCCGCAGGGGGCGCCTGCACCTTAGGTGCTAGGTGCTTGGTGAGTAGCGTCACCACGGACCCCAGCCGCGTGGGCCACCATACCCGCACGCAGGGGGCACCTACTTTAGTAGGTGCTTGGTGAGTGGCGTCACTACGAACCCTGAGCCATGTGGGTTCGCCCACCCACGTCTGGCTGTGCGTGGCTTAACCCGTGTCCGGGGAAAAGGGGACCCTGGTGGTTGAGCTGAGCCCGGGGTATGTTTGGACCCTTCGGGGCCCCCCGGGCGAGGCAATACACCGCTTCGACCCCTGCTTCTCGTAACGGGTGTCCTGGCTTGGCCCGACCAGGATGATTCAGTCAGTCGCCTCTTCTACCCTCTTCTTCCTTCTTTCACTTTTCCTCCCACCCCTTTCTCTTTTCTCCTACACTCTCTTCCTTCCTTTTTCACCTTCTTAGGCGGCAAGGGCCAACCTTGAGTGGAAACAGGACCTATCCCTGCAACCACACTGGGGTATAGTGCCCGGGCAGCACTGGTAGCGTAATTGTGTCAGTCAAGCCCTCTTGCTATGGCACATTACCTACCCCCTTGTTGGGCTCCGTGGTGGGCGGTGCACCCGGGCACTGAAATTTCTTCCCCATCTCTATGGGTCTGCACAAAAAATCCTTCCTTGATCGGCCCCCGAAAAGGGGTCGCACCGAAGCTTCTACCTCGCACGAGACACATTCTACTCCACCTAGATTCCCGAAATTCTTAGTACTCCACTCTGAAAGTGACAAACCGCTCTCGAAAATGTCACCATTTCTCGTTGCAAAAGTCCTGGAGAGCGCGGTTGGGAAGAATTTCAAGGCTAAAAAGCTGGCATCAGGCGATTTACTTGTTGAAATTGAGACCAGCCACCAGAGTTCTGTGCTCCTTGCACTGAACTCTGTGTCGGACTACAAGGTTACCGTGACACCCCACAAGACATTGAACACCATCCAAGGAGTCATCTCGGAGGACGACCTTCTGGACGCGTCTGAGAGCGAAATAGTGGAGGGCCTTTCTGACCAGGGGGTTGTAGCTGCAAGGCGCATCTCCTTGCGTCGTGACGGCCAAGAGCTGAAGACGAGGCACATTGTGCTTACCTTTGAGGCCACCACACTTCCCGAGTCTGTGAAAGCTGGATACTTTTTCTGCAGAGTTCGTCCGTACGTTCCAAACCCCAGAAGGTGTTTCAACTGCCAAAGATTTGGACATGGCTCACAGAACTGCCGCGGCAAAGCCACATGTGCTAAGTGTGGCAATACTGACCATGCAGCAGACTCTTGCTCCAACGACGCAGTCTGTGTAAATTGCAAAGAACCCCACCCCGCTTACTCCAGATCGTGTAAGACGTGGAAAGATGAGAAGGAAATTCTTACCCTTAAAGTGAAAGAAAACCTCTCATACCCAGAGGCGCGTCGCCGCTTCGCGTTTTTGTGCAAGGGTGGCTTTGCACAGGTGGTGCAGCGGGGACCTGCACCACTGAAGGTTGCGGTGGCAACTCAGACATCCTTCCCGGATGCTAGGAAGTCACTGCAGTCCCCAACACCCCAGCTGAAGCTTCAACTTCCTGGGCGTTCACTCTCGGCTGGTAGGCCTACATCCTCCTCCAGCGAGAGTTGTTCCTCTTCCACGGGGCAGCACCCTGTCCCCTCTCATGTAGAGGGCTCACAGGCTGTTCCTCTTACCCAAGATGGGTCGGCTGTGTCCGCACCTGTCAGTGCTTCGCGGGCTCCTTCCAAGGAGAGGGGACCACGCTCCCGACCGAATTCTTCGGAGGGAGCGTCCTCATCCAAGGAGCGGCACGATTCTTGTGCCACTGCTCCAACACCCAAGGGGCAGGAGCAGGTGGACTTGGGCAACTGCCTGCCCAGTACCTCTGCTCCTCCGGTTGGTGGAGGTCGGGGCCGGGGTTTCCACCTCGTGCCCAGAGCCTCCCTAAACCAGCTAGAACAGCCTCCTCCCAGGAGGCAGAACCAATGGAGGAGGGCGCCGACCCATCCACTCCTGCGTCTGACCCAGACGACATGGAGTGGCAGGTCCCCAAGGGTAAGCACAAGAGCAAAAAACCAATTGTACCACCGAAGTGACAATTATACTTTGCAAGGCTGATATGCTTTTTCAACAGGAATACCATTCTGCATCTTCAGTCACTACACTAACCTCACATCACCAAGTTATCTTGCTCATTGCCATTGCTCCACCTACTCCTAGGGACCAGCCGAGACAGAGGAGTAACGGCGACTCCCTCGCCAGTGGCCTCGGCCCAAAGTCTCGACGCCCTTGGAGGTCGGAGGGGGCAGTTCCATATAGACCAACCAGAGGACCACTGGCGACTCCCTCGCCTGGGGCTTTATTTTTAATTGTTTTTCCCCAAAGGTTCGGTCGGAGCTGCCTTCTTGCAGACTCATTAAATCATCATTCATGTCCATTTCCACTTTTACTAAATTTACCTCCTGTCACTGGCTTAGTTTTACTCTAGCTACCATTACACAAAGCTTGTGACTTTCTGGTAAAAAGCTAACTGCCTAATATTAATAATGTCTGTTTTTTTACAATGGAACTGTCGTGGGCTTTTTTCCAATTATGGCGACATCACCTTTTTAATAAATAAACACCACCCTGCTGCCTTTTGTTTGCAGGAGATACACCTTAAAGAAAGTCACTCAAATGTTGTTAGACACTTCAAAGTGTTCAGAAAAGATAGGTTAAACGCATATGTAGCTTCCTGTGGTGTTGCAGTGGTTGTCCAACGCATGGTCCCGTCCACTGAAGTGGCTTTGCAAACCTCTCTCGAGGCTGTGGCTGTCCGTTTGCTGCTTGACCGTGTGATTACTGTCTGCTCAGTGTATATCTCCCCGGGGTATCAGCTGCAATTTGAGGATCTAGATAATCTAATTAGGCAGCTTCCGGTGCCTTACATCATTTTAGGTGATTTCAATGCACACAATCCTTTGTGGGGAAGCTCTAGAAGAGATTCTCGAGGGGCACTCATTGAACGGTTTCTTCTTTCGACAAGATTGTGTCTGCTCAACACAAAAGAAGCCACTTATTTTAGTTCAGCAACTTGTAGTTTTACTTCCATTGATCTTTCGTTTTGTCATCCTTCATTGTACCCCCTGTTTTTATGGAAGGTCATCCAAAATCCATATGGCAGTGACCACTTTCCACTCGTTTTAGAGTTTAACCATCCTCCTGCTGGTCTTTTAACACGTACCCCTCGTTGGAAGCTTGAAAAGGCTGACTGGTCAATCTTTACAGAAGCCTCACTTATAGCATGTTCATCCCTTGATGATCTTTCCATCGACGACGTCACCGAGCACATTACTCAACACATCTTGCAGGCCGCTATACTTGCCATTCCCATGACGTCCTCACATCTTCCAAAAAGGCCAAAGCCGTGGTGGAACGAAGACTGCCGCCAGGCAAAGAAAGAACAGAATCGTGCATGGGGTATTCTCAGGCGTTATCCCACAGCAACTAACCTGATCGGCTTTAAGAAAAAAAGAGCGCAAGCAAGGTATATCCGACGGCAAGCCAAGCGGCAAAGCTTTAGAGGGTATGCTTCCTCAATTAATAGCAGTGCGTCCTCGAAGGAAGTTTGGGACCGTGTGCATAAAATTGAAGGCTCGTACCGGGTATTTTCTGCCCCACTCCTGAACCAAAATGGACAATGCCCTGCCAGCCTAGAAGAACAGGCGAATGTCCTCGGTGAGCATTTCGAATTTGTTTCAAGTTCTCAGCATTATACTCGGTCATTTCAGCGACACAAGCTACAGGCGGAGAAAAAGGCAGTTCCTTTGTCAGGTGGCTTGCAGGAGCCCTATAATTTACTATTTACACTTTTTGAACTACAGTTGGTACTTCGTTCGTCCAAACAGGCGGCTCCTGGGCCAGACGGCATTCATTACAAAATGCTTCAGCACCTCCATCCATCAACTCTTGAGCTTGTTTTATATTTCTTCAACCGCATTTGGCTTGAAGGTTGCTTCCCCTCATCTTGGAAGGTGGCTATCATAATTCCCCTGCTGAAGCCAGGAAAGGATCCTACCTGTGCATCTAGCTTTAGGCCGATAGCTCTCACGAGTTGTTTTTCAAAGACACTAGAAAGGATGATAAATAAAAGGCTTATATTTTATTTAGAAATAAACAAGTTGCTTGACCGTTACCAGTGTGGATTTCGCTCAGCTCGATCGACGGTTGACCATCTGGTCCGCTTTGAGACTGCTGTGCGAGAGGCCTTTGTAAATAGACAACATTGCTTCTCTGTCTTTTTTGACTTGGAAAAAGCCTTTGATACAACTTGGCGCTACGGCATATTGCAGGATTTGTTCAACATTGGTCTTCGGGGCAGAATGCTAGGTGCCATCCATAGTTACCTCCGGGATCGCACTTTTCGTGTGAAGCTTGGGGCAACTCTTTCTAAAGAATTCTCGCAAGAAAATGGAGTCCCACAAGGTGGTGTGCTTAGCGTCACACTTTTTATCGTAAAAATGAATTCAATTTCTCATATTATACCGCCATTTGTTCAGTACTCGCTCTATGTTGATGATGTACAAATTTCAGTGTCATCTTGTAATCCGTCCATCTGTGAACGTCGACTTCAACTTGCAATCAACAATTTGGTCAAATGGGCGGATGTAAATGGTTTTAGGTTTTCTCCTGAGAAAACGGTTTGTGTGTGCTTCTCTCGTCGCCGCGGAATTTTACTTGAGCCTTCCTTAACTATGTATGAAGTTCCTATTGCAGTAAAAAAGGAACACAAGTTTTTAGGTCTTATATTTGACTCAAAAATGACATTCATTCCACATGTTAAGAGCCTCAAAATGAAATGTGTAAAATCACTTAATATACTAAAGGTCTTGCCGCACGTATCCTGGGGGGCTGATCGGTGTTGTTTATTGCGCATCTACCGCTCAGTCGTGCGGTCTCGACTTGATTATGGCTGTATTGTGTACGGCTCCGCACGGGCATCGGTTCTCAAGATGCTGGACCCAATTCATCATCAGGGGCTCCGACTTTCCACTGGTGCTTTTCGCACATCTCCAATACTCAGCCTATATGTAGAGGCAAATGAGCCCTCACTGGAGAAAAAGAGGTTTGAATTAGGCTTTATGTACTCTCTGCGAATTAGGTCTGTTCCTGGTCACCCGACCCTAGACTGCATTGAACAAGTACACTATGAGCAGAGTTTTAAAAATAAGCTTTCGTTTGCTCCACCTCTCGCCATGAGAATTCGTTCTTCTGCTGAATCCGTAGGGCTGGATGTGCTACCCTCAGTTGTGCAGCGCTTGAACTCAGTAGCTCCTTGGGACCTCATGCCCGTCCACTGTGAGTTGAAATTAACAAAATACAACAAGAAAGAAACCCCTAATGAAGTTCTGAGACAAGAATGTTTCGAACTCCAGGACCAGTACCGAGACTTCACAAGTATCTACACTGATGGGAGCAAAACTGATTCCTATGTAGGCTGCTCAGTGGTAGGGCCTTCCGTGAAGTGTGTCAAGAGAATTAACAATAATGCCTGTATTCTTTCCGCAGAGCTTTACGGCTTAATCCTTGCCATGGACCACATTCTTAAAAAGAAGATCCGTAAGTCAATTGTTTACACTGACTCACTTAGTGCGTTACGAGCTCTGGACACAACCGGGGATGTTCAAAATCCACTTGTTCTAGAAATAAGGAACCGGTTGCATTCAGCATCAAAAAGGAAGAAAGAAATAACATTGTGCTGGTTACCTTCCCATGTAGGAATTCCTGGGAATGAGGATGCTGACCGTGCAGCGAGCACTGCTAAGGATCGGCAAGTGGATCTGCACAAGATACCCTACAGAGATTATAGACATGCCCTGAAAAAATCTACAAAGTGCAAGTGGCAAGAGGAGTGGAACCAAGAAATGAACAATAAGTTGCATGCCGTAAAACCTTTAATTCAAGAATGGGAGAGTGCACGTCATCGTGAGCGATTTTATGAGGTGGTATTATGTCGACTCCGAATCGGTCATACACGTCTTACCCATGGGCACATTTTGCGAGGGGAGGATGCTCCAGAATGTGAACACTGTCACATACCATTAAGCATCCTGCACATTTTACTTGTATGCCCTTTGTATGATCAAGAACGCCACAGACACTTTGCTAAGGTTTACCAAGAGCATACACCATTACATCTCGCCATTTTACTCAGCGATGAGCCATTGATTCCACACAAGTGTGTGTTCAACTTTCTTAAGGATGTAAGACTCCTGGACCAGCTATAATTTTAATAGTTTGTCGTATTCATTGCCACATGTACTTGTACTTTCATGATCATTGTTTTATTAAATTACAAGCTACTATAGCTCTTTCTTCTCTTTAACCTTGATTTCAGCAATAGTCCTAGTTGTTGGCGCATTATAGCCTTGGTCGCTGCTGCGCCATTAAACCCCAATCAATCAATCAATCAATCAACAACTGCCTTGATAAGTTCCAGTGTGGCTTTCGGTCAGCACGGTCCACTGTCGATCATCTCTTCCGCTTTGAGACCTTCGTACGTGAGGCATTTGTCAACAGGCAACAGTGTCTCTCCATCTTATTTATTTTTATTTATTTATTACATACTGCAGGCCTTTTGATAGGCCCTTGCAGGTGTGGGGTACAAAAGACTTGTAAACCATCATTACACATGGCTTTCATGATGTTTCGCAACTAACACTCTCATAACTAACAATCAACGGGGAAAAAAGTTTGTACAACATATGTTCAAAAAGGTTCACAACACAAGAGCACAATGGCAATACCTAAAAAGGATGATCATCAAGTGCTTTATTAAAATTAGGGGCTATGAATATATTGTAAGGGAGGGCGTTCCAATCTGATATGGTGCGTGGAAAATATGAAAACTTAAAAATGTTGGTTCGAGCAAATATTGGTTGAAGAGAAAACTGATGGTGGTTCCTAGTGGCTCTGGAAGATAAGGAGGTTATATATAAACTTGAGTCGACGCACAGCTTGTTGTTATAAAGTAAATACAAGAACTTCAGTCTTGCAATTTTCCTACGCTGTTCCAGGGACGTGATATTGTTTGCCGCTATTAAGGAGGATGGGGAGTCAAGTCTCTTGTACATTCCATAAATAAAACGAACTGCTCTCCTTTGGACCATCTCAAGTTTTGATGAATCTTTTTTCGTGTTTGGATCCCAGATTATATTAGCATATTCTATTTTTGACCTTACCAAGGAGTTATAAGCTTGGAGTTTAACGGAGGTTGGAGCATTCTTTAACTTGCGTCGTAGGAAACCTAATTTTCGAAAAGCCGAGGAACTGATGTTTTGGATATGCTTTGACCATCGTAGATCGCTTGTTAGGGTTACTCCAAGATATTTGTATTCACTTACTTCGGTTACTGCAACATTATTTACTTGATATGTGAATTTCAAAGGTTTAATTTTCCTTGTCATGCGTAAGTGAACAGTCTTCGCGGAATTCAGTTGCATTTCCCATTCGTTACACCAATCGTCGACTAGAGAAAGAGAAGAATTAAGCGTTTTTTGGTCACCAACAGAGGATATGGTTTTAAACAAAACACAATCGTCTGCAAATAAGCGGATATTAACGTTAGTACTCACAGTTGATACAATGTCATTTATATAGACCAGAAATAGCAGGGGACCTATTACACTACCCTGGGGAACACCAGAAGAAACATCGAGGGTACCGGAAAAATGGCCACCAACTTCAACAAACTGGCTACGATTGAACAAATAGGATCCTATCCAGTTAACTATCTCTGGTGGTAGCCCAAGACGCTCTAGTTTAAAAATAAGTTTACCATGAGGGACCTTATCGAATGCTTTACAAAAATCTAAAAAAATAATATCGACCTGTTCAGACTTGTCTAGGGTAGCAGCAAAGTCATGGACTGTGGTTACTAGTTGCGTAATTGTGGAGTACCCCCTCCGGAAACCATGTTGAAAAGAAGTCAGCAAACTCCTCTCTTCCAAGAAATTTCGAATATAACTACTAACCATATGTTCCATAAGTTTGCATGAGTTGCTAGTGATAGAAATAGGACGAAAATTGCTTACAACAGAATGATCATCCTTCTTATGAATTGGCACTACACGCGCTGTTCGCCAGTCATTCGGAAGCACACTTGAACGAAAAGAAGCACGAAAAATGACTGTTAAAAAGCGTGAAATAGATTCGGCATATCTACGGAGGAAAGCGTTCGGTATCTTATCAGGCCCACTGCTCGATTTTGTATTCAGATTTAATAACATGACAAAAACACCACGAAAGGAGATAAAATCGGCGTTCAGTGTAGCTATAGCGGTGGCAACTGGAGTGTACATATCTGTACATGAGAACACAGATTGAAAATATAGGTTAAATTCTTCGGCGATTTGTTTTTTGTCACTGATTGTGATATTGTTAACTTTTAGCTGGTCGACCGGTTTAGCTTTTTCTGAAAGATAGTTCCAAAACTTTGCAGGATCATGTTTTATGAAGTTTAAAAGGGTGCACGAAAAATATTTATCTCTTGCTTCTTTAACTTGACTAGCCAGTTCAGCTTGTAGGGGATGTACAGCTCCCTTGTTGGAACTGTTCTTTTTATACCTTTTTATTTTGCGTCTAAGATGAATTATATTTCGGTTAATCCAAGGATTTCTTCGTCCCGTGCATTTACGTCGACTAGGAATAAAGTTCTCCAAGCAATAGTTACATATAGAAACGAACTTGTCCCATAGCAAAATCACATCATCTTCAACGAAGTCACTGAAACAGTAGTCGAGATAATCCAAAACACTCTCGTCATTAGACTTCGAAAAATCCTTTACCATAGTAACTACTTTTTTCTTTGGCGAAGGTCGGTTAAGATAGCAATCAAATAGTACAAGTTTGTGATCAGACTTGCTTTCCTCAAGTCTTACGCTATAATCAGCGAATGCACTACTAACAAATATAAGGTCAAGAATTGAGCGGCTCGAGCCCTGCTCACGTGTAAATTCCTTAACAACCTGGGAAATATCACATGCGAACATTATGTCAAAAATAATCTCGTCATCACATGGGCTAGATAATCGCAACCAGTCGATATGGGGGAGATTAAAGTCCCCAACCAGAAGAATTGATTCACCCTTGTATTTTATTAAACAATCATAAAGTCGATTTAAATAATCTGGACTAGCAGAAGGAGGCCTATACACAGCACAAAGGAGAACTTTTCGACCCCAGATATCGAGACGTAAAATTAAACTTTCATGATTACTAATCTGTTCTAATGTTGTTACACAAATGGATGACTTGATTACGGCTGCAATTCCGCCACCACGAGACGGGCGGTCCCGACGAAAAACTTGGTGGGATTCAGGAAAAATTTCATTATCTGACATATTTTTATTCAGCCACGTTTCTGTAATGACCGTGACATGGGGGTCATGATTCAAAAGAACTAATTCGAACCAGTCAGTTTTATTGACAATGCTTTGTGCGTTCATGTTTAGTAGACGAAACTGTTTGTTTACAGGAGGTAATTCTTGTCAAACATTTACAGGCTGTTCATTGGAAGGGGATAACTTGACGCGCTCATTTGTAAATTCATTCCATTCATACAGA